>NC_136917.1:132429862-133629862 GCF_949752795.1 Hyperoodon ampullatus | reverse complement strand
AAATCCATGTATAACTTTATAGTTGGCCCTCCATATCCACGATTCTGAATCTGCGGATTGAACCAACCTAGGATCAAGTAGCACCGTAGTGTTTATTTAGTGGGAAAAAAAATCTACGTATAAGTGGACGCTCAAAATTTAAACCCATGCTGTTCAAAGTACAGTGCCTGGCAGGCACACCCAGCAACCTCCACTCACTAAAACCCAGCGTGCATAAAGCCCATGCTGAAAAAACCCCAAGTGATCAAAACAGTGGTTTCAGAAACCCACACCCTGGCCTCGTATATTCACTGACTGTTAAGCTTAGAAGGGCCCCAAAGAGCACTTAGTCCAACTCTCTCCCTCACTATGTAGAGAAGGATGCTGAAGCCTGAAGCAGTTCAGAAGCCTTACTTATAAGAAAATACTCTCTGAAATGTCAGTTTTCCTGCTCCTTCCCTCTCCAAGTCTAAATTATCTCTTCTTTAAAATATGTAGAAATAGACATTTCTGTGTATCCAATGAGACAATTCCAAATATTGAATGCTTGTTACCTACAAGGCACTCAGTCCTGAGCAATCTCCCCCACTGAGAACACTGAGACAACTTGTACAAAAAGAACTGTACTTTCTCTAAGCAGAAACCCAGCTACAGAAGTGATTCGTCTGCAGCCCTGACTGGCAGAGGAAGAAGAGCAGTGAACCTGAGACAGAGGTCCTGATCGCCACTCTGCCTCTGACGCACCCCAGGACTCGGAAGAAACCATTCAAGCTCTCTGGGCCTTGGTTTCCTCAACCTGTCATGAGCAGAGTGGACAAGAACATCACCCTGTTCCAAAAGTGTGTAAATAAAATGTCCTCTAACAGAGGCCTTTTCACAGACATTGAGAACAGATCTGAACTTCCCACGGTGTACAAGGCCCTGCTCGAGCTGGAGTCCCTGCCTCACTCACTCCACTTTGGCTGTGCCAATATTCTTCTCTCAGTTCCACACACACACACACACACACACACACACACACACACACACCAGGCTTTGTGACCACCCACCTGCCCTCACACATACATTCTCACATACGTCCCCATCCCCAAAGGCACTCACATTCACACTTGCACACACACTCACTCCCCACAAACTAGGTTTTCTCAGGTTGGCACCCTTTCATCCAGCAGGTCTGGGCTTTAATGTCAGCTGCTCATCTTCTCTGAGACAGACCGTCCCTTAGTATTCTCCATTTCGGCACCCAATTTTTTACCTTTATGTTACATACAACAATTTAAAATCATTTCACATGTTTATAAATTTCTTCCTTAGTAGACTCTATGCTCCATAATGGCAAAGATTAAATCTGTTTTATTCACCTTTGCTTCTTTCTGTTTTATTCACCTTTGCTTCTTATCCCCAGCATTTATCACTGTCTGGCACCTGAGAGGCATTCAATAAATATTTATGTAATGTATCAATCAATATGATTCCAGGCCTTTTCCTCAATAGCTGATTCACTGCTCTATGACCATGGAAAGAGGGCAGCAAATTCAAATACAAATGCATGTAACAGCATGCAATACTCTCTTGAAAAATATCGATTCATTGAGTTATGTAGATTTTCCAAATGTTGACACATTCATTGCACAGTATTTTTTAAAATACATTTGTTAATATCACTACCATCTCATTGGGAAAGTCCTTAAGTGTTTGGAAGATGTCAAGCTCGTGATAGCAGACACAAGTGTTCCCAAAATTCTAATTTTCACTTGAAAGCTCTAATTTTATCATTAGCAACACATTGCCAATTGTTTTCTCTAAAGTGACAGGCTCACTTCATTCATGTTTGAGAAAATGTCTGTCAAATACCCAAGTCTGAATAATCATCTTTTGTCTGTTAGCATTCTTTCGAATAAAAATAGTATTCCATCAAAGAGATAGATAAGTTCACAACTCAACCAATTGCACCAGTGCTTTTCCCCAAAGCAACCATTGTACTTTAATGTGTAGCCAACGTGCTTCATGCATATTTTGCACAGTTCCCACATCACAGAGAATATTAGAGACATTTACTACAGGGTAAAGATGTGTTAAATTTTTTTTAAGTTTTCTTGTTTCTACTGTCTCATCAAAGACATTCTTTTTTTTTTAATTTTTATTGCAGTATGGTTGCTTTACAATGTTGTGTTAGCCTCCACTGCACAACAAAATGAATCAGCCATACACATGCAGATATCCCCTCCCTTTTGGACTTCCCTCCCATTTAGGTTACCACAGTGCATTAGGTAGCCTTCCCTATGCTATACAGTATGTTCCCATCAGTTGTCAAAGAAATTCTTAGTTGAAACTGGTTTTCTCTTCTGAGAGTGTCTGACAATGAAGAATACAGTGACGACTAGTACAGTTTGGTGCTACTGCACTGATTTGTGCTAAGGCACAAGCAGTTTTATCCATCCTTCCCTTTGTGACATCAGTGAAAATGTCAACACAGATGAAAAAGCAACACCTTAGTATTATTATGAAAATAATTTTAATCTCGCAGACCCCTGAAAAGGTTTCAGGAACCCCTAGGGGCTCACCACCCACATTTTGAGAACTACTGGCTTCCAATATTGCAATGGCTTATTCACAGCTGGAATAAATTAAAATTTTTCCCAAGAATGTAAATAAACAGCCTTAATACACAATTTTTAGAATTTATACTTTATAGTCAAAACATCTTGAAAAAGATTGTTAGAATGAACAAAGTTAGTGGGAAAGTTAGTGGACACAAAACTTTCAATTTCAAAACTTTCTACAAAGCCTCAGTAATCAAGATAGTGTGACACTGGCATAAGGACATATGCCAATACGGCACTGACATAAGGACAGATAATGTTATAAATTGAGAGTCCAGAAATAAACTCTAACGTTTATGGCAAACTGGTTTTTGAAAAAGAGATCAAGACAATTCCTTGGGAAAGAATATTCTTTTTAAGAAATAATTCTGGGACAAATGAATATCCACATGCAAGAGAATGATGTTGGACCCCTACCTCAAACCACACACAAAAATTAATTTGAACCAGGCAAAATTTTAATTAAAAAGGCAACCTAAATGTAAGAACTAAAACTGTAATACTCTTAGAAGAAAATCTAAGAATAAACCTCTGTGATCTTGGATTAGTCAGTGATTTTTCAGATGTGAAACTAAAGGCACAAGTGATAAAAGAGATGGATAAGTTGGACTTCATCAAAATTTAAAACTTTGGTGCTTCCAAAAGACACCATCAAGAGAAATAAAAGACAACCCACAGACTGGGAGAAAATATTGGGAAATCATTTATTTTATAAGGGACTCATATCCAGAACATATAAAGAACACTTACAACTCAATAATAAAAAGACAAATAAGTCAGTCAAAAAACAAGCAACATTTTTGAATAGCCATTTCTCCAAATAAGATATACAAATAGCTAAGAAGCACATGAAAAGAAACTCAACATTAGTCATTAGTCATTATAGAAATGCAAATCAAAACCACAATAAGAAACTGCTTCACACCCACTAGAATAGCAATTATAAAAAATAATACTAATAGCAAACACTGGCAATAATTTAGAAACCTGGAACCTTCATTGTTGATGGGAATGTAAAATGATGCAGCCACTTTGGAAAATAGTTTAGAAGTTCCTCAAGATGTTAAACATAGCTACGATATGACCCAGTAATCCTGCTCCTAGGTTTATGCCCACACCCCAAATGAAAACGTGTGTCCGCCCAAAAATTCGTACATAAATGTTCATAGCAGCTTTATTCATAATAGGTAAAAAGTAGAAACAACCTAAATGTATATCACCTGCTGAAATGGTAAATAAAATGTGATATTTCCATATAATGGAATATTATTTGGCAATAAAAAGGAATAAAACGCTAATACATGCTACAATATGGATGAACCTCAAAAGCATTATGCTAAGTGAAAGAAGTCAGTCACAAAAGACCACATATTATACGATTCCATTTATATGAAATGTCCAAAATAGGCAAGTCTAAGGAGACAGAAAGTAGATTAGAGGTTGTCTAGGGCAGGGGAGTGGGGGAAGGAGGGTAATGCAGAGTGACTGCTAATGATTATGAGGCTTCTTCGGGGAATGATAAAAATGTACTAGAATCAGATTATGGTGATGGTTACACAACTCTAGAAATACACTAAAAGCCATTGAATTATACACTTCAAACGAGTGAACTTGATGGTATGTAAATTATATCTCGGAAAGCTGTTAAAAGTCAACATGAGTCTAGGAAAGGTAACCATAGTCTCATAAAAAGAAACAGAATTATCAATGTTTCCTTTAGGAAATTTTCAGTAGCTGTAGTCAGTTAAAATTTGATTTTTTTAAAAGTTTGCACTAAAATTATTCACCAAAAACAGAAGCAGGGTATCCCACTGCTTTACTGAAAATGATTCATCTTTGATGCCCTAGTAATATCTGGGAAAAGGAAACACAGGTGTCTCAGTAGGGCTTTCTTCCAAGGTCATGTGATTTCTGAAAATGCAACTTCTGAGTCTGAGGTCATCGGGGTGTTAATTCTGGGGATGGCTGGTTAACACCAAACACCCTGATCGAACATATGACCATATACATGTCATATAATAAAGACCACATCCTCAGCTCAGAAAAAGAGCTAAAGACATTTCTAATAGAAAGCATACTGAATACTGTTCCTTCAGGGACTGAGGATGATCCTTCTTAGAGTGAGATATTTTCCTTACTGGAACAAAGTAGCCATGTCTGACTCCCATTTTCCTTTCTTAGCTAAATCCAGAAAGAAGGAAGGAAGGAAGAAAGGAAGGATAGGAGGGAGAGACAGGAAGGGAGGAAGGAAGGAGCAACTCAGAGATACTTCCATATGTCTAAAGTTGTACAATCAAATGATCAGGGGAAGCACAATCAGGGCGCTGGAAAGAGCCAACCCTCCCTACCCCACCAGCCTCTGTCCCCACCTGCCAAACTCCAGACAGGGGCACAATAAGTTACCCTCCACAAAGTGGGGAAGGAAAATCCAGGCAGGAGCTTATGAATAAATAAGCTTCCATCCTATATCTCCACGTGCCCTTGGCTGATTAATCCTTACAAAATCCAAGGAGATGACTAGAAAGACACTTCGTTGGTGATCAACTTTTAGGTGACCAATTTTAACTCTCTGATTTAAGTCTTTAAAGAGCTTTCATTTGTGGATAGAAAAGCTAAGGTTGCTTCTGATGAAAACTAGAATCCTCGAAATCTCAGCTGAAACATTTGGAGTCTCTTCTTGTATACTATGTTCTGATGGCAATGAGGGCCCATTGTCCCCACCCGCTCTGTAGAATTACAACCCTCTCCCCTCAGCAATCCTAGCCAAGGAAAGCATGCCTGCAGATGAGTGATTACTCACTGTTCTCACTTGTGGTTTGTTGGGGTTTTTTTCCTAATACTCAACTTTGAAATTGGAAAGAAAGAAAAGAAAGGAAACCACATCCTTTGTGCTCTCAATATATAAATAAGAGCCAGTCAAGAACTGAAAACAGATTTTCACATTGATTGACGTGGGGACACCAGCCACAATGAGGAAGTCCTCTACCTTTCTGGCAGCCACTCTCTCAATGGTCATTTTTCTCCTTCTAATTCCTGAAGGTAAGACTGATTCTTGTCATTTCCATTATAGCAATTAAGCAAAATGGAGCAGATTCTTTGGCAGTATTAGCTAAGTGTTACTAAGAGGAGATTTTTTTTCTCACAAGCCTTAACATTCTTTCTTGGATTCTACATATATCTTTATTTTAGAAAGAAAAACATCCTTCTGTCTTCTTTACAATTCCTTTACAAAAGATAATAGAACCACCAGTGCTGCCAACTAGTGGCTTGAAAACTGCCAAAAAGGACACTGTAAAAACAAGTAAACAAACGAACAAAAAGTTCTTAAGTTAGGAAAACAAATAGGACCTTTCAGGGAAGGAATAGTGATGCCTCAGCCTTTCTTGCTGCAGAAAATGCATAGATAGCTTTAATGACAAAATCAACTATATGTCAATAATAAATAAATAAATAAACAATTTTTTTTAAACCTGACCTAGACACACCCCAAGAATCAGGAATGATTCGAATATTTATCATTATTTCTCTAGGTTAGTGTGTCCTTGGGAATACATTAGGACATTGGGAGCATCCCTGCATTGACTCTTTGGAAGTGCTATAGTATTTTGTATGAAGCTTATTCTTTGATGTACTAAGTAGTAACCAACTTGCCTGGTTTTGTGTGAGTTGCACATGCGTCAGTTTGAAGTCATGGGATTATCACTAGAAGGGTAATAGCCCCTGGGTAGCTCTAGGTGTTTCTTAAAAACTTTCTGGGCAGTGAAAACCACTCTGGAGCTAGGCTGAACTGTGCTGACAAGTGTGGAGCAGCCATGGGTTTTCCGCACATTCTGGCAGCTTTTGGAGATGGAAGCGCTGGGCAGGGGCTGATGCAACAACCTATCTTACCAAAAATTCCCAAGGAAGTTCTCTGGTTTATCTTGCACCTAAAAGTTTTAGAAATAATAAGGTTGCAGGGCATTAGAAACAAAAGGGTGGGCAGAGTACTATAAGTATGGCATAGCACAACTATGTTCAGGCATGTTAAATCCTCCACAACAGTGAAAACAGAGCAGATTTTTAAAATCCAGTCTTATCTTTTCTTCAAAGGAAACAACAAAAGCAACTTACTCTTTGTTTCCTGTGGTCAGAGAGAGCAATGTGGGTCCCTAAAAGGAACAGCCACAGCAAAGCAAGACTTGATGCTCTGGACGGGAGGTCTCAATCCTTCTACACGTTAGAATCCTCTGGAGGGTTTGAAACAAAGCTGATATCCCAGCCCCAGTGATTTTAGTTTATTGTGATTCTGGGTGGGAACCAAGAATTGCTAGTTTTAAAAGCTTCTCACCTGCTCTAAATATTATTCCTGAATCCTAGGTTGTGGGATATGGGGACTTTTTCTGAGGTGGTATGTGTGCTTACCAAACACAAGACTCTGCAAAACGAAGTATTATACTGAGTTTATGATTTCTGCAGCCCAGATGGTCCAAAGATGCATCTTTGAAATCCATCTATTTGTGATACACCCCAGGAAAATTGAGATGTAGGTGAAGTTCTCTGGGTTTCTCTAAGTTCCTTATCCTTTTACTTCTAGAGTCTAGGACTTCCCCTGCCCAACTCCCTTCTGGAAACGAGAGCCCTTCTGGACACCCACTTCCCCTTCCCCCACTCTCATCATTTACACCTCATTGTAAATCTGGCAATGAGTTAGCTTTACTAATGGAGTAACAGGCACTGTGCCCTATTGAAGGAAACCTGAGTCCCAGCCAATGGTCAGGAGAAATGTTTGGGCAGAATCCAAGAACATCTGGTGTAGGAAGCTGAGAGTATATCACACGGGCACAAGATCCTCTCAACCAACAAGTATGGTTTGCTTCGTGCTTTGGTCTCACTGTTCGGTAATAGTGAATCTCTACACTTGTTCTATCACCGAAGAAATTTGACTAAGGCAGAATTCTCTCCCTATAGCGTCTTCTCTCCTCTCTTCATTGGAAAAGGGCTTAGATTAAACCATGTGGTTCAGTCTGGAGATTGAAGGGGAGCTTCAGGTGCAAAAGATATTATTCTCTCAATTTATGAATGAGAAGAGTCCAAATTTCAATAAGCAAAAGTCTCACAATGACCAAAGAACTCAAGGGTAGGGTCACAGCTAAAAGATACTAATACCAGTCTGTAAGCTGTGGGGTTTTGCAAGGGCTTGGGGCAAAAAGGGTGGTTTTCAAGCTTCTAAAAGCCACTCTGCTTCCCCAAATTAATACTTAGCCAGAAAGGGAGAGGTGTGGGAGAGCACTCAAGGTTGTCATCATCACCAGCGGCTCCTGTGCACCTGTTACTGGTATAAGTTGTCTGCCTTTGCAAGCCCTGAGGCCTGAGGTCAGCAGTTGTGACAGATTTCCAGCCTGATAATCCCTGGAATGGCCAACGGCATGGTTTCTGTGGATGAAAGAGGAGGACCTTCTCAGAAAGTCCAACAGGAATGGGATTTACATTCAGATATCTGAAATCCACATGAAGATGGGGAGGATGCTCTCATCTCCCCTCCTGTCTAAGTGGGAAATGCATGTCTAGTCTTAGAAACATGGCTTTAGGTAGAACTCTTTGGAGGGGTCACTGATATAACTTGTCTTTTTCTTTTTAACAGATCTCTGTGTAAAAATTATTGGAGGAAATCAAGTGACTCCTCATTCGAGACCCTACATGGTGCTACTTCAAGGGAAAAGTATCTGTGCCGGGGCTTTGATTGCAAAAGACTGGGTATTGACTGCAGCTCACTGTAACCTGTAAGTGCTTGGGTTTAAAAAACATTTTGGAGATATTCTAACTTGGGGGAATATTAATGAAGAGAGTAAATACCACTAAAGCCACAAGATCTTTACATCACTTACATCTTTGACAACTTGCTTTACCCCAAAAGGGAGTTGAGCCCAGACTCAGCCCCAAAGAATCAGACCAGTGAGGAAGCAGCATCCAGAGCTCTTTCAGAAGATGTCCCTTAGAGCCACCCGGCTCAGGTGCTGCAAGTCTTTGCTTCTGATCTTGACTTCATCATGGTGCAGAACGGTGAAAATTTCAGTGTCCCCTCAGGGGCCTGAGCACCACTGTCAAGTAGAGAAAGCTTCTTTTGAATGCCTTCCTGTTTTTCTTATGAACTTCTCAGGCCTTCAGCCATCTCTTAACCACCGTCAACCACTGCCTTCAAACCTCTTCCAGGGCTGGTCTTTTCTCCGCTCCCTAAATCAAGCCTCTAAACCTGGGCTGTCTATTATGATAGCCACTATCATGTTGGCTATGTAAATTACCTATGGCTATATATATTTACATTTACATTAATTAAAGTTAAATCAAATTACAAATTTAGGTCCTCAGTCTCACTGGCCACATTTCGAGTCCTCAGTAGCCTACACGGGGCTCCATATTGGACAGTGCAGATTTATAGAACATTTCATCATCAAAGTATAGTCTACTGAAAGCACTGTTCTAATGTCTTAAGTGAGACTAATATCAGCTGTGTAATGGAAAAACAGCAATGTGAATATATGGTTGGTGTAGTTTATACACTAAGCTGTGAGTGATAACGACCTTCATCATTAATGCATCAGAGAGTATGTTGATTTTATTAACCAAAATGAACCTTTAGCATGGAGTAATAAAAGGAAAGAATGCTGGGACCCTCCTGCAGACCACCATCCCCTCAAACACACACTCAATGCCATGCAAATAGGGTCTTCCACTAAGCAATCTATCTCTGAAAGTTTTCTCATTTAAGTCTGCTGTTCTCTTACAAAGATTTCTTCAGTGCATTAGTCTACAACTATCGAGTGTCTTTTGCTTTTGTCTCTAGACTACTGAGACCTCTGTTTTCCAGTCATCTGCAACCTGATTCTCTATTACAACTAAAGGAAGGTTGAGGGGACAGCAGTAAAACCCCAACAAAAATCCCAAGACTTGGCTTAGCTGCCATGGAATTCTCTTATCCTTTGTTTTTCAATGAAACTAGTTTAGCTTGTTATAAATAAGCTGCAGGTGATCATGATGATAATGATAATGATAAATTCATAAACAATTCACTTTTTATTCTTTAAAGTACACATTTTTTCTGAGCCACAAACAAGTATTTTCACAGCAAGCATATTTACAAATGGGACAATGAAACTGATCAGCACATAATATGCTCAGCTTCTTATTTAAAGAGTAAACCAAATTAACGGTGTTGTGTCTGTTTTCAGGAACAGAAGATCCCAGATCGTTCTTGGGGCTCATTCAATAACCAAGAGTGAGCCTGAAAAACAGATCATGTTCATTAAGAAAGAGTTTCCCTATCCATGCTATGACCAGGACACACATGAGGGTGATCTTAAACTTCTAAAGGTACGAACCTTTGATTATACTTTTGATTGACTTAAAAGTCATAGAAGCTCCTACAGTCTGGCCACCTATATGGAAACCTTTCTCAGTGCCCCAATAACTACAGACTGTAGCTGCGTAAGGGGGTGGGGTGGGGTCCCTGAGGGTTGGGCTAGAATTTAAATAAAAATGTGAAATTTTTAAAAATTCATTTTTATTGGATGAAATTCTTTATTATCTCATTCTGTTAACTTTTTGTTTGTCTCCCAACAGCTGAACAAAAAAGCAACAATTAATAAACACGTGGCTATTCTTCCTCTCCCAAAATTGGGGGATGATGTGAAACCAGAAACTATGTGCCGAGTTGCAGGGTGGGGTATGTTTCACAATAATTCACCTCGGTCTGATATTTTGAGAGAGGTCAATGTCACCGTCATAGACAGAAAAATCTGCAACGATCAAAGGCACTATAATTATAACCCTGTGATTGGACTGAATATGATTTGTGCCGGAAGCCTCCAAGGTGGAAGAGACTCTTGCAGTGTAAGTAAAATAAGATCCCAAACTCTAGCTGTTGGGTTAAGTCATGCAGATGTAGAGAACATGAAGTCACTCTTTGCCTTGTCATGACATTGGATTCTACAGCGTCCTAGTGCTTTTAAAAAGAAGTTTGATAAAACTCCAGTCAAATTAATTTATGTTCTCAGCTCAGGTGAGTTGTTCATCATAAACCATGCTAGTGCCTGTGTTGAACTACTACATCTTCTTGATTTTATATCAAAAACCACTAAGAAGCTATTTTTTCTCATTTTTCATATTAACATATATAGATCTAAGCTGAAAATATATATAACACTGAGGAGAGCTGAAGTCAGGGCTCTTCTAGGGCCTTCAGTACGTTTTCCCCATCTGAGCACCCCCCAAAAATTCCTCTGCCATTTAACCAGGTAAGTCTGAAATGCCTGCATTCCCAAGACAGACTGAAGATCTCCGGGGTAAACCCCATAGCTTCCTAGCACTGAGCTCAGCCCCCGGAAACAACTTCCAAGCATGATCCATTCCAAAGTACACACAAGCCTCCCTACCATATGCCCTGAGAAGGGCTGGGACTGGGCCCTGCTTAAAGATAGGAGTAGAAGAACCCTTGACAAAGGTTTAAGCTCTGAGCACTGGTTTGTCACTTCTCACTTCACTGGGATGGAGCTGAGCCCTCAGAGCCTTGCATTTGCAGAACTCTGTGTACAAGCCTCAATAGCCCTTCATCCGGCACCACCCATCTTCCCTAAAGCCGGAAGCAGCCAATCTGGTCTCTAGACCTTAAATACATTTAAATACGCTGATTCTAAAGTTCCTTGAGAGAATACAAGGTCACATATTGGGTGGCTCAGGCACAAGAATAAAGCATGATTTACAACTAACTGCAGCCTCCCTCTTAGTGGAACCAGGCAGTTCCAAAGTGTTATCACTGACTTCCGGGAGCATCCATCTAGCATCAGATGCTCAAAGGAGACTCGGGAGGAAAAGCAAAGAATAATGTAAATTCCACGAGAGCAGTACTTTTTGTCTATTTTGTTCACTGATTTAGTCCTAGTGTCTAGAAGACTACATGGCACATGGTAGATGCTCCATAAATGTTGACTAAATGAACGATGTTTGCTAGAGAAGAATGGTGTTTGTGGGAGTTTGAAGGAATTGACCTCCAAGGTCTAATTTTAATGTTCATTGATACTATATAGGGTGATAGACTGGCAGATTAATAACACAAGTTTTAAAATGTAATTTTCTCTTCAGTGATTACTGTATTGATGAGTTGAATTTTATTTTGAGTCTTTCACATTCCATACGCTCTTTAGAGATACTGTTGTATAACTTATTTCATTAAATGTTTCTTTCTCATTAAAAAAAAAAGGAGACTCGAGGTAGCAATTTCTGTCTATTTGAGAAGGGGAAGGAAAAGGTTGCTTCGGTTTCGTTCCTTTGGGAAGACAATTAGCTGCTGGGGGAACTAGAAAACATGGCTTTTATTCTTTGCCTCAGTGGCCAATCTGCATTTGACTATTTTATCCCTTGAGTTATTAAACATTTTGAGAAAATGACAAACAGGAGAGTTTCTAAAGCAGAGAATTTTTCTCAAAGTTAGTGGATTACACAAACAATAATACAAGTTTCATTTCAATTTTCACTGCTTCATAAACAAATCGAGAAAACCAATTTAAACATATTATTGAATAGTCCCAAACATTTTGGGTTTTTAAGCACTAATTGTCAAGTAAGTCAAGGTTGGTCTTAACTTCACCTTAAGTGCTCCACATTAAATGGAATTTCTTCCATTCTGCTAGTGGTCATATTTGATGCTGGTCTTCATCATTCCTCTTGTTTTCCCCCAGGGAGATTCTGGAAGCCCTTTGATATGTGAAGGCATTTTCAGAGGCATCACTTCCTTTGGCCTTCCTGGGAAATGCGGAGACCCTCGAGGACCTGGTATCTACACTCTTCTCTCAAAGAAACACCTCAGCTGGATAGCTAAGACTATGAAACATGCAGTTTAGATAACCGTATTTCATTTCATTTGCTGTTACTTCTTTTTTTAAAATTTTTATTAGAGTATAGTTGATTTACAATGATGTATTAGTTTCAGGTATACAGCAAAGTGAATCAGTTATTCATATACATATATTCACTCCTTTTTTTTAGATTATTTTCCCATATAGGCCATTACAGAGTACTGAGTTCCCTGTACTATACAGCAGATTCTTATTAGTTATCTGTTTTATATATAGTAGTGTGTGTACGTCAGTCCCAATCTCCCAATTTATCCCTCCCACCCCTTATCCCCTGGTAACTATAAATTTGTTTTCTACATCCATGACTCTACTTCTTTTTTGTAAATAAGTTCATTTGTACCCTTTTTTTTAAGATTCCACATATAAGCGATATCATATGATATTTGTCTTTCTGTGTCTGACTTACTTCACTCAGTACAACAATCTCTAGGTCCATCCATGTTGCTGCAAATAGCATTATTTTGTTCCTCTTTATGGCTGAGTAATATTCCATTCTATATATGTACCACATCTTCTTTATCCATTCCTCTGTTGATGGACATTTAGGTTGCTTCCATGTCCTGGCTATTGTAAGCAGTGCTGCAATGAACATTGAGGTGCATGTATCTTTCTGATTTATGGTTTTCTCCGGGTATATGCCCACTGCTGTCATGTCTTAATTTTATCATAAATAAAATCAATTTGTATCACTGTACTTGTTGCTCTCCTATAACTTTAGCAGGCAAATCTCCACCAACAAAGTGAACCAGAGTAATATAGAGACCTTGTGAATAATGCAAAGGAGAGATCAGGGACCAGTGTCACCTGTGTCATCCATGTGACAAGTGACATGCAAACTTGGCTTGAATTATTCACTTCACTGATTCAGTGGGGCCCAGCAGGAGGGACACTAAGGTCAGTCTGTCTAGTAACAAGTACAGTGAAGGGCTCAGCAATTCTGCAAGAAACAGAAACAGCCAGTCTGGAGCGTTTGGATTAAAAGGAAATGTTTGCCCTTCAAAGGCCATTGTTCCACATCAACACCTGCTATTCAGATGTATAAGTAAGAACCTGAGTCGATGGGAGAAGTAGAAACAGAAAATGCCTTACAGTATTTTCCAAAGGCAGGTGAGAAACAGAAATTAAAATTCTAGGGGATATTAATGAGGCACTTAGCTAGCCAAAAAAGGATACAAGGAAAGTCAGCCTCCTTTCTCGGTAGTTTGAATTTAAGCCTTGGATTATCTAGGTGATTTCTTGGTTCCCCTTGTCCTTGAGTCTGGGTAGGTCTAATCAACATGGTGGTTACAGTGACTGCCATCTCATACTAGGGAGTGAGTGTTGAATCGTGGCCTGATATTTTCCTTTGGGAAAAAACTCAAGATATTTATTCAGTGTATTGAACTTAGTGGATAGTCATCAGCCCAGGAGCCACTTCAAGATGAGATTATGTGAACAGATTCCTTTGATTTTCATCAGTTCCTTTTGGAATATAAATCTTATATTTGTGTGCATGTATACATACATAAACATATACATACACACACACACACAGTATATCCAAACTAAGAACATACAGCAACACTAAGAGACAGCTTCTTAAAACAAATGAGAAAAATAGCCTAAAGACTGACCAAAATACTGGTCCTTTGGTTTTCAACCATGGCTGCCCACTAGACTTACCAGGCTCTTTAAAATGACCAATGCTCAGGTCTCACCCTTAGAAATTTTTATTTAATTTGATGAGAACCAAGACAAAGTATTCTTTTTATAAGCTCCCCAATGATTTTAATATGCAGCTGGGGATGAGAACCCCTATATTAGAAAGTGAAGTCTCATGCTGATATCTAAAAGAGATGCTCTAAGAGGATATTTTAGATGCCTGCTATAATCCTTAATTAGGATTTTAATAGCAATAAGAGGATGGATGGAGTATTCCCTACTGGCAACATTTATTACAGATTTTGAAGTCCACTTAAAAAGAGTTGTATGAAACCCTTGTTCATTGCTGGTAGAAGTGTAAATTGGTAGAGCTTCTTAAGAAAAGTGGCAGTGTCTATTAAAACTGAATGAACACATATGCTATGTCCTAACAATTCTACTCCTGGGTATACACCAAACAGAAATGAGGGCTTTTTTTCCACCAAATACGTGTTTGAGGATGTCCGTAGTAACTTTATTCTTTTTTTTTTTTTTTTTTTTTTTTTTTTTTTTTGCGGTACGCGGGCCTCTCACTGTTGTGGCCTCTCCTGTTGTGGAGCACAGGCTCTGGACGTGCAGGCTCAGCGGCCATGGCTCACAGGCCCAGCCGCTCCGCGGCACATGGGATCCTCCCAGACCGGGGCACGAGCCCGTGTCCCCTGCATCAGCAGGCAGACTGTCAACCAGTGTGCCACCAGGGAAGCCCACAGCTTTATTCTTAAAAGTCAAAACTGAAAATAACTCAAATATCCATTCATAATAAAATGGATAAACAATTGTTGTATATACAATGGAATATTACACAGCAGTGAAAAAGACCAAACTACATGCCTGTGTCATGCATGAATGCAACAATATGAATTACTCTTACAAATATAAGGTTGAGTAAAAGAAACCAGACCAAAAAAAAAAAGAAAGAATATTTATGGTATGATTACATTTATCTGAAGGTTGGCATAAGGCAAAACTAATTCATGGTGACCAAGGTCAGAATAATGGAGGGGTATTGACTGAGTGGACACAAAGTAGTCTTTGGGGGTGAAAGAAATGTTCACATCTTGATCTGGATGATTTATTCATATGATCTTGATCTTATTCATAAATTAAACACTCACTGAGCTGTACACTTAAGATTTATGTGCTTTATATGACTTATTAGTCACTAAAAATTTTATATTACAGAATTTTTGTAGAAGAGGCTTCTGTTTTGTATATTATCTGTAAGTTCATTTTTTTCTTTACTGAAACCATATTCCAGACTTCCACCAAAACTAACAGTAGTAAAAGATATATTGCTATTTTTCTTAAATGAGAGCCTAGTTAACACACCAGTATTAATTGAGAGAAGTGATCTTTGGTCATGTCATAGTGCCGTGAGATTGTTAAGATAGAAGTAACCACATCAGAATGGTGGGGGACACTGGAAGTGGCCTCACCATTTTGCTCCTTTCCCTGCTAAACTTTTTCTTATAGTTTATACCTGGCTAAATAAGAAGAAGATCAAATGAAACCCATTATCTTAAAGAAGAAGAGTGTGTATTGCAGGAATGTAGCATATTTGCAGCTTTTGGTGACCTAAAATTTTATAAGGTAAAAATTACTAGCACTACCAAGCAGATTTTCTGAGTTTAGAAACAGGGAAAAGAACAGAATGTATGGCAACTTGTCAGGAGAGTCCTAACACCCCTTGTATTTACTATTCCACTTTTCAATTATCAAGGCTTTTATTTGGTTTTGTTTTTTTGGGGAGGGGTATTAAGGGAGTGTGTATGTATTGGTAAAAACCATTTATGACAAAGCAAGTAAATTAATCAACATATGTTAGCTGACACATGAAAACATTCCAAAGGACACTAAAAAATATAACATCTTGACACTAAAAAGCACATCATCTTGTTTGAGCCTCATGACAACACCATGGAGAAGGCAAGGCCAATATCCCTCAACTCCTCAATCGAATTGTCCGGAAGAAATAAGCATGTTAAAACTTAAATAAACAAAGATTCACATAGTAATAAAAGATTTTTAAAAACAACTAGAATAGTTATATTAACACAAAGTAGGTGATACAGACTGATGCCAAGAGTTAAAGCCAGGTAACATCATTTCAAAACACTTCCTGGAGAGGTCAGGACTCATGTGAAGGTGCAAAGCTAAAGAAGAGAGAAGCAGGAATTCCAGACTAGAAAGAAGAGGTGTAACAAAAGCATAAGGCAGGAAATCACAAGACTTAGTCCAGGGTTAACACAGGAGGGAGTGAGGATTAATGTTAAAAATATAGAACAGTGGCCTGATCAAGCTTGAAGAAGCCTTAGCAGTTATCAAATCCAAATTCCTATTCTTGCAAATGTTGTGACATACCCAAGGTCACCCAGTAAGTTTATGGCAGAGCCATAACTGGTACAGGTCCCCACCTTCATGTTCTGGGCTCAGGACTCCGAGATGGAGGCCTAGGGGGTTAGGTAATGGGAGTCATTGAGAGTTTATGAGTAGGGGATGGGAGGACCAGCACGATGATTTTAGAAATGTAACCTAGCAGTAACGTGGAGACCCATGAAGAATAAAGACAGGAAGCCAGTTAGAAGGCAATTACCACAAACTGGTCATCAGGTATGCAGGACATTACTAGGGTAAAACAAAAAACAGAGAACAAGGGGTAAACTGAATAAACAGGAGGCTCCCTGAGTAATGGGAGGACCAGGATAAGGATGACACCATGATAAGAGAAAAGGGAGTCCCACAGAAGTCCTCTTTTTGAGAAGAAATAATATGCATGCTTAACCTAGAGTAGCACTTTAATCAATGTTTTTCAAGTGAATAAGTTGTGTTTTTAATGTATTGAGTTTGAGCTAAAGACAAAAAAGTATCTCAGAAAAGAAATCTCCAGAGACAGGCAGAAGTATGAGGCTGGAGCTTGGGAGAAAAGTCGAGTGACAAAGAAGCGTTTAAAAATCTTTGCTGTAGATATTCTTGTGACTATAGCAGTGAAAATGCACCTCTAACGAGGAAAAGACAGAGAGAGAAGAAGAAGAAGAAGAGGGGAGGAGGAGGAGGAAATCAGAGAGAGAAGCATAGAGTCAAAGACAGTGTCTGGGAAATGCAATGGAATGAAGCAGAGCAAATAAAGTAACCTGAGAAGGAAGGTCAGGAGAACAGGCATTCACCTCGGGAAAAGCACGTCATCCTGTTTGAGCCTCATGACAACACCATGGAGAAGGCAAGGCCAACATCTTTTTTCTCACATAGAAACGAGGAAGCTGAAGCTGAGAGGGGCTGGGTGACTAGCAGCAATTCCATACACAGGCTGTGCCATCAGCTGCGGCAGAAAAAACCCGGGTCTGGTCTGGACTCAAAGCCAGGTGCAGCACTCTGCCTCGGTGGTCTGTGGGAATAAGGACAGACTGCTCACGTTCCATGTGTCAAGGGCTGTTGCTGAGGACTGGGAAGCAACCTAAGCTGGGGCCAGTTATCCCATACAGGATAAAGGGCTCCTCCAAACCCCTGCCACGTTCAGAGCTGGCGCTCCCACTGCACCTTTGCCATGGAAAACACCAGTCAGGGAGGACTCTGGGTAACACCTTAAAGTGGCTAAGGTTTTGCTCCACTGTTGCCCTTCAGGGCTCTTCCTCCTTGTTTTGGTTCCCTAAGGCTGCTGTAATAAATTACCACAAACTGCACGGCTAAAGACAACGGAAATTTATACTCTCAGACCAGAAGTCCAAAATCAAGGATTTGGCAAGCAGGGGAGATTCTATTTCCTGCCTCTTCTAGTTTCTGGCAGTTGTTGGCCATCCCCAAATTGTAGCCACATCACTCTAATCGCTGCTTCTGTGGGCACATCATCTCTGATTCTGTGGTCACACCATCTCTGATTCTGTGTGTCTGTTCTCCTATGTGTGCCTCTTATAAGGACGCTTGCCATTACATTTAGGGCCCATCTGGATAATCCAGAATGATCTCATCTCAAAATCTTCAACTTAATTACATCTGCAAAGACCCTTTCACCAAATAAAGTCACACTCACAGGTTTCTGGGATTTCACGTGGATAGCTTTGAGGGGACCAGTTTTTAGCTCACCACACCCCTCATGCCTTATACCATTATTAGTTCTATCTTCTCTAACCCACCAACACACAGGAATTACCACGGCTGTGCTCCTACCACACACTCTATCCCTCTTCTTATCCTTCCCTGAAAGTCATGCTTTTGGGATCTTGGTTTCAAGAAACGAATCAAATAAACTGATGCAGCTTAATGGAAAAGGACCCAAAAATCTGTCTCACAAAACATACATGAGTCTTTCATATGGAATTCTGAAGACAATACCCTCTTTCTATTATTTATCTGATCATTTCTCAAAGAACACTCTGTGGAACAATAGTTTTATACGAGGTTGATAGGTATTAAAAATGAAAAGAGTCTTTAATGTTCACAGTAATTTGGAAGCTCCAAGTTAAGAAAATTATACAAGATTCCTTATTTCAAAACTGCTATATGCATTAGAAATATTTGGTAGAAGAGGCTATAATAGGCAGCAGTTCTGAAACTTATTTCACCAGTGTCCTTTTGACTTGAACATCTCAAACTACTAGGGTTCCTTGGAAAATACTTTGCAAAACCTGTCCTAATCCAACAGTAACTTTCACGATCAAAAACTTTAGGCCAAAATCCACAAAGCTGACTCCATGAAAGAAAGCTGGGACTGGCAAGATGAGAGGAAAAAAGAGGTTGGATATGTTTTTGAGTGGGTAGGTATTTGGGGGCACAACTAAAATCAAATGAGGTGGGTGGCCACCCCCTCATAGGAGGAGTACTGCTTACAACTCAATTGAGAGCTGGAATTTCAGAAATAATCTTGTTCTCTGACACAAGATTCTCAACAGCAAGGAGTGCAGATACACTATTCCACTCCCAAAGGAGACATTTCTTAGATACTTGGGGCTTTTTCCATCTAAACACATAACTCCCAATGCTCTCCTTCCTGCATACACACACGCACACGCACATACACATACACACGTGCACAGACACACCACCAAGGAGACATGGGATTGGCCCTAGGCATGTTGGTGCATTAAAAATGTTTAAATTTATAGATATAATGCCATCTTCTTATTTTACAGATGAAGAAAAAATTTAAGAATATCGAACAATTTGTTCAAGGTCACACAGCTGATTAATGGCAGAGCCAGAACTAGAATCCAATTCAATGCTTTAACTGTTTACCATGCTCCAAATCCAACGCAAAGAAGAATCTCTTTTTCTAATGAAGGCCAGTATCCATTAGTTTTTAAAAATTAAAAATTTTTTAATTTGAGCCATATAAATGAAAAGCAACTTAATTTAGTTAGGAAAATATAGATCATTATACCAATGCTTTAAAATTAAACCTAAAAAAGAAAAATCTATTCAATAAATATAATCAGTAATAAATATTCTTTCATCCTTTATTATGGTGTGTTAAGATGAAGAGGAAGGAAGAAGAGAAAGTGGAAAAAGGAATAACAGGGAAAAAATCCCAAATGTTTTATAGAGCAGGCTTTGAAAAATATCTTGACTTAAAAAGTGGATAGCTGGGGCTTCCCTGGTGGCGCAGTGGTTGAGAATCTGCCTGCTAATGCAAGGGACACGGGTTCAAGCCCTGGTCTGGGAAAATCCCACATGCCACAGAGCAACTAGGCCCGTGAGCCACAACTACTGAGCCTGCGTGTCTGGAGCCTGTGCTCGGCAACAAGAGAGGCCGCGATAGTGAGAGGCCCACGCACCGCGATGAAGAGTGGCCCCCGCTTGCCACAACTAGAGAAAGCCCTCACACAGAAACGAAGACCCAACACAGTCAAAAATAAATAAATAAATTTAAAAAATAAAATAAAATAAACAGTCTCTAAAAATCTGCTAGACTCCAGTTCACTCCCCAGATTTCTAAAAAAAAAAAAAAAAAAAAAAAGTGGATAGCTGCTTCTAGAACTTGTTAGGAATATGGCATTTGGATGGAAACAAAAACATTCTTGAAATACATTTTTCACATTAGTGACAATCTTAGTTTACTAGATAGTGGGAAATGCCACCTTATCTCAGATGAAAGTCCTCTTTTAGGATTTACATCCCCACATGCTAAGAGTACTGTCACTGAAAGCATTCAAAGTTTGGTTTTCTTTATGCAGCTACATCCATAAATGAAACCACATACTGACGTATATGCAATGGACTGATGAAACCCAGTCAAAGGCCAGATCTCACTTATAGACTAGAAAGTTACCTACCACTGTTTCAAACCTTGGAAATTACAACTCTCGGGGGGTGGTTAGGAGGGGGAATTATAAGGTATCTTTCTTCTATAGTCAGGTGGGTGAGACCTCTTTAACTAAAATTTTCCCCCAGAGAATTATGACTGTGGGTAACAGGGTGAGACTTACTAAGGGCATGACCACAATCTAGAACAGCATTTTTCCAGCTTTATGACCACAACTCATTGTCAAAACTACATTTTATGCAGTGACCCCATACATAGACCATGCAAATGTACTGATAACTATGACAAAAGTTATTCACAAAATAATACCTACTTTTCCATTTTTCCATTCTATACCATTCTATTTCTTTTTTTTTTTTTCAGTGCTGATCTTGACCCACAATGGAAACATTGACAGACAGTAAAAACACATAGAAGCTGGAGACCTCAGCAGCCCCATGCCATGTGGCAGTGCCCCCTGAAGCATGTTCACCGAGCAAGAACCTCAAGATTCTCCCATACAAAGATTTCCCAGATGAATTTGGGAAACCGAGAATGCTGTAACTCCTCTTGGAGATTCCCAATACACATAATGTATCAAAGGCTTTGAGACATTCTTAGGAAAGAAAAACTGTTCTTGTTTAACCCAGAATTTCCAAATGTATCTGACCACATGATGTGTGTTTGTAAAACAATCTTCCTGCTAAACACTTTGGGGAAATCTTGTACACAGCAGAAACTACTGAGTTAGAGATGAAAATTAGTGTCTAAAAGTTCAAAATTAACTGCATCTTCTCCAGCCAAAAGCATTTTAAAGGAAGGAGAAAAGGTTAAATGTACCTTTGGAGAGCTATCTAATATCAATGAAAAAAAAATCACAAGTCATTAAAACTAGAAAAGTATAACTTATTAAGGACAGAGAAACAAAAATGCACTAAGTACATTCCTTATTCTAAGCATCAGCAAATGCTTCAAGTATCTATCAGTACTCCCACCTAGCTGCCTGAAGGACCTATCTAGCTGCTGGAATTATAATTTTGTAAAGAACTGGGTTTTGAGGCTTGATTTTAAGTGTTTCTCTAAACTAAAAAGGTCTGGTGAATTGTGATAAAATATTTGCAAAGGACCAGCTCATGCTTCTCCTACATTCGTGCTGGTACTGAAGTGGCTCTGTCAAGAGCTGCCTGTATTTTTTTTGTTAACGTTTTTATTGGAGTATAATTGCTTTACAATGACATGTTAGTTTCTGCTTTATAACAAAGTGAATCAGCTATACATACACATGTATCCCCATATCTCTTCCCTCTTGCATCTCCCTCCCTCCCACACTCCCTATCCCACCCCTCTAGGTGGTCACAAAGCACCGAGCTGATCTCCCTGTGCTATGCGGCTGCTTCCCACTAGCTAACGATTTTACATTTGGTAGTGTTTTTTTTTTTTTTTTTTTATTAGTTTCTGCTTTATAACAAAGTGAATCAGTCATACATATACATCTGTTCCCACATCCCCTCCCTCATGCATCTCCCTCCCTCCCACCTTCCCCATCCCACCCCTCCAGGCGGTCACAAAGCACCGAGCTGATCTCCCTGTGCTCTGCGGCTGCTTCCCACTATCTACCTACCTTACGTTTGGTAGTGTATATATGTCCATGCCTCTCTTTCCCTTTGTCACAGCTTACCCTTCCCCTTCCCCATATCCTCAAGTCCATTCTCAAGTAGGTCTGTGTCTTTATTCCCGTTTTACCCCTAGGTTCTTCATGACATTTTTTTTTTTTTAAATTCCATATATATGTGTTAGCATACGGTATTTGTCTTTCTCTTTCTGACTTACTTCACTCTGTATGACAGACTCTAGGTCTATCCACCTCATTACAAATAGCTCAGTTTCGTTTCTTTTTATGGCTGAGTAATCTTCCATTGTATATATGTGCCACATCTTCTTTATCCATTCATCCGATGATGGACACTTAGGTTGTTTCCAGCTCCGGGCTATTGTGAATAGAGCTGCAATGAACATTTTGGTACATGTCTCTTTTTGAATTATGGTTTTCTCAGGGTATATGCCTAGTAGTGGGATTGCTGGGTCATATGGTAGTTCTATTTTTAGTTTTTTAAGGAACCTCCATACTGTTCTCCATAGTGGCTGTACCAATTCACATTCCCACCAGCAGTGCAAGAGTGTTCCCTTTTCTCCACACCCTCTCCAGCATTTATTGTTTCTAGATTTCTTGATGATGGCCATTCTGACTGGTGTGAGATGATATCTCATTGTAGTTTTGATTTGCATTTCTCTGATGATTAATGATGTTGAGCATTCTTTCATGTGTTTGTTGGCAGTCTGTATATCTTCTTTGGAGAAATGCCTATTTAAGTCTGCTGCCCATTTTTGGATTGGGTTGTTTGTTTTTTTGCTATTGAGCTGCATGAGCTGTTTATAAATTTTGGAGATTAATCCTTTGTCAGTTGCTTCATTTGCAAATATTTTCTCCCATTCTGAGGGTTGTCTTTTGGTCTTGTTTATGGTTTCCTTTGCTGTGCAAAAGCTTTGAAGTTTCATTAGGTCCCATTTGTTTATCTTTGTTTTTAGTTCCATTTCTCTAGGAGGTGGGTCCAAAAGGATCTTGCTGTGATTTATGTCATAGAGTGTTCTACCTATGTTTTCCTCTAAGAGTTTGATAGTTTCTGGCCTTACATTTAGGTCTTTAATCCATTTTGAGCTTATTTTTGTGTATGGTGTTAGGGAATGATCTAATCTCATACTTTTACATGTCCCTGTCCAGTTTTCCCAGCACCACTTATTGAAGAGGCTGTCCTTTCTCCACTGTACATTCCTGCCTCCTTTATCAAAGATAAGTTGGCCATATGTGCGTGGGTTTATCTCTGGGCTTTCTATCCTGATCCACTGATCTATCTTTCTGTTTTTATGCCAGTACCACACTGTCTTAATTACTGTAGCTTTGTAATATAGTCTGAAGTCAGGCAGCCTGATTCCTCCAGCTCCGTTTTTCGTTCTCAAGATTGCTTTGGCTATTCGGGGTCTTTTGTTTTTCCAAACAAATTTTGAAATTTTTTGTTCTAGTTCTGTGAAAAATGCCAGTGGTAGTTTGATAGGGATTGCATTGAATCTGTAGATTGCTTTGGGTAGTAGAGTCATTTTCACAATATTGATTCTTCCAATCCAGGAGCATGGTATATCTCTCCATCTATTTATATCATCTTTAATTTCTTTCATCAGTGTCTTATAATTTTCTGCATACAGGTCTTTTGTCTCCTTAGGTAGGTTTATTCCTAGATATTTTATTCTTTTTGTTGCAATGGTAAATGGGAGTGTTTTCTTGATTTCATTTTCAGATTTTTCATCATTAGTGTACAGGAATGCCAGAGATTTCTGTGCATTAATTTTGTATCCTGCTACTTTACCAAATTCATTGATTAGCTCTAGTAGTTTTTCGGTAGCATCTTTAGGATTCTCTATGTATAGTATCATGTCATCTGCAAACAGTGACAGCTTTACTTCTTCTTTTCCAATTTGGATTCCTTTTATTTCCTTTTCTTCTCTGATTGCTGTGGCTAAAACTTCCAAAACTATGTTGAATAAGAGTGGTGAGAGTGGGCAGCCTTGTCTTGTTCCTGATCTTAGTGGAAATGGTTTCAGTTTTTCACCATTGAGGACAATGTTGGCTGTGGGTTTGTCATATATGGCCTTTATTATGTTGAGGAAAGTTCCCTCTATGCCTACTTTCTGCAGGGTTTTTATCATAAATGGGTGTTGAATTTTGTCGAAAGCTTTCTCTGCATCTATTGAGATGATCATATGGTTTTTTTCCTTCAACTTGTTAATATGGTGTATCACACTGATTGATTTGCGTATATTGAAGAATCCTTGCATTCCTGGAATAAACCCCACTTGATCATGGTGTATGATCCTTTTAATGTGCTGTTGGATTCTGTTTGCTAGTATTTTGTTGAGGATTTTTGCATCTATGTTCATCAGTGATATTGGCCTGTAGTTTTCTTTCTTTGTGACATCCTTGCCTGGTTTTGGTATCAAGGTGATGGTGGCCTCATAGAATGAGTTTGGGAGTGTTCCTTCCTCTGATATTGTTTGGAAGAGTTTCAGAAGGATGGGTGTTAGCTCTTCTCTAAATGTTTGATAGAATTCGCCTGTGAAGCCATCTGGTCCTGGGCTTTTGTTTGATGGAAGATTTTTAATCACAGTTTCAATTTCAGTGCTTGTGATTGGTCTATTCATATTTTCTATTTCTTCCTGAGTCAGTCTTGGTAGGTTGTGCATTTCTAAGAATTTGTCCATTTCTTCCAGGTTGTCCATTTTATTGGCATAGAGTTGCTTATAGTAATCTCTCATGATCTTTTGTATTTCTGCAGTGTCAGTTGTTACTTCTCCTTTTTCATTTCTAATTCTACTGATTTGAGTCTTCTCCCTTCTTTTCTTGATGAGTCTGCCTAATGGTTTGTCAATTTTGTTTATCTTCTCAAAGAACCAGCTTTTAGTTTGGTTGATCTTTGCTATCGTTTCCTTCATTTCTTTTTCATTTATTTCTGATCTGATCTTTATGATTTCTTTCCTTCTGCTAACTTTGGGGGTTTTTTGTTCTTCTTTCTCTAATTGCTTTAGGTGCAGGGTCAGGTTGTTTACTCGAAATGTTTCCTGTTTCTTAAGGTGGGATTGTATTGCTATAAACTTCCCCCTTAGAACTGCTTTTGCTGCGTCCCATAGGTTTTGGGTCGTCGTGTCTCCATTGTCATTTGTTTCTAAGTATTTCTTAATTTCCTCTTTGATTTCTTCAGTGATCACTTCATTATTGAGTAGTGTATTGTTTAGCCTCCATGTGTCTGTATTTTTTACAGATCTTTTCCTGTAATTGATGTCTAGTCTCATAGCATTGTGGTCGGAAAAGATACTTGATACAATTTCAATTTTCTTAAATTTACCAAGGCTTGATTTGTGACCCAAGATATGATCTATCCTGGAGAATGTTCCATGAGCACTTGAGAAAAATGTGTATTCTGTTGTTTTTGGGTGGAATGTCCTATAAATATCAATTAAGTCCATCTTGTTTAATGTATCATTTAAAGCTTGTGTTTCCTTATTTATTTTCATTTTGGATGATCTGTCCATTGGTGAAAGTGGGGTGTTAAAGTCCCCTACTATGATTGTGTTACTGTCGATTTCCCCTTTTATGGCTGTTAGTATTTGCCTTATGTATTGAGGTGCTCCTATGTTGGGTGCATAAATATTTACAATTGTTATATCTTCTTCTTGGATCGATCCCTTTATCGTTATGTAGTGTCCTTCTTTGTCTCTTCTAATAGTCTTTATTTTAAAGTCTATTTTGTCTGATATAAGAATTGCTACTCCAGCTTTCTTTTGATTTCCATTTGCATGGAATATCTTTTTCCATCCCCTTACTTTCAATCTGTATGTGTCTCTAGGTCTGAAGTGGGTCTCTTGTAGACAGCATATATATGGGTCTTGTTTTTGTATCCATTCAGCCACTCTGTGTCTTTTGGTGGGAGCATTTAGTCCATTTACATTTAAGGTAATTATTGATATGTATGTTCCTATTCCCATTTCCTTAATGGCTTTGGGTTCGTTATTGTAGGTATAGTCCTTCTGTTGTGTTTCTTGCCTAGAGAAGTTCCTTTAGCATTTGTTGTAAAGCTGGTTTGGTGGTGCTGAACTCTCTCAGCTTTTGCTTGTCTGTAAAGGTTTTAATTTCTCCATCAAATCTGAATGAGATCCTTGCTGGGTAGAGTAATCTTGGTTGCAGGTTTCTCTCCTTCATCACTTTAATTATGTCCTGCCACTCCCTTCTGGCTTGTAGAGTTTCTGCTGAGAGATCAGCTGTTAACCTGATGGGGATTCCCTTGTGTGTTATTTGTTGTTTTTCCCTTGCTGCTTTTTTTTTTTTTTTTTTTTTTTTTTTTTTTTTTATGTTTATAAACACTTTATTCAGTTTATTATAGTGGTCGACTTCCCAGCTAAATGCACAGATATAGGCGAAGCATTCCTGGGTTAACGCAGCAGCCAGTGGGTTACATGGGACTGAGCATCGAGGCCAAGGAGAGAGCACCAAGGATTCAGTCAGACCCGGCCGGAGACCTGAGCCGAGGGTGGGCCAGCGTCCCGACACTGACGGCTGCTCCCTTCTTCCCAGGTGGGCACACTGCAAGGCATATTTTCAACTTCACACCATTTCACTGATGTCAGGGGAACAAGATATTACAGAAATGGAACCTGGGTCCTGGTGCACCTTAACTGTTGCTCTGTAAGTCACAAACGTGTGTGTGAACAAGAATTTGAGAATACTCCGCTAACAGTGAGCCACAGGGTGGTAAGGCTCCTTTCCCCCTCAGTGCCTCCTCGCCTGTTTTCATTCCTACCTGAATTCCTGTCCTTAAGCCACACACCCTGATGTCCAAAGTCTCACGTACACAACAAAAGCCTCTCAGATGACAACAGCTATTCCCAAAGCAGCATCTTATGCAGACAGTCTGTGACATCAAAGAAAGTGTCTCTGGTTAGCTATCCTCTGTAAAATCTCGTCCCCCCTGACCAATGCCTAATCGAGAGCATAATTTAGAAGGCAGATTTAGGAAGTGGACTATGGATCAAAATAGGAAACAAACTCCAAAAAACTATCGTCCGTGGGGACT
Source organism: Hyperoodon ampullatus (assembly GCF_949752795.1). Lineage (NCBI taxonomy): Eukaryota > Metazoa > Chordata > Mammalia > Artiodactyla > Ziphiidae > Hyperoodon > Hyperoodon ampullatus. The sequence continues at coordinate 133,602,804 of NC_136917.1, read as the reverse complement.
GGACCAGAAAATGAGCAGTTCACAGATGGTCTCACTTGAAGACTACAGCACTGTTGCTCACGTAATTACTAGAAACATATTGGAGTCTACAGCTGATAACCTGCACATGGCTGGGTAAAACTCTGTCTACAGGAATGAGATGGTCAGTTGAGCTCAAACCCTCTCTAACCCCCAGGAAAAATGCTGGATCGGAAGGAGAGTCGCAAGACCTACAGCCTTTCAAGGGCAAGAAAGGCCTGCCAGGATGTCAGAGGTTCACACACAATATTACAATTTTAATTCTGAAGGGCACCTTGAGTCCCACTGGTCACTTTTCTGAACTCATCTACCAGGAACAGACTCGACATCTGACTGGGATTTAACTTTTTGGCAAAACAGGAACTTTGGTCACAGCCACAGTTCTATAAAAATGTTTTAACGAGGTTATTATTTCTGATTAAAACAATATTTTTAGCAAGTGATACATAACAGTAACAAGAAAGTAAACATCTTCATATCTAACGCAGGAGCAAAAACTCTTTACCAGCATCTTGTTTTAAATACAGCGAAAACGTCAGCAGTGTTTATAAACAGTAGAGAGTTCTCTTAAAGGGAATCAGAAAAATAGCAAAATAAGGCACAGCCTGTATTTGTGTTAGGCAGTAGTGTTCTTTCTGGAAGGCACAAATTGGAATCTGACTACCCAAAGGTTTAAAATGAGGGTAATGTCATGTGACTAGGACAGCTAACTTGGAACAAATTTCCTTAACTGGAATCACTGGCAGTTAATCAGACAACATTACTGCTAGGTTATTACACTCTGCAACTTAAGAAGTCCTCTTCATCAGCCCATATGTAAATTTGAAAAGGCACTGTGCAAAATGGGGGCTGGGCTGACTACACCTCTAGTTTGCAGTGCATATTACAAAACAAAGGCACATTTCCTAGAAAACAAACTTTACAGTCACTAACAGAAAATAATCATTTTAGATATAACAGTAGGTAAGCTTGATAATATAGCAGGTTCTAAACCAAAACTCTTGAAGAGGTTTCTTGAACAGCAGGCTGGAGTTTCACTGGTTCTTCAGGAAGAAACACTCCACACAATGATGATGACGATGATGATGACAACAACGCTGATCCCTATTGCCCACATCTTGCAATTCTTCCACCAGTATTTTCTCTTCAGCTTGGCAGCACTCGTTTCAAATTGGGAGGCTCCTGCCTGCAGTGCGTCTGCACGGTCATCCAACTCAGAGAGCTTCTGATCTCTTTCCAACACCTTATCCACGTTGACCCTCATGATGTCCACCACCTCATCCACTTGATTTTGTGTCTGCTGAAGTCTTCTACTACTGCCAGAGGCAGCGCTTGACCCTGCAGGCACGCTTGTAGTCATTTTGGCGGCGGCGGCAGCGGGCGAGGATCGGCGGACCGGGGCAGCGCGACAGGAGACCTGAGACCTCCCCTTGCTGCTTTTAATATGATTTCTTTGTGTTTAATTTTTGACAGTTTGATTAATATGTGTCTTGGCGTATTTCTTCTTGGATTTATTCTGTATGGGACTCTCTGTGCCTCCTGGACTTGATTAACTATTTCCTTTCCCATATTAGGGAAGTTTTCAACTATAATCTCTTCAAATATTTTCTCAGTCCCTTTCTTTTTCTCTTCTTCTTCTGGAACCCCTATAATTCGAATGTTGGTGCGTTTAATGTTGTCCCAGAGGTCTCTGAGACTGTCCTCTGTTCTTTTCATTCTTTTTTCTTTATTTTGCTCTGCAGCAGTTCTTTCCACTATTTTATCTTCCACCTCACTTATCCGTTCTTCTGCCTCAGTTATTCTGCTATTGATCCCATCTAGAGTATTTTTCATTTCATTTATTGTGTTTTTAATCGATGCTTGATTCATCTTTAGTTCTTCTAGGTCCTTGTTAACTGTTTCTTGCATTTTGTCTATTCTATTTCCAAGATTTTGGATCTGGGAAATAGAATCTTGGATCAGCTTTACTATCATTATTCTGAATTCTTTTTCAGGTAGACTGCCTATTACCTCTTCATTTGTTAGGTCTGGTAGGTTTTTATCTTGCTCCTTCACCTGCTGTGTGTTTTTCTGCTTTCTCATTTTGCTTATGTTACTGTGTTTGGGGTCTCCTTTTTGCAGGCTGCAGATTCGTAGTTCCCGTTGTTTTTGGTGTCTGTCCCCCGTGGCTAAGGTTGTTTCAGTAGGTTGTGTAGGCTTCCTGGTGGGGGGGACTAATGCCTGTGTTCTGGTGGTTGAAGCTCGGTCTTATCTTTCTGGTGGACAGGTCCACATCTGGTGGTGTGTTTTGGGGTGCCTGTGGCCTTATTATGTTTTTAGGTATCCTCTCTGCTAATGGGTGGGGTTGTGTTCCTGCCTTGCTAGTTGCTTGGCATAAGGTGACCAGCACTGTAGCTTGCTGGTCGTTGACTGAAGCTGGGTGCTGGTGTTGAGATGGAGATCCCTGGGAGATTTTCGCTGCTTGATATTATGTGGAGCTGGGAGGTCTCTTGTGGACCCGTGTCCTGAAGTTGGCTCTCCCACTTCAGAGGCACAGCACTGACTCCTGGCTGCAGCACCAAGAGCCTTTCATCCACCCGGCTCAGAATAACAGTGAGAAAAAGTAGAAAGAAATAATTAGTAGAAGAAAGAAAGAGAGATTGAAAGAAAGGAAGAAGGGAAGGAAGGAAGGAAGGAAGAAAGAAAGAAAGGAGGGCGGGAGGAAGGATGGAAAGAAAGGAAAGAAAGGAGGGAGGGAGGGAGGAATGAAAGCAAAAGGAAGAGTGAATGGAAGAAGAGAGGGAGGGAGGGAGGAAGGAAAGAAAGAAAGAAAGACAGGAGGGAGGGAGGGAGGAAGGAAGGAAAGAAAAAGAAAGTGGAAAGAAGAAGGGTGGGAGGGAGGGAGGGATGGAGGAAAGAAAAAGAAAGAAGGAAAGGAGGAGCGGAGGGAGGGAGGGAGGAAGGGAAGGGAGGAAAAAAAGAAAGAGCAGGTAAAGTAAAATAGAATAAAGTATGAAATATAGTAGCGTTATTAAAATTAAAAAGTAATTATTGAAAAAAAACACGGACCGAAAGAACCCTGGGACATATGGTGGAAGCAAAGCTATACAGAGAGAATCTTACACAGAAGATTACACATACACATTCACAAAAAGAGAGCAGGGGGAAAAATCAAAAATCTTGCTCTCCAAGTCCACCTCCTCGATTTGGGATAATTCGTTGTAAAAAGAGGAAAAGGGCGAAAAGTCTGAAATCTTGCTAAGTCCACCTCCTTAATTTGGGATAATTCGTTGTAAAAAGGGGGGAAAGTCTTAAATCTTGTCCTCAAAGTCCACTTCCTCAATTTGGGATGATTCGCTGTCCATTCATACACTCCACAGACGCAGGGCACATCAAATGGACCGTGGAGCTTTAATCCGCTGCCTCGGAGGCTGCACAGAGAGATTTCCCTGTCTCTGCTCTCACAGCTCCCGGGTCTCAGCCTTGGACCTGGCCCCGCCTCTGCGCGTAGGTCGCCGGAGGGCGTCCGTTCTTCGCTCAGACAGGACGGGTTTAAAGGAGCCGCTGATTCGGGGGCTCTGGCTCACTCAGGCAGAGGGGAGGGAGGGGAATGCCCTCTCCTCGCGCACCAGGCAACAAAAGGGAAAAAAGTCTCTTGCCTCTCCGGCAGCTCCAGACCCTTTCCCCGGACTCCCTCCGGGCTAGCACTAACCCCTTCAGGCTCTCTTCCTGCCGCCAGCCCCAGTCCTCTCCCTGCGCTCCGACTGAAAGCCGATACCCGAGCCTCAGCTCCCAGCCCCGCCCGCCCTGGCGGCCGAGCAGACAAGTCTCTCGGGCTGGTGTGTGCCTGAGGGCACCGATCCTCTGTGCCAAAATCTCTCTGCTTTGCCCTCCACACCCCTGTTGCTGTGCTCTCCTCCGCTACTCCGAAGCTTTCCCCCTCCGCCACCTGCAGTCTCCGCCCTCGAAGGGGCTTGTAGTGTGTGGAAACCTTCCCTCCTTCACGGCTCCCTCCCACTGGTGCAGGTCCCGTCCATATCCTATTGTCTCTGTTTATTCTTTTTTTCTTTTGACCTACCCAGGTATGTGGGGAGTTTCTTGCCTTTTGGTGGGTCTGAGGTCTTCTGTCAGCGTTCAGTAGGTGTTCTGTTGGAGTTGTTCCACGTGTAGATGAATTTCTGATGTATCTGTGGGGAGGAAGGTGATCTCCGCGTCTTACTCTTCCGCCATCTTCCTCCGGCTCTGGTAGTGTTTTTATGTCCATGCCATTCTCTCACTTTTTCCCAGCTTACCCTTCCCCCTCCCCGTGTCCTGAAGTCCATTCTCTAGTAGGTCTGCGTCTTTATTCCTGACCTGCCCCTAGGTTCTTCATAACCATCTTTTTTTTTTTAAAGATTCCATATATATGTGTTAGCATAGGGTATTTGTTTTACTCTTTCTGACTTACTTCACTCTGTATGACAGTCTCTAGGTCCATCCACCTCACTACAAATAACTCAATTTCATTTCTTTTTATGGCTGAGTAATACTCCATTGTATATATGTGCCACCTCTTCTTTATCCATTCAACTGTCAATGGACACTTAAGTTGCTTCCATGTCCTGGCTATTGTAAATAGAGCTGCAATGAACATTGTGGTACATAATTCTTTTTGAATTATGGTTTTCTCAGGGTATATGTCCAGTAGTGGGATTGCTGGGTTGTATGGTAGTTCTATTTTTAGTTTTTTAAGGAACCTACATACTGTTCTCCATAGTGGCTGTACCATGCCTGTATTTTTATTCACCAAGTCACACAGTATAACATCTGAAGGATATATAGTCATTTTGAGGCTAACCTGAGCTCCAGCCAGCCTGACCAGCAGAAACAGGAAGTCTTTCTGTTAAGGGTATTTTCTTGTGTCCAATAACATTCTCAGACTCTCCAAAGAGAGTCATGGTATTATCACTACCTAATATTGTATATATTTGGTTTTTGTCTGTCTGCTCCCACAAAAGTGTGAGCTCCATGAGGGCAAGGATATTGTCTGTCTGGTTCACCTGTGTATTCCCAGTGCCACAAAAAGTGCCTGGCACATAGTAGATGCTAAATAAATAAATGTTGAATAAATAACTTTCAGGGATGAACAGAAGACAAGTTGAGAGGCAAGAGGAAGAAGATAGAATATGTAATCAGAGGTATACAAGAGACTGGATGCCAGTGCTCTTCCTTCACCAGCCAACACTTCTGTCTCCCTATTTCCCTCAGCCCCCTTTAACATTTCAGATTGCACCAAAGAGCATTTAAGGCTCTTGAGGACAAGGCCCGGCTCTTGTTCTCCATCATGGGGTCTTGTTCTCAAGAAGTAACCAGTAAACATTTACAGAACTACACCGAGAAAGAACAGCAGTCTGCCTTGAAAGGGCAGAGGCTTCCCAGAGTCTCACAGTCTGGAGTGGTCTCCCCACATAGAACAATGTCTCACCCTTTTCATACTTCCTTACCTCCCACACATTTCAGCTCTGCTGGTTCTTCTGCAAAATAGGGTAAGATGAGTTATAATGCTAACTCCAGAGTTCGGAAACACATTTTGAAAACTGTCCACAATCATCACTGCATACACGAATGCAAGAAGACATGATAGTTATAAGTGACGCACAATCAAATTCAGAAACACTCACACCAGAGGTGTGGTGGGTGTAGGGTTTTTCCTCTGATAAAATATATACTTCAAAGAACCAGATGGAGAAAATCTTCCATTCATAGATTTTTCCACCAGTAGCAGCTCACTTTGCAATAGGTACGTGGAATTTTACTTACTTATTTACTTACCAAAAAACCCACGTGACCTGGCCAGAGCAGGACAGGACCACACAGTCACATCATTCTTAGGAGACCCTTGGCCAGTTGCGATTTCCTTTGTCTTAGGTAGCCAGATTAGGGAACAAATCTGTAATAATGACCCCCAAAATATAGAATTATGGCATTTTCTGATTCATTGAATGCATTTTAAACTGATTCTAGTCAGTATGCTCTGTCCACATCTATCCTCCAGTCCATACATGGGGTTAGGGTATTAGAGGAATTATGTTAGTTCTAGGAAAGTTTATCCCAAGGCAACAAAAGACTAAATATACAAATAGGCTTAGGCACAATGAACCTATGAATTGAAGTGGACTATGATCATTGTCCAGGAATAGTCAGACTACTCTCAAGTTTCTCAGTCAAAGCAGTGCTGAGAAAGAAGGGAAATGAAAAACAAAAGGATACACAAGTTAAATTAACTTTCAACTGACAGATGAAGAAGGTTTTACAAAAAGAAACTCTTAAGAACTGAAATTCCTGTAGACTTAGCAGGTAAAGAGAGGTGTGTTTGGGTCCTATGCTCTATCATAAGTTATTTTCATAAGATTCTAGAAGATCAGAATGAAGGTAAACTCCCTGAAAGACGTTTACCTGTGAGTTTGTGCTTGGGGTCTGGATGCTCTGCCCAGTATTTATGTCCAGGATATGTAAGTGTCCATCCTTCACTCCTCCTCCAACAGCGAGGATTTCAGACTGCCAGGGACACCAATCCATGGCCTTTAAAGTTCCAAATAATCACACAGGCAGGTCAGCTTTGGAGAAGGTGAACTCATGAATGAGCTGCATGCATATAAGCAGAAGTTCCAGAGTTCTGTCCCCGTGGCAGATCTCCAGGACCTCTGATCCAAAGGCAAGAGCTACTTTACTCTCCAGAGATTACTTCTCAGGGAATAGAAATCACATATTGGTGCCTTTTTCAAATTTAGATAACAATTGCAAATATTTTAAACATAGAAAAACCACACAATAATATGTTTGAAAAGCTTCATTCAACACATCCTCTGGGGCAAAAATGTGCTGCTGGAAGAGTTGACATGTGCCCCTAGCATCTGGTTATAAAATACAGTCTTCCTCTGGTTTGTCTACCTGCGTCCTTAGGTTCTAGGTCAGAGAGGGACTAGAAAAAAATGGAGAGCTATACATGCTTGCTCACAACACAAGAAAATCTCATGTATTTCAAATCTTATTACATTTTAGAAAGTAAAATTGCCTTTTCTTTAGTTATAAATTGTTATTGTTAATTCTGAGAAACAGAATTTAATATTATAAATTTATATTGATAACTGAAATGATTAGTAACAGTAACTTTAAAAAACATTTTAACAAATATTTCAGTTATATTTACCTGTATATCCTTATCAATCATCCTGGCAACTATTCTCATTTTTACATATTATCTTCTATATGTAAAAGTATTTTATAAAGTACTAAGCATGATGTATATACTATTTTATTTTTCTGTTGTTTTCATTTATTATACGGCTTTCCAAGTTTAACGTATTTTTCATAGTTATCATTTTTAGTAATCCCACAATATTCCATCATGTTATTATACTCTAATTAATGTTTGTTCTAATGCTGGACTCAGGTTGATTTTTTATCTTATTTTGGTTTGGTTTGCATTGGCTTGGGTTGAGTTTTTTGGAAAGAAGTGGATTTGGGGGTACTGTGTTTTTGTTGTTTGTTTTTATAAAGAATACTTTAATAGGGTTCAAGATGCCGGAGTAGAAGGATGTGCACTCACTCCCTCTTGCGAGAGCACTGGAATCACAACTAACTGATGAACAATCATTGATAGGAAGACACTGGAACTCACCAAAAATATACCCCACATCCAAAGACAAAGGAGAAACCACAATGAGATGGTACGAGGGGCACAATCACAGTAAAATCAAATCCCATAGCTGCTGGGGGGGGGGCGGTGACTCACAAACTGCAGAACACCTATACCACAGAAGTCAACCCACTGGAGTGAAGGTTCTGAGCCCCACGTCAGGCTTCTGAACCTGCGAGTCTGGCAACGGGAGGAGGAATTCCTGGAGAATCCGACTTTGAAGGCTAGTGGGATTTGATTGCAGGACTTTGACAGGACTGGGGGACACAGAGACTCCACTCTTGGAGGGCACACACTAAGTAGTGTGCACATCAGGACCCAGGGGAAGGAGCAGGGACCCCATAGGAGATTGAACCAGACCTACCTGCGAGTGTTAGAGGTTCTCCTGTAGAGGCAGGGGGTGGCTGTGGCTCACCATGGGGACAGGGACACTGGCAGCAGAAGTTCTGGGAAGTACTCCTTGGCATGAGCCCTCCCAGAGTCCGCCATTAGCCCCACCAAAGAGCCAGGTAGGCTCCAGTGTTGGGTTGCCTCAGGCCAAACAACCATCAGGGAGGGAACCCAGCCCCACCCATCAGCAGACAAGCGGATTAAAGTTTTACTGAGCTCTGCCCACCAGAGCAACACCCAGCTCTACCCACCACCAGTCCCTCCCATCAGGAAGCTTGCACAAGCCACTTAGATAGCCTCATCCAACAGAAGGCAGACAGCAGAAGCAAGAAAAACTACAATTATGCAGCTTGTGGAACAAAACCACATTCACAGAAAGATAGACAACATGAAAAGGCAGAGGATTATGTACCAGATGAAGGAACAAGATAAAACCCCAGAAAAACAACTAAATGAAGTGGAGATAGGCAACCAGAAAAAAATTTTCAGAATAATGACAGTGAAGATGATTCAGGACCTCGGAAAAAGAATGGAGGCAAAGATCGAGAAGATTCAAGAAATGTTTAACAAAAACCCAGAAGAATTAAAGAACAAACACCTATAAGAATTAAAGAACAAACAAACAGAGATGAACAATACAATAACTGAAATGAAAAATACACTACAAGGAATCAATAGCAGAATAACTGAGACAGAAGAAACTATAAGTGACCTGGAAGACAGAATGGTGGTATTCACTGCTGTGGAACAGAATACAGAGAAAAGAATGAAAAGAAATGAAGACAGCCTAAGAGATCTCTGGGACAACATTAAACACAACAACATTCGCATTATAGGGGTCACAGAAAGAGAAGAGAGAGAGAAAGACCCAAGAAAATATTTGAAGAGATTATAGTCGAAAATTCCCTAACATGGGAAAGGAAATATCCACCCAAGTCCAGGAAGCACAGAGAGTCCCGTACAGGATAAATCCAAGGAGAAACATGCTGAGACACATAGTAATCAAACTGGCAAAACTTAAAGACAAAGAAAAATTATTGAAAGCAGCAAGGGAAAAATGACAAATAACATACAAGGGAACTCCCATAAGGTTAACAGCTGATTTATCAGTAGAAACTCTACAAGTCAGAAGGGAGTGGCACATGGCATGATACATTTAAAGTGTTGAAAGTGAATAACCTACAACCAAGATTACTCTACCCATGAAGGAACTCATTCATATTTGACAGAGAAATCAAAAGCTTTACGAACAAGCAAAAGCTAAGAGAATTCAGCACCACCAAACCAGCTCTACAACAAATGCTAAAGGAACTTCTCTAAGTGGGAAACACAAGAGAAGAAAAGGACCTACAAAAACAAACACATAACAATTAAGAAAATGGTAATAGGAACATACATATCAATAATTACCTTAAACGTGAATGGATTAAATGCTCCAACCAAAAGGTACAGGCTTGCTGAATGGGTACAAAAACAACACCCATATATATGCTGTCTACAAGAGACCCACTTCAGACCTAGGAGCACATACAGACTGAAAGTGAGGGGATGGAAGAAGATATTCCATGCAAATGGAAATCAAAAGAAAGCTGGAGTAGCAATACTCATAACAAATAAAATAGACGTTAAAATAAAGAATGTTACAAGAGAAAAGGAAGGACACTACATAATGATGAAGGGATCAATCCAAGAAGAAAATATAACAATTATAGATATATATGCACCCAACATAGGAGCACCTCAATACATAAGGCAATTGCTAACATCTATAAAAGAGGAAATCGACAGTAACACAATAATAGTGGGGGACTTTAACACCTCACTTACACCAATGGACAGATCACCCAGACAGAAAATTAATAAGGAAACACAAGCTTTAAATGACACAATAGACCAGATAGATTTAATTCATATTTATAGGATGTTCCATCCAAAAAGAGCAGATTACACTTTCTTCTCAAGTGCACACAGAACATTCTCCAGCATAGATCACATCTTGAGTCACAAATTAAGCCTCAGTAAATTTAAGAAAATTGAAATCATATCAAGCATCTTTTCCAACCACAATGCTATGAGACTAGAAATCAATTCAGGGGAAAAAACGTAAAAAACACAAACACATGAAAGCTAAACTATACATTGCTAAATAAGCAAAAGATCACTGAAGAACAAAGAGGAAATCAAAAAATACCTAGAGACAAATTACAATGAAAATACGACAATCCAAAACCTATGGGATGCAGCAAAAACTGTTATAAGAGAGAAGTTTATAGCAATACAAGTACACCTCAAGAAACAAGAAAAATCTCAAATAAACAATCTAACCTTACACCTAAAGGAACTACAGTAAGAAGAACAAACAAAACCCAAAGTTAGTAGAAGGAAAGAAATCATAAAGATCAGAGCAGAAATAAATGAAATAGAAACAAAGAAAACAATAGCAAAGATCAATAAAACTAAAAGACGGTTCTTTGAGAAGATAAACAAAATTGATAAACCTTTAGCCAGACTCATCAAGAAAAAGAGGGAGAGGACTCAAATCACAAAAATTAGAAATGAAAAAGGAGAAGTTACAATGGACACCACAGAAATACAAAGCATCATAAGAGACTACTACAAGCAACACTATGCCAATAAAATGGACAACCTGGAAGAAATGGACAAATTCCCAGAAAGGTATAGCCTTCCAAGACTGAACCAGGAAGAAACAGAAAATATAAACAGACCAATCACAAGTAATGAAATTGAAACTGTGATTAAAAACCTTCCAACAAACAAAAGTCCAGGACCAGATGGCTTCACAGGTGAATTCTATCAAACATTTAGAGAAGAACTAACACCCATCCTTCGCAAACTCTTCCAAAAAATTGCAGAGGAAGGAACACTCCCAAACTCATTCTATGAGGCCACCATCACCCTGATACCAAAACCAGACAAAAATACTACAAAAAAAGAAAATTACAGACCAATATCACTGATGAGTATAGATTCAAAAATCCTCAGTAAAATACTAGCAAACAGAATCCAACAACACATTAAAAGGATCATACACCATGATCAAGTGGGATTTATCCCAGGGATGCAAGGATTCTTCAATATATGCAAATCAATCAATGTGGTACACCATATTAAAAAACCGAAGAATAAAAACCATATGCTCATCTCAATAGATGCATAAAAAGCTTTTGACAAAATTCAACACCCATTTATGATAAAAACTCTCCAGAAACTGGGCACAGAGGGAACCTACCTCAACATAATAAAGGCCATATATGACAAACCCACAGCAAACATCATTCTCAATGGTGAAAAACTGAAAGCATTTCCTCTAAGATCAGGAACAAGACAAGGTCATCCACTCTTGCCACTATCATTCAGCATAGTTTTGGAAGTCCTAGCCACGGCAATCAGAGAAGAAAAAGAAATAAAAGGAATACAAATCAGAAAAGAAGAAGTAAATCTGTCACTGTTTGCAGATGACATGATACTATACATAGAGAATCCTAAAGATGCTACCAGAAAATGACTAGAGCTAATCAATGAATTTGGTAAAGTAGCAGGATACAAAATTAATGCACAGAAATCTCTGGCATTCCTATACACTAATGATGAAATATCTGAAAGAGAAATTAAGGAAACACTCCCATTTACCATTGCAACAAAAAGAAGAAAATAACTGGGAATAAACCTACCTAAGGAGACCAAAGACCTGTATGCAGAAAACTATAAGACACTGATGAAAGAAATTAAAGATGATACAAACAGATGGAGAGATATACCATGCTCCTGGATTGGAAGAATCAATATTGTGAAAATGACTATACTACCCAAAGCAATCTACAGATTCAATGCAATCCCTATGAAATTACCAGTGGCATTTTTTACAGAACTAGAACCAAAAAATCTTAAAATTTGTATGGAAAAAAAAAATTTGTATGGAGGCACAAAAGACCCCGAATTGCCAAAGCAGTCTTGAGGGAAAAAAACGGAGCTGGAGATATCAGACTCCCTCATTTCAGACTATACTACAAAGCTACAGTAATCAAGACAATATGGTACTGGCACAAAAACAGATATATAGATAAATGGAACAGGATAGAAAGCCCAGAGATAAACCCACGCACCTATGGTCAACTAAGCTATGACAAAGTTGGCAAGGATACACAATGGAGAAAAGACAGCCTCTTCAATAAGTGGTGCTGGGAAAACTGGACAGCTACATGTAAAGGAATGAAATTAGAACACCCCCTAACCCCATACACAAAAATAAACTCAAAATGGATTAGAGGCCTAAATGTAAGACTGGACACTATAAAACTCTTAGAGGAAAACATAGGAAGAACACTCTTTGACATAAATTACAGAAAGATCTTTTTTGATCCATGTCCTAGAGTAATGGAAATAAAAACAAAAATAAACAAATGGGACCTAATGAAACTTAAAAGCTTTTGAAAAGCAAAGGAAACTACAAACAAGATGAAAAGACAGCCCTCAGAATGGGAGAAAATATTTGCAAATGAATCAATGGACAAAGGATTAACCTCCAAAATATACAAAATGCTCATGCAGCTCAATATTTAAAAAACAAACAACCCAATCCCAAAATGGGCAGAAGACCTAAATAGACATTTTTCCAAAGAAGACATACAGATGGGCAAGAAGCACATGAAAAGCTGCTCAACATCACTAATCATTAGAGAAATGCAAATCAAAACTACGATGAGGTATCACCTCACACCAGTCAGAATAGCCATCATCAGAAAATCTACAGACAACAAATGCTGGACAGGGTGTGGAGGAAAGGGAACCCTCTTGCACTGTTGGTGGGAATGTAAATTGATACAGCCACTATGGAGAACAGTATGGACGTTCCTTAAAAAACTAAAAAAAGAACTACCATACGACCCAGCAATCCCACTACTGGGCATATACCCAGAGAAAACCATAATTCTAAAAGACACATGAACTCCAATGTTCATTGCAGCACTATTTACAATAGCCAGGTCATGGAAACAACCTAAATGCCCATCGACAGATGAATGGATAAAGAAGATGTGGTACATATATAGAATGGAATATTACTCAGCCATAAAAAGGAACGAAACTGGATCATTTGTAGAGACGTGGATGGATCTAGAGACTGTCATACAGAGTGAAGTAAGTCAGAAAGAGAAAAACAAATATCATATATTAACACATATATGCGGAACCTAGAAAAATGGTACAGATGAACCAGTTTGCAGGGCAGAAATAGAGACACAGATGTAGAGAACAAACGTATGGACACCAAGGGGGGAAAGTGGGGGGTTGGGGTGGTGGTGTGATGAATTGGGAGATTGGGATTGACATGTATACACTGATGTGTATAAAATTGATAACTAATAAGAAACTTCTGTATAAAAAATAAATAAAAATTAAAAAAAGAATACTATGATAAATACATTCTGGCATATGTCTTTTGTTTCTGATATATTATTTTTTTAGGTAAATTCCAAGTTTCAGAAGTGCTGATATAGGTTTCCAAATAGTTGTAACTTTTTATAACACCAGCATCAAATGAGTACATTAATCTCATCCTGAGTTTAAGCTTAATTGGAGTTAAAAATTAATCTCCCATCCCACATACCCTTTACCAACATCCTCCATCAATATGTAGAGTCTCATTCTCCTCCCTTTGAATCTGGGAGGGCTTGTGACTGGCTTACAAACAATAGAATGCACCAACAGTGTCACTGCGTGACTTGTGGAATTAGTTATAAAAGGTGATGCCGCTTTCACCTTGTTCTCTGAAGCACTGGCCCTGTTGCCCTGAGCCACAAAGTCCAACTCTCTTAAGACTGCCATGTTGTGAGGAAGCCCAAACTGACCCAATGTGGAGAAGCTCTGAGACCACATGAAGAGGGAAAGATGACTAGCCAGCCAACAGCTGTGCCAGCTCCCAGCACTTTTAGCTTCAGTCACTGTCTGACTACAACCCCATGAGAGACCCTGAGCCAGAACTGCTGAGAAGAGCCCTTCCCAAAGTCTGACCCCCAGAAACCATAAAAGATAATAAAATAATTGTCGTGTTAAGCCACTAGGATTTAGGGTAATTTGTTACATAGCAATAGATAACCAGAATAAATACCATAAATAGAAAACTTAAACAATGAAATATGGTTGTAGTTCATACAAGAAAGGCAATGAAGAACTCTAATCGGTCAACCTACCTTCAAAGTAAAGACCTTGACCTTGTATTATGAATAAATGTACAATTTAATTTTCAGTTGAAATAAAATATTTGCAATATATACGTATCATATCTTATGGTTACCTACCTTAGTATTCTTTTTTAAATAACCATTCAGCTACACCACTGACGGGGCTGGATAAGAGCGCTTTTTCAGTAAACACAAAATTTTGCATACAATTTGAAGAGGCTGAGAAATTCTCCTGAGCCCATGGACCCCAGTTTCATCATAGAATATTTTTATGTTTTTTAGAGAGTATCTTTATGTTTATTAGCAATCATTTTCTTCAATACCCTACTTCCAATTAGCTTTTACTATAAACAAGCTGTTTTGGCAAAACTAGAATCTCCATCATGAGAGAAATCACGTAGACGTCAACCTCTGAGTCTGCTGCTGCTCCTGCTATACTAGTTGGCTAGTCGGTGGTGAGTATGAAAGTATTTACACTAGTGACTGTTCTTATGATTCCCCAGGTAGTAGCTGCCACAAGGCTTGGCTTGCCCAGGTTTCCAGAAACTCTTAGTTCAATTCAATGTATTTCTGATAAGACATCTAAGAATGTAAGCAGCTCTTTCCAGGAAGCAGCTCTCTGCAGATCTTTTGTCTTGTCACTTCAGCAAAACTATACTTTAACTAACTTTACACCAGATGCCCCATGCTTAACTAACCTCCAGCCCAAGCACACCTTTCAAAACTGTTGGATTTATTACCTTGACTGCTGTAGGTTGGGGTATGACGTTTAGCGGGTGACCCTGTGCATTCACACCTGGATCATGGGGCCATATAGTCAGCAGTCCGTCACTACAGCCACTGGAAAGCAGCCTGCCACCCGGCGACCACTTCAGGGCACACACAGCTTGCTTGTGGTGAAGAGTTCCAACATGGTGCTGGGCTACCCGAACATCGTGATGATAAACACGGCCCAGTCTCGACCCACTGCCCAGAGGTAAAGGGGCAGGTTTAGGACAGAAAACTTGAGCCCTAATGCTGCATAAGCATAACATGAAAGAAAGTATTGTTCAAACCCCTGAAAGACCCCTTAGGACAGATTCAAAACACAGACATTTCTTGAGTTAATAAGGATGGAGTATTCTGCCTGGGTGATTCTTCCCACAAGTGAAATAGATTTGCCTGGCAGAGTTTCAAAACTGGATATTTAAAAGATATCTTTTGATAGATAACTCTAATGGCTTTAATATGATGCTTTAAAGTTAATGGCTTTAACTTTAATGGCTTTAATGCAGGCATGGAAAAAATAAATTTAGAAGATTATCATATTTTCCCAGATAGTAGTTTATGTACTGAACCCAGGAAATGTTACTTTTCTGGAATTCAGAATATTTCATATTATCTCAACGAAATGGCATATGTGTATGATATATGTGTTAGACATAAAAATGTATTATTTCCTTTTTCTATTAATCTACAGATCTATTATTAGTTTGCTCATGCTACTGATATCTAAAAAGAATATAAAACTATCTGAATGTCCCAGCAAAGTGCAATATGATTAAAAATCACTGGATAATGTCTCCACTCTCAGTGATTTGGATCCAAATGATGATAAAGGTCCTATCACACAAAGATAATGAACTCTTTCTGGACTAGTTTTCTCCAAGGAGAAAGTAAATAACTGCCTACAATTATTTCTGAGTTTCTCAAAGTGCAGTATCAGATTTTTAAAAACTACTTAGGCATAGCCCTGATAGCATTTTGATGAACAGTATGGACTCTGTGGCCAGACCACCTGGTTCGAAGCCTGACTCTTCCCCTTATGTTAACCATGTGACCTCAGGCTGGTGTCTCAGTTTACTCCTCAGAAAAAGAGGGTGGGGGGATATAAACCACTTTATAATGTCATTGCAGGGATTAAAACGCAATTACACTCCTAAAGAGTTAGCACATTGCCTGGCACAGTGTATTCTAAAATGTTAGCTGCTATGATTATAAGAAAGTATTTGTTCATGTTCTTCATGGATAATGAAACTAAACTTAAGCAATGTAAATAGATTGTAAAAGGAACTCGAGTATAGAATTGACCTGACTACAACAACTTCACAGGGTAAATATTTAGGCCAATATAAGGGCAATTTGCTTAAGTAGTTTTAAGTCTGGCATATAATCACAAGGTATTAAAATCTCAAATTTACATCTGTGCTACTTAAGGAATTGTAAAAGGCTTCAAATTTTATTTAAATTTAAATCTACTTTAAGAAATACAGTATGAAGATGAATGACTATTATTAAATATGTATTTAGACCAATTATGTAGGCTCACAGGGACAAGTCGCTTAACTTTCCTGGTCAAAAAGAAGCAGTTAGGGCTTCCCTGGTGGCGCAATGGTTGAGAGTCCGCCTGCCAATGCAGGGGACACGGGTTCGTGCCCCAGTCCGGGAAGATCCCACATGCCGCGGAGCAGCTGGGCCCGTGAGCCATGGCCGCTGAACCTGCTCATCCGGAGCCTGTGCTCCGCAATGGGAGAGGCCACAACAGTGAGAGGGCCCACGTACCGCAAAAAAAAAGCAGTTAGATGACTAACTCAGTAGTTCTCAAAAGTGATAAAGTGTCAGCATCACTTGGGAAATTAGAAATGCGTATTATCAGAACACCCCAGACCTACTGAATCAGAAATTCCCAGAATGAGAGCAGCAATCTGGGTTTTGAGGAGCCCTCCAGGGATTCTGACAAACTGTCAAGTCTGAGAATCACTGAACTGGTTAATCTATGAGGTTCCTTCCAGCTCTAACCTCTGTGGGTCTGTGAATTGGAAATGTGCCCCCAGAAAGCTTAACATATTCCAAATTAGTGATACTGATATCAATAAATACCCATTTCAACAAAATAACTCTCTAGTAGGTATTACTTGGTACAGAGAAACTTTTCGCTTAAACAGAGTTTTACATTTTATCTGAACAATCTAATGAATCCTGAACATCACATCTCAGTATGAGTACATGCTTTAGGCACAGAGCCACCATGGTACACGTGGCCACTGGACCGCTTATAGCACCAGGTCTGAATACCTGACAGGTAGGATCATAACTGTTACTAATAATGTCTGCTTTGTTTTACTTTGGTTTTGGTTTTAAATATTGTAGTTCTGTTCACTCAGCACCCATAGTCAATTGGTGATGTAAATATAATTGGTTCCAGTAAGACACTGCTCACCTGCTAAGGATGTAGTTATTCCAGCTTAGAGCCCCAACTACTGACAAATGACCAAGCATATTTCTCAGTCGCTTTTTAGTGACCACATCCCATAACTGAAAAAAATGAACAAGCACGGTTATGTAGCATTTTCACAACCCACGGTCTTCTCAAAGGCCTGATAGCCAACTAGTGTTGATATAGCCAATCCTTATGCTAAGTGAAAGTTCAGCACCTCTAACCCTAGTCAGCAGTTTTCAATGCTGTCTGCATATTAGGATCATTGAGGGAGCAGGCTATGGGTGCTAGCCATTCTGATTTAATGGTGGGAGTAAGAGCCTGGGGATATGGCATTTATTTTAAAGTTCTCCAGGTGAAGTCAATGGGCTGCAAAGGGTTGAGAATCACTATGACACTTCTAGTTCCTTCAAACTGTGGGAATTCCAAACCTGGAAATTCACCTATAGTTATCAACAAATAAAATTTGAGTGCCTAGACACTTTGTAAAGTCAGGAATTCTATTTACTGCTAAGAGACTCCTTTTCTGCCAGTTATAAATGATATTCTGACTCATATTAGGAATGAGAACTTTGGCATAAGAAGAAATCATGACATAACCCTCATAGTATCCAGTATCATTACAGAGATGAGAAAACAGTAGAGCCATCTGTGGCCCTCCAACGTCATTGAACACCTGAGCAATATTGTTTACACTATTGCTAATAACAACAATAACAATAATGGTACAAGAGAAATTAGATAGATTGATGGAAACTTGGTAAGCTCCCATTTCAGAGAGACTATTAGAAAAAAAATTCACTCATTTTAAGTAACTCTACTCCTGATCATGGCTTAAGGTGAGAAAGGAAGACTGGAAGGTTGTTTTCTTCTCTCCAAAGTCCTAAAACTGGGGATCTCATAAGTCCAACTTTAGTCTGAGAGAAAGAACGGGGGGGAGAAAGGAAATGTGACAGAAAGAAAGCTTGTGTGAAAAAACTAAGCAGAGTATCCCTACATCCTCATTAAACACCATTCAGAAGAGACCCAAAATGGTATATCCTCTTATTCCCCATAGCTTCAAGTACCACATCTACTATAGTTTCTTTATTTTATAATAAGCTGTTATTAAAAGTCAATCTTAGTTATCTAGCAACTATACAGAACACATTATGAGAAAGAAAAAGTTGTCCAGTACTTGCACTTCTCCCTCGCTGGTGCCAACTGCCAGGCAGGTTCCCTCTTTTGTCCAGGACACAGAAGATATATAGTTACAAGTGACACTTAAGTCTATATTTTCAATCCTATTGTGATTATCCCCATTCCAGATGTATACAGAAGATCCAAGGGCTATAGCAACAAGATTTTTCAAATTCCAGTCTAGGATATTCAGATCTATAAGAAAAGCATTTCAAATTAGGGTGATTACACAGCCAAATAAAAATATTTTCAAATAACTTTATTTATAGGTAGAGGAGAAAGATTGATAACTTCCCTATGGTCAGCTGGAAAACAGAATCATGGTTGCAAGCAGACCATGAGAAGTTCAAAAATGAAAGCTGGAATAGAATCTTGTATCAAGATACAGTGTAATAAGCAATAACATTTACCATTTATGCTCTTATATACTTATTTAGAGGCATTTAGAAAACATGGCAGTTTCATCTACCATTATAAATATAAATGGATTTCATCTAACAGATCATTAAAATTTAGAAGCATGTAATTCTTATGGAGACATCGTCGGACCCAGAATATACATATGGGAGATGACACCATCATTGCTAATCAAAAGGCAACCCAATTAGAGTATATCTAGAAGAGGTGATCTCTGGCATATTTATGATATCTAGAAGTTCTTAGTAGCATTCTCTATCTTACTCTATAAAAATCATATGACTGCTCAGAGAAACCATATTTGTATGATCACATACTAAACTGTACCCTATCTTATTTCTTATAAGACAGAAACTCCTATCCTGATTGACACATATCAGTACAAAACTCTGAAGCACACCAGTTTCACTAGAGCAGTCTAATCCCCTATAACTCATCCTTCCCACTGATGCAAACTACAAACTCTGAACAAAATTCAAAAAACAAATACCTGAGAACTCTGGAAAATAAGCAAAAGCAGGTAAACCAAGTAAGGGAGTGAAAACTTGGAGAAGCAACCTTCCCAGGGGTGAGTTTTCCATTTTTTTCTTCACATGGCTTTACCCTGAGTGTGGGTCCTGATCATGGAGTAACACCAGCAGCTCAAACTCTGATAGAAAGCCCACCATGTTGCTAGTCAAAGAAACCAGAGAAAGGAGCCTGAAGTGGCCAAAATGTGAGGAGAAAGCCTGGGAAAGATGGGAGGGGAGCCACAGAAAGGCATCCTCTAATTGTGAGTGTATAAACCCACACATATCTCAGCCTAACCCCAAATCGTGTAAGTGCAGGGAAAACTCAAATTATCCAATCTAAAGAACATGGAGGAAATGTAAAATCATTAGCTAGTGGGAAGCAGTCGCATAGCACAGGGAGATCAGCTTGGTGCTTTGTGACCAGCTAGAAGGGTGGGATAGGGAGGGTGGGAGGGAGGGAGACACAAGAGGGAAAAGATATGGGGATATATGTATATGTATAGCTGATTCACTTTGTTATAAAGCAGAAACTAACACACCATTGTAAAGCAGCTATACTCCAATAAAAACGTTAAAAAATAAATTAAATAAATAAAATAAAGAACATGGAGGGAAAAAAATTTTAAAGAAATGGACAGAACCTCAGGGATTTTTGGGATAATATCCACAGATCTAACATATGTGTAACTGGAGTCAGGTCTTGGAAGCAAGAGAGCAAGGTTTCAAATGAGTTCTCACCAGAAACCATAGAGGCCAGAAGTCAGTGGAACATCTTTAAAGTGCTGAAAAAATACATCTGACAACCCGGAATTCTACATCAAGCAAAAATATCATGATAAGGGTAAAAGAAGTCTTTACCAACGGACCTGGTCTGCAAGAAACACTAACAGAAGCTTTTGACTGAAAGGAAATTATATAAGAGGGAAATTTGGATCTTCAGGAATGAAGGAGAATGTTGTAATTGGTAAATATTCGGGTAAATATAAAGGACAATTTTTTCTCTCTTAAAATATTTAAAATACAATTACGTATGCCTTTTTAAAGTAAAACTTAACGGTGGTGGAGTTTTCAATGCATGCAGATTTAAAACATAGACAACTGAAGTAACTCTCCCAAAAAAGTTGGGGGCTGGGGAGACACATGTGACTGCAAGATTTTTACATATTGTGTGAAATATGCAACAGTAATTCTAAGAAGACTGAGAAAGTTTAGATTGCATTGCAATCCCTAGAGCTACAACTAAGGAGATATAGCCAGAAAGCCAATAGATCAACTTAAATAGAATAGAAGTCAAAAAGAAAAGACATCCAAGGAATGAGACTTGGTGCATTCCAAAATTTAGGAGGCAGAGAGATAGAAGAGAAAGAGAAACCAGCAAAAAATGACTAAGAAAGAGTGAACAGAAAGCTAGGAGGCAAACCAAGACAGTGGGATATCAAGCAGGAGGGAGTGACCAACTGGCTCCAATGTGGCTGATAGAGTTAAGTAAATGAACTCCAAGAAGTGACTGCTGGATTTAGCAATGAAGAGTTTCGGGTGATGTTTGGAAGAGCAGTTTCAAAGGAATGGTGAGATTTAAGAACTGACTAAAGCGGATTCAAAGACAATGGGGAGAGAAATAAGAAATTGTGAATATAGACATCTTTTGACAAGTTTTGCTGTCAAAGGGAGGAGACAAAAGGGGTTATGGCCTGAAGGGGAAGTAGGGACAAAAGGTTTTTGTTTGCTTTTTCTTTTTTTTTTTTTTTGCGGTATGCGGGACTCTCACTGTTGTGGCCTCTCCCGTTGCGGAGCCCAGGCTCCGGACACACAGGCTCAGCGGCCATGGCTCATGGGCCCAGCCACTCCACGGCATGTGGGATCTTCCCGGACCGGGGCACGAACCCGTGTCCCCTGCATCGGCAGGCTGACTCTCAACCACTGCGCCACCAGGGAAGCTCTGTTTGCTTTTTTTTTTAATATGAGTGTTGTGCTTTTTAAACATCTCTTGAAATGAATTCTTCAATTTTCATTAGTCATGGAAATAAATTCTCTTAGAGAAGAAGGTATAGGAGGAGAATGGTAGGAGAACTGTTCCCTTTAATGATTTTGCTTTTTCCTGCTCATTCCTCTTTGTGAATGCTCCCCAGAAGCAGACCTCTTCCCTCTGCTCCTTTCTCTCTCACCAGGAGAGCTCACCAGGGCTCTCAGCTTCAATCATACTCATCTGACCTACACTCTAGCCTTTCCCCTCTTTCAACTACAAATCTCATTTCTAATAACCTGCCAGAAACTCTTGTATATCTCACTGTCTCCTCAAGTGTAATATTGCAAGAATAATCTTCCCTCCTCACACGACTTCTCCTGCTAACTTGTCTTCTCAGTGACACCATCCTTCCCCTGCTTCAAAACGTGGAATAATCTTAAACTTGTCCCTCTTCCCATATAGTTTTCCTCATGGAGAGAAAACAGTCCCTTACATTTTGGTAGCTCTCCTGCTAAATGCACTCTGCATACTCTGCCATGAATTTTCCTTTGATATTTCTCCTAGTTGAGAATTCCCACGACAAATCTAAAAATCTACATCAGGATTTGAAATATCTCCATAATCTGCATCCACCTCCTATTCACCAGTCCCCAGTGTATCCTCTTCATTGCCATTAATTACCATGAATTACCAACATCCTGCCTTTGTTCATGCTGCTCACACCACTGAAGATGCTCTACCTTCTCTCTTCCACTCCTCCAAGTCCTACCCATCTTTTAAGATCCATTTCAAGTTTGAATGTCTCCACAGAGCCTTTCTGAACAAATCCAAAGATCAGCAAACTACTTATAGTCCTTATAACTCCTTAAACCCCACAATTTATTATTTATACTCTACACTGGCATGTTGGTAGCAGGTCAATGTAGGTTAGTCCCATCTTCCCAACTAGATCACAAGCTAGTGACATAAGAAGAAGCTGGAGACAAAGAACCGATGTGGTTGTTTGATAAGATTTATCCATGTTTAAAATATAAGCAAAAAGAGTGGATATATGTATATGTATAACAGATTCACTTTGCTGTACACCTGAAACTAACACAACATTGTAAATCAACTATACTCCAATAAAAATTTTTTAAATAAAAAATAAAAGTTGTGAGTGTAAATAAATAAATAAATAAATAAAATATAAGAATAAGAATAGGCCACGATTTATACACTTCATTCTTCTTTTTAACATCTTTACTGGAGTATAATTGCTTTACAATGGCGTGTTAGTTTCTGCTTTATAACAAAGTGAATCAGTTATACATATACATATATTCCCATATCTCTTCCCTCTTGCATCTCCCTCCCTCCCACCCTCCCTATCCCACCCCTCTAGGTGGTCACAAACCACCTAGCTGATCTCCCTGTGCTATGCGGCTACTTCCCACTAGCTATCTATTTTACGTTTAGTAGTATACACTTCATTCTAATACAGTAAAACGTAATGTGTAGTTCTTGTGCCTCACCAAGACCAACAATATCCATTCCTGAACATGAAAATTCCACAATGAAAAAACCACAATATTAGCCATATTTGGATGGTACACCATTTAAGCATGAGGCACAAGGCCATCTGGTTCTTCCAGAATAAAATTTCAAGTTTATGCCAGAGCACAGAATACATTTTGTCATTTCAACTTTTCAATTCTTGATCTAAGCAATAACTTACAATAGTCATTTCGAAGAGCGGTGAGATGAATCTTCACCTCTGGTTGGAGTATGGAATAGTTTATATCACTGAACCTTTGAATGTGGAAGTATTCATCTCTGACTCCATCACTGCAGCCTACAAGAAATGAACAGTTCTACACTATAATCCTGAAAACAAAATCTTTATCCTTGCAGGTATTAAGAGATAAGGGGGTGAAAAACAAAGTGGTCATCATGATAAAATTGAATTATAAGTTGCAGGGGGAGGAAAGGAAGAAAAAGACTTCAGTATTAATTTAAACAATTTTTAAAAAAATATTCAATGACATTTTCTAATAAAAAGCACATGAATACCAGGCCTAAATGTAATGACAGATTTTTGTGGGGAGCACACAGAGACACTACATCATGCTTTGAATATTTATTCTGTCACTTAAGATTTTAAAACCAAAGTAATGTTCACATATTCATGTATCTATAACATCAACAATTATCTAATAGACCTAAGCCCTACTCTGAGTCTTTGTCAATAAGACTGTTGAGTCATTGACTTTGGCTCTTTCTCTCACTGTTTCTGTACCAGAGCACACAGAGTTACTTTTGGCTAGTGTTACCCATGACTATCTGAATTCAAGGTTATATATTGTGCTCAGTTTTACTTCTCATCAAATGACCCCACTAAGACTAAACCACAAGCCACTGTCTTTTCATCTTTCCAACCACTTGGCTTGTAATCAAACTGAGAATGACATGATCAACAGGAAATGAGCCCACCCAGGTAAGTTGTGGTCCTACAACCACATGGCTTCTAATAAAAGAATGAGAGCTTCACAATGCTATACCAAGAAGCCAGAGTGTTACTCATAGTTGCAACGTTAACTATGAAAACCTGCAGTTGTGGGCAGAACTACAAGGTTACTAGAAATACATACTCAAGCACTGCTGATAAAGGTTCAAAAAAAAATCAAGTACAAACTTCCAGTTACAAAATAAATGTCATGAGAATTTAATGTACAGCATGTATGGCATCTTTGAAAGTTGCTTAAAAAGTAGATCTTAAAAGTTCTCAACACAAGAAAAAAATTCTGTAAATATATCTGGTGACAGTTGTAAACTAAACTTATTGTGGTGATCATTTTGCAATATATACAAATATATCATTACATTGCACACCTGAAGCTAACATAATGTGCTATATTAAAAAAAAAAAAGCAATACCCAAAGAATCAACAAAAAACTCCTGGAACTAATGAGTGATTACAGAAAGATATAAGATTAATATACAAAAGTCAACTGCTTTCTTATATACTAGCAATAAGCAATTGGAATTTAAAATTAAAAGCACAATACCATTTATATAAGTACCTCAAAAATGAAAAACTTAGGTATAAATCTAACAAAATATGTACAAGATCTATATGAGGAAAACTACAAAACTCTAATCAAAGAAAAGCTAAATAAATGAAGACATATTCCAAGTACATGGATAAAAAGACTCAGTATTATTAACATGTTAGCTCTTTCCACCTTGATTTATAGATTCAGTGCTATACCAGTTTAAATCCCAACAAGTTATTTTGTGGACACTGACAAGCTGATTTTAAAGTGTATATGGAGAAAAGTCAACACAATATTGAAGGAGAAGAACCAAGCTGAAGGACCTACACTATCTGACTTTAAGACTCACTAAAAAGCTACAGTAATCAAGACAGTGTAGTATTGGCAAAAGAACAAATAGATCAATGGAACAGAATAGAGAGCCCAGAAATAGAGCCCCACAAATACAGTCAACGGATCTTTGACAAAGGAGCAAAGGAAATACAATGGAGAAAAGTTAGTTTTTTCAACAAATGGTGTTGGAACAACTGGACGTCCACACGCAATCTGGGGAAAAAAATAATCAAATCACTTTGCTGTACATCTGAAACTAACACAATGTTGTAAATCAACTATACTTCAATTTTTAAAAATGTATCTAAACACAGACCTTATACCCTTCTCAAAAATTAACTCACAATGGATTGTGGACCTAAAAGTAAAACACAAAGCTATAAAACTCCTAGAAAATAACACAGGAGAAAATCTAGATGTCCTTGGTTTTGGCAGTGACTTTTTTTTTTTTTTTTGGCCACACCACACAGCTTACAGGATCTTTGTTCCCCGACCAGGGATTGAACCCGGGCCCATGGCAGTGAAAGCACTGAGTCCTAATTCACTGGACTGCCAGGGAATTCCCTGGCAGTGACTTTTTAAATACAACACCAAAAGCATGATCCATGAAAGAAATCACTGATATGCTGGACTTCATTAAAATTAGAAACTTCTGCTCTGCAAAAGACATGTCTAAAGAATGAGAAGATAAACCACAGACTGAGAAAAAATATTTGCAAAAGACATATGTGATAAAGGACTGTTATCCAAAACATACAAAGAAACTCTTAAACCTCAACAATAAGAAAACAAAAAACTCAATTTAAAAATGGGCAAAAGATCTGGACACCTCACCAAAGAAGATGGCAAATAAGCATAAGAAAATATGTTCAACATCATATTTCATTAGAGAATTGCAAGTTAAAACAATAATGAGACACCACTGCACATCTGTTAGAATGGCCAAAATCCAAAACACTGACAAACACCAAATTCTGGCAAGGATGTGGAACAACAGGGGCTTTCATTCATTGCTGGTGGGAATGCAAAATGGTACAGCCACTTTGGAAGACAGTTTGGAGGTTTCATATGAAACTAAATATGCTCTTATCATACAATCCAGAAAACGCACTCCTTGGTATTTACCCAAGTGAGTAGAAAGCTTATGTCCACAGAGAAACCTTCACACAGATGTTTATAGCAGCTTTATTCGTAATTGCCAAAACTTGGAAGCAATCAAGATGTCTTTGAATAGGTGAATGGATAAATAAACTGTGGTACATCCAGACAATAGAATATCATTTAGCGCTAAAAAGAAATGAGCTATGAAGCCATGAGAAGACATGGAGGACACTTAAACGCATATTACTAAATGAAAGAAGCCAATCTGAAAAGGCTACACACTGTATCGTTCCAACTAAATGACATTCTAGGAAAGGCAAAACTATGGATACAGTGAAAAGTTTGCCAGGGTTAGAGGAGGAGGGAGAGATGAATATGTGAAGTACAAAGGATTTTTAGAACAGTGAAACTACTCTACATGCTGTTATAACGGTGGCTACGTGTCATTACACATTTGTCAAAATCCATAGAATATACAACACCAAGAGTGAACCCTAATGTAAACTATGGACTTTGGGCAATAAGGGAGTGTCAATGTATGTTCATTGATGATAACAAATGTACTATTCTAGTGTGGGATGTTGGTAGCAGGGGAAGTTGTGCATGTGTTGAGGCAGGGATATAGGAGAACTCTCTGTATTTTCTGTTCAATTTTGCTGTGAACTCAAAACTTCTCTAAAAAATAGGATGGATGGATGGATAGATTGTAGACAGATAGATAAATACATAGATACATAGAGATAGATAGATCTCCTAGGATAACAAGATAATACAGGTACATTCTTTCTGCCTTTATAGAATATACAATTTCTATTCTACATCAAATCTTCAGCATGTTACAGAAACACAAACTTGTTGCTGATCAGATCAGAAGAAATGGGAGAGCTAAGGTAAGACGTGTCCCCAGATATTTTATTTTGCTTTTAAGAAATTATAACTCTAAGAATAAAGAAGTAAAGGATAAGTTTCACTCATTCATCCAACTGTACATTCCCAAATCTCCCAAAAGAATGTTCAGCAGGCCTTAAACTTGTTGTGCCTATTTTTATGCATCTAACTCTGTTTTTGTCCCTTTTATACTGCTGGGAAACAGAGGCATGAAAAATACACATGCACAAGGTTATCTTATCCCAGAGGGAAATTTAACAGGCAAGTTTCCTTGGCATTTATGAGTTGAACCACTAGTTCTCTTAAGTTTCTCTCACAGAGCTAGGCTCCTAATCAATTATTTTCCAACCATGATAACAATCTCATGAATGACACAAAGACTTCCAAGATGGAAAGAGGAAGTAGGAAGGAGAACACGTAGGGTGCAGGGTAAATTTGACTTCGGGAGCACTAAATGCAGCATGGAAGGAGGACCTTGTAGAAACTGCCACAGTAGCAATATCTCCCCACTCTATGGCTGCAGAGTTGCCCTGATGCACACATGACATCACCACCCAAAGATTTCTACCAGCTTTGGCCCCAATAGGTATACTTACAAGTCACAGGAGGAGCCTACTGTGAGGTTTCAGAGTCTTAGCAAATATGGGTGAGGTATGAAGAAATACTTTATATGCACAGCACCTGGATAAAATTTGTCCCAGTGATCCACTTGCCTAAGAGTAGTTACCTGGCTTATGTGGAATCTGTTTCACACTTTAAATCCCCTTAAAAGAATTAAGAACAGAGACCTTCATAGAACATTCCTTTCAATTAGACTCTGCTTCCAACAGCCCACCCCTTCAAATCTTCCTCAGTGCTGCCACCAAAGTCATCTATCTAAAGCAGAGCAACAGACTTGCAAGTCAAGTCAGAAGAATGGCCACATAAGTGTATTTCCTCTGCCTCCTATTTTCAACCTCACTAGAATGACAGCAAATGACTTTTTTAAGGTGTGAAGATATAAGAACAAAGAGTATGGGAGTGAAATAGCAGTAAGAAGACATTACAGTAATTTTCTGCAAAATTAATAAAGGTTTGATAACTGACCAGTAGGAACATAAGAAATGACCCTCAAGTGCCTATAGAGGGGGCATGGTGAAGAGAAGCAAGCTGATTTGTCTTGCAGAAACCCCACAAGGGGTCAGGGCTCAGAGGCACAGGGAAGGTTTAGAATGAGATGAGTTTGGTTATAAGACTGTCAAGCTCACACACACACACACACACACACACACACACACACACACACAAACACCCTGTACATACACACAAGTGCACATGTCAAAAGAAACCAGATGTTTACTCCCTGAATAAACCAAAAAATGACAACCTCAACTCAAGAGCACCAGCAAAAACAGATAGAGTGAAAATTGTCATAGTGAATTTGGCAGGTCACAGCTCTTTACCTTAGTACTATTTCCAGAACACCACACATTTCAGGAAGCTTCACTGAAGCTTTCTTCACTTTGAAAGAGGGAAACCAAAACTACTGTGGGAGGAGCTAAGCAAAGAAAGACAATTCAGGAAGAACAGCAATCCTTCCAAAACTGTATGTGAAATTTTTTCAGAGAAATAAGAGAAAATAGTATATACATGAAGCATGAACAGGATGCTGGAAAGAGAGAAAGAGAGAAGGAAGGAAGGGAGTGAGTGAGGGAGGGAGGGGTATAGGGGAGAGAGAGAGTGAAAGAGAGAGAAAGAGAGGCCTGACAGTGTCTAAGAAACTTTAAAATTAAAACTAGGATAGCCAAAATAAAAAATTTAATCGCAAGGCTAGTGGACAGAATGCGGTAACCACCTACAAAGTAGAAGAAAAAGTGAGATGAAAAATAGAATAGAAGAAAATAAGAGAACTAATCCAGAAGGACCAACAATTATGGTCAACATTTCAGAAAGAAAGAAAAAAGAAACAAAGGTGAAGAAATTACTAAAAAATATTTCAAGAAACTTTCCAAGAATTAAAAGACATAGGTCTCCAAGACTGGAAAGATCCACCGGTGGGCTTGTCAGTTATAAAGAGGTTTTTTTTTTTTTTATTCTACACGAAGATTTATCATCATGAAATTTTAAAACACTAATGATAAGAAATTTTTCTATGTGCATTCAGAGAGAAAAAGCAGGTGGCATACAAAGGACAGGAAGTCACAACATCATATAACTTCTCAGCAGCAACAGTGGATGCTAGAAAACAATAAAGCAATACATTTTTTCACAAAATTCTGAGTGAAACTAGAATCTGTAGCCAGCCAAACTATGAATCAAGTGTAAAAGTAGAGTAAGCACACTTTCAGACCAGCAAACCCAGAAAGAGCACAACATGGCTGCCAGGAAATAGCGGATCTAACATCAGAGAAGAGAAGTCCCAGAATCACAACTGTGGGACTGGCCAAGAGAGCAGCGTGTTCAGCAGGCTCTGGGTAGGAGGCCACCAAGGAAAACAAGAACTGATGTGGGTGGGTACATGGAAAATGTTATTGATGGCTGTGGAACAAAACATAGGAGCATTTAAGGAAAACATTCATAATTTCACAGGTATCTAATAAGTGAAAATATAAAGCAACTTTTTAAGTCTAGGAAAAAAAGGTTATACTAGAAAAGAGGCATAGTTATAGTACACTATTTGGCTTGACAGGAAATAATAGTTTTATAGTAATATGATGTAAACGTTAAATACTAATTTTACTCTTTAAAAGTGTAATATAAATAGACTAAGGGAGGTGAATGAAACAGGAGGAGAGCTAAGTTCTTACTATGCTAGAAATTTGTGATAAAGTCTAAAATTGTTTAAAAAAAAGCCGTTTACACTTATTATTTAGAACATAAATGTAAATAGCACGGGGCATAGCTGGAAGAGCTAAGGGTGGTTGCCTCTGGGAAATGGGAAGTGTTGGTAAGGATGGTTAAGACAGAGGATCACGAGAACTATCTACATTTTACAATTATGTTGAGTTTGTTCTAATAAATATAAAAATAAAATATTTTAAGATAAGGAAGAAATGAAGGAGGCAGGGAGAGAGGTGGGTAGGAAAGAAGGACAAACAGAAAATCTTTGGCCCATACCTTTCCAAATGCATTGGGATTGCTCGCACAGCTGCATTTTCCCATTAACCTGCTGAGCCACTTTCTGGGTCGATAATAGCTGGTTTAAGCATTTCTGAAAACAGACACAAAGAGATTACTTATTCAGAAACATATGTGTACATCTCAGATGTGTTTCATGGTATAGAATTAAAACTGCTAATTCACTACAAAGTTCAAAGGCTACACATTACCGAAACCAAAACTAGAATAATTGTCATTATTTATTAGCTAACCACTGTGTAATAAACACAGTGCTGAACGTTTTACTGCTATATTATTTCTTATCTCCCCAACAACCCCAGAGGGAGGGTATCACTCAGCTACAATAAAATCCTCTTTTATTCTTCTGTCCTAAAAATCCTTTTAGCCCACAAACCAACCATATGCCAGTGACATCACCAAAGCCTGCAAGAACTGATATGTCGTATTTATAGTACTCTCTGAAATTAAAAGACCTCCTCAAAACAATAAAGTTGAGTATTAGTAAGAATGCTTTCCTCAAGAAAGATTTATTTCAAGGGGTGCCTCTCAGCATTCAACCCAGAGATGGTCTCTCAGTCTGTTACTGAGATTTTCTCTGGACTTCAATTTTCCTCATCTGTAATATGTTGGGATTAAACTTATTATCTTAAAGGTCCTTTTCCACTAACACCTTTACCCATGAGAACTGGGAATATCAAGTCAGAGAGAGCTTAAGTAAATTGCCTAAATTTCCATGAGCACAAAAATCTGATTGCTATCTCTCTGGGCCAGTATATAAAGAGCACTCCTGATGTTCTTACTTCCAACTTCAATCAAAAACAGATGGGCAAATTAGTAAAAAGGGGAAAAAAGTACTCATTCTAGAAATATAATAGTAAATAGTTAAAACAGAGAAGATTCTCTTTTATCTCTTTCACAACAATACATTTAATCACTGGATCACCATAATTCAGAGAGAAGTCTCTCTGCTGAGCATCATTTTGATATTTTGGTGTTCTTCCCAGATATTGTGTCACATAATAGGCATTGCCAGTCAATGAATCATGGATTTTTAGGTATTCAAAGTAGAACAATTAATTATAAAGCAGGGTTTCACAACTTCAGAACTATTGGCAGGTAATGCATTATTGTGGTCTACTAGATACCTAACCCTGGTTGTGATCATCAAAAATGTCTTCAGGGCTTCCCTGGTGGCGCAGTGGTTGAGAGTCCGCCTGCCGATGCAGGGGACACGGGTTCGTGCCCCGGTCTGGGAAAATCCCACATGCCGCGGAGCGGCTGGGCCCGTGAGCCATGGCCGTTGGGCCTGCGCGTCCGGAGCCTGTGTTCCGCAACAGGAGAGGCCACAACAGTGAGAGGCCCACATACCGCAAAAAAAAAAATGTCTTCAGACTTTGTCAGATGTGCCCTGGGGAGCAAAGTAGCCCCCATTTGAGAAGCAGTGGTTTAAAATAACATTCCTACAATGACCTGCTGGCCAGTAGCTCAATGTAACTCTTCACAGATTCACTTCTTCAGAATCCCATAGTTACCTCAAAGCTGACCAAGGCATTGCCCAGATAGTGTGCTTCTGCTCGATATACCCAGGGATACTCTTCCCTAGGTGAGATCCACTTATTATTGGGTTGGCCAAGAAGTTCATTCGGGTTTTCCTGTACGATCTTATGGAAAAACCCAAACGAACTTTTTGGCCAACCCAATACTTTAATGAGCAACTTGGCATACAGCCGACTGGATATGAGAATTCTGAAGTCTCTAGAGTTATGCAGGTCTCACTGCGGAAACACCCTCCAGATGATCTCTGAGGACCACATGAAGACACACGTTTACTGTCAAGATAAAAGACCTCACTTTATATCTGCACCATTCTTGCTGATGTTTGACTTCCCATTAGTCATGACAACAAATACTCTACATAAAGTAGTAAAAAGCCTTCCATTATTCCCTGCCCAGATTCTTCAGTGATGCTGGGATGATGTTCTGGCTGGATAACAATTGCTATAACAATAGTAACTTGCCAACACCACTGTGACCCCACAGACAGAGCCACCAACTTTGCTGCCACGAGTTACCAGACAGCACAAGGGGAAGGAAAAGGGGAGTCGTGATGGCCAGGGCAGTAAAAACTCCAAACAGCACTAGAGGGTGGAAAGGACAGTGGTGTTAATAGCCAGGCCTGGGCATGAGCTCAACAGCACCCATAGTTACCTCAATAGAACCCCTTGGCCATCCACCCACCCCAAACCCTTACCCAACAATAAGCACCCAGCAAAAGACCTGCTCTAATAACATTTGTTTCCAACTGCATATGAGTTCAAATAATTAAATTTTACATTCACAATATTTTATTGTTCCTCCAGCAAGATATATATGCCAAACACAGGAAGCACACACTCAATGAGTAACTTTGCCTAAATTGAGAATTTATGACATTCCTAGTTCAAAGTTTTCTAAATGAAACATTGATTCCTTCAGAGGCTCTTCATGGGATTTGATAAACCTAAAAACATGCTACTGATATTTAATGTGCACCGAGGATTTAGGGCAGACTCCTATGATCTTAAAACCATAATAAATAAGGTACTTAAAAGAATTAAATTAACTTAGTAGAGAAACTAAAAAACAACAACAACAGAGACATAAGGGAAATATTTAAAAGACCATCTTATAGACAAAGAGTCAAACTGATCCTGAGAGACCCCAAAGGGCAGACCAAGTCACCACATTCTTTCCAAATAGTTGGGAAATGATTGTACAAGAGAACTTTTGGCTGAGAGGAAACATACCATAGTACGTATAATTTTATTCTATTTTTAGTCTTTAACATTTTGATGGTTAGTCTCATTTTCACTTTTTTAACTGATACTAATTAAACACTTTTTTTGTGTATTTGCCAGGTATTCTATTTCTTTTTGGAAATGCCTCTTTTCATGTCCTACACAGACTCATTTTTTTCTATTAGGAACCCATCATTTTCTTATTGATTTGTCATAGCAGCTAAGCCAGCTCTTACCTCACATTTAGGACTCAGTTGTCTGAGCTTCTCAAGATGTGAGATCTTCAGTTTTCTCTCTTTACCTACCTGGTCTTTTGAGGCAACAGTTTTCCTCTTGCCTCCGTCCAGTGCATGAGGTGCCTTGCAAAAATGGAGATCAGAGCTATTTGTTTCAAAACTTCCTTTGTCCGGGGTCTTCAGTGGCTCTTTGTAGGGTCCTGCCAGAAAAACATTTAGCTTTGAATTTGGTTTTTAAAACAATATAATCTTTTAAACCTTTGGTTGGAGGTCAGCCCTTGGCATGTACCATAGAACAGAATGTGAAGATACAGGCCCTGGTCTCTGCAAAATCCTGGGTGGAGTGGGGTGGAGAGGGCAGCACAGGGCCTATTCAGAGCACTGGGTTCATAAGTGAACACTGGGTAAGAAAGTGCCTCAATGTCTTCCAAAACCAGGAGGAAATGCTAAGATTAAAGACCTGACCCCAACAGCAGCAGCAGCAGAAATGCTTTATGTCTGCCTGGAAAGGACACATTTGCAGATTTGAAGAATGGATACAAACAGTTCAATAGTTTAAAATGATGGAGCAAAGCGTACCTGGTTTGCCCAGGCTGTGATCATCCTGCCAGGAAATCACTATGGGATGCTTGCCTTCCAATCATTGACATTCACTACATGATCAGAAGCAAATCACTTTGCCTCTCCCTCTTCCTATTGCACAAAGATGTAAAGCTACTTTGAGATGACTTTAGTAAAATACTTCCTAAGTTACAGTCATGGAAGAGTCAATGTTATTTGCATTGTTATTGTCCATTTCTATTCTCTTCTCAAGACTGAGAAAGCCCTTTACCATACTTAACTGCACTGAAAACTTTGAAAAGTCATCTTCTAAAGCTAAATATCTGCTATATCACTTGTTCATCAGCGGAACCGAGGGAGCACTAGATTAAGTATCTTGGCCTTTTGCGATATGACAATCCCTTCTTCATTTGGACAAATGTGTGCTAGATAAACTGTCACTAATGTTCCTAGAGCCCAACACCTCAATTTCTGGGCTATCCCAAGTCTAAGAGGAAGGAGGAATCCAAAATCTAATTCCAAGGAGGAAAGAGGGATGAAAACATGAAATGTTCCGCAAAGTTTTGTTTTTTTTTAAGGCATTTCTTTTTTATTTTAATGTATATTATTTATTTATTTATTTATGGCTGTGCTGGGTCTTCCTTGCTGTGCGCGGGCTTTCTCTAGTTGCGGCAAGGAGGGGGGGTTACTCTTCGTTGTGGTGCACGGACTTCTCATTGCAGTGGCTTCCCTTGTTGTGGAGCACGGGCTCTAGGCACGCGGGCTTCAGTAGTTGCAGCACACAGGCTCAGTACTTGTGGCTTGCGGGCTCAGTAGTTGTGGAGCACAGGCTTAGTTGCCCCGCGGCATGTGGGATCTTCCCGGACCAGGGATTGAACTCGTGTCCCCTGCATTGGCAGGCAGATTCTCAACCACTGTGCCACCAGGGAAGCCCCTTCTGCAACGTTTTAGATCTTACTCTGTGTCTTGCAAAATTATGCATCCTTGTTTTGTCCTATTTGTAGACAAGTAAAGAGGAGAAGGAGCCGGCTCTCAAATGAGAAAGAAAACGTTACAGTTGGATGCTAGTACTGACAATCACCCCAGTTATCAACAAAGAGGTCAGGTCCACCAGCCTAAGGAATCCGGGACCTCTCAGGTTTTGTCCACAGAGCATGACTGCAAACGAGCCTCTCTGCAAACATCCCTTTTAGGATGGGAGGGTCTTCAGTGTTCACTCTTCTGGAACAAAAAGAAAGAAACCCCACCAGCAAAACACTGAGAAACCAATGTTTCTGATTAATATGCAGTATTAACTTAATAGAAAATGAAATATACTTTCTTGTAAAATTATTTTGACTGATAATCTCTTTTAGAATTCTGAATTTCTCATGCCATGCTTTATTTGAAAATAATTAATTCATTAAGGAACTATGAAGGAAAAGGGAGCCGTTAATTTTAGCCAGAAATTCCTCTGATACAATTAGCATTAAAATCACCCTTCAATTAAAACATCTTTCAGAAGATAGCCATAAGAATGACCTTTCTTACAACCCTTTATCTCCTACTGTTTCAATCAGCTATTTTCTGTGTTGATACTTACTATTACAGGAAAATTTCATTGGCTTAAAAATGATTTGAGGTCTTTCTCACCTCTGAGATGGCCCACATTCTGTCTGTGGAGTGTGTTTCTCTCTAAATAAATCCACTTCTTACCTATCAAAAAAAAAAATGATTTGAGCTCCCTTTCCATCTGCAGGACTATGGTGCTTCACTGTGTCTAATGCCATTGAGAAAAGAGTGGCAGTAAGTTACCATTTGTCTTAAACATACTGATAAGACAATGAATTACATTGCCTAGGATTTTTAAAAGGAAGAACAGAAATTAAATCCCTAAGTGTCAAGTTTTGCTTCTGAAGTATGGGAATAAAAAAGGTTGTGCTCCTATTGGTGGGAATGTAAATTCATGCAGTCACTATGGAAAACGGTATGGAGGTTCCTCAGAAAAGTAAAAATAGAACGATCAGCAATGATCCAGCAATTCCACTTCTGGGCATTTATCCAAAGGAAATGAAAATAGGATCTTGAAGAGATATCCACAGTAGCCAAGATATGGAAACAACCTAAGTGTTCATCAACAGATGGACAAAGAAGATGGGGTACATAAACATACAATGAAATATTATTCAGCCATGAGAAAGAAGGAAATCCTGCCATTTTCAACAACATGGATAGACCCTGAAGGCATTATGCTAAGTGAAATAAGTCAGACAGAGAAAGACAAATACTGTATGATCTCACTTATACCTGGAGTCTAAAAAAGCTGTACTCAGAGAAAGAGAGAGTAGAATGGTGGTTGCCAGGGGCTAGGGGATGGGGAAAATGGGGAGGTGTCAGTCAAAGGGCACAAATTTCCCATTAGAAAATGAATAAACTCTGGGGATCTAATGTATAACATGATGATTATTGTTAACAATACTGTATTATATACTTGAAAACTGCTAAGAGAATAGATCTTAAATGTTCTCACCACAAAAAATGGTAATTATGTGACGTGATGGCAATGTTAACTAACTCTATTGTGGTAATCATTTTGCAATACATAAGTGCATTGTGTCATCATGTCATACACCTTAAACCCACACAGTATTATATGTCAATTATTTCTCAACTGGGACTTCCCTGGTGGTCCAGTGGGTAAGACTCCACACTTCCAATGCAGGGGGCCTGGGTTTGATCCCTGGTCCGGGAACTAGATCCTGCATGCATGGCACAACTAAGAGTCCACATGCCACACCCATACCACAACAAAGACCCAGCACAGCCAAAATAAATAAATCTCAATAAAGCTGGGAAAAAAATTTTTAAAGTTGTGCTAATATGAGACATATTTTAGAAGGAGAGCTTGTGTTTCAAAGCTTTGACAGGTTAATCCTGGATCCCTGCCCACCAGATCACAGCTTTGGTGCCCATTCCCCATCTCTGTCCCAGGCAGGCATTAGACTGTCCCACTCTCATCTTTCCTTCTCTTTGCTTCCCTCTTCCCTCTTTCCCTCTCTTCTTGTTTCCCTCCACTCCCCTCATCTCTTCTCTTCTTTCTTCTTCTTATTCCTCCTCTCTCTCTCTGCCTCCTCTCTACTCTCCATCTCTCTCATCTTCCTTACTTTTCTTTCTCTTCCACTCATCCTCTCCTGTTTTCATCTTTTTCTTCTCCTATTTCATACCTAATTATTTCATTACTAATACATCTTTTTCCTGACTGTTGTAGACAAGGAATCTTACCAAAGTCATCAAAAACTCTATATTTTACAAAACATAAGAGAAACATATTTGTGTGTATACATATGTATGTATACATATATTTATACATACTTAAAATATTTACAAAAGCAATAATCTACCAATGCAAATCTCAGAGACACATTTAACATACAACATACTTTCTTCTGGTTTTGTTTCAGGCCTCCCCTTCCCCCTGCCCCTGGAAATTTCATATTCAAAGGGAGAAAAAGAGAAAAGCAGTTGACTAAATGTGACATCAGATATTTCTGTAAGACAAAGATTCTCTCAGGAATACATCTTTTTTTTAAGATTTCAAAACTGGCCTGTGGCATTTTTATTACCTCACCTGGAATCAAGGTCTCTTTCTCAGGAGTTATCTTCAGCACAGTTTCTGGGAGGTCAGCTGTTGAATGCTCTTCCCCAAAGGAATGGGCTGCCACATCCCTGGTTTGGCTTTGCCGCCATCTTGTGGTAATTGGGCTACTGGCAACAGGAACTTCAGCCGATAGCCTCTTCGCAAAGTTGCTCTTGAAGTTAGAGTATGTTGGATTAACTGCATCAAATACCTATTTAACAACAAAAAGAGACATGATTTATAGTAGCCTCAATGATACAAAAGTTAAAATTCCTTAAAAGAGAATTATAAACAACTCACCTAGTACATGTTATATATGTATGTATAATATATATATATACCACACTTAGAGCCTCTGCTCAAGGGTCTG
Source organism: Hyperoodon ampullatus (assembly GCF_949752795.1). Taxonomy (NCBI): domain Eukaryota; kingdom Metazoa; phylum Chordata; class Mammalia; order Artiodactyla; family Ziphiidae; genus Hyperoodon; species Hyperoodon ampullatus. The sequence continues at coordinate 133,565,252 of NC_136917.1, read as the reverse complement.
AAGACATACCAAAGCAGTTTCAGGAGTAATTATGTTTATGCTTATTACTATTACATACAAATATAAAATATGAAGTTGAATAACACTATATACTGATCATATAAGGTGTTAATATAAAATCATAAAATTTCATAAAAGCATAAAATATCATAAAGTCTGGAAATAAATAGCAATTTTCTAGTCCAATCCCATTTTTCAGATGGGAAAACTGAGGCCTAACTGCTCAACTTCTGTCCATCCCCTCTGAGAAACACTAAGAGTTTGGTACTTACAGATCCTTTAGTGGTGAGCCATGCCATGTAGTTATGTGAAATTAAAATGCAAATGACAAACTGAAAATGATTTATTTTTTAACAAAATGACAGGCATGTTAGGTTAATATCTTTGTATAAAGGGCTCTTACAGAAATCTAGACAAGTTTATCATCCCAAGAGAAAAGTGAGCATGGGACATAAAAAGACAATTCATAAAAGAGATATATAAATGCCCCAAATATATTCAAGCTCATTAATAATCAAAAATGCAAATTTAAAACAATAATGAGATGTTAGCAATGATTTTTTAAATGACAATTCCCAATGTTGAAGGTTCTAGAAACAAACACTAGCATACAGTTCTGGTGGAATGTCAATTAGTATCTGGAAAGGACAATTTGGCAATGTGTGTCAAAAGCCCTCAAATAGGTGCCTAACCTGTACTGACCCAGCAATGTCACCTCTAAGAATTTAAGGAAGAAATCAAAGATTCCAGCATCTATTGATTGCTTACCACGTACAAACCCATATGTTAATGGCTTTATGCACATTCATATTTAATCCTCTGAAACACTTGGTGAAACAGGTCTCTTATTTATTCCCATTGTACCAATGAAGAAACTGAGATTTAGAAGTTAAGTGAATTGCCTAAGACCACACTAGGAGTAAGTGGAGATGCTATACCCTAAACTCATCTGTCTGACTCCACAGTCCATGCTTTCAACTGAGAACGTGAGGGTGTGTACTGCAGTATATATGTAAGGGCAAAAAGATGAGAGGGACGCAGTGTTTACCAGTGGAGAATTGACTAGGTAAACTATGTGGCATCCATAAAAGGGAATACTCTGCAGCCATTAGAAATTAGGGAAATGAAATCAAAACCACAATGAAGCACCACTTCATACCCACTAAGATGGCTATAGTCAATCAGTCGACCTATCTATAACAACTATTGGTGAGGATGTGGAGAAATTAGAACCTCTGTACATTGCTTATGAGAATGCAAAATGGTGCAGCTGCTGTGGAAAAAGTATGGCAGCTCCTCAAAAATTTAAACCTCGAATTACCATATGACCAGCAATTCAACTCTTAGGTATATACCCCAAAGAAATGAAAACAGGTACTCAACTACAGGTACACAGATGTTCACAGCAGCATTATTTATAATAGCCAGAGGTGGAAATGGATAAACAAATTGAGGGGGGAATATATGTGTGCAATGGAGTATATATATGCCTGTATAACAATATGTATATGAATATTACTCAGCTATAAAAAGGAATGAAGTACTAATAAAATGCTATAATGTGGATAAACCTTGAAAATATTATGAAAAGTGAAAGAAGCAGACACAAAAAAGTCACATATTGTATGATTCCATGTATATGAAATATCCAGAATAGGTAACTCCATAGAGACAGAAGACAGATCAGTAGTTTCCATGGATTGGGGGAAGGAGGAAATGGGGAGAAACTGCCTAATGGGTATGGAGTCTTCTTTTTTTTGAGTCTTCTTTTGGGATGATGAAAATATTTTGGAATGAGATAGAGGTGGTGGTTGTACAACACTGTGAATGTACTAAAGGCCATTGAATTTTTCGCTTGAAAATGTTTAATTTTATGTTTAATTTCATTTTTTTAAATTTTTATGATTTCACCTCAATTTAAAAATCTTTAAAAATAGGATTAAATTCAATAAAACACAAAAATGCTTATACTATACTACCAAGTGAAAAATGGACACCATAAAAGAGTATTCCAATATGGTCCTACTTCCTATCTATAAATGAAAGATAGGAAGGAAATATGCCAGAACATTAAGGCAGTGAGTATCGGTTTTGTTTCGGTTTTTTAGTAAGTGTGGGTAAGGTGATCACCCGGTCGCCTGCAGCCACTCCAGCTGGTGGGTGGAGATCTCTCCCCTACTGCTGCTCTGTTTTCCTCCAGAAACTGCACCAAAAAGGGCACCTTCCCCAGAAAAAGAGAAGTCAGGAGCCCGAGGCCTTTGCTGTTGTGAACAGTGTTGTTTGGGGTCAATTTTTTTGCCTTTCGATTGTTCTACCCTTGTTCTTGTTTTTGAGTAGGAACAGAAAAGCTGAAAAGCAGGAAAGATAGAGCCCTGGAAACGTAAATCTGGCGTCTCATCCTCAGAAGCCCAGACAAGGGAGCAGCAGGGAAGGAGCTAGCAGAAGCGGGCCTGGAGGGAGAAATGTGGCCCACTCAGACTTTCATCTCCTACTTCTTGGTTTCTCTCAGACAAGGAAACCACAGATCCAGCTCAAAGACTGGAGAGACTCAGCCCCAGTCAGAAGGAGACTGGGCGGTGGGAATCTCTCTCTGATCGGAGTGCTCGTGTTTCAGCAAGAAAGATAGTCAGAGGGGTACGTTGTCCCATGTTTTAACAGAAGTTATAAATTGAGATTTTTCTTATCAATTTCCCTACTTTTCAAAGTTTTTAAGTGATTCAAAAATTTTAAAACGTGTGGGATTAAGTAAAGCATGTCTGTGGGCCCCATTCAGGCTGTGGGCTAGGCTAGGTCTGCAATCTCTGCAAACACCAGCGAAGCAGCCCTCACCCTTCTAGGCAGCAAGAAAGGGAACAGCCACCATATTTGAAGATATAGTTAACTTGCAACAAACATGATACTCTTGATCAAGGTTTTCCTGGAGTCCCAAATTTAAACATACATTTAAAAACAAAATAATCCTGAGTTTAAAAGAGGGAAAATAAAGAATAATTTGATATGTCAGCTAAGAAAAATGATTAAGAAATTTCACACTGAACTGACAATGAGCCATGTTTCTCTGGCTTGTCCACTGTCACTCTCTCCATACGGTTTCCCCACCTGGGATGCTCTTCAGCAGTTCTCTAGCCCACCCTCATGGCTGGGGTCAGCCACCAACTCCTTCAGGAAAGTGTCTCTGACATTCCTTTCCTCCCCATTCTAAACTGGGTTGGGCAGCCTGTGGTGGGCTATATAATTGTGATGGTTAAAATTATGCATCAACTTGATTGAGGTAAGAGATGCCCAGATAGCTCGTAAAATGTAATTTCTGGATGTGTCTGTGAGGGTGTTTCTGGAAGCATTTGATTCAGTAGACTGAGTAAAGAGATCCACCTTCACAAATATGGGTGGGCATCATCCAAACCACCAGGGTCCCAAATGGAACAAAAAGGCAAAGGAAGGGCAAATTCTCTCCCTTTGTGAACTGAGACATCCATCTTTTCCTGGCCTCAGACATCAGAGCTCCTGGTCCACAGATCTTCAGACTCCTTAACTTACAACAGCAGTCTGCCAGTTCTCGGGCCTTTGGACTTGGACTGAATCATACCACCAGCTTTCCTGGTTCTCCGGCTTGCAAATGGCAGGGTTGTGTGATTTAGCTTCCATAACCTCATGAGCCTCTTATCTATATCTATATCTATACCTATAACTATATCTCTGTCTATATCTATATATCCTATTCATTCTGTTTCTCTAGAGAATCCTAATACAATAATGGCCCCGTAAGATATCCATATCCTAATCCCTAGAACCTATGAATGTTACCTACTATGGCAAAGGGGTTTCACAGATGTGTTTAAGTTAAGGATCTTGAGATGGGGAGGACATCTTGGATTATCTGGGTAACCCCTAAATGAAATAACATGTCCTTCTAGAAGGAGGCAGAGGGAGATTTGACTACACACAGAGGAGGAGAAGGAAATGTGACCACAGAGACAGAGACTGGGGTAATGCACAACCAAGAAATGCTGGTTCACCAGAAACAGGAAAAGGCAAGGAATGGCTTCTCCCCTAAAGCCTCCCCTGCTGATTCCTTGCCTTATGCCAGGGAAACTGATTTTGGACCTCTAGCCTCCATAACTGTAAGAGAATAAACGTATGTTGTTTTAAGCCTCCAAATTTGTGGTAATTTGTTACATCAGTCATTGGAAACTAATACACAGCACTCCTGTGCTTCTATAGCTCACTATGTGTGCTTCCAATAGAGCCTGGTCACATTTTATTAATAATAACAGCATTTATCAAGCACTCAATAAGTGCTAAGCACTGAGATAAATGTATTAGAGGGTTTTTATTTAAACTTCGTCACAACCCTATGAGATAGGTACAATTATATCCCCCATTCTCCAGAGTCGGAAAGTGAAGGTTAATAGGTTTGAACAAGGATAACTTGAGAAAAGATATAGCGCTGATAAGTAGCGGATCCAGGATTCAGACCACTGCACACAATTGTACACAACATTGCCTTTATGAATGGCAGCCCCTGGAGCATGCAGTGCACAACCTCAAAACCAACCAGGGTAACCCAAGGTTTAAACTCACAAAGTGATTCAGTCCCTGTGCTTTTAGCACCTCTGCTCATGCTGTAGTCTTAATGTTTGTGTCCCTCCTCCCCCCACAAAAAAAATCATGTTGAAATCCTAATCCTTAAAGGTAATGGTGTGAGTAGGTGGGGCCTTTGGGAAGTGATTGGGTCATGAGGGCAGAGCCCTAATGAATGGGATTAGTGCCCTTATAAAAAAGGCCCCACAGAGTTCTCAAGCCCCTTCTATCATGTGAGGGTACAATAAGAAGTCTGCAGCCCAGAAGACAGCCTTCAACCGACCATGCTGGGACCCTGACCTCAGACTTCTAGCCTCCAGAACTGTGAGAAATAAATTTCTGTTGTTTATAAGCTACCCAGTCTATGGTATTTTGTTACAGCAGCCCACAAAGACTAAGATGGCTTATATTCCACTTTTCTGATTATTTTTATGTCCTTCTACTATATTATCAATTCATTAAGACCAGAGACTTTGTATTTTCTCTTACTATCCTCAGATTATAAGACATTTAGGGCATCTAGGAGCTCATGAATAAATGAATGAATCTCTTCCCTCAGAGGCAATGAATCCTAAAAAGCCACAAGGGATTTAAGAAAGAATCCAGAGGCAAGGAGATAAGCTATTTTCTTTCTTTCTTTCCCATTAAGAAGAATGATTTTCAAATTGGACAGGATATCATAAACATTTCTGCAGAAACTGGAAAGTGAGATAAATTAAGCAATAGATATTCATCTGGGCAATTTAAATAAGTTCAAGTCTCTGGGACCGGATAAATGAAACCTCAGAACACTGATGACACTTCCAGAATGGATACTGATTAGTGATCTATGATGACAAGTGAGAAAATGCCCTCCCCCCCACCCCAAATTTAGATAGACAAGTGTTCTCCATGGTTTTCCAATAGGAAGAACAAGTAACTAGAAATAAGTAGCTTGTCGCCAGTGACCGGGATCACACGAGTCTTACTGGATCCATGTTGGCCTGAATGAATCTGCCTGTGATGTACAGAAGGGGTTTTGTCCCTGGCCTAATGCTGTTCAGTTTGTTATCAGTAGTTTGAATGGAAATTTATTTATCAAAATGCTTTTTCCTAAGGTGAGAAGAGAGTTAAAATATTAAAGGACAGAGTAGGATTCAGAATAAAGTCTGGGACAAAGACCAAAATCAGCAAAATTCAATTCAATAAGAGTATGTGAAAATTTTTCCCATTTAGATTTTTTCACAGCACAGGCCTAACATGGGAAAGAACTGATAAGAAGTGAAAATGATGGGCAGTATTAGACAACCACATCCAGAATATGAGTCAACAGTATAATGCAATTACTTTTTTTTAAAGTAGTACAATTTTAGGCCTTGTTAAGAGAAAAACAGTGTCCAGAAGAAAAGCAAGCAAAATCTGATTATCTCTGCACCGGTCAAAACTCATCTGGAGAACCGTGGCCAGTCTCAGAACTGTTCTTTTGGAAGGAGATGGACAAGCCAGGATTCAAAACTTGATTTTATTTGGAGGAAAGAGACTGCAGTGATAGGAGGGCAGGGAACACACATTAAATAGCCACACATGAATGGAGTGAGGGCACCTGGGGTATCTAGTCCAGAGGAAAGGAGACCCAAAAGGAACTGTCCTCTTTAAAGAGAAGCAATTTATGACAAAAAAGCAAAACTTATTTTGTGTTTCTCCCTATGACAAAACTAGGACCAATGCATGGGAAGAGGCAAGTCTGTATTCAACACAAAGAACGTTCAAAGAGTTAGAACGCAATTGTTCATAACATTTTGAATATATTGTTCTCAGTCAGCCCCTCCACTAAGGACATATGGTCTGTAATGGCACAGATGAACATTTTTTAATAGTTATGTATTTTAACGTGCATTTTTTAATGTTTAAAATTTTTCAATGTTGATAGAAAATTTTCCCTTATAAAAATTAATTTGAGTAAAATAAATGATTCAATTTGGACAAAAAAGTTAAGTAACCAACAAATTGTATGCAGACAGGGCAAATCACTGAGGCAGTATGCAAATAACTACAGCTTAGGAAACACTGCTGTAGGTTGTGGTATTTCATCTTCAATGTTTTTAAACTTTTGTTCCAGGATCTATCTCCTGCTGAGGAAATGCCTGTCGCATAGTTTTAAATGACTCAAGTATTTATTAATAGAGAGGAAGAGGGAGATAAGGAAAATAAGACAAAGAAGGGAAAAGGGATGAATGACTTGATACTCCAAGCACATCAGTGTGCCTTGTTTACCTTTAGAGTTCACATCATATTGACACTAAATCGGGAGGAATTCAGGGCACCGGGGCCAAAAAATAAATAGAAAGGAACCTAGAGAGGTTAAAAATAAGGTCAGGAAGTAACAAAATGAAACAACTGGGAAAACAGAAACAAATATATATCTAGTGATAAATAATCTGACACACAAATATTCAGTGGGTGGGAAAAACCTAGACATTCCAAGGAAAGACATGCTGGTGATGCCAGGGTCTTTCTAGAACCTAATGGCAGAGACAAAAGTAACAGAGATGGTCCTTAGCTCTCAGGCATATCCCCCCCAACCGCTCTTCCTCAGCCTCTGAATGTCTGCCCTTCCCACCTGCCCCACCACCAGCAGCCCAACACAGCAGCATTCTGTCCACAGGACATTTTGAAATCAGGGTCTAAATATTATTTAAAATTGATCGTGAAGACCAAAATATTTACCGTCTCATTTTTTAACTTCCAATGCCCCCTCATCCTAGGGAGCAATACAACCCAAGCAAAAACAATCAAGGTCAGATATCCTTTATTCTGCATTACCAACACCTGCCACTGGGGGCTCCAGAGTGTCTTTAGCATCTACCCCTTCCTTTCTATCTCCCTCCTCAAGGTTGCCTTCGTTAAGACACTATCATCTCTCAGCTTGACTTGTTGCTCTGCAGGCTCTGACCCCTTCCACATAACTTCAGTACACGTGGCCAAGGTTTTGGTTGTTGTTCTCCATTCCCTTCCCTCTTCAGACCCTTACAGTGATTTCTTATAAAACTAAATGTCGGGACTTCCCTGGCGGTCCAGTGGTTAAGACTTCACCTTCCAGTGCAGGGGGTGCGGGTTCCATCCCTGGTGGGGGAGCTAAGATCCCACATGCCTTGCAAACAAAAAAACCAAAACATAAAACAGAAGCAGTATTGTAACAAATGCAAAAAGACTTTTAAAAAACAATGTACCACATTAAAAAAAAATCTTTTAGGGCCTCCCTGGTGGCGCAGTGGTTGAGAGTCCGCCTGCCGATGCAGGGGATACGGGTTCGTGCCCCGGTCTGGGAGGATCCCATATGCCGCGGAGCGGCTGGGCCCGTGAGCCATGGCTGCTGAGCCTGCGCGTCCGGAGCCTGTGCTCCGCAACGGGAGAGGCCACAACAGTGAGAGGCCCGCATACCACAAAAAAAAAAAAAAAAAAAAAAAAAAAAAAAAAATCTTTTAAAAAAAATCTAAATATCTAGTGATGAATAAAACCCCTTCACCAGAGTACTACAGCAATCTCACATATCACATTTTCTTCTAAGTAAACATATTTTGTTTATTACAGAGAAATAGTTTAATGTCATTAAAATAATTTTGGTTATGAATTTGGAAGTCCTAAACTCTAGTCTTGGTTGTCCCACTTACTTGTTCTGTGATCCTGGGTGAGTTATTAACTTCTTCATATTTCAAAGAATTGTTACATAATGTCTGTAAAGAGCTTTATACTACACTTGATCCTCTGTAATATAAAATATGCATATTTATATATTAAATATTTAAAATAGCTTTCTACAAACATGTTATTTATTTAGAATCATGGGTAGTACAAAGCTCTTACCAACATGTCATTTCTTTAGCACTTGGTTATTTGCTGCCCTTGCTTCATGTGTGTTTTATCTCCAAACTTGATTTCATACTTGTGTGAGGCTGCTTCCATCACTTACGCTTTATTGTATCTTCTGCAGTGCCTTAGTTGGTTGACTGAGTCCACTGCTTTATCCCATTTTTGACCCAGTAGCTTCCCTTAACCTTGACCTTCAACCTCATCAATGTCTTCCCCGCCTTTAGGAAGCCTTCCTAGAGCTTCTGAAAGAGAACTGGTGGGTTTTCTAACATATGATCCCCTAAGCAGAGAAATTTGCAATGTGGATTTATTTATAATCTGAGGATGGTCTTAGTATAGACAGAACATGTAAGCAATGATAACGATCCCCAGAAAGCTGAGAGATATGAAATCAAATATATACAGAGAAAGACTCCAGCAAGGTCCAAAATCTATCTGTGGTCATCACTGTCTAGGGTGGGTGTTCTCCAGACTACTCTCTTAAATGTTTGGTTAATGGGCCTGTATGGATATTTAGATATCATAGATATATATATATATACACATATGTTTATATTTATATCTCATGCTCCTAAGCCTTAAGAATTATAAAATTAACAAACTGGCTCTGATCTGATTTTGTCCTTGACAAGAGACTTACTTAAGCTTTCCAAGTAGTTTTCATATAGAGTGAATTTTCTGGTCAAACGAACAGGAAACATCAGGTCTGCACAATTGTTTTATTTCTGGTTGTAAAAACTGGCATGCTGGCTTATACAGCAATCTCTTGTAAATTCATACAGCATAATACTGGCCTTCTCAAGTCCTTTCAGCTCTGGATCACTCAATGGGAGATTCTTAGAAAACAATGGACTAGAAGCTAGCGTAATGAGTTTATCAAAATAATATCACCCTATGGAGTCCTGCCTGGGAGATGGTCAGTCAGCATCCCTTCCAGAGTTATCCCTCTGTCTCCTCCCTCAAAGCACAGTTATAATGGAATGAGTTTACATGGTTCAAATTACAACAGGTTCTATGAATTAACTTTTAAAGCTATTTGCTTAAACAGCCTGCGGAGTTAAAGTAGCTAGTGTAGACACAGAGACATGAAACACATCTACTGTGGAAGATAAAGGGAAACCAAAGAAGCTTATTGCTCTGCAAACCAGAAAAAAATTGAGGTCTAAAGTTTCTCAGACTTAAATGTGCATTTGAGTCATGAGGGGATCTTGTAAAAATGCAGATTTTGATTCAAAAAAGGCTGGGATGGGGCCTGAAAGGCTGTGTTTCTAACAAGCACCCAGGTGATGGCAGTGCTGCAGACAAGGACCTGACCTGGAGGAGCAAGGGCAGAGAATTTAAGCTACATAGCAGTGTTCGGAGGTAATATAAACACAGGCACTTTGTCTCTTTCAATAACTCAGCTAGAGAGCTCCAAAGTAAAGTTATCACAGTTAAGAAGTGATATAATACATTTTGTATTAGTATTTGTATTTCTAGTTTTTACTAGAAATTATATTTACAAGAGAATAGTTTATGTGCTCTGACAGGTTTATGTGCTTAAGCTGTGGGCTTTGTTCAGCTACCTCCAAACACATACCCCAGGAGCAGGGACCAGAGCAGGGCTGACAGCCTCCTTAGCATGTCCTCTAAAGCTCCAAATACCTAACGATGATGGGAAGGGACTCTCACAGCTTCTCAAATCATTCTGTGCACTTTTCTAGCACTTTCTGGAAACTTACCACAACACCAACAGTCAGGCCCTAGTGGAACAAAGTACCTTCATTCAAAACCTGCTATGTGTCCTAGAACAAAAAATTTCACAATTCGTATGGAAACACAAAAGACCCCGAATAGCCAAAGCAATCTGGAGAAAGAAAAACGGAGCTGGAGGAATCAGGCTCCTGGACTTCAGACTATATACTACAAAGCTACAGTAATCAAGACAGTATGGTACTGGCAGAAAAACAGAAATATAGATCAATGGAACAGGATAGAAAGCCCAGAGATAAACTCACACACATATGGTCACCTTATTTTTCAGAAAGGAAGCAAGAATATACAATGGAGAACAGACAGCCTCTTCAATAAGTGGTGCTGGGAAAACTGGACAGCTACATGTAAAAGAATGAAATTACAACGCTCCCTAACACCATACACAAAAATAAACTCAAAATGGATTAAAGACCTAAATGTAAGGCCAGACACTATCAAACTCTTAGAGGAAAACATAGGCAGAACACTCCATGACATAAATCACAGCAAGATCATTTTTTACCCACCTCCTAGAGAAATGCAAATAAAAATAAGCAAATGGGACCTAATGAAACTTAAAAGCTTTTGCACAGCAAAGGAAACCATAAACAAGACAAAAAGACAACCCTCAGAATGGGAGAAAATATTTGCAAATGAAGCAACTGACAAAAGATTAATCTCCAGAATATACAAGCAGCTCCTGCAGCTCAATATCAAAAAAACAACCCAATCCAAAAATGAGCAGAAGACCTAAAGAGACATTTCTCCAGAAAAGATATAAAGATCATCAACAAACACATGAAAAGATGCTCAACATCACTAATCATTAGAGAACTGCAAATCAAAACTCCAGTGAGGAGCTTCCCTGGTGGCGCAGTGGTTGAGAGGCCGCCTGCCGATGCAGGCGACACAGGTTCGTGCCCCGGTCCGGGAAGATCCCACATGCCGTGGAGCGGCTAGGCCCGTGAGCCATGGCCGCTGAGCCTGCACGTCTGGAGCCTGTGCTCTGCAATGGGAGAGGCCACAACAATGAGAGGCCCGCATACCGAAAAAAAAAAACCAAAAACTACAATGAGGTATCACCTCACACCAGTCAGAATGGCCATCATCAAAAAATCTAGAAACAATAAACGCTTAAGAGGGTGTGGAGAAAAGGGAACCCTCTTGCACTGTTGGTGGGAATGTAAATTGATACAGCCACTGTGGAGAACAGTATGGAGGTTCCTTAAAAAACTAAAAATAGAGCTACCATACGACCCAGCAACCCCACTACTGAGCATATACCCTGAGAAAACCATAATTCAAAAAGAGTCATGTACCACAATGTTCATTGCAGCTCTATTTACAATAGCCAGGACATGGAAGCAACCTAAGTGCCCACTGACAGATGAATGGATAAAGAAGATGTGGCACATATATGCAATGGAATATTACTCAGCCATAAAAAGAAACGAAACTGAGTTATTTGTAGTGAGGTTGGTGGACCTAGAGTCTGTCATACAGAGTGAAGTAAGTCAGAAAGAGAAAAACAAATACCATATGCTAACATATATATATGGAATCTAAAAAAAAACACAAATGGTTATGAAGAACCTAGAGGCAGGTCGGGAATAAAGACACAGACCTACTAGAGAATGGACTTGAGGACACGGGGAGGGGGAAGGGTATGCTGGGAAAAGTGAGAGAGTGGCATGGACATATAAACACTACCAAATGTAAAATCGTTAGCTAGTGGGAAGCAGCCTCATAGCACAGGGAGATCAGCTCGGTGTTTTGTGACCACCTAGAGGGGTGGGATGGGGGGGTGGCAGGGAGATGCAAGAGGGAGGAGATATAGGGATATATGTATATGTATAGCTGATTCACTTTGTTATAAAGCAGAAACTAATGCGTCATTGTAAAGCAATTATACTCCAATAAAGATGTTAAAAAAAAAGAAACTGGCTGTGTGCCCTGAACAGGGCATTTTCTAAGGTGGCTAAAGGAACCATGGATTTCAGGATATGCAGCCCTCAATTCCCTTTCCATATCTGCCCCTAAAGTTTTCAACAAAGTTAGGCCTCCTGTAGAAAGTGACAGCCACAGAAAGAAATGAAGATAATAAGCAACTAGATGATGCACCCAAGTAGGATGGGGGATGGAGTGTTTTTGCCTTTAGTGTAGAAATATCTTATTTATTAAAGTCCTGCTTTATTATACAGTTCAGTATTTTTCTATCTACAGTTTGCAGCCCATTGGTGAACCTTGAAATCATTTTCATGGTTCAGAACCAGGCTGTTTGAAAAATGCAATAGACCAGGGTGCAACACAGTTCAAAAGGGAAGTATCGTTTAATGAAACTTCTCAGTTACACCTGTCTATGTACTGAGCTATATTGTAAAGTGAATTTCTTACTATGCATCATAATCAAAAATTTGAAAAATCACTGAACTATAGCTTGCTTTATGGTAGAGGAAAGGTTTTTTTAGAGCCATCATAGTTTTTAATCTATTTATTTTTACTATATTCACCTGGCATTGCCTTAGCTAGATGAGGTCATAGCGAGTAGCCTTTTCAGAAATTTCACTGCCCTTTCCACTATAAATTCCTTGAACTCATATAGCATGCTTAAGCCATATGCATTATATATACACATATAATATTAAATTCCTATAGATCATGTGTCATACTAATAGACCAATTTAATTGACACTCTGAACTATTCCTGGGTATTATACACCCAATTCCCTACATCCAGTCAATTGCTGGGAGCACCTCACAGCTTTCAAGTTACAAGGGCACCATCTTCTGGTGAAATATTTTCTTTGTTGGGTCGATATTAAAGAGCTACCAAAAATGTCCTGATTTTTCAAGCAAAAATTGCAACTGACATCATATATACATTGATATTCTTTTGAGCTTTTTACTTCATTCAGGAGTTTCACTCCATTCTCAATCTGAGAAAGGTCTTTCTATTCCTCAGCAGTGAGAGGAGCTAGTATGTCCTTCCTGACTTTCCGTTACCCTAGGCTGGTTTCAAGTTTCAGCTCCTCCTTGAATTCCAGCCTGCTGAGACTTCCCTCTAGAATCATCCAAAATGGAGCCTCTCACAGCCTACCCTCTGAGATGTTCAGGGCCCAAAGCAAAGGTATTTGCAGTTTTGCTGTCTATGGTTCTATGTACAGTAATGTTATTTCTTCTACAACTAAAATTCCTAAAACCTAAAATCAACAGCTTTTATACATTTGAAGTGAAAGATGCAAATGGAAGAACGGTTTCTCTGGAAAAGTTTAAAGGCAAAGTAAGTTGCATCTTCTGATTTTTATTTCTGTTGTTTGTCTGTGTTCTCTGCTTATTCTCTTAATAGTCCATTTTTCACTGTTAAACGGTCATATTATAATTTAGTCTTCAAAGTAATGTTATTAGTATATCACTTTAGCCATCAGAGTTCTCAGTTTATATACTTCTAATTGATAACTGATTATGTTAACTGTTTGCTTTAAGTGCTGGATTAATACTTTAAGTTGCTTAGGAGATTCTTAGAGTTAGTAATGTGAATATGGAGTATTCCATATAATGCGAATATGAAAGTATTAATTCCATAATCTAACAACATTAAAAAGCACTCTATCAATAATCATATTTTATCTTTTATTTACAAAAAATACTTTAGTTGAGTACATAGGACTTTTTCAATGGTCGTGATTTTTCAGAGTTTTAACTCATGCATCCGCGTTATGATTTTCAGCAGAATTGGGTATATCTAAAAATATGAGATAACCATCTATCAAAGGTTGTATTCCTCCAAAATGGTTTAGGATTTTAACTACTTGCAAATATTTTTTTTAATCTTTTATTTGCTTCACTTTCCGGTTGGATTTTTTTTCTTTTTCCGGGAGGTTGCACTAGTTGTAAACGTGGCTAGTGACTGCCAACTCACAGACAGAAATTACTTAGCACTGCAGGAACTGCACAAAGAGTTTGGACCATTCCACTTCAGCGTCTTGGCTTTTCCATGCAATCAGTTTGGAGAATCGGAGCCCCGCGCAAGCAAGGAAGTAGTATCTTTTGCAAGAAATAACTTCGGAGTAACATTCCCCATCTTCCACAAGATTAAGATTCTAGGACCTGAAGCAGAACCTGCATTTAGATTTCTTGTTGGTAAATATCTACCTTGCCTCACCAATTTAATGTTTTTAATTGCTTTTCATTTTTAAAACAAATATACCAGGACAATACATTCATTTGAAATGTTTTAGTGGGAAAGTTTTATAAAACTATCAAAGAGCTAGATTCTCATCCTTTGTGACTTTCTAGAAGTTATGCTTCCCTGAAATCAATGTTTTAACTTCTTGGATGGCAAAATAAATCTACTCCAATGTATTTTATTTTTATGATCATTTTCCTGAAGAATTTACTTTAAGTGTGGTCATGGCTATTTTCACGAAATATTTCAATTCTCATTTAACTAGCATGTGGGCAAATATCCCTCCGCAATATTAAAGCTATACATCCCACATCAATATTGCTGAGCATTATTAGTTGAACTTATCTTTGTGGTTAATTTTATGTCGCCTTACTTATCTAAGATATTATCCTCAAGGGTGAATAATATCTGTTTGCCAGGTGGTTTTTGGTAAAATTCAAAACAATATATCTTGATTTTTTTGGGAGGAGGGTAGTGTTAGGCTATCTCTGTAATTAAGCTAGCTACAGAAACCTATTTAAAGATTTTCCAGCGTAAACGTGGTGCAGTATAGTGACTAAAAGCTAAACTTTGGCCCCAGTCTGTGTTGAAACCCCTGCTCTTTTACTTTTGCTCGGTGACATCAGGCACATAATTTCTCTGTGCCTGTTTCCTCATTTGTAAAATGATGTTATCAATAGTATCTACCCCCTAAGATTGCCTGGAGGATTAAGTGTGTTAATAATAAAAGTAAAGTACTTATTCACATACAGCTTACACTGTGGCAGACACCATTCTAAAGGACACTCAGCTAATGTCCTCTCATCTAACTTATATAGATGACAGCCTCAGTCATTTTCACTGTGGGTAATTTGAGTTTTGCTAAAACCATGACCTTAGCCAGGCAATCAAGCTTCCAATCAAACAAACCAGCTACTGATGTTCTATAATATTTCTTTTAAGTATGAAATCAGAATCATCCAAAAACATTATATTCAGTTTCTAGGGAAAGTCAATATAATGCCTAACACCATGAATAGTAACTAGAGTGAGGTCTTCATTCCTTTTATTTCCAGGGTGCACAGGGGAAAAAAAGCCAGAGCATGTGCCCTGTAATCACCTCTCAATTACAGCAGCCAAATACTTGGGCACAATAGCTCCTAGGTTCTTCCCCTTTGTCACTAAAAAAGCTTCTGAAACTCCACTTACCCTGTGTAATCAAAAAGGTAACAGTGATTTAAGGTTTCACTAAAGTTAGATGAAGCTCCAGAGACAAAGATTATGAGTTGACGGCCAAATGAAAATTAGATCTTTGAAAACTGGCCACAATGGACAGTACCTGATCATGCACTCACAAACAAGATGGCTCTGTACAGGTGTACAGGTTGTTCACTAAACAGGAGTAAGGAGGCAAACGGGGGCTGAAACACAGACGAGTGCAAGGTATGTACCGAGGGACTGTCCCCACCTGGAAGGATATCTTTTTCTAATTCACACGAAGATGTTACACTGACTAGAGAGAGCCCTGCCCTGATGGACATTACCTTTAAAAACACATTTTCCATCATAGAAAATGGCTATTTTTCAAAGCGATTTTAAGAAGGCTTTAGTTAATAAGATGATGTTCATACCAAGTCACTGATGTTTGAGCTAATCAGCAACACTATTAATAATGAAATAACCAGTGTAAATGCTTGGCACAGTACACAAAATAAAACACGTATAAGTAAATATTAGGCTACTTTTCATTCATTATTTTTAACCTGTGCTCCCGCATTTGTTCTTTCCCCAGCATAAAGCAAAGTAGCCCTCAATTTTAAAAACTCTAGGCAGTGTGTTCCTTCTACCTACCTCATCAGCGACGTTTTTGAAAGGATAGTTAACATTTGTTTTCTCCACTTCCCTGTCTCTGCTTCCTTCTTAGATCATTGTGTTTGGCCTCTCACTCCATAACTCTCCTGAGCCTGGTGGGTCTCGCTGCCTGTGACTTCTACTCTGGCCCCTTCTCTTCCTCCCTTGCAGGTTCCTCTTTTCCTCCACCCTTAACTCTACTGATCCTCAGGATTCTGCCACATCCACATGGGCTCTCCTTACCTGGGTGAGCTCTTGCTCTTAAGCTCCAAAGCCTCCTCTGATTGGGTGTCCCACATAACCTGAATCTCCTTGTGTACAAAAATGAATTTGTCATCTTCCTCCTAAAATCTGTTTGCTTTGCCATGTCCCCTATTTTAACAGCACAAGCTCTGCAAATAGGAAGGTCTAGATATCAATCCAGGCTCTACCACTCACTAGCATGTGACTGTGAGTCCAGGCCTCCATTTTTCTCATCTGCAAAATGGGGATAATAATAATATCCAATGTTTACAGGGTTGCTGTAAAGATTAAAGGAGAGGATCCATTTAAAGCACTGAGCATACATTACTAGGCACATAATAATTATAGTTTTTCTCATGTTAGTCAATAATAATGCACACAAATCCTGTATGATATAATAGAAAAAAACTTCTACATCTCTTACCTAAATTAAGATGTATCAAAGGATATCTACAACTATTTAGAATTCCTTACTATATAATATGCAACAATATTAAAAACATATATATTTACTACAAAAAGTAATCCATACATTCCTATTACCAAAGACATTTAGAACATCACTTTATCTTAAAAAAAAATGTTAAGAAACTGAAAGTTTTCAGCTAGTGACAGGGTAAATTTTTTGTGGTGGAGATCAACAAATCTAAAATAAACTAATTTATTTCATTTCTTGATTCTAGGTCAGTAGAATCATCAGTGAAGTCACCAAGTATATAGAAATCTGGTTACACAAACTTTGAGTTGTTTTGTTTGGGTGTTTTGCTTTTTGTTTAGTTTGGTTTTTGAAATGATGACAATCCTAGAACTTGATTCTAAAGTTGTAATTTATGCAGATACTAACAAAAATGAAAATCTTGACAAAGAATTTACTCATGAAAATATATTCTGATATTTTAGATTCGTCAAACAAGGAACCAAGATGGAATTTCTGGAAGTATCTGGTCAACCCTGAAGGTCAAGTTGTGAAATCTTGGAGGCCAGAGGAGCCCATTGAAATCATCAGGCCTGAGATAGCAGCTCTGATTAGACAAATGATCATAAAAAAGAAAGAGGATCTATGAAAATGCCATTGAATCATTCTAAGGCAATAGTCAGAATACAGAAATGTCTCCATGAGGGTTTGATCCCATTTTAAATACTCTGACAATTAAATGTGGCACTGAAGGATGACTTTCCTTTTATCTTATCTTGTCAGTGACTGGTAGTGAATGTCCCCACAACAGAGATGTTACCTAAAGCAAAAATGAAGAGTAGACAAAGACTCTAAATGAAATATATTAAATACTTTATCTGACCACACTAAATAATTCAGAATACAGTCACCAATGTGCTTCAATATCTTATTGTCTGACTTGACATTTTCTAGTATCATTCTTGATGGAAATGCCAACACACTAGACCACTGTTTGAATTCAAGACACTGTGTGACATTTCCAGAGTAACTAATTATAAATGATTATTTTTATGTAATAAAAAGCAAAATAAACATTGAAAATGTTGAAATATAGATTCTAATCCTTATGTATTTTTATCTGTTTCAGGTACAGGATTTTGGGGTTTTGGGGGTTATTTTTTTAAGTACAGGTTCATGGTATGTTTTACTACACCTGGCCAAATAGTCACTTATAAATGATATTATCACAACATTTGAAAAAGCCTTCATCTTTCTCAATATTTATTATTTTCTAGAAGCAACTCAAATTCCATAATTAGAATATTAACACTTCAGTCAGTCTGTATTTTTGAGTGAAAATCCCAAGTGTAAGAAAAAAGCCATGAGTATATGATCATTCAGCTTGATTCCCCTTCAGGTTAATTTTGATAAATTCCTTACAGGTTAATTCCTTACAGGTTTTGGTTAATTCTTTACAGGTTAATTCCTTATAGGTTCCTTACAGGTTAATTTTGGTTGCTAATCCAGTCAGACTAGATTAGCCATTTGGAAAGGATTCAATGCTGCATCATTCTCATGGCTGTAGTAAGAAGAATCAACTGCAAACAGTCAAAACTCTTAACAAAGAAAAGGGAGTGATTCCAACTACATGAGTCTTAGAAACATCAGCAATCACTGAGCCTTTTGATAGAGTCACAACATACCTTTTCTACCAAAGTCCTGATCTTTATGTTTTGTCAGCCTTCTAATTATTGGGAAAAAGCAACCTGCCAAGTTGATGAAGGTTAATTATTGCCCCATGAAATATATATTCATTTCATAAAGGAATTAAACAGGAATACTGGAGCCAAAAAACAATGTGAAAAAACAGTCATGTAGAATTTGGCTAAGAAGGAAGACCCAATCTAAATAACTGTGAATTGGCTCTCCAATTCTGACCTGATGAGTGAAAGTGAAGTGTTTTTTTATGGTGAAATCAGTAGTGCCACCTCAGTAAATAATTCTGCAAAAGTGTTTAAAGTTCTTAAAAAAATCAAATGTATTTCCCAGAATACCTTCTACTTCAACATATATGTCCAACCCCCAGCTCTGAATGTATTTAGTAAGCTCTCTGATGGGGGCGGAGGTGTGGTTCCCCTCAGGTCAAGAGGATGTGCAGAGGCACCTCAAGAATAGCAGTCAATATGGTTAAAATAGTATGTTTTATATTATGTGAATTTTACCACAATAAAAAAGACATAAAAAAAAAAAAGAACGGTGCTCACTGTGTGAGCAAAGCCCACTTCTACCTCTCACCAGCGGCAGGGCCTTGGGCCAAGCTCGACTACTTTTCAGTTTCCTCACCTATAAATTGGGGGTGGGGTCAAAGTGAATAAAAAGCCCCTTCCAAGTTCCCAAAGTCTTTCAAGTGATCAGGAATCAGTACTAACCTGGATTGTTGTTGAAGAAGTGGAAGCCACCTCACTAGTCTATCTGTCTTTTGCAAGCTTGCCCCCAAAAAGCCTGTTAGCAATTTGAATTCTGGGCCTCTTAGCAAAATTTTATTTAGGATAATCCCTGCAAGTGTTGCTTCTGGAACACTCTTGCTGTTTACCCCCGCTTACGACTTCCAGGAGTTCATATCAGTGCTCCAGGATGGCTGGGGTGTTTATGTGCTCACAATCAGGGTGTGAGCAGAAGTGTATCTGCCAGCACCACAGAGGTTACGTAGACACCCCACTGCCAGACAGAGAGTAATGAGCTGGGGGACGACCAGGTCTGTCCCAGAGAACGCAGCTGAGATGTCCATCCTGCCCCAAATCACTAGTTCTCTCCAAAGCCATAAAAAGTGGGTTTTTCACTTAGATATCTCCAAACTTGGTTGCCTTATTCAACCTATAATCTCTACTAGGTTAGGCTTCTCTCCTCTTGCCCCTCTGAGTATGCAGGGAAGGCAGGTAGGTATTTGAAAGTGT
This sequence comes from Hyperoodon ampullatus, assembly GCF_949752795.1. Lineage (NCBI taxonomy): Eukaryota > Metazoa > Chordata > Mammalia > Artiodactyla > Ziphiidae > Hyperoodon > Hyperoodon ampullatus. The sequence goes on along the minus strand of NC_136917.1, from coordinate 133,545,478 downwards.
GTCATACAGGTGTCCATTCAGGGTTCTGTAACAGGCTATGTGTGATAAAAGGGAGGAGAGCCATTTGCTGATGTGTTGCCACCCAGACCTCAAATGTCTCATATGAATACCATCAGGCAAACACACAGAGGAAAAAAAATGCATTTTTCTTGAACTGAGCACAATACCTTCTCTATCTCAGCATCAAAAAGTCTGGGACATAAACTACTGTGAGCTGCCTGAACTGAGAAGTATAACAAAAATAGTGGGCATCCCATAAAAGAGTATTCAGCAGTTGTCCTCCTGACAAAGGAAAGGGACAAAATCAAATGCCTTTAACTGTGGTTAATAATTCATTGACGAAGTTTGTTTTTGTTTGTTTTATTTGGGAAGTGGAGAGGAGTACTTCCTACTAACTCCTGATCATCATCTTATGGCAGATGTAAAAATACAGAGTGTTGGAGAGTGGAATAAATATGAATTTGCCTGAAATATTCCCTAAAAATTGTACTTCATTTTTGAAATTGCGTACTAATTATAGCATACCTATAGTACGTATATATGTACATATACATAATTCTTAATAACTCTAGTATGTATAGCATATATATAGTGATGACTGGTAAATGTTTAACAACCAAATCTCTGGAGGAGGAGTCCCAGTTTGCAGCATTTGCAATTTCTATGGTGTGAATGCTCCCACATGGTCAATTTTAATCTACTAACGGTTTGATAACTGGCTTGTAAAATTTCTGAAAATTTAACAATCAATTCTCACAGACCAAGACAAGCTGGCTCCAGCACAACAAAATTTTTAAAACCAGACTTATGGTAATAAGGATCTCCACAGAGAAAAATCTAAAGCAAAAACATATCACATATACTCTTTATTTTTATTACAAATATATTATTTTGACAGGTTATATATAAATGTGGATGTATATGCAGTTATACTGAATTATGAAAAGCTGCTAACATTATAACTGTATAATCACACTATAATCTAACGACGTAACTGGATTGCCTGCAGGTAATTTCAAGTAGGAAAACACTCCAGTAAAAAATAAGAAAAAAAAATATATCTATATATATATATAGAGAGAGAGAGAGACAAAGTCTAAGAAGGAAAACAAAAACTAGTTCTCTACATTTATTTTCTTTAAACATACTAACTGTTTCAAGACTTCCCGATATGAGTGGGAAGGTCTTGGGTGATCCCTGTACAAAATCATGTGTATTCCTGCTAACGTGTTCCTTTGAAAGAAAAATGTCATGTTTGGGCACAGCTACTATGGGGACGCTCTGTATTTATCCCTCAGCTTGACTTCATCTTCCCCAGGGAATAATAAAATCCTAATAACTGTTACACCAAGAAACTAACACATCACGCTTCTTCCCACTCTTCTTGTTCCCTCCTCCCTCTGAACGGTTAAGGCCACACCTTGCCGAGGGAAGCATTCTCTTTTGGGGGCAGAGGCTGGTGGGGGAGAGCCATTAAAGAGCACTGAGAAACTCAGACATTTTCCAGAAGGTGTGATGGGAAGCAATTACATCCCCAGCACCAGTGAACAGCAGTGGCTGCCCCCAGAGAAGATACTTCCAACCAGCTTTGCCTCCCTCCTCCTCTGTTTTTCAACCCACTTCCGTCTTCTCTTCCTCTGACATCCCAAGTGTGGATCCCTCTCTTTCCTCCTCACTCTTACGAAAACGCTTTCTTTTTGAATTTAAACATTCAATCGCCTCCTTACCCATTGATCTCCTTGTTTATCTTTACTACACTCGATTCTTTCTTTCCTTTCTCATCATCTCAATAATAGGAACTGAACTATGTATTCTGTTTATTGAGTATAAATGTTGGCATTTTATGTCTTGCTCTTTAAAAAAAAATTTTTTAAAGTAAAACACAAAGGACAAGCCTTCTAAATTTAGTAGGTTTTATTTTTATCAACAGATCAGTGATTTTCTACAGAAAATAACATGTTGAAATTTAACCTTAAAAAAAACAAGATGAAAACAATATTTACATTAAAGGAATACTTAAACACAAAGATGCTGAAAATGGAATGATACTAGACAACAACAAAAAGAGGATGAGGTTTGAAAGTAGCAAAATGCATAAGAATCAAATTATAGGTATCTCTTTAACCCATGGTTCTAGAAATGTTTACATTTAAATAAGGTAGGAATTTAATTTTACCCATAACTTATAGTCCAATGCAGTAGAGAATGTGATACATTTCTCACTTCTCATTTAGGGTGTTAATAATTGACCAGACCACCAAAGTCAGTTCCATGAACTTACTGCAAATGTTTATACAACCACAGTGTGTCTGGGACCAAGCACACACCTGACACGGCTCCATGAGTCAAAATGGCCTCCAAGGGAATGAGAAAATATTTTAAATTATATTGTGCGGTCAGTTCTCCCCCTTCACAAACTAAATATCATGCTCTCTTCCAAACGCTGTATGAGTCTGTGATTTTACAGAAAATGAAGACTCAAGGCAAATCTTCCAAACAATTCAGCCTCATCCCCTAACCCCCAAAATCCCCAATTCTCTTGATATTCAAGTGAAAATGTTTTAGTTGACTGACTCATCTGGAAAGTTACTTCAATTCTCCCTTTAGCTGTACACACACATGGTAATTGAGACCTACTCTAATGTCAAATTAAGAAACTAATCATCCAGAAAGAATTCTAAAGACTTAGTTGAAAATTTGAGGAAACATTTTAGGTTTTCCATTCCAAATTGTCATTATATTCTAAATTTTATATTTAAAATCAATATATAATTTCACAAATACTTTAATACTGTCTACAAGTATTAGAGACTCCAGAATATTACCTGAAATTTTTAAAATAATTAATTGGAGTAGTTTCTTCAGCATTATAAAGCTGTTTGTTGTATTATAACTGAAAAGTAGTAATAAGCATTATGGTAAAGAGTGACCCAGTTCATGGCAAAAAGTACACATACACACAAACATACCCACATATTACTTACAGATTTAATTATACTCTGATGTTCATTGTACATGCAATAAGATAGCAGTTGCAAGTTAGCTGATGCCATTCACATATTCAACCAGCTAACAATACACTGCCAACCCATCACACACAGGTAACCAGTGTACTTCGTTAACAAGAAGAATTTATCCAGAAGCAAGTGGCAGGGTAGTTGTGGCTGCTGAATTGACCCAAAGCAGCCAGCTAACAATACACTGCCTACCTGATTCAGGTCACCGCTGCTTTTCATGGCCCATAAAGTCACTGAGGCTAAATTTGTAACATGAAACAGTGGCAGAACTTTCATCTTAATAGTCACATTAAAGAAAACTTACAGGCAAAACCTGTTCCTCCAAAAATACTATAAGAAATAAAACCAATATTTTCTTTAATCTATTCAAAAACTTAAAAAGAAAACTTTCAAAATACTTCCACTTAGGTTTTACAAATTAAAGGCTCAGGTACTGCTATACAAGTGAATTAACAAAGTTATACATAACTGTAGCTTTTCCCATTACTTCTATTTACTGACGAAAAGACCAGTTGTCTGTATCAGGTAGTCAACTATCTAGGAGCCATGGTGATACGAAAGGTAGGCAAGACAAATCTTCAGCTTTGTTTGGGAAAAATAAATATTAAAGTATTTAGGGGATTTTAGGAGTCAAATGTCGTTTGTTTTCTCTGGCTACAAAGGCTATTAGTCATTGCATTCTGAAAGTTATGTGTTCAATTTATTGTGTCACCAATTAAATACAGAAAAATTTAAAGAAGGTCTAGAAAAAAATCTATAAAACTAGTGATGCTTTTGAAACTAAAATCTATAAGTAAAGACTGAAGGAATGTATTTAGCCTAGAGAGGAGCAAGGTGAATCATGATAATGATTTACACTGATTACAAGAGAAATTAAAGGCCTTTGGGTTCGGACTTTCAAGGTGAAAAAGTACTACAAGGGATCAACTGTTAAATTACTAACCTAAGGGCCGTAGATTATGCCACTTCTGCTCTTGACCACAAGATAGCACCATTTCAGTTTCTTTGGGGGGCAAGCTTATGAACGCAACAGAGGGGAGTGCAACTAGCAACTGTTAAAATGAAATTATAACAGCCATCTAAAGATGCACTGCCTACTTGACACATCCAAGCTTCATCTTTGCTGTAGAGGCAAAAACTAGAATGTAACATTCAGATTAAAATGATTACCATTATTTGTCAGTCAGAGATCTTCAGTTTCTTACAAAAATGTTTTAATATATACTGTTTAATATATAGACTGTAGTTAGTGATAGTATGAGGTTTTCTTAATTTTTCATATTTTCAGACCAATTCATACTTCCAGCAAATATCTTTAGCAAGAATTAGTTTGTTCGAGGTCATATTCAAGACAGAGAACTGGAGTAAGCCCTGGACACTCACCTTGGGAGAATCTTGACCTCTCTTCTGTTTCATGTCTCTGGCGAGCACCCGCATGACCTCCTCCTTTGAAAATACAGACAACATATATGAATAGAAACTGTTTAGGAAAATCATAATATTAGGCGTGGAATGTTTCTAGATCCTTACTTAGTCAAACTACATTCACTTTTTTTTGAAAGAAAACAGGCACCCCCAGAATATAACTAAATTACACAACTCAAAATTAAAATCAGGATTTAGAGTTTTGAACTACCTCTTGGTCCTAAACAGGTATTATAAACGGTGCCTTCGACAAGAAGTCCCTTTAGGGAGTTGGGGCGAGGAAACAAAAGGGCGTTACTCACCCATAGGATCTCTTCTTCGGTCCGGACCCTCCTCCGGGCGGTGCGCTCAAGTTTCCACTCCATCTCTGGAGGAGTTTGCCCTACCTGGCTGGAGAGTAGCCTCTCCTCGACCGCTTTTGGTTTTGCCCCCCAGGTCTAAGCCAGTCTTGACGCTTAATCATCAAACCTCTGGAGTCTTGTTCCCCAGGACGATCATATTTCACCCCTAACCTCCCATTTTTCCCCACTCCTCCCACCGCTCCCAGCGAGCTTTCCCCAGGGTACGCTTTAAAAAGCCGGCGGGGCGGCAGCCAGAGCGGGAATCCCCCTCTCCGGCTTCTCATTGGCCAGCGCTGAGGTGACGTCAGAGCCCGGGAGGGATTCCCCCTGCGCGCGCCTGGGTCCTCTCTCTCTTTCTCTCTCCCTCCCTCCCCGCCGGCGGCCGCGCCCCGCAGCCTCCAGCTCTTTGTCCGCGGAGGCGCGCACAGGAGCGCCAAGCTTTACCGCGAGCGGTGGCGGGCCTGCGCCGGGCCAGGAGCGGAGGGCTGGACAGCTGCAGGAGGCAAGGCGGTTGGCGGGCGAAGAAGCGGGTTCTGGGAATTCACGTTCTTTCCATTTTAGAAACAAAAATGTTCTGTAATAACGAACCCTGCTCCCTTTTCCTCGGCCCCCACTTCTCATTCTCCAACCCCATCATCCTGCCTCTGCCTCTGAGGGATCGGAGGGGTGCATAACTCTCCGGCCTCCTCTCCTTTGACGCTAATCACCCTTTGCTTAAGCTACTGAGTCTAGGCTTGTTCCCTCAACGTGTCATCAGCTCTTCCTCCATCTTCAAACGGACAAGAAAACGTGGCAAGATTTCTATGCTAATGAGAAAGGTGGGGGGGATCATTGACATATTTATTCAAGAAATTCTTCTTTGCTCTAACCATTTGGCAGTGGTCAGGTTCTCTCACTCCAGCTTCTGAGCTTTCTCCCCCAACAATGGTTAGTGAAAGTTGATGAAACGGCCAGTGACGGGGAGGACCTGATAGGGAGTGAAGACCCAGCAAGAAAGCTGAGCAGACTGGGGGCTGAGTGATAAAGGAGACGATGATACTGGGGGTTGAGGGAGGGGTTTGGAGGGAAATGACAAGGAACCAGTTGGGCTGTGCACACCAGAGCTGCCAGGAGAGGAGAGCTGTGCCGTATGGCAGGGGTGGGGGAAACTGTCTGGGAAACCTCTGACAGTCTAGCAGCCTGCTTTTCCCCCCTCATTACCTCCTCCCTCCTCTTCCTCCCCTCCCCCACAATTGACATTGGATTGCTTTCCCTCTAATGCAACATGTGGGTTTGTGCATTTGGGGAGGGAGAAGGGTTAATAGATATCAGATAGTCAAAAGGGTCAGTGATTTTTAAAATCTAAACTCATTTCTCCTGCTTTCCTTCATTCTGAAATAAAAATAGCATCGAGGCTAAGATCCAATCTTAGGCCAGTTTTCCATTTACAGTGATAAAGGGTTAGAGGAAATGCTGCACAGGGTAACTTAATCTTCAAATGAGATTTATCAAAATGCTTGCTAGTCAAATAACCTTTGGATTAAAAGATCTCTAAGTTTCACCCACAAGAATTCCACTTTCCTTGCAGTGCATTCAAAGGATACTCATTCCAACTTCCAGTAAATCCTTTCAGCAAACACTGAGGCTAAGTAAAGTGAAATATCGCTGGATGAGAGTCAGAAGTATTGTTGATTTAAAGGATTAGTTTTCAATACCAACTAAAAATAGCAATACATTGAAATAAAATTAAAAACTTCTAATCTTAGTTCTATTTAAAATACCATTTTATGTTCACCCATTTATAAGAATGGGTACAAACATGGGAGTAATAAAAACCAATTCAATTAATGAGCTTGTAAATTCATGCAAATTGGGATTTCAGATCCCATGTTCCTTACAAGTACTAAGAATAGTGAATTTTTCATTTAGAATTCAGTTATCTATAAGTAACACATTCAACAATTCTATTTTAGCCACTAATTCCATGGCATATCACACAGGCTCCAAATGCCTTTTCCCCCCAGTGTAAAGTAGAAAAATATTAGTCAAAATCTTCCTTTTAAAAGTTATGGTGCATTTAAATATTCAGATTGAAATTTAACATCAGAATAATGTCAACAGAAAAATCACCATTTGGCAAACACCACATACTGCTCAGTCAGGAACCATGAATGCTAAAATTGGTGTGCATATGATGAGGATGTTTGCCTCCTATAATTAAATACAAAAAGAAAAATTACAGCTTTTCATTGGACAAACCTGGCAGACACCACCTTAACAAAGTAATCGATTAAGGTCACCATTAATGACCCATGGACATCATGTGCTTCTTGATATAATGTACTGGGAAGGGTTCAATATTACCTCTGTGATATTTTTGCCAAAAAAAATTATAACTTGAATAATGAAAATACTAAACAAACCCAAATTGAAGGACATCCACAAAATAATTGGCCAGTAGTACTCTTCGAAAGGGTCAGTCATGAAGAAAGACTGAGAAACTGCCACAGATCAGAAGAAACTAAGTAGACATGACAACTGAATGCATTATGAGATCCTGGATTGAAACCTAGACCAGAAAAAAAAAAAGGACATTTGTTGAATAATTGTAGAAATGTGAACAATATCTGTAGATTAGTTAATAGAGTAATATGTATATAATCATTTATTATGGTTAAGTGTTAATATTTAGGGAAGTTGGGTGAAGGATACAATGGGATTCTTTGTACCATTTTTGTAACTTTTTCTAAGTCAAGTTAGTTCAAAATGAAAACTTAAAATAAAAAAATTAACATCATGTGTTCATACAAATAGAAAAACTATGGTACACCTGTTTAGGACAAAATAGATATATTCTATAAACATTTTATCTTAATTTGTATCAAATATGTTTTAGGAATAATGGCTAGTTCAAATGTTCAGGTGCCTGTGAGTAATTACCTGTTTTCAAAATGCTTCCTCTTTGAGACTGGGTTTGGAAAGTAGATTTGTAATCATGAGAACGGCTGTGAGGACTCCTCGGCAAAGGGCAAAGGCCACTTGGAAAGACTTCCAATAAGAAGGTGAGGGGGAAACAGGTAGAGTAGTGAGGCAGAGAGAAGGGATAGTGGGAAGAAGCTTTTCCTGACTCATCTCTTGCCGGTGCTCTGAGTCTGAGCAGGTCCCTACCTATGGGAAACAAAAGGATAGCCAAGCTTCCCAAATGCAGATTTTTTTTTCAATTACATGATCACATTTTCATGCTAAATAATAATAATGTTAAATAGCTCAGAAATGTACAACGTACAAAGTAAGCTCCCTCCATCCGCTCTCCCAAGCTACTCCTTGTCCCAGAGCATCGTCAGACCTTTTCCAGTGCATTTACATACGTACACATAGATAATTTGGCGCTGTGAATCTTTCTACATAAATGGGATCTTACTATACTTATCGGTTTTGCAACTTGCTTTTTCTACTTCACTGATTTCAACTGCTTTCCAGAAATACAAACCGGAGAGCCCCTCATCCCCAACTCCAACGGTCGATTGTCGCGTCCCTCGGGCCGCTGCTCCTCCCGCCGGGCTGGAGGCTGGTCCCGCGTCCCGGCCCGACCTCCCCCGGGCGCCCCACCTCCCCTGCGCCAGCCAGCCCGGCTCGCGCCCCCAGCTCCCGCGCGCCAGCCCAACCCTCCCTGCGCGCTCCTTACTGGACAAAAGGGACGGCTGGGGTTCGCTCCAACGGTCCCCGGGGCACGTGCCCTGCCAGGTGGTGGGTGGGAAAAGCGCCCGCTGATGGGGATGTATCCAGCTCCAGCCTGAGTGGGACAGGTGGGGACGCTGGATGAAGGGGGACTTCCCTCACTGCGGAGGAGGGAGGGGAAAGGAAGGGAAGGAGACCATCGTGTCCTGGACTAATAAACTCTCTGAGCGTGACTGCTCCCCAGAATGTATAGCTCAAAATAGCGCTGGGGAAGGAATCAGTGAATCCCTTATAATTCAGACTATCAGTAGGACAATAAAACGTAACCTGAGAAGGTTTTGGAAACGTAAAAAAGCTTCAGTCAGAAGAGCAGTCAATAAACTACGTCACCTCTGGTTACATGACTTATTATTTTTCAATTGTAAGTAGTTTGTGTATACGCATATTGTCCCATTACTGAATGATTTCTAAGTAAAGAGTCTGTCCTTTAAAATGTCTTTCTCCAATACAAAATAATATATGGTGAGCCAAATAACTTATGATGTATTGCAGTAAAACTCTCACCACAGTCACCAGAAAGTTCAAGAACTGAGCAGAAGTTCAAGATATGAGAATGTCTGGGTAACTTTGTAAGTAATTCAATATAACTAGAAAATAAAACTTTCTATTTTAGGTTGTTGTCCTGACACTTTCTAATTACCTTCTTACGTTATGAAGTACTTCTAAAGTTTTCAATAAGTAGATTTAGAAAGCATTAGAGATTAGGTTAATTGTACTAAATGTATATATTAATTTAGAGATAATTACATATTGTAATATAATTTTTTCCCATCCGAGAACATGGGATGACTTTTCTTTTGTGCAGATCTCATTTTGTCTCTCAATAAATGTGCCCTCACTTTGTTCAAAAAAATAAAATAAAATAAAATAAAATGTCTTCTCCATCCATACCCCAATTAATGAAGATGGGAAGTAAAGTCTGCCCAGCTGAAAGCACAAAAATCATATCACTTCACCTCCAACCACTTCAAGCATTTTCCCCTTCTCTTTTTCTCTGTGGTATAGCTCTTGCATAGGGTACTAAGTTACCTCCCCAAGATTTTAAGGAATGTAAGGAAACTATCAAACTGAAATGAGTACATATCTGTATAAAACAACTGATGAAGTCGGGCTTATGAACATGGTACCCTCCTCAAAAGAGGACTCATAAATGCTCTAGACCTGATAATCCTTTTACTAGATATCCTACCAGCACTTCAAATACAACATAATCCAAAACAGAATTGGGAATCATTCCCTATTCCCATTCTCCCCAAACCACCTATTCCTCTGCATGCACCTTGTTCCCAGGACCACTTATCTTCCTTGTACAGCAAAGTCAAAGCCAGGCTTAACTCTCTCTTTCCCATGTGCCCAAATCAAAGACAGTCGTTTTCACCTCTGTAGTATGGATTACATCTGTTCTCTTCTTGAATAATTACAAGAACCTAACTGATAATTCAACCTCCAGTCTATTCTCCTCTAGTCCATTCATTTAACATGTTTATTTGCACCCAGCAAGTGCCATGCACTAGGCAAAGTAGTGGAGATCCAGTGAAAAAACTATAGAAGGCAATAAGCACTATCTTGCGCTGATCATATTTCTCCTCTGCCCTAAATCCGTGAAAGGATCTTTCTTACACATAGAATTAAGTTCTAAACTTTCTAGCTCATGTACAAGTCCTCTATTATTTTAACATCTCTCTACCTTTCTTGCATCATCTCTCACAATCCCACCAGCATCTCCGGCCCCCCACAATGTAGGTAATGCCCAGCACTCTCCTGCCTTCTGGCCGTTGCTAAGGCTGCCTCACCTTTGGGTTCTTTTTCCCTATCTTCTCCTGGCAATCTTACCCATGAAATTTCAGTTACCATTTCCATAAAGCCTTCTCAGATCTTCCTATTTGGAATTTTTTTCTCTTCCCTAAGTTCCCATAGCATATCTTTTGTACTGTTTGTCTACTTAGTTCCAGCTTGTGTGTGTGTGTGTGTGTGTGTGTGTGTGTGTGTTCTCCACTATGTTGTAACTCCAAGAATACAAGGATCTTGTCTTTTTCATATTCATGTCCTCTTCAGAGAATGGCTAACTGTCTTGTATATAGTAAGCTTTGTACATCATTGTACAATACAATAAATGTTTGTTGAATTGATTTGTAGATGAGATTAGTACCTTTCCTAAATCATGGAACTAGGATTATAGAGTCACAAAAGAAAACCTTAATATGGCTATGCTTAGAATGTAATAAACTCAATTTTAAGAAATTGTGAGTTAAAAGGTGTAGTGGAAAGCAAAGGTGCTTCAGTAAGGTAGACCTGGGTCTTCCTAGGTCTGCCACTTGCTAATTGTGTGACAGGTATTGAAAATGATATTTTGCCCCTTTAAGTCTCAGGTTCCTCATCTGCAAAATGTGATAATTATTTTCTACTGTACATATTTATGATGAAATTAAGATAACTCATAGAAAGCCCCCAAAATAATAATTTTTTCTTTTGAGATAAGGTAATGGTACTTAGATGTCTAACTTTAAAAAGTATTTGGATAAAAGACACAGACCTACTAGAGAATGGACTTGAGGATATGGGGAGGGGGAAGGGTAAGCTGTGACAAAGTGAGAGAGAGGCATGGACATATATACACTACCAAACGTAAGGTAGATAGCTAGTGGGAAGCAGCCGCATAGCACAGGGAGATCAGCTCGGTGCTTTGTGACCCACTGGAGGGAGGGATAGGGAGGGTGGGAGGGAGGGAGACGCAAGAAGGAAGGGATATGGGAACAGATGTATATGTATAACTGATTCACTTTGTTATAAAGCAGAAACTAATACACCATTGTGAAGCAATTATACTCCAATAAAGTTGTAAAAAAAAAAGTATTTGGATAATAAATATGTCTCTATAAAGCACTTGCCCAGAGAACACTATCCTTGGGCCCAGATCCTACACATAGTAGATGCTTGACACATAGTAGGTGGTCAATAAATTTGAGTGAATAAATTCTAAACTTCCAACCTCATTGTCTAAATAGAAATATACTGGATCAAGAGCAATCCATATGGCTTCTCTAGTTTGATGATTATGTCACTAGAATACACACTTATTTACTTATTTGTTTGTTTATTACTTTTTTTGGCTGCACTGGGTCTTCGCTGCTTCATGCGGACTTTCTCTAGGTGCAGCAGGAGAAGCCTACTCTTCGTTGCAGTGCATGTGCTTCTCATTGCGGTGGCTTCTCTTGTTAACGGAGCATGGGCTCCAGGGCACACGGGCTTCAGTAGTTGTGGCACGTGGGCTCAGTAGTTGTGGTGCTTGGGCTCTAGAGCACAGCCCTAGTAGTTGTGGTGCATGGGCTTAGTTGCTCCATGGCATGTAGGATATTCCTGGACCAGGGATCGAACCCCTGTCCCCTGCATTGGCAGGCGGAGAGAATATACATTTAAATGTGCTCCAATTCTGTGCTCACCAAGCAAACTTCTGATTTAAGACTTAAGTTTAAGTCTGGGAAGAGTTTCCCCTGACAGGGAAGTGCCCCTACTCTAGACAGTTACACAGCTACAATTGGAAATGAATTGAATTATGGTTTATCCACCGGATTTGAGCTTGGTTAATGTAAATCAGTATCCCATAATTGCTATGAATTGAGAATAGTTCTGGAGAAGTAGAATAGAACTGGAGTGGTGAAATGAAAAGCAGACTTCTACTCCAAGCCAGATACTCTTGCTCTGCCATTAACTTGCAGTGTGGTTTTGGCCAAGTTACTCCTCTCCCAAAAGTCAGATTACTTATAAAATGAGGAGCTCTAATATTCTTTCCACCTCTGTATCATACAGTTCACAAATTACCAACTGAAGTTGGTACTATCAACTTAGTAGTTCTCTGCCTTAAGTCACAGCTAGTCATCCTTTCACCATATCTGACCATGCAACACGAATGCCCACTGGAACAGTTCCCACTAACACAGAAGAAGTTAGTTTCCTCAAGTTTAGCATGAGAAGCAGAGTGCCATTAAGGAACAATTAGCCCTAAAGCCAGGGCTTCTTTTTACAAAGCCAGAAGGTAAAGGGTTGGAGAGGCAGTTCAGATAAATCCATGCAAAACGTTCTCTAATTTAAAAATTCATACTTGTCCCTTCTTTCCTATTTTATGATTGCTTGCTCTTATACCTTCATTTTCCCAAGTTTTCTAGGAAGCATTAACACATTAAAGTTTGTATCTAAACTTAGATACAAACTTTGGGGTCTGGGATTTGATTTTATCCTATTGACAATCTAATAAGTTAGCCTATTACTGTTTCATGTATGCTGACAGAAGACACAAGACTCCTGGGTCAGAGACAAAGGATTTTATTGTGCACAACACAGCAAGCAACATGAGTACCATGTTTACATCAGTTCACCTTGCCCCCAAACCCCACAGGGATTGCATGAAGGACCCAAATAGGTGCCTTCCCCCACAGTCGGTTGTATTAGAGGAGAGGACTGCATTAGATTGGGGAATCCACTGCTTTTGCAGTAAGCAGAAGAAAGCCTGCTCTTTGCCCCAGATGGAGAGGTTACCCCATCCCTCAAGATTGCCTGTTGCAAATCACTTCTGAGAAATGGTTAAATAGAGTCACCAGACCTTGCAACCCATCCTTAGCATATTCAGCAAGACATTCAGGAACATGAGAGACCCATGCAGGAGTGTCTTCCAAGACAAATGTTAGGTTTTCTGCTCCTAATCAATTTTATTTTTATTTATTTATTTTTTCTAACCATTTTAAATTGATGTATCTTTAATTTACAATGTTGTGTTAGCATCAGGTGTATAGCAAAGTGATTCAGTTATACATATATATATTTTTTTCCAGATTCTTTTCCATTATAGGTTATTACAAGACATTGAATATAGTTCCCTGTGCTACAGAGCGGGTCCTTGTTGTTTATCTATTTTATATATAGTAGTGTGTATATGTTAGTCCCAAACTCCCTACCCCACTATCCCTTCTGGTAACCATAAGTTTGTTTTCTATGTCTGTGAATCTATTTCTGTTTTATAAATAAGTTCATTTATATCATTTTTAGATTCCACATATAAGTGATATCATATATTTGTCTTTCTCTGTCTGACTTACTTGACTTAATATGATAATCTCTAGGTCCATCCATGGTGCTGCAAATGGCATTATTTCATTCTTTTTTATGGCTGAGTAATATTCCATTGTGTATATATACCACATCTTCTTTATCCATTCATCTATCAATGGACACTCAGGTTGCTTCCATGTCTTGGCTATTGTAAATAGTTCTCCTATGAACATTGGGGCACATGTAGCTTTTTGAATTAGAGTTTTCTCCAGATATATACTCAGGAGTGGAATTGCAGAATCATATGATAACTCTAGTTTTAAGGTTTTTAAGGAACTTCCATACTGTTCCCCATAGTGGCTGCACCAATTTACATTCCCACCAACATTGCAGGAGGGTTCCTTTTTCTCCACATGCTCTCCAGCATTTATTATTTGTAGACTTTTTAACAATGGCCATTCTGACTGGTATGAGGTGATACCTCATTGTAGTTTTGATTTGCATTTCTCTAATAATTAGAGATGTTGAGCATCTTTTCATGTGCTTGTTGGTTTCTTTGGAGAAATGTCTATTTAGGTCTCCTGCCATTTTTTGATTGGGTTGTTTGTTTTTTCGATATTAAGCTACATGAGCTATTTGTATATTTTGGAAATTAATCCCTTGTTGGTAGCATTGTTTGCAAATATTTTCTCCCATTTCGTAAGTTGTCTTTTCCTTTTGTTTATGGTTTCCTTTGCTGTGCAAAGCTTTTCAGTTTATTTAGGTCCCATTTGTTTATTTTTGGTTTTCTTTCCATTACTCTAGGAGGTGGATCCAAAAAATATTGCTGCAATTTATGTCAAAGAGTATTCTGCCTATGTATTCCTCTAGGAGTTTTATAGTATCCAGTCTACATTTAGGTCTTTACAATTTTTTTTATTGCTTTATTGTCACATGCTTTATTTTGGGCATTATTCTTTTTTATTTTTACCTTTTGGCTCCCTTCACTCATTTCTCCTACCCCCAATTTTATTTTTATTGAATTTTATTATCTTTTTTAAACTCGGAGTGAGACAAAATATGTGCCTTCTTGTCCTTCTGTTCCTTTGTAGCATAGAGTTATGAAAACACCAGACTTTGGAGCCAGATTGCCTGGGTTTAGAATCCTAGCTTTTTCATTTATTGCTGTGTGAACTTGGCCAAGTCACCTAACACTCCCCTCCAGAGTCTCAGCTTCTTCATCTGAGAAGTAGAACAAATAATGGTAAGATGATATGGCTGACACTATTGCTTAAAATAGATTTTAGGATTGTTTCTGTATTTCTAAATTCTTAAAACTATTCTCCTCTACTAGCTATATAGTTGGGAACTGACTATATCATGGTATATTGAACTAGACTTGCTATAATTAGGTATTTGGGTGTTGTTGTGGTAAAAGGAGAGGGATACTTAGAGAATATTCTCTGAAACCAAGGAGGAAACATCATCCCACCGATGTACTCACTGGGGGAATGGCTCTGTAACTGCGTAGAGTCCTACAAATAGCCTGTGTGTCTTGAGGCTTTACAGCACAAATCTGGACTATGGGCTGAAGCAAGTAAGTGTAAATGGCAAAGTTCATACAGGTGTACTTATAGCAATTCAGCTGCAGTTTTCTTCTACCTTGACTCAAATACCTTCACTCTTTTTTAGTGGACAATCCTATGAGTGCTGACAAATTCATAGAGTCCTGTAACCACCCTCACAATCAAGATGTAGAACAGCCCCATCACTTCCAACAATTCCTCAGTGCCCCTTTTATAGTCATTTCCTCATCCCATCTTCAGCTTCTGGCAACCACGGGTCTATTTTCTCTTCCTATAGTTTTGTCTATTGCAGAATGTCACATAAATGGAATCATATGGTCTGTAGCCTTTTGAGTCTGGCTTCTTTCACTTAGCATAATGCATTTGTGATACACCCACCATGTTATTTGCATCAGTGGGTCATTCTTTCGTGTTGCTGAGTCCATTGTGTGGATTTAGCACAGTTTGTCTATTCATTCACCAGATGAAGAACATCTGGGTTGATTTGGGTTGTTTCCAGTTTTTTGAGATTGGCTCTTACCTTTTACAAACTTTTCCTCAATTTCTTTTTCATTTGACCTTTACAGCAACATGTGAAGTAGATATTATTACTATTTCCCATGGGCCTCTCACATTCCTGCATGTCTTGTTGAATATGCTAAGGATGGGATGCAGGGTCTGGAATACTCTTTATCTAAACCATTTCTCAGAACTGATTTGCAACAAGCAATCTTGAGGGATGGGGTAACCTCTCCATCTGAGACAAAGAGCAAGCTTCCTTCTGCTTACTGTAAAATCAGTAGATTTCCCAACTTATGCATTCTTCTCTAATGCAACCCACTGTGGGGGAAGGCATCTATTTGGACCCTTTACATCCCTGTGGGATCTGAGGGCAAGGTGAATTGAGGTAAACACGATGCTGAGGAGACCTTCAAGATGGCGGAGGAGTAAGACGTGGAGATCACCCTCCTTCCCACAAATACATCAGAAATACATCTACATGTGGAACAACTCCTACAGAACACTTACTGAACGCTGGCAGAAGACCTCAGACTTCCCAAAAGGCAAGAAACTCCCCACGTACGTGGGTAGGGCAAAAGAAAAAAGAATAAACAGAGACAAAAGGATAGGGACGGGACCTGCACCAGTGGGAGGGAGCCGTGAAGGAGGAAAGGTTTCCTAACACTAGGAAGCCCCTTCGCGGGCGGAGACTGCGGGTGGCGGGGTGGGGGGAGCTTCGGGGCCGCGGAGGAGAGCGCAGCCACAGGGGTGCGGAGGGCAAAGCGGAGAGATTCCCGCACAGAGGATCGGTGCCGACCGGCACTCACCAGCTCGAGAGGCTTGTCTGCTCACCCGCCGGGGCGGGCGGCGCTGGGAGCTGAGGCTCGGTCTTCAGTCGGAGCGCAGGGAGAGGACTGGGGTTGGCGGCGTGAACACAGCCTGAAGGGGCTAGTGCGCCACAGCTGCCCAGGAGGGAGTCCGGGAAAAGTCTGGAGCTGCCGAAGAGGCAACAGACTTTTTCTTCCCTCTTTGTTTCCTGGTGCGCGAGGAGAGGGGATTAAGAGCGCTGCTTAAAGGAGCTCCAGAGACTGGCGCGAGCCGCGGCTATCAGCGTGGACCCCGGAGACGGGTATGAGACGCTAAGGCTGCTGCTGCTGCCACCACCAAGAAGCCTGTGTGCAAGCACAGGTCACTCTCCACACCTCCCCTCCCGGGAGCCTATGCAGCCCGCCACTGCCAGGGTCCCGTGATCCAGGGACAACTTCCCCGGGAGAACGCATGGCGCGCCTCAGGCTGGTGCAACGTCACGCCGACCTCTGCCGCCGAAGGCTCGCCCTGCATCCGTACCCCTCCCTCCCCATGGCCTGAGTGAGCCAGAGTCCCCGAATCAGCTGCTCCTTTAACCCCGTCCTGTCTGAGCGGGAACAGACGCCCTCAGGCGACCTACATGCAGAGGCGGGGCCACATCCAAAGCTGAACCCGGGGAGCTGTGCGAACAAAGAAGAGAAAGGGAAATCTCTCCCAGCAGCCTCAGGAGCAGCGGATTAAATCTCCACAATCAACTTGATGTACCCTGCATCTCTGGAATACCTGAATAGACAACGAATCATCCCAAAATTGAGGTGGTGTGGACTTTGAGACAATACAATCCTACCTCAAGAAACAAGAAACATCTCAAATAAACAACCTAACCTTACACCTAAAGCAATTAGAGAAAGAAGAACAAAAAACCCCAAAGTTAGCAGAAGGAAAGGAATCATAAAGATCAGATCAGAAATAAATGAAAAAGAAATGAAGGAAACAATAGCAAAGATCAATAAAACTAAAAGCTGGTTCTTTGAGAAGATAAACAAAATTGATAAACCATTACCCAGACTTATCAAGAAAAAAAGGGAGAAGACTCAAATCAGTAGAATTAGAAATGAAAAAGGAGAGGTAACAACAGACACTGCAGAAATACAAAGGATCATAAGAGATTACTACAAGTAACTCTATGCCAATAAAACAGACAACCTGGAAGAAATGGACACATTCTTAGAAAAGCACAACGTTCGGAGACAGAACCAGGAAGAAATGGAAAATATCAACAGACCAATCACAAGCACTGAACTTGAAACTGTGATTTAAAATCTTCCAACAAACAACAGCCCAGCATCAGATGGCTTCACAGGCAAATTCGAGCAAACATTTAGAGAAGAGATAACACCTATCCTTCTTAAAGTTTTCCAAAATATAGCAGAGGGAAGAACACTCCCCAATTCATTCTATGAGGTCACTATCACCCTGATACCAAAACCAGACAAAGATGTCACAAAGAAAGAAAACTACAGGCCAATATCACTGATGAACATAGATGCAAAAATCCTCAAAAAATAATAGCAAACAGAATCCAACAGCATATTAAAAGGATCATAAACCATGATCACGTGGGGTTTATCCCAGGAATGCAAGGATTCTTTAATATACACAAATCATTCAATGTGATAAACCATATTAACAAATTGAAGGAGAAAAACCATATGACCATCTCCATAGATGCAGAAAAAGCTTTTGACAAAATTCAACACCCATTTATGCTAAAAAACCCTCCAGAAAGTAGGCATAGAGGGAACTTACCTCAACATAATAAAGGCCATATATGACAAACCCACAGCCAACATCATTCTCAGTGGTGAAAAACTGAAATCATTTCCTCTAAAATCAGGAACAAGACAAAGTTCTCCACTCTCAACACTATAATTCAACATAGTTTTGGAAGTTTCAGCCTCAGCAATCAGAGAAGAAAAAGAAATAAATGGTATCCAAACTGGAAAAGAAGAAGTAAAATGGTCACTGTTTGCAGATGACATGATTCTATACATAGAGAATCCTAAAGATGCTACCAGAAAACTACTAGAGCTAATCAATGAATTTAGTAAAGTAGCAGGATACAAAATTAATGCACAGAAATCTCTTGCATTCCTATACACTAATGATGAAAAATCTGAAAGAGAAATCAAGGAAACCCTCCCGTTTACCACTGCAACAAAAATAATAAAATACCTAGGAATAAACCTACCTAAGGAGAAAAAAGACCTGTATGCAGAAAACTATAAGACGCTGATGAAAGAAATTAAAGATGATACAAACAGATGGAGAGATATACCATGTTCTTGGATTGGAAGAATCAACATTGTGAAAATGACTATACTATCCAAAGCAATCTACAGATTCAGTGCAATCCCTATCAAACTACCAAAGGCATTTTTCACAGAACTAGAACAAAAAATTTCACAATTTGTATGGAAACACAAAAGACCCCAAATATCCAAAGCAATCTTGAAAAAGAAAAACAGAGCTGGAGGAATCAGGCTCCCTGACTTCAGACTATACTACAAAGCTACAGTAATCAAGACAGTATGGTACTGGCACAAAAACAGAAAGATAGATCAATGGAACAGGATAGAAAGCCCAAAGATAAACTTATGCACATATTGTCACCTTATTTTTTTTTTTTTTTTTTTTTTTTTTGCGGTATGCAGGCCTCTCCCGTTGTGGAGCATAGGCTCCGTACGCGCAGCCTCAGCAGCCATGGCTTACAGGCCTAGCCACTCCACAGCATGTGGGATCTTCCCGGACCAGGGCACAAACCCATGTCCCCTGCATCAGCAGGCAGACTCTCAACCACTGTGCCACCAGGGAAGCCCAGTCACCTTATTTTTTATAAAGGAGGCAAGAATATACAATGGAGAACCGACAGCCTCTTCAATAAGTGGTGCTGGGAAAACTAGACAGCTACATGTAAAAGAATGAAATTACAACACTCCATAATACCATACACAAAAATAAACTCAAAATGGATTAAAGACCTAAATGTAAGGCCAGACACTATAAAACTCTTAGAGGAAAACACAGGCAGAGCACTCTATGACATAAATCACAGCAAGATCCTTTTTGACCCACGTCCTAGAGAAATGGAAATAAAAACGAAAATAAACAAATGGGACCTAATGAAACTTAAAAGCTTTTGCCCAGCAAAGGAAACCATAAACAAGTCTAAAAGACAACGCTTAGAATGGGAGAAAGTGTTTGCAAATGAAGCAAGTGACAAAGGATTAATCTCCAAAATTTACAAGCAGCTCATGCAGCTCAATATCAAAAAACAAACAAACCAGTCCAAAAATTGGCAGAAGACCTAAATAGACATTTCTCCAAAGAAGATATACAGATTGCCAACAAACACATAAAAGGATGTTCAACATCACTAATCAGTAGAGAAATGCAAATCAAAACTATGAGGTATCACTTCCGGGTAAGATGGCGGAAGAGTAAGACGCGGAGATCACCTTCCTCCCCAAGGATACACAAGAAATACAGCTACACGTGGAACAACTCTTACAGAACACCTACTGAACGCTGGCAGAAGACCCCAGACCTCCCAAAAGGCAAGAAACTCCCCACATACCTGGGTAGGGCAAAGCGGAGAGATTCCCGCACAGAGGATCGGTGCCGAGCGGCACTCACCAGCCCGAGAGGCTTGTCTGCTCGCCCAGCGGAAGCTGAGGCTCGGGCTTCGGTCAGAGCGCAGGGAGAGGACTGGGGCTGGCGGCGAGAACTCAGCCTGAAGGGGGCTAATGTGCCACAGCTAGCCGGAAGGGAGTCCGGGAAAACTCTGGAGCTGCCGAAGAGGCAACAGACTTTTTCTTCCCTCTTGGTTTCCTGGTGCGCGAGGAGAGGGGATTAAGAGCGCTGCTTAAAGGGGCTCCACAGACGGGCGCGAGCCACGACTGAAAGCGCGGAGCCCAGTGACGGGCGTGGGACGCTGGGGCTGCTGCTGCCGCCACCAAGAAGCCTGTGTGCGAGCGCAGGTCACTGTCCACACCGCCCTTCCGGGAGCCTGTGCAGCCCGCCACTGCCAGTGTCCCGGGATCCAGGGGCGGCTTCCCTGGGAGAACGCACGGCGCGCCTCGGGCTGGTGCAACGTCACGCCGACCTCTGCCGCTGCAGGCTCGCCCCGCGCTCTGTGCCCCTCCCTCCCGCCCGGCCTGAGTGAGCCACAGTCCCCGAAGAGGTTGCTCCTTTAACCCTGTCCTGTCTGAGCGAAGAACAGACGCCCTCCGGCGACCTACACGCAGAGGCGGGGCCAAATCCAAAGCTGAGACCCAGGAGCTGTGAGAACAAAGAAGAGAAAGGGAAACCTCTCCCAGCAGCCTCAGAAGCAGCGGATTAAAGCTCCATAATCAACTTGATGTACCCTGCATCTGTGGAATACATGAATACACAACAAATCATCCCAAATTGAGGAGCCAGGAGTCAGTGCTGTGCCTCTGAGGTGGGAGAGCCAACCTCAGGACACTGGTCCACAAGAGACCTCCCAGCTCCACATAATATCAAACGGCGAAAATCTTCCAGAGATCTCCATCTCAACACCAGCACCCAGCTTCACTCAACGACCAGCAAGCTACAGTGCTGGACACCCTATGCCAAACAACTAGCAAGACAGGAACACAACGCCACCCATTAGCAGAGAGGTGGCCTAAAATCATAAAAAGTCCGCAGACACCCCAAAACACACCACCAGACGTGGACCTGCCCACCAGAAAGACAAGATCCAGCCTCATCCACCAGAACACAGGCACTAGTCCCCTCCACCAGGAAGCCTACACAACCCACTAAACCAACCTTAGCCACTGGGGACAGACACCAAAAACAACGGGAACTACGAACCTGCAGCCTGCAAAAAGGAGACGCCAAGCACAGTAACATAAGCAAAATGAGAAGACAGAAAAACACACAGCAGGAGAAGGAGCAAGATAAACCCCCACCAGACCTAACAAATGAAGAGGTAATAGGCAGTCTACCTGAAAAAGAATTCAGAATAATGATGGTAAAGATGATCGAAGATTCTATTTCCCAGATCCAAAATCTTGGAAATAGAATAGACAAAATGCAAGAAACAGTTAACAAGGACCTAGAAGAACTAAAGATGAATCAAGCATCGATTAAAAACACAATAAATGAAATAAAAAATACTCTAGATGGGATCAATAGCAGAATAACTGAGGCAGAAGAACGGATAAGTGAGGTGGAAGATAAAATAGTGGAAAGAACTGCTGCAGAGCAAAATAAAGAAAAAAGAATGAAAAGAACAGAGGACAGTCTCAGAGACCTCTGGGACAACATTAAATGCACCAACATTCGAATTATAGGGGTTCCAGAAGAAGAAGAGAAAAAGAAAGGGACTGAGAAAATATTTGAAGAGATTATAGTTGAAAACTTCCCTAATATGGGAAAGGAAATAGTTAATCAAGTCCAGGAGGCACAGAGAGTCCCATACAGAATAAATCCAAGGAGAAATACGCCAAGACACATATTAATCAAACTGTCAAAAATTAAACACAAAGAAATCATATTAAAAGCAGCAAGGCAAAAACAACAAGTAACACACAAGGGAATCCCCATCAGGATAACAGCTGATCTCTCAGCAGAAACTCTACAAGCCAGAAGGGAGTGGCAGGACATAATTAAAGTGATGAAGGAGAAAAACCTGCAACCAAGACTACTCTACCCAGCAAGGATCTCATTCAGATTTGATGGAGAAATTAAAACGTTTACAGACAAGCAAAAGCTGAGAGAGTTCAGCACCACCAAACCAGCTTTACAACAAATGCTAAAGGAACTTCTCTAGGCAAGAAACACAACAGAAGGAAAAGACCTACAATAATGAACCCAAAACAATTAAGAAAATGGGAATAGGAACATACATATCGATAATTACCTTAAATGTAAATGGACTAAATGCTCCCACCAAAAGACACAGATTGGCTGAATGGATACAAAAACAAGACCCATATATATGCTGTCTACAAGAGACCCACTTCAGACCTAGAGACACATACAGACTGAAGGTAAGGGGATGGAAAAAGATATTCCATGCAAATGGAAACCAAAAGAAAGCTGGAGTAGCAATTCTCATATCAGACAAAATAGACTTTAAAATAAAAACTACTAGAAGAGACAAAGAAGGACACTACATAATGATCAAGGGGTCGATCCAAGAAGAAGATATAACAATTGTAAATGTTTATGCACCCAACATAGGAGCACCTCAATACATAAGGCAAATACTAACAGCCATAAAAGGAGAAATCGACAGTAACACAATCATAGTAGGGGACTTTAACACCCCACTTTCACCAATGGACAGATCATCCAAAATGAAAATAAATAAGGAAACACAAGCTTTAAATGATACATTAAACAAGATGGACTTAATTGATATTTATAGGACATTCCATCCAAAAACAACAGAATACACATTTTTCTCAAGTGCTCATGGAACATTCTCCAGGATAGATCATACCTTGGGTCACAAATGAAGCCTTGGTAAATTTAAGAAAATTGAAATTGTATCAAGTATCTTTTCCGACCACAATGCTATGAGACTAGATATCAATTACAGGAAAAGAGCTGTAAAAAATACAAACACATGGAGGCTAAACAATACACTACTTAATAACGAAGTGATCACTGAAGAAATCAAAGAGGAAATTAAAAAATACCTAGAAACAAATGACAATGGAGACACGACGACCCAAAACCTATGGGATGCAGCAAAAGCAGTTCTAAGAGGGAAGTTTATAGCAATACAATCCCACCTTAAGAAACAGGAAACATCTCGAATAAACAACCTAACCTTGCACCTAAAGCAATTAGAGAAAGAAGAACAAAAACATCCCAAAGTTAGCAGAAGGAAAGAAGTCATAAAAATTAGATCAGAAATAAATGAAAAAGAAATGAAGGAAACAATAGCAAAGATCAATAAAACTAAAAGCTGGTTCTTTGAGAAGATAAACAAAATTGATAAACCATTAGCCAGACTCATCAAGAAAAAAAGGGAGAAGACTCAAATCAATAGAATTAGAAATGGAAAAGGAGAAGTAACAACTGACACTGCAGAAATACAAAAGATCATGAGAGATTACTATAAGCAACTCTATGCCAATAAAATGGACAACCTGGAAGAAATGGACAAATTCTTAGAAATGCACAACCTGCCAAGACTGAATCAGGAAGAAATAGAAAATATGAACAGACCAATCACAAGCACTGAAATTGAAACTGTGATAAAAAATCTTCCAACAAACAAAAGCCCAGGACCAGATGGCTTCACAGGCAAATTCTATCAAGCATTTAGAGAAGAGCTAACACCTATCCTTCTCAAACTCTTCCAAAATATAGCAGAGGGAGGAACACTCCCAAACTCATTCTACGAGGCCACCATCACCTTGATACCAAAACCAGACAAGGATGTCACAAAGAAAGAAAACTACAGGCCAATATCACTGATGAACATAGATGCAAAAATCCTCAACAAAATACTAGCACACAGAATCCAACAGCACATTAAAAGGATCATACACCATGATCAAGTGGGGTTTATTCCAGGAATGCAAGGATTCTTCAATATACGCAAATCAATCAACGTGATACACCATATTAACAAATTGAAGGAGAAAAACCATATGATCATCTCAATAGATGCAGAGAAAGCTTTCGACAAAATTCAACACCCTTTATGATAAAAACCCTGCAGAAAGTAGGCATAGAGGGAACTTTCCTCAACATAATAAAGGCCATATATGACAAACCCACAGCCAGCATCATCCTCAATGGTGAAAAACTGAAACCATTTCCACTAAGATCAGGAACAAGACAAGGTTGCCCACTCTCACCACTCTTATTCAACATAGTTTTGGAAGTTTTAGCCACAGCAATCAGAGAAGAAAAGGAAATAAAAGGAATCCAAATTGGAAAAGAAGAAGTAAAGCTGTCACTGTTTGCAGATGACATGATACTATACATAGAGAATCCTAAAGATGCTACCAGAAAACTACTAGAGCTAATCAATGAATTTGGTAAAGTTGCAGGATACAAAATTAATGCACAGAAATCTCTGGCATTCCTATATACTAATGATGAAAAATCTGAAAGTGAAATCAAGGAAACACTCCCATTTACCATTGCAACAAAAAGAATAAAATATCTAGGAATAAACCTACCTAAGGACACAAAAGACCTGTATGCAGAAAATTATAAGACACTGATGAAAGAAATTAAAGATGATACAAATAGATGGAGAGATGTACCATGTTCTTGGATTGGAAGAATCAACATTGTGAAAATGACTCTACTACCCAAAGCAATCTACAGATTCAATGCAATCCCTATCAAACTACCACTGGCATTTTTCACAGAACTAGAGCAAAAAATTTCACAATTTGTATGGAAACACAGAAGACCCCAAATAGCCAAAGCAATCTTGAGAACGAAAAATGGAGCTGGAGGAATCAGGCCCCCTGACTTCAGACTATACTACAAAGCTACAGTAATCAAGACAGTATGGTACTGGCACAAAAACAGAAAGATAGATCAATGGAACAGGATAGAAAGCCCAGAGATAAACCCATGGACATATGGTCACCTTATCTTTGATAAAGGAGGCAGGAATGTACAGTGGAGAAAGGACAGTCTGTTCAATAAGTGGTGCTGGGAAAACTGGATAGGGACATGTAAAAGTATGAAATTAGATCACTCCCTAACTCCATACAGAAAAATAAGCTCAAAATGGATTAAAGACCTAAATGTAAGGCCAGACACTATCAAACTCTTAGAGGAAAACATAGGCAGAACACTCTATGACATAAATCACAGCAAGATCCTTTTTGACCCACCTCCTAGAGAAATGGAAATAAAGACAAAAATAAACACATGGGACCTAATGAAACTTAAAAGCTTTTGCACAGCAAAGGAAACCATAAACAAGACCAAAAGACAACCCTCAGAATGGGAGAAAATATTTGCAAATGAAGCAACTGACAAAGGATTAATCTCCAAAATTTATAAGCAGCTCATGCAGCTCAATAACAAAAAAACAAACAGCCCAATCCAAAAATGGGCAGAAGACCTAAATAGACATTTCTCCACAGAAGATATACAGACTTCCAACAAACACATGAAAGGATGCTCAACATCTTTACTCATTAGAGAAATGCAAATCAAAACTACAATGAGATATCATCTCACACCAGTCAGAATGGCCATCATCAAAAAATCTAGAAACAATAAATGCTGGAGAGGGTGTGGAAAAAAGAGAACACTCTTGCACTGCTGGTGGGAATGTGAATTGGTACAGCCACTATGGAGAACGGTATGGAGGTTCCTTAAAAAACTACAAATAGAACTACCATATGACCCAGCAATCCCACTACTGGGCATATACCCTGAGAAGACCATAATTCAAAAAGAGACATGTACCAAAATGTTCATAGCAGCCCTATTTACAATAGCCCAGAGATGGAAACAACCTAAGTGTCCATCATCGGATGAATGGGTAAAGAAGATGTGGCACATATATACAATGGAATATTACTCAGCCATAAAAAGAAATGAAATTGAGCTATTTGTAATGAGGTGGATGGACCTAGAGTCTGTCATACAGAGTGAAGTAAGTCAGAAAGAGAAAGACAAATACTGTATGCTGACACATATATATGGAATTTAAGAAAAAAAAATGTCATGAAGAACATAGGGGTAAGACAGGAATAAAGACACAGACCTACTAGAGAATGGACTTGAGGATATGGGGAGGGGGAAGTGTAAGCTGTGACAAAGTGAAAGAGCGGCATGGACATATATACACTACCAAACGTAAGGTAGATAGCTAGTGGGAAGCAGCCGCATAGCACTGGGAGATCAGCTCGGTGCTTTGTGACCGCCTGGAGGGGTGGGATATGGAGGGTGGGAGGGAGACGCAGAAGGGAGGGGTTGTGGGAACATGTGTGTATGTATGACTGATTAACTTTGTTGTAAAGCAAAAATAAATTTAAAAAAAAGCAAAACAAAAAAAACTATGAGGTATCACCTCACACCAGTCAGAATGGCCATCATCAAAACATCTACACACAGTGAATGCTGGAGAGACTGTGGAGAAAAGGGAACCCTCCTGCACTGTTGGTGGGAATGTAAATTGATACAGCCACTGTGGAGAACAGTATGGAGGTTCCTTAAAAAACTAAAAATAGAACTACCATACGATCCAGCAATCCCACTACTGGGCATATACCCTGAGAAAACCATAATTCAAAAAGAGTCATGTACCACAATGTTCATTGCAGCTCTATTTACAGTAGCCAGGACATGGAAGCAACCTAAGTGTCCATTGACAGATGAATGGATAATGAAGATGTAGCACATATATACAATGGAATATTACTTAGCCATAAAAAGAAACGAAATTGAGTTATTTGTAGTGAGGTGGATGGACCTAGAGTCTGTCATACAGAGTGAAGTAAGTCAGAAAGAGAAAAACAAATACCATATGCTAACACACATATATGGAATCTAAAAAAAAGAAAACAGTTGGTTCTGAAGAACCTAGGGGCAGGTCAGGAATAAAGACGCAGAGGTAGAGAATGTACTTGAGGACACGGGGAGTGGGAAGGGTAAGCTGGGACAAAATGAGAGAGTGGTATGGACATATATACACTACCAAATGTAAAATAGATAGCTAGTAGGAAGCAACTGCAGAGCACAGGGAGATCAGCTCCATGCTTTGTGACCACCTTGATGGGCGGGATAGGGAAGGTGGGAGGGAGAAGCAAGAGGGAGGAGATATGGGAATATATGTATATGTATGGCTGATTCACTTTGTTATGAAGCAGAAACTAACACACTATTGTAGAGCAATTATACTACAGTAAAGATGTTTTTAAGAATTTTTAAATTAAAAAAAATATGATGCTTATGCCTCTTTTTTTTTTTTTTTTGGCTGTGTTGCGTCTTTGTTGTTGCACTCAGGCTTCCTCTTGCTGGGGCAAGTGGGGTCTACTCTTCGTTGTGGTGCACGGGCTTCTCATTGCAGTGGCTTCTCTTGTTGCAAGCTTGGGTTCTAGGCATGCAGGCTTCAGTAGTTGTGACTCGCATGTTCAGTAGTTGTGGCTCATGCGCTCTAGAGCGCAGGCTCAGTAGTTGTGGCACACGGCTTAGTTACTCTGCAACATGTGGGATCTTCCCAGACCAGGGCTCAAACCCATGTCCCCTGCACTGACAGGCGGATTCTTTTGTGTGTGTGTGTGTGTGTGTGTGGTACATGGGCCTCTCACTGTTGTTGCCTCTCCCATTGCAGAGCACAGGCTCCGGACACGCAGGCTCAGCGGCCATGGCTCACGGGCCCAGCCACTCCGCGGCATGTGGGATCTTCCCGGACCGGGGCATGAACCCGTGTCCCCTGCGTCGGCAGGCGGATCTCAACCACTGCGCCACCAGGGAAGCCCCTGACAGGCGGATTCTTCACCACTGCACCACCAGGGAAGCCCCATGCTTATGCCTCCTGCTGTGGTGTAAGTAATGAAGTCCTTTGTTCTCATCTGAAAAAAAAATTATAACTATGTATGGTCACAGATGTTCACTAGATTTATTGTGGTGATCATTTCCCAACATATACAAATATTGAATCAATATGTTTTAGACCTGAAACTAATATAATATTACATGTCAATTATACTTCAATAAAAATTTTTTTTTTATTTTGTTTAAAAGTTCTTTGTCTCTGACACAGGGGTCTTGTGTCTTTTGCCAGCACCCATTCAATAGTAATAGGCTAATTTATTAGGCTGTAAACAGGATAAAATCAAATCAAAGGCCCATGTCCTTAAGTGAGAAGTTTCATGAGAGACTAAAAGAGCAGAAAACTTAGTCTTATATAGCCATGGAATTTTTTTATGCTTTCTCTTTTGGATCATTTTCATAGTTTGAGTTCAAGATATCTGCAGATGGCTAGAAATTTAGATGTCAGAGAAATTTAGTTAACCCCCAGGGTTAGTAAAATATTAACAAGATCAAAATTATTATTTCAATCTCTACAGAATTTATTTTTTTTTAATTCTGAAATTATTTGGATACCTTCATTAAAAGTCAGTTAACTCAGTTGTGACAGATAAGAATTTTAAAAGCCCAATAAAATGCATTAAAAATTTGCATTCTAAATAGATGAAACTTGTTCCATGGTTGAAGTTTTCAATGTAATTCCATTTAAGCCATCATACCCTCTTATTATCCTAATTGAAATAATGTGTTCAAAGGACCAAACTGGCCTTTATACTCTATATTTTGATTTAAATTTTTAATTTTATTCATTACATACATTTTAGTAAGAATGAAATAGGTCATATTCAACAAAATCATTTCTACTTGACTTGTTTTTGTTTTAAATTCTGTATTGTTCTACTTAGCAAATTAAGCAAATCTACTTAGCAAACAATTTCCAAAGACTAAAGCTTGGTCTTTTAATCATTTTAATAATTTATGGAGTGTGGTGATATGGAGTCTTTAAAAGAGGGAAGCATAGTCTTTGTTCAGTGACGGAAGACATTACTCTCTGAAATCCAGGCTCATCCATCTCCAGTGACATGTGAGAGCTTCACTAATTTGTTCTCACCTTGTCCCACTTCTAGTTTCTTTCACTATAACTTGACCTTTAGTCTGAAAAATTCTTGGTACTGAGAACCAGAAATACCAATAACTTTATTGATTAAATAAGAGGATTTCCTTCATGAGGATATTAGCCATTTTTCTTAATTTTTTCAGTTGCATTTTTAAAATAGAAATTATTTTTTAATGTAAGTTTACTTTTAAAATATTTATTCTGCACATGAGAAAAATCTCAGGTCTTTTTTCTTTTTTTTGGCATGTGGGAATCTTACTTCCCGGACCAGGGATGGAGTGCAGAGGCTTAACCACTGGACTGCCAGGGAAGTCACCTCAGGTTTTTTTCTTTTACTTAAATCCACACATGGTACTTGGTTTTTAAAAATGTTCATTCAAATACTTAAGCCTATATGAAGCACAACATAATGTCTTTGTTCCCATGTAGGAATTATTAAAGCACTAAATAACATAAATACTCTAAAAAGCCCTCTTCTTATCTGAAATCATGTGACGTACTTGGGATCATTAACATCCCAAATTTTACCTTTGAAAAATTAAAGGCAGGATATTATAAATAGAGGGTCTGCCTATTTAAGGCTTCACTAGCCCATGGCTTATCATTTGTATTTTTTGGTTGTATAGATGTATAGTTTTCTTTTAAGGTACTGTTCAATCATCAAAAATACGCATAAGAGTTGAAAGAGTCAACATGTCTGGAAGAATTAATTCAGTAGTATCAAAATCTAAAATTACCTCTCCAGGCTGCAACAATGTGCGAAAATAATATTTCATCAAGCTAAATATAAAATCTACACTTATTCTTTTTTTTTTTTTTTTTTTTTGCGGTACGCGGGCCTCTCACTGCTGTGGCCTCTCCCTTTGCGGAGCACAGGCTCCGGATGCACAGGCTCAGCGGCCATGGCTCACGGGCCCAGCCGCTCCGCGGCATGTGGGATCTTCCCAGACCGGGGCACGAACCCGTGTCCCCTGCGTCGGCAGGCGGACTCTCCACCACTGCGCCACCAGGGAAGCCCCTACACTTATTCTTAAAAAAAAAAACTCACAAACTAAAAAAAATGATAACAAAAACCATACTCTTCCAAGCAAAGGATGATTATGATGGAGAAAGAGAAGTAATGTTTAAAAACTACCACCATATAAGAAAGAATTGGGGGTTTTAGTTGACTACAATTTGGTAGGAGTCAACAGGATGATGTCAATGTGGCTACCAAAAAAATGCGAGCTCTATTAATAGCAATGTAATGTCAGCACAAAAACAGAAATATAGATCAATGGAATAGGATAAAAGTCCAGAAATAAACTCACACACCCACGGTCAACTAATCTACGACAAAGGAGGCAAGATATACATTGGAGAAAAGACAGTCTTTTCAATAAGTGGTACTGGGAAAACTGGATGGCTACATGTAAAAGAATGAAATTAGAACACTCTCTAACACCATACACAGAAATAAACTCAAAATGGATGAAAGACTAAATGTAAGGCCAGACACCATAAAACTCTTAGAGGAAAACATAGGCAGAACACTCTTCGACATAAATCACAGCAATATCTTTTTTGATCCACCTCCTAGAGTAATGAAAATAAAAACAAAAACAAATGGGACCTAATTAAACTTAAAAGTTTCTGCACAGCAAAGAAAACCATAAACAAAATGAAAAGACAACCCACAGAATGAGTTGAAATGGAGAAAATATTAGCAAATGAAGCAACTGACAAGGGATTAATCTCCAAAATATATAAACAGCTCATGCAGCTCTATGTCAAAAAAACCCAAACTGCCCAATCAAATAATGGGCAGAAGATCTAAATAGACATTTCTCCAAAGAAGACATACAGATGGCCAAAAAGTACATGAGAAGATGCTCAACATCACTAATTATCAGAGAAATGCAAATCAAAACCACAATGAGGTAACACCTCAAACCGGTCAGAATGGCCATCATCAAAAAATCTACAAACAATACATACTGGAGAGGGTGTGGAGAAAAGGGAACCCCCCTACTCTGTTGGTGGAAATGTAAACAGGTACAACCACTATGGAGAACAGTATGGAGGTTCCTTAAAAAACTAAAAATAGAGGTACTGTATGATCCAGCAATCCCACTCCTGGGCATATATCCAGAGAAAAACATAATTCCAAAAGATAAATGCACCCCAATGTTCACTGCAGCACTGTTTACAATAGCCAGGACATGGAAGCAACCTAAATGTCCATCGACAGATGAATGGGTAAAGAAGATGTGGTACATATATACAATGGAATATTACTCAGCCATAAAAAGAATGAAATAATGCCATTTGCAGCAACATGGATGGACCTAGAGATTGTCATACTGACTTAAGTAAGTCAGAGAAAGGCAAATTTCATATGATATCCCTTACACGTGGAATCTTAAAAAAAAAGGGTACAAGTGAACTTATTTGCAAAACAGAAGTAGAGTCACGGATGTAGTAAACAAACTTATGGTTACCAGGGGTAAAGGGGGGAGGGAAAATTTGGGAGATTGTGACTGACATATACACACGACTATATATAAAAGAGATAACTCATAAGAACCTATCGTATAGTACAGGGAACTCTACTCAATACTCTATAATGGCCTATATGGGAAAAGAATCTAAAAAAAGATGGATATATGTATAACTGACCCGCTTTGCTGTACACATGAAACTAACACAACATTGTACATCAACTATACTTCAATAAAATTTTTTTTAAAAAATAGAAATGTAGTGTCCTCAGGAGAGAAATATTACTCCTTCCTTTGTATGAGGCAGACCATATCTGCAGATATCACTTTTGAGTATCATACTTCGCAATGGTTATCGATTGTCATAACCAGAGAAATCTCACAAGTATATTAAAGTATCTAAAAATCTTGTCAGAAAAAATTCATAAACTAGAAGGTAGATCTGAGAAAAATAAATCCAAGTCTGCCTCCTGGGAAACCCAACCCGTGACACCATTTTCCTCATTCTCTCCTATGCAGTAGAGAAAATAGCCCTTCTCCTAAGGTTAATTTCTCTAGGAATTTTACCATCATCTCATCTCGGGATCCATACTGTAGTAGTATCTCCCCAGCCCTCCCTGTCCTACCTTGTTTGCAACCTTTCCCTTGGATTCATCCAGTAAGCACTGAAATGTGTATAAATCTCCAGCTATTGCTCTAGACTATCCTCCCCACAGCTAAGCTTCTCAAAAGATTTGTCTATACCCCACTCTCGGTTCCAAACTCTGGCTCACTACTCAACCTACTCACTGTCACTTCCCCATTGCTACAGCCCATGAGTCTCACTTTTCATCTTACTTGATAAAAGTGAGCAATATTTGAGATTACTCATCATTCCCTCCTACTTGAAATTTTTTCCATTTTCAGCAACCCTACACATTCTTGGTTTTCCTCCTTCTCAGTAGTTACTACTGGTTCATTCTTCTTACTAGGTTTTTGAAATGTTTAAGTTTTATCAGTGGCATGCTGATAATCGGCTGGGAGGCAGGGAGAGACCTAAAACTTGAAGTTTTTGCCAATTTCTGTGGTGTACATACTTCCACCATTGCCTATTTCAAGTTACCAACATGACATCATGCAGAGCAAATTGGCTCATGGAGCAGTACAGACCAGCTCCAGCCCACCACTAACACTGTACCTACCATCCATGGGTAATCTCAACCTTGTCCACAGTGTCAGTGACCCATACCTAATCCAGACCAATAGGTTTCACAGGCACTTCAAACTTCTAGCTGGTCTGAACTAATGACCTTCCCCCCAAATCTTGGCCTCCTCCAATATGCACCAACTTAGTAAATGTGCCATAATCCATCCAGTGATATAAACCAGCATTTTAGGTGTCATCCTTGACATCTCATTCCTTCTCCCTGTTCAATCCATCACAAGGTCCAGTCAATTTTACCTCCTAAATTTTGCTCAGATCTTCACAGCCATCATCTTAGTCCAAGATACCATAAATTCTTTTTTTTAATTGGAAAAAAAAAAGATGGTAAAAGTCACAAGAGTAAAGTAAATAGAAAAAAAGACTAAAAAAATTACAGTGAATTTAATTGGTCTTTCCCTAGTTGGATGTATTTCCGTTGAAAACATACAGATAGTTTGGAATCTTAATCTGTAAATGATCCCTTTCAGTTGCCCTCTTAGAAAAAGCACACATAAGTTTTAAGAGGTCTTGATCTGCTAATATCAA
Organism: Hyperoodon ampullatus; assembly: GCF_949752795.1. Lineage (NCBI taxonomy): Eukaryota > Metazoa > Chordata > Mammalia > Artiodactyla > Ziphiidae > Hyperoodon > Hyperoodon ampullatus. The sequence goes on along the minus strand of NC_136917.1, from coordinate 133,512,198 downwards.
GAAATGAACAGAGCAGCTTATGGATCATCTGCAACCTGACAAGTGAAACCTGGGACACAGAAGATGAGAGAAAACGGATAAAGATTTCCAAAGGAAGAGATAATGAAAGGTCTGGTATTTGAAGCCCTATGACCCAAGTCTGTGTATGAGGCTAGGACAGGAACCCACCACTCTGAGATGTCTTCAGCTAAGCCTGTGAGCACCTTCCTTTAAGCAAACTCTTACTAGAAAACTATAGAGATTCTGCTGTGATATCCTCCTGCCCCTCCCCCTCGACCTAGTTAGCTTCTGCCCTTATTCCAGAGCTCAGTTCAAACATTACTTCCTTTCTTGACTTTTCAGACCATATCCCAACCCCCAATTATTTGATGTCATAGAACCCTCTTCTTCTCCTGCTTAGGATTTATCATAATTCATCCCAACCCAAATGAAGTGGTAAACTATATGAGACTCAGCTACAGGAGATCTTGGACAAGTCATTTAACTTCTCTTGTCCAGGAGATCTTGGCCTCATTTTTCCCAACTATAAAACTGAAAGTTTGAATTAAAGCCCTACCTTTTCTACATAGCTCTGATTTCTGTGATTCCAAGTAAAGGTTATTCCATGAGGTTCTATAATGTAGATATTAAGAAAGTGGGCTGAGGAGTCACACTTGGTTCCAATACCCCCTCTTCTACTTACTAGCTGTGATATCTTGAGCAATTATTTAATCTCTCAATTCCAGGTGAAAACATGAGTGATCATGGAACTTTACTTGAAGGTTTCTTATCAGCACTTAGTACAGGGCCAGGCACATGGTATGTGCTCAGTAAATCTATCATTGTTATGAGTGCTACTGCCACTATAATATGTAGGCTCTAGAGCAGTGCTACCCAAAAGAAATGTAACACAAGCCACCTATATAATTTTAAACTTTCTAGTAGCCTCATTAAGAAAAGTAAAAATAAATAGGTGAAATCAATTTAAATAATTTATTTTATTTACCTAATATAAAGAAAACATAAATTCTACAAGTAATCCATATAAAAATATTAATAAGATATTGTAAGATTTTTTTTTGTATTAATCCTTCAAAATCCTGTGCATATTCTACTCTTGTAGCACAGCTCAATCCATACTATCTGCATTTCAAGTGCTCAGTATCCATATGTAGCCAGTGGCTATCATATTGCACAATGCAGCCTTGGAGAGGTCTTGCAGCTCTTCCCCTTTTCCCCCAGGTTGTTTAATCTGAACTATTCCAGCTTCCTCAACCAATTATTCATCCACTGGGTACTATTTTAAATACTAAAAGTAATAGTTTAATTTCATGTTTCATTCAATATAATGGAAAATTCCCTTATGAGACTGATTAAAGAAACAAACTATCAAGGGAGACTGTTAAATCTCCTGTATATAACATTAAAATTGCATACTTTATATATTATGATGTAAGTATGATGCCTGAAAGAAAATAAATTAGAAACCATATGCATTCCCTTTCTAATCAATTTTTTAATGCCCCACATCAAAATTTTAAAACTTACAGACTGATCTTCTGCATTGAACACAGCCAGGCAGAAAAAATCAGAGTAGACATTCTCATGATAACCAATTAAACTAAAACAAACTTTGTCTTTATTATGCCTAATCTTCAGGTATTTGACGTAGCTCAATCCAATAAGGATGTATTTGCACTAAATTAAAACGAAACTTGTCTTTCCTGAAGGAGGCACTGTGAACAAGAAAAAGTAATTAATTCACTAAATTCTTCAGGAAATACAGGACTATCTTATTAGGTTAAAAAAAAAAGGCAACATAATATGCATCCTGGTGCCTTTGATTTCTTTTTTTTTTTTTTTAATGTAGGTATTTATTTTTGGCTGTGTTAGGTCTTCGTTACTGCACGCGGGCTTTCTCTAGTTGCGGCGAGCCGGGGCTACTCTTTGTTGTGGTGCATGGGCTTCTCACTGCGGTGGCTTCATGTTTTTGCGGAGCACGCGTTTTAGGCGCGTGGGCTTCAGTAGTTGTGGCGCTCAGGCTCTACAGCACAAGCTCAGTAGTTGTGGTGCACGGGCTTAGTTGCTCCACAGCATGTGGGATCTTCCTGGACCGGGGCTCGAACCCGTGTCCCCTGAATTGGCAGGCGGATTCTCAACCACTGCGCCACCAAGGAAGTCCCTGCTTTGCATTTCTTAATTGCCATTTTCTTTTCACTCTGATTCCTCAAATTTATTGTCTATTGTAGCTGCACCCATTAACTTTTTGAGTAAGTTTTTAGATTAAGACATTGTTTTCTTGAAAAAAACTATTAGCTAGAATTTATTGAATGCTATGTTCAGCCACTGTACTACAAACTTCAGCAGTGGACTAAAGAAAGCAGCTATTTTAAAAGGATATTTAACTCCCACAACTCCAAATTACTTGGTTTTGCTAGGGAATCGAACCGTTTATAAACTTGTTTCTCTGCTTTTTTTTTTCCCCTGGGACAACATGTAAGGAGTCAAGGTATGATGTTTGCCTTTATTAACTGGAGACTTGACTAAATATGAGCCTTTTTTTTTTTTTTTTTTTTTTGCTGTACGTGGGCCTCTCACTGCTGTGGCCTCTCCCATTGCGGAGCACAGGCTCCAGACGCGCAGGCTTAGCGGCCATGGCCCACTTACCCAGCTGCTCCGTGGCATGTGGGATCCTCCCAGACCGGGGCACGAACCCGTGTCCCCCGCACCGGCAGACAGACTCTCAACCACTGCACCACCAGGGAAGCCCGAGCCTTTATTTTGTTACCTGCTACCAAACAAAAGCGAAGATCTCATCAAGGACGTTTTCTGTTTCCTGTTAATAAACACCAACCAACTCACACCAGAATCAGACCTACTTTAGCAAGGTACAAGCCATCTAAATTATTTTGTCATCTAATGTAGGAAGTTGTGATTCAAACAACCTAAATGTTTACAGTTACCTTACTGCTCAAGAAGCTGGTAAAATTTACAACCACCCTCAAAGTTGGAGAGCATAATTTGACGACATGAATTGGCTGTATGCCATTCTTATTTTTTCTTGAGATTTCACAGCTTTATCTCCTAGATATTTAGGTTTTAAAATACCCAGAAAACTTGAATTGTATCACTATGGTGGAAAACTTGCCCCTCAGCTGCAGCACAAGAGGGTCAGATCATCACACTTAAATGAAACACTTCCAACTATGCTTATCCAATAAGTAAATATACCTGTGTAAATACAGAAGCATTTAGTTAACATTTCGTACAGTTCAAATTAGCAAGTGGGTCATAATTTCAACACAATTGTGTTTACATTTCAGTAATATTATACACAAGGACCTGATTTACTAGAGTAAGGCAGCAAGGAAAAGCTTAAATTATTCTTCATGGGAATAAGAAACACACAGTAGCATCCTAGCAATATTTACAGAGTCACATGGCTGGCAATTCCTTCAGAAGCTTATGAAGATTAACATAGTGACTGTAAGCAGGACTAAACTCTGGTTGCTCTCTGTTTCTTTGAGATGTCATCATTATGTTCAAATCGTGTTCAATAGACAGCACACACTACAGGTTAAACAGAGAAATGAGATCATTTCTGCCCTCTGAAAGCTCTCAGACTAAAAGAGGAGACATGGACAATAATAATTCTAATATTGACAGACTGTGAGAGTGACATAGGAAAATACAAGGTGTTGTGGGATATTCTTTTTATATAAATAAATATATAGTCATCTGTAAGCTTCCTCTTCTTAAAGTTAAATAATTTCAAGTCCTATTTCTCAATGCTTTGTTTACTGTCTTCTTCTGAATCCTCAGGTTTCAATATTTATCTTAGATTACAGAACTCAAAACTGTGCCACCATTATAAAGGCCTGAAAGGCTGAATTTTGGAAGAAATGCCTTACTTCCCTTAATTTCCTAGCATTTTGTTTGCTTTTGAGATAATTGTAGAAATGTGCATGATCCCATGCAGATTTGTTAAATATCCAGCCACAGGGTGTTGGTTAAATAAATTATTCCACATCTATATAATGAAGTGAAGTCATTAAAATATTTCAGAAATAAAAATCATAAAAGAATCATCACTACTACCACAATGTTCATTGCAGTTCTATTTACAATAGCCAGGACATGGAAGCAGCCTAAGTGTCCATCGACAGATGAATGGATAAAGAAGATGTGGCACATATATACAGTGGAATATTACTTAGCCATAAAAAGAAACGAAATTGAGTTATTTGTAGTGAGGTGAATGGACCTAGAGATTGTCATACAGAGTGAAGTAAGTCAGAAAGAGAAAAACAAATACCGTATGCTAACACACATATATGGAATCTTAAAAAAAAAAAAAAAGGTACTGAAGAACCTAGGGGCAGGACGGGAATAAAGATGCAGACATAGAGAATGGACTTGAGGACATGGGGAGGGGGAAGGGTAAGCTGGGATGAAGTGAGAGAGTGGCATGGACATATATACACTACCAAGTGTAAAATAGATAGCTAGTGGGAAGCAGCCACATAGCACAGGGAGATCAGCTCAGTGCTTTGTGTCCACCTAGAGGGGTGGGATAGGGAGGATGGGAGGGAGATGCAAGAGGGAGGAGAGGGCTTTCCTGGTGGCGCAGTGGTTGAGAATCTGCCTGCCAATGCAGGGGACACGGGTTTGAGCCCTGGTCTGGGAAGATCCCACATGCTGCGGAGCAACTGGGGCCGAGAGCCACAGCTACTGAGCCTGCGCGTCTGGAGCCTGTGCTCCGCAACAAGAGAGGCCGCGACAGTGAGAGGCCCGCGGGCCCCAGCTCGCAGCAACTAGAGAAAGCCCTCACACAGAAATGAAGACCCAACACAGCCAAAATAAATAAATAAATAAATAAATTTTTAAAAAATAAAAAAATAAAAGAGGGAGGAGATATGGGAATATATGTATATGTATGGCTGATTCACTTTGTTATAAAGCAGAAACTAACACACCATTGTAGAGCAATTATACTCCAATAAAGATGTTTAAAAAATTAAAAATTAAATATTAAAAAATAAAATTAAAAACATAAAAGAATCATCACTACTGTTAGGTAGGAGAAAAAACAGATGTACAATGGGATGATTCCTGTTCTTTTAAGTATATATTTGTATGTATATATGTAACAAAAATGTCTGAAGTCCCCATCAAAGTGGAGAAATATGGGTGTTTTACGTTAGTCTTTTCGCTTGCAGTCATTGATTTTGTAACAAGAAAAAAAATAATAAAATACTTCAATTTGTAATAAAATTCTCAGAATTAAAACAGATTTAAATCTTGGTTTATTAGCATGAGGCCTAACAAATCTAAAGAAAATAAGTGTAAATTGGTTTTTATGAGAAAATTCTTATTTTTTTAGGACTTTTAAGCTACCTTTAGTATAGGCACAATATACATGCTAAATCATAATAAAAATCAGAACCCTACTGAGGAGCGGGCAGATCAGGCTGCCTCAGTAATGCTATGTAATGGCCAAAGAAAAAGATACTATTGTAGAGTTGCCTTTCCTTTGGATTCCACAAGCTTTCTTTGGTTTTTAAGATTTCTCTTTTAACATGGAAATTTTCTTGGCTGGGTCACATTATTCAGTGTTATTTATTGACATCTTAGCAGAAATTAGGTAAAAGTAAGAATCAAATAGGTTTAAACAGGGATGAGACAGAGTGACAGACACCAGGAGAGTTTCGAGTGCCAAAAACAAGCTGCTCAAAATTTTACTGAGGCAGAAAGAACGTAAATGTCCCGAGTACTTGTGTTACCAAGTGAGAAAATGTATGTAGGGTACTTTAAAAATGTTAGAGCTCTCTACCAATAATAGCTAACATTTAGTGAGCTTTGACATGAGCTCTGTAACTTGTTCCGGTTGTACCATTCAGTTTTGCATGAAACCTGTGTACTCCGTCGGTGAGTGAAGCAGCCCTGCCAGTATCTCCATTTTCCAGCTAGGAAACTGAGGCATGGAGAGGTTAAATAACATGCTAGATTCCACAGCTAGAAATGGTCAAGCCAGGATTAAAACCCAAGGATTCTGTATGACAGACTCTAGGGCCCTTGGGTTTTAATCCTGGCTTGACCATTTCTAGCTGTGGAATCTAGCATGTTATTTAACCTCTCCATGCCTCAGTTTCCTAGCTGGAAAATGGAGATACTGAGTGAAGTAAGTCAGAAAGAGAAAAACAAATACCGTATGCTAACACATATATACGGAATCTAAGAAAAAAAAAAATGGTCATGAAGAACCTAGGGAAAAGACGGGAATAAAGACACAGACCTACTAGAGAATGGACTTGAGGATATGGGGAGGGGGAAGGGTAAGCTGTGACAAAGTGAGAGAGAGGCATGGACATATATACACTACCAAATGTAAAATCGTTAACTAGTGGGAAGCAGCTGCATAGCACAGGGAGATCAGCTCGGTGCTTTGTGACCACCTAGAGGGGTGGGATAGGGAGGGTGGGAGGGAGACGCAAGAGGGAGGAGATATGGGAATATATGTATATGTATAACTGATTCACTTTGTTATAAAGCAGAAACTAACACACCATTGTAAAGCAACTATACTCCAATAAGGATGTTAATTAAAAAAAAAAAAAAACCCAAGGGCTCCAGAACAGCCCTTAACCACTCAAAATTTTTGCTTAAATGTTAGTGTTAAGGTTTTCCTGCCACTTTCTTCAAAGACACTATTTTTAGTGTGTTTTAACAGCTGCAATTGCATAGCATAAAATTCACCGTTTTAAAGTGTACAATTCAATGATTCTTAGTATATTCACAGAATTGTGCAGCCATTACCACAATCAATTTTAGAATATTTTAACCACCTCTCCCCCAGAGAAATCCCTTACCCTCCAGCAGTCACTCCCCATTTCCCCCCCTCCCCATCCTTAGGCAACCACTAATCTATCTTCTGTCTCTATGGATTTGCCAATGCTGGAATTTCATATAAATAGAATCATTCAAAATGTGGTCTTTTTGACTGGCTTCTTATATGTAGCATACTGTTTTCAAAGTTTATCCACACATTGTATCATGTATCAGTACTTTATTCTTTTTATTGCTAAATCATATTCAATTGCATGGCCATACTATATTTTATTCATCCATCAGATGACAGACATTTGAGTTGTTTCCAACTTTTGACTATTATGAATAATTCTGGTATGAACATTCATGCAAAAGTTTCTGCGTGGACATGTTTTCATTTCTCTTAGGTAGATACCTAAGAGTGAATTTTTTGCGTTATATGGTTACTCTATGTTTAACATTTAATGAACTGCCAAACTGTTTTCCAAAGTAGCTGCACCATTTTACATTTCCACCAATAATATATGAGGACGCCAGTTTTTCCATAGCCTCACCAACCCTTTTTATCTGTCTTTTTTTTTTTTTAATCATAGCCTTCCAGTGAGTATAACATGGTATCTCATTGTGGTTTTGATATGCATTTCGCTGATGGCCATGTTTGGATTATTTCTAAAACTTAAAAAATCAAGCCTTCAACCAATAGTAACATGGGAAAGACTCTAACCAAGGAAAGGTCACACTTAGACAATAGGATCCTGGTTTCATTCATCTTGGAGACTTTCTCAGCACAAAGCAACATTCTTTACACAGCAGAGGTGTTCCATGACTGTTTGCTGAGTTGCACGCTCCATGTTCTTTTGTAAGTCAATTGCACTTTCCTACAGAATTAATTTTAAATGGTATTTAACTTCCAAAATTAATCCACAAAATCTTTTAAACCTATAAGGTAGCAGAACCACTGTATTAATAATACAAGTCTGAGTCCTGAGTCCTGAGTTTTAAACCTATAATGTAGCAGAACCACTGTATTAATAATACAAGTCCACAAACATAATAATATGTATGTGTATATATGTGTCTCTGAAAAATCTGTGTCAAAGAAAACTGAGGCTATCGGTATAAACTCATTTAACTTCTATCTCTTCTTACCTTTATTTCCTCCCAAACTTACCAGTATCCATCCAACTCGAAGAATACAAGTGATTTTTATATACTGTGCAAGGTTTTTTTCTTATTCATATGTCCATGTTTCCCCAATTCTCTAAATTATTATCTACAACTTCAGGATCTCCTTTATCGGTTCCTTCATTTCAACATATAAAATATGTCCTTCTCATTCTAAAAAAATCTTTTTTGCTAATTATTTTCTCTTTTCATCCAAACTCCTTGAGAGTAGCCTTTTCCCCATAGACTGTGAGCTCCTCAGGGAGAGGGGCTCTACATTCCTAGCCTTTCACCACATAGGAGATGTCCAATGTACCCGCCAAATAAATAAATGCATATGAGCTTGGTAGGAAGGAGGGGGAAAACAACCCAGCACAACAAATTTGCACTAACTCATGAATGCCAAACAGCCCCATATTTCTCCCAGAGAAAGTTAGAGAAGCTGTTTACTCATGATGGGGGGTGAAACTAGAGATAATTTCTCATTATTTTCTCATTACTTTCTCTATTTCCTACAACTGCATTAATGAACACATACTACTGTTATAATGGAAAAAATCATATTTTTAAATGAGACTACTTATTAACCCAAATTAATCTTTAATCAGAGGAAAGTTGGACCACGTATCTAAGTGAAATGAGAAGATTCGGGGGAGGGAGATGTACTGGGGAGAGCAGGAGGCCTACCCTGGCTTGGCATCAGCTCTCCTGAATGAACCCTACTTTTTGTAGTTCTTTCCCCAACTCCATTTCTGAATCTGAAAATGTTTCCTAAAATGCCCACCTGCTTCTACACATAAAAGCATTTTACTAGCAGAAGATTCCCTGGACTATAATAATAACATGGAGATTTCCTATATTTTTATTTAAAAGCTAAAATTCGAATAAATAAATTAAAATCCATTACAAAATACCTTAGGTGTTTTCTTTGTATAGAGAGTAAGATGGATCAGTGAAGCAATTTTCGAAATTTTGCAAGTCAAAAATTGCTTCTTCTGAAAACATCCGGAAAACCAATTGCCTCAATTCTCAATTTCACTTTGGATATACAGGAATAACTTTAGTCTCTTCCACTTTACGTTTAAATTCTTCTGTATTGATAAATAAAAGTGGATTTCCAACAACCAGGCATCTGCACTTTCTTCATTTGTTGACCATATAAACTTCATTCTGCACAATGTACTTGTCTTGACACAAAAGTAGCTTTAAATCCAAAATACAACTCAACTTCTCAGTTTTTTCCTTTGTCTTAAATCTTCATTTGTTTCTGTCAGTTGTTCTAGCACATAAAAATAAAATGTTCAACATTTACACTGGCAATAGTAAACACTCTTAAGATAAAACCAAGATAAACAAGAGTTTTCAAATATCTTTCTATTTACTTAGTAATCATTAGTTTGATTCAAAGGAAAAAGGAAATGTTTTCTGCTCCCTAATAACCATAGAAGATTTAAGCCTATGAGGCACCAGGCTCTTTTTATCTTTTCAGATGAAGAAACAAACCCAAATGAGTTTACCCAAGTACATGATCTCCTAAATAATAAAAAAAAAGAATATTTTGAGCCTATGTTTGAGGTAATGTTTGAGCCTGGAAGATTTTTTTCTTTCTCTGTTAAAGCCAAGGCTATTTATAAAACCTCTTCTCAGGGCTTCCCTGCTGGCGCAGTGGTTGAGAGTCCGCCTGCCGATGCAGGGGACACGGGTTAGTGCCCTGGTCCGGGAAGAACCCACATGCCGCGGAGCGGCTGGGCCCGTGAGCCATGGCCGCTGAGCCTGCGCGTCCGGAGCCTGTGCTCCGCAACGGGAGAGGCCACAACAGTAAGAGGCCCGCGTACCGCAAAAAAAAAAAAAAAAAAAAAAAAATGCTTCTCATGCAGCAAGTGATAATATACTAGGAATCATTTCATAGACAATATGCACAAGTATTAATAAGCCTTTCCATATTTAAGTTAAAGGAGCATCACCCTACTTAAATTTCCTATGTCACATCAGTTTGCCTAATAAGAAATAGGAACATTTATGGGGCTTCCCTGGTAGTGCAGTGTTTAAGAATCCACCTGCCAATGCAGGGAACACGGGTTCCAGCCCTGGTCCGGAAAGATCCCACATGCCGAAGAGCAACTAAGTCTGTGCACCACAATGACTGAGCCTGCACTCTAGAGCCCACAAGCCACAAATACTGAGCCTGCATGCTACAACTACTGAAGCCCGCATGCCTGGAGCCTGTGCTCCGCAACAAGAGAAGCCACCGCAATGAGAAGCTCTCGCACCACAACGAAGAGTAGCCCCCTCTTGACGCAACTAGAGAAAGCCCGCACACAGCAACGAAGACCCAACGCAGTCAAAAATAAATAAATAACTTAATTAATTTTTTTAAAAAACCTTCAAAAAAAAAAAGAAATGAGAACATTTAAGGTCCATCCGGACTCCTTGGGAGCCAGGACAATGGAGCCTTCAACCAACTTTCACAGAAACCATTTTAAATACAGCTTATACAGTTGACCCTTGAACAACATGGGTTTGAACTGCACAGGTCTACTTATATGTGGATTTTTTTCAATTGTAAATACTACAGCATTAAAAGATCCACGATTGGTTGAATAAGATGCAGAACCGCAGATACAGAAGAACCACTGATAGGGAGGGCCTACGATAAGTTATAGGTGGATTTTCCACTTTGTAGAGGATTGGCACCCCTCACCCTTATGTTGTTCAAGGTCACCATATAGAGGAGATAAACCTTTCCTCCTACATCACAAATGCAACCACAGCTTGGCACTTCCCATGGGAAGTAGCCCTTTATCTCCTCCTTGTATGCTCTGCCCATAAGCACTGAGAGATGAACATATTTCTAGACACCTTGTAACTGGGATTTCCTCCACTGTGTTGAGCATTGATCAATCAGAAAGATAAATATTCAGTATTACATGGACCAGATTCTGTTGCCACCGAATGGCCATCCCACCCTCCACCTTCCTTGCTAACATACCTGATTTTATTCACCTCCTTCAGAGCAGCTTCATCCTTCAGGAGAAACCAAAGTTATCCCGAGTATGACGCTTTTTCAGTCAAAGGCAATCCTGGTATCGCCATTGCCGTTACCAATAAATGGTTTAGAAATGGATATGAGATGCAATGCCAGCCAGGGGGGTGTGAAGGGGCATGTGGGAAATACGTCTTTGCTCATAAAAGGAGACATGTGTAGTGGATGCTGGGTGCACCACCCAGACCCCCCTTCAGGACAGGAGCTCTCGCTCCTGCAACTTCCAAGAGGTCTATGGCCAAGGTTAAGCCCGCATCCAGTGACTGGTCCACATAGAGGCACATAGGTCCAGCCTCTTGCCTCAACTTGGGAAACTCAGGATTCAAGCAGCTCTAATGTGCCCTGTGGAGTCAGCTGAGGTCTCTGCTGCAGCTGCATCTTGGCTCAATTTTCTCTTGCTGGCCAGTCCTGTCTGTCATCCCTATCAGGTCCTGTTCCTGAGAGCAATCACCCATAACCTCCCTGAATGCAAATTTCCATCTCAGGAACTGCTCTAAGTCAACGTGGGAGAAGAAAGTTCCCTTTTCACTAGAAGATGTTGCTTTCTGCACGCGGAACTACAGAGCTCTGAGGGGACCATGAAGGGAAACATCTTAAGAAGACAAGTCAACAACCTGAGGATGATGGAGCAAAAAGGTGGATGAGGGCCTCCCTGGTGGCGCAGTGGTTGGGGGTCCGCCTGCCAATGCAGGGGATACGGGTTCGTGCCCCGGTCCGGGAGGATCCCATATGCCGCGGAGCGGCTGGGCCCGTGAGCCATGGCCGCTGAGCCTGCGCGTCCGGAGCCTGTGCTCCGCAACGGGAGAGGCCACAGCAGTGAGAGGCCCGCATACCACAAAAAAAAAAAAAAAAAAAAAAAAAAAAAAAAAAAAAAGGTGGATGAGCGAGAAGGCAGCTGTCTATAAGCCAGGAAGTGGGGCCTTACTAAACATCAGATCTGCTAGCGTCTTAATCCTGGACTTCCCAGCCTCCAAAACTGTGAGAAATAAATATTTATTATTTAAAAAAAGAAAAGAAAAGAAAAGAAATGAGAACAGAAACAGCCAGCACGACAGAGTTTAATTAATGGAGTCTCTCTAGTTGAGGTAGAAAGTTCATATTTGAAAGACTGAACTTTAGGTCACTGTGAATAGATTGCAAATTCTGCAGTTAGCATATCACTTCAGATACAAAGAATTAATCAGTTTCACATGGACTGGTGTAGACAGGGAATGTAGAAATGGGCCGAGGAATGATACAAAAGAGGGATATTTTAAAAAGAAGAGTCTGGGTCAAGGACAAGTTACATGAAGCAGTCTGGCCCAGGGCTTCATCATCACCCTGCTGAGAAATAACTAATTCTTTTTTTTTTCAACTTTAAAAAATTTAATATGTGTGTGTTTTAACTTTTTGTTTGATATAATTTCAAACTTACATAAAAGTTACAAGAATAATAAGAACTCTTGTTTAACTTTTATCCTGATTCACCAAATTTAACATTTTGCCTTATTTTCTTTATCATTCTAGATAGATAGATAGATGATACATAGATAGATAGATAATAGATAAGTGTATAAATATAGATATGTGTATAGTTTACTTTTCTAAACCTTTTGAAAGTGGTGCATACCTCATGTCCGTTTTCACCCTTCATATTTAAACACGTATTTCTTAAAAACAAAGAAATTAACCTACATAATCAGGGTATGGTTATCAAATTCAGGAAATTTAACACTGATACAATACTTTTATCTAATATGCACCCTTTACTCCACTTTTATCCATTGACCCAATAGTGTAATTTATAGTACATTTTTCCTCCAGTACAGGATCTGGCCCAGGATCACATATCGAATCAGTTGTCATGACTCTTTAGTTTCGAGAAATGAGTAATTCTTTTTTTTTACTATTTATGTAATTAATTTATTTATTTTCTTTATTTTTTTGGCCGCGTCGGATCTTACGTGCAGCATGCGAGATCTTTCATTGCGGCGCGGGCTCTTCGTTGTGGTGCGCAGGCTTCTCTCTAGTTGGGGTGTGCGGATTTTCTTTTTCTAGTTGTGGCACTCAGGCTCCAGGGCACGTGGGCTCTGTAGTTGTGTTGCGTGTAGTTGTGGTGCCCGGGCTTAATTGCCCTGCGGCATGTGGGATCTTAATTCCCCGACCAGGAATCGAACCCCCGTCCCCTGTATTGGAAGGCGGATTCTCTACCACTGGACCACCAGGGAAGTCCGGAGTAATTCTTTTTTTTTTTTTTTTTTTTTTTTTTTGCGGTATGCGGGCCTCTCACTGTTGTGGCCTCTCCCGTTGCGGAGCACAGGCTCCAGACGTGCAGGCTCAGCGACCATGGCTCATGGGCCCAGCCGCTCCGTGGCATGTGGGATCTTCCCGGACCGGGGCATGAACCCGCGTCCCCTGCATCGGCAGGCAGACTCTCAACCACTGCGCCACCAGGGAAGCCCCGGAGTAATTCTTAATTGTAAACACACTCTGTGGCTGTAGGTCCTTCATCATCTGATAGCTGTGCATATACTTGTTTGCAAATGTTATCTGATTCATTTCATAAACTGTGGAGTCTCTTCAATTGGTCTTCTTTATCACTTCTCAAGGTAAAACAATCTCTTCAGGTATTTTTAAGGAGAAGCACTCTGAATGAGTACAGCCAACAAATATTCATAGATACCATCCTGGGCAAGATCTTATGTTCAGTCAAAATCTCCTCACTGTAACTGTACCCCCCAAAATTTATTAAATAAAAACAAGCCTAAGCTAAGAGACAGTAAGACCTCTTAATAAGCCACTATTTACCTGATTAACTGAAAAATTTCCTGTCAATATTGCATACTGTATTAGAGTCCATAAGCTGGTCTGATAAAAATGTGTTACCAATAAATATAACACATTTAATAGAATAAGGACACTTATTCTATTACATTTTGACATTCTTAGTTTTAATTTGTCATTCTGAATTGATCTAGTAGTTCCATTTAATTGATAGGTTTCCAATCTAGCTATAAAAATTCTCCCTCCAGTATAAATCTATTAAACATTTTTGTGCCACCATGTAGCTAGCTTTAGGGTGCTTTAAGTACTTAGTGCAGAAGATAAAATAACTTCTTGAGTAAATCATTTTCTACACTAAACCCAGATACAAATGCCATTCTCCTGTTATAGGTGTGGTTTTAGGTGCTCGAATTTCTTTATGTTACAACTATACAAAAATTTTTTCTATAATATAACTGTTTTCGTTATTCATTTAACAACTTTGAATTGATTTAAAAATGTCTGTAAATGACCCAGCAATCCCACTACTAGGCATATATCCTGAGAAAACCATAATTCAAAAAGAGACATGTACCAAAATGTTCATTGCAGCTCTATTCACAATAGCCCGGAGATGGAAACAACCTAAGTGTCCATCATCAGATGAATGGATAAAGAAGATGTGGCACATATATACAATGGAATATTACTCAGCCATAAAAAGAAATGAAATTGAGCTATTTGTAATGAGGTGGGTAGACCTAGAGTCTGTCATACAGAGTGAAGTAAGTCAGAAAGAGAAAGACAAATACCGTATGCTAACACATATATATGGAATTTAAAAAAAAAAAAAATGTCATGAAGAACCTAGGGGTAAAACGGGAATAAAGACACAGACCTACTTGAGAATGGACTTGAGGATATGGGGAAGGGGAAGGGTAAGCTGTGACAAAGGGAAAGAGAGGCATGGACATATATACACTACCAAACGTAAGGTAGATAGATAGTGGGAAGCAGCCGCAGAGCACAGGGAGATCAGCTCGGTGCTTTGTGACCGCCTGGAGGGGTGGGATGGGGAGGGTGGGAGGGAGGGAGATGCATGAGGGAGGGGATGTGGGAACAGATGTATATGTATGACTGATTCACTTTGTTATAAAGCAGAAACTAATAAAAAAAAAATAAATAAAAAACCCAAAACCAAATAGAAAACCCCCCCCCAAAAAAAAAAAAAAAAAAAGAATCTCTTGGGTCCAAATATCAAGATAATAAAACATTTTAATAGCATAAAGGACAAAACCCACATAAATTATATTTCAATAAATACTCCAGAAAAGCATTTGACGAAATCCAATACCCGTTTATTATAAATGTTCAGGGGGCTTCCCTGGTGGCGCAGTGGTTAAGAATCTGCCTGCCAATGCAGGGGACATGGGTTCAAGCCCTGGTCTGGGAAGATCCCACATGCCGCAGAGCAACTAAGCCCGTGAGCCACAACTACTGAGCCTGCGCGTCTGGAGCCTGTGCTCTGCAACAAGAGAGGCCGCAATAGTGAGAGGCCCACACACCGCAATGAAGAGTGGCCCCTGTTCGCCACAGCTGGAGAAAGCCCTCGCACAGAAACGAAGACCCAACACAGACAAAAATAAATAAATAAGTAAATTTATTTTTAAACAATGTTCAGTAAAGTAGGAATAAAGGGAACCTCCTTAACCTGATAAAGGGCATCTATGAAAAATCCAGATTAAACATCATACTTAATGAGGAGAGACTAAATATTTCCCTCTAAAATCAGGAAAAGCAAAAAGATGTCTGCTTACCCCACTTCTATTCAGCTTTGTACTAGAGGTACTAGTGAGGGCAATTAGGCAAGAAAAAGAAATAAAAGATATTCAGATTGGAAAGGAAGAAGTAAAACTATCTTTATTTGCAGGTGACATGACATGATCTTGTATATAGAAAATCCTAAGGAATCTATTTTTTTAAAAACTATTAGAATTAATAAACTAAAATAACAATGTTATAGGATACAAGATCAATATACAAAAATTAGTTGTATTTCTACACATTGTCAATGAAACTATTTGAAAATGAAACTAAGAAACCAATTCCACTTACAATAGCAATATGCTGTTACAAAAATAAAATGCTTAGATAAAAATTTTGCAAAAGATGTATACGACGTACACTGAGAACTACAAAACATTATTGAAAGAAGTTAGCAAAGATCTAAACAAAGGGGAAATATCCATGTATCAGAAAATTTAATATTGTTAAGATGGCAATATTCTCAAATTGATCTATAAGTTCAACACAACCCCATCAAAACCACAGCTAGCTGGGGTTTTTGCAGAAAATAATAAGGTAGTGCTAAAATTCATTTGGAAATGCAAGAGATCCAGAACTGACAAATCCATCTTGAAAAAGAACAAAGTTGGAAGACCTCACACTTCCTGATTTCAAATTTATGTCCAACTGATTTTAAACAAGGGTCTCAGAACAATCCAATGGGAAAAGAATAGTCTTTTCAATAAATGGTGCTGACATACCTAGATATCCAATGCAAAAAGAATAAAGTTTGAATACCCACTGTGTACAAAAATTAATTCAAAATGTATCACAGACCTAAACTGACAGATAAAACTATAAAACTCAGAAGAAAATACAAGAGTAAATCTTTGTGATTTTTGAGTTAGACAACAGTTTCTTAGTTATGACACCAAAAGTACAGGTGACAAAACAAAAAATAAACAAATTGGACTGCTTCAAAATAACATTTTTGCTGCAACAGATAGCATCAGGAAAGACAAACCAGAAAGAACGGGAGAAAGTGTTTTAAAGTCATTTATCCAATAAGGGACTTGTATCCAGACTATATAAACAACTCTTACAACTCAACAATAAAAAGAGAAATAACCTAATTTTAAAAGGGGCAAAGGATTGAAAAGACTTTTCTCCAAAGAAGATATACAAATGACCAATACACACATGAAAAAATGTTCAAGGGCTTCCCTGGTGGCACAGTGGTTGAGAGTCCGCCTGCCGATGCAGGGGACACTGGTTCGTGCCCCGGTCCTGGAAAATCCCACATGCCGCAGAGCGGCTGGGCCCGTGAGCCATGGCCGCTGAGCCTGCGTGTCTGGAGCCTGTGCTCCGCAATGGGAGAGGCCACAACAGTGAGAGGCCCGCGTTCCGCAAAAAAAAAAAAAAAAAAAAAAAAAAAAAAGTTCAACATCATTAGTCATTAGGGAAATGGAAAGCAAAATTATAATGAGATATAACATCACACCCACTAGTGTGGCTATGATCAAAAAAGACAAACAATAACAAGTGTTGGTAAGGATGTGGAGAAACTGGAACCCTCATACACTGCTGGTGGGAATGTAAAGTGGTGCAGCTTTGGAACAAAGACTTTGGAAAATAGTTTGGCAGTTCCTCAAAATGTTAAATGTAGAGTTATCATTATGACCCAGCAATTCCACTCCTAGGTATTTCATTTCCAAGAGAAATGAAAATACGTATATGTCTACACAAAAACTTGTACATAAATATTCATAGCAACATTTTCCATGATAGCCACAAAAATGTCCATACAATGGAATGTTATTTGGCAATAAAAAGGAATTAAGTACTGACGTGTGCTATAACATGGATGAATTTTAAAAACAGTATGGTAGGTGAAAGAAGCTAGGACTTCCCTGGTGGCACAGTGGTTAAGAATCCGCCTGCCAATGCAGGGGACACGAGTTTGATCCCTGGTCCGGGAGGATACCACATGCTGCAGAGCAGATAAGCCTGTGCACCACAGCTACTGAGCCTGAGCTCTAGAGCCCGTGAGCCACTACTGAAGCCCGTATGCCTAAAGCCCATGTTCCACAACAAGAGAAGGCACCGCAATGAGAGGCCCACACACAGCTACAAAGAGTAGCCCCTGCCTGTTCGCCACAACTAGAGAAAGCCCGCACGCAGCAGTGAAGACCCAAGGCAGCCAAAAATAAATTAAAAAAAAAAGAAGCTAGTCACAAAAAAATACATATGATCTCATTTATATGAAATGTCCAGATTATGAAAACTATAAAGACAGAAAATAAATTCGTCGTTACCCAGGGCTGGAGGATTGGGGAGGAAAATGAGAAGTAACAGGTAACAGGTACCTTATAGAAGGGACTTTTTAAATTAGGTTGTGGGGATGGTGGCAAAACCCTTGAATATACTAAAAAACATTAAGCTGTACATTTCAAATCGGTGAATTATATAGTATGTGAAATATATCTTGATAATTCTGTTTAAAAAAACAGAATCTCCTTGTTGGCGATGTGGATGATGAGGGCAAGAGGGGAGTGACAACCTAAACCAAACAGACCCAGCCTTGTGTACTCAGGTCTCTTCCCAGAAAAGGGGCAATCATGATGAGTTTGGAAGCACCCCAAGAGGGATTTTCTACATTAGGAATTTCCATTAGAAACAAATAAATGAAAGACAAATCTTGAAGCCTTGAGAGTTAGGCATGATCTTATACAAGTGCTCAAAGCTATCATTACCCCTCACAGAACATGGTATTTGTATTTGCTTTAAACCATGGCATGGCTTAGTAGTAAGTGAATTTTCCACATCCTATCCTAAATGCAATTTCTAATTATTACTTGACTGCCCATAGAAATCCTAAGTAAATCTGTGGTATTGCTTTTCCCTTACATCAGTACAATACGAATAAATGTAAATAGTTGTCACGTCTGATTTACCTTGTGTTTTGTTAGGCAGCTAAAAGGAAATATTGGAAACAGTTGTTAGTTATTCAAGTTTGAACAGGTGTTTGCCTAAAGGAAGGCTATAGGTCTTTAAGTGTAGGAATGATTGAATCAAAGCAAATTATTACTACCCTAACTATGCTGATTTCCTTACATTTAATGGTACTCAACTTTAGCAGCCCTATTTCATGTAAGTTTTCATTACAAACGGTCTCAGGTCAATTTTGGATGTACGTGGCAATAAAATATAAACAACCAGGTGAAAATAATATATAGAACCTCAATAAATCAGTGAATTAAACTTCACTCCAGACAGAGAGAGGTGCTGGATGAAGATGGCATTCTTTAATATGAAAATGGAATTTCTCAGAAAAAGATCTGTTAGTTACTTGGGATGGCAAGAAAGACTCTGTTAACCCAATGAATTAGAAAAAAATGTAGAACTTTTAAATAGCACTTTTAACAGGCTAGTGGTCACATAAGGATGAATTTTTAGGCTTGGGCAGAGTTGCAGGACATTGAGATGTGCATGAAATGCTCTTTTCTCAAATCAATACATCTTTTCCCAACAGGAAATTTTTGCACAGCATCAGGACAAAGATGCCTCCAGGACCCTGGCAACTTTCCTTCTATAACTCAGTCTGAGGTACCTTGAGGCAGGGAATTCCACTGGGAAGCAAGAACTGGATTTATTTCCCTGTTTCTTGATTTCCTCCCCACGATTTCCTAGAAGGGTTAAGAAACTGTTGTGAATGTCTTCAGCACTCATTAATAAAGCTGCTCTCTAGCTTCCTCCATTTGACAGGCTCCAGAATTCAGCCGTGAGCAAGGGCACCATTTTTGCTCTCCAGATAACCCATGCCCACACTTTTGACATCTAACTCATGCCTATATTTTTACTTCTTGGGCAATTTTCTCCAGTTGAAAGCAAGAGAGAGATACAGCAGAAGGGAAAGTCAGAGAGCTTCCAGTGAGAAGGATTTGACACACGTTGCTGGCTTTGATACATAGGGGTCCAAATGCAAGGACCAGAGTGACATCTCTAGGAGCAAAGACAAGTACCTGGCTTGCAGCAAGCCAGGAAATGGGAACCTCTGTCTTGCAATCATAAGGAACTGGATTCTCCCAACAATCAGACTGAGTTTGGAAATGGAGTCCTCCCAGAGCCTCTAAATAAGAACCCGGCCAACACCTTGATTTCCTAGAAATCCAGAGCAGAGAACCCAGCTTAACCATCTCTGACCTACAGAATTGTGAGATAATAAATTTATGTTGTTTTAAGCACTAAGTTTATGGTAATTTGTTATAGCGGCGATAGAAAATACAAACAGATAACTATAGTGTTCATCATGTAACAGGTACTGTGTCAAGCGTTTGAGATGCATCACCTCAATCAATCGCACAACTTCCATCGTCCCAGTTTCAAAACTGAGGAATGCGGCCCACTCACAGACTCAGGTCACCCAGCTGGCCCATCCCAGCAGGGCCAGGATAGCAACCATCCATCTCTATGTGACTGCAGAACCCTTGACCATTTCTATACAATGGTCAATTGTTGCTATTCAATAATAATATGTAGGGACTTCCCTGGTGATGCAGTGGTTAAGAATCCACCTGCCAGACTCCCCTGGTGGCACAGTGGTTAAGAATCTACCTGCCAATGCAGGGGACGAGGGTTCGAGCTCTGGTCCGGGAAGATCCCACATGCTGCGGAGTAACTAAGCCCATGCGCCACAACTACTGAGCCTGCGCTCTAGAGCCCACGAGCCACAACCACTGAAGCCTGCGCGCCTAGAGCCTGTGCTCCGCAACAAAGAGAAGCCACCGCAATGAGAAGCCCGCGCACTGCAACAAAGAGTAGCCCTGCTCAAGCACAGCAACGAAGACCCAATGCAGCCAAAAATAAATAAATAAATAATAAACAAATAAATAAATTTATTTAAAAAATAATAATGTCTAGAGGATGCAAGTTTTAAATACACACAAACATACCTATGCACTCACATATGTATATACATTAAAAATTTCTGAAAGGAAATACACCAAAATATTCAGAATAGTATCTTTAGTTGTTAGGATTACCACTTGTTACTTCACTGTACTTTCATTACCACTTGTTACTTCATTGTATTTACAATGAGTATATTTTCCTTGCATAAAATTTTTATTTCCATTTTTTTAGTTAAAAGATGAAGATGAAATTTATTAAGGAGAATCCAACCAGAGTACCAATCACTTCCTTCATCCTATTCCCAGAGGCTCGCACACTCAAAGACTCTCATCACATACCCAGGCCTCAGGCTCCAGCTGCAGCACCACTCTGAGTGCTTCCTTCCCTTTCAGGCTCCCAGGTCCCCAAGGGAGGCCGAGAACTATCCTGGGCCCTCTCTCAAGATGGAAGCCCACCTCACTCCCTGCTGGGGAGGCCAAGATCTGGTGTCAGGGTCTGAGGGACACATTCCTCCTGTATTTTCTCTTTAGGCTTCCCTATATTACTGAGACCAACTAAACCTCTGTGGCAGATACTGTTAGTTAGATAGGGTAAGAGCTTTTCCCAACTCCCTTCTCTCTTGCCTACCTCTCACTATAGTGGCTAGGAGAGTGAGAAACTAGATTCCCAGCCTCCCTTGAAAGTAGGGGTAACTGTGTGGCTCAGGTCTGATTATGAGACTTGAGTGAAAGTCCACCTGGGGGTTTTTTGGCAGAGTTTTTGTCTTCCCTTTCAATCTGTGAAACCTTGTACTCTTTATTTTTATCTTGAATGCAGACATGATGTCTGGAGCTACAGCAGTAACCTTATGGTCATGACACATTGAGCATGAGGACAAACTGCTAACAAGTTAGGGGGGCATAAAGTAGAAAGATAAAGTCTGGTTCGTTGATAGCATCATTAGCAGCCAAAACAAATGTTAGCAACTCCTGTCTCAACTTATTATGTGTTAAAAATAAACCCTTATCTTAAAAATCGAGTAAACTCCATTCCTATCTCAACTGCCTGGCACAGACTTTATAGTACTGGTGCTCTTTTCTGTGAGACGCAAAGATCAGAGAGAGAGAACAAGGGAGAGGGGAGAAGGAAGAACTAATTTGGGGAAACCTGTTTGTGAGTGTTTTCAACATGTAGGTGGCTTCAAGCCCCTAATTTTGTCCCATAAATCCCTATGCTGAAACCAAGACATCATGCTTATCGCTTATGACACAGATTTCAGCCCACAGCGTCTACTTCAAGGAGGACACAGTAAGATTAACAGATTAGATTCAGTCATGTGACCTACAGGATCACGCAGCTGATGATTCTTGCTCCAAATAATTTTTTTCATGAATAAGTAATAAAATAAGTGTAAAAAAAAAGAATTCTGAACTATCCAGTGTATTTTTTAAGAGTCCATTTGTTAGACAAAGTATGAGGAAATGTGCTCTATTTTATCACTTTCTTGTTTGTTTTCAAAATGGCCATTTAAATACAGATAACAGTTACCCAGGACAAACTGGAGAAGCAGGTTCCGCCAGCCTGCCCAGCTCACCTGTAACCTGATCTCTCCATTCAGATGGCATTCGGATGGCAGAACCAGCAATGTGGTGTTAACAGGGTTGGACACTTGCCCATGCTGAGCCCCCAAATGCAAGAAGCAGCCCTCTTGTTGAGAACTGTGGAGGTTAGGACAAATCACGACTTGACATATTATACCAACAAAACTTCACAACAGAGTAGAAAAAGGAAGCCCACGCAAAAGGGGATAAAGAAAAGGCAAAGCGAAGGCACCATATAACACCTAAGTTTTTCTTAGAAGGTGAAGCCAAGAAATATGAAACATGAATGTGTACCCCAGTTTTATCCATGGAATTCAAATAGATAGTTTTACTTTTACCAAGGTTTCCACACTTGGTTTCTGCCCCCCCAAAAATATGAACACCCTAAAATATGCACATTCTTTTTCATGTGGGATGTACCATTTTCTTAAAACAATGTGTGTTTCTTACTAAGTTTGCTTTTTCTGTGGTTATTCTGTCTAGACAAATAAAACTATACATAATTAATACAAACATTTATCATAAATCTTACAAAATTATGTAAATGATCATTACAAACAAACGTGTTTAGCACCTATTTTGTCAATAACCCATCGACTCTGAGAATCTTCACTTTCCTCTGTTTTTTTGCCTGCCCTAAGACAAGGGTTTAGGAACTCCTAACCCTAACCTCTCCTAATTTTTTATTCTGGCAGCTAAAATGAAAGATTCCAATAGTAACAAAATTAAGTGATCAGGGGAAGTGAGTGACGTATTGAAACGTTCACCCAGAGACCTGGCCTCTGGACCTACAATCTTTAAAAGACTAGCGAGAGCGCTCGGAAGGTTCCCATGACGCTTCTTTGTGTAGAAGATTGCTTAACTTCTTAGAGCCCCCTTTTGCTTCGTATGAAAGTAGGGCATTATTATAATTATAAAATACCTAAGTGGTTTTTAGGTTCCTTCCAGCTCTAAAAGTACGTAATTCAAAGCTGCTAAAAATAAATACTTTAAAAATTGACTGTGATATATAAGCGTATGTATACATACGCACGCACACACACACACATACACACACGGTTTCGCTGTGAAACTGGGAGGGACCACACAGTATTTTGTACCAGAATTTTACAGTGCATCGGTATCAAAACGTTTTTGTTCCTGAAAAAAAAAAGTTTCAGGCTGGCGTCGGCCCTGCAAGTGGAGTTCTTCTGAGAAACCAGGTTTCAGCTATTCCCGTTTAGCCTCCAGGCGCTTCAGTTTGGATAGAGGGCAGTGTTTCGGAGGACCACATCCCAGCTCAACTGGGGACCCAGCGGAATTTGTAACCCCCGTTGGCTGTCCGGATGGTGAAGGCATTGCCCTGGGGGAAAGCGAGGGTACGGATGGTGCTGTGGCTGCGGATGGAGGTGCTGAAGGAGCTGCCCTCCTCCAGCTCACTGTGGCTCAGGTTCAGCGCGCTCCGGCTGCAGTCTGTGCGCAGCCCCCGGAAGGCGCCGTGCAGGTTCCCAGGCCTGCCGTCCGTGCTCGGGGGCTCGGGCTGCAGCCGGAGCCGCTTGGGATCGCGGCTCTGCAGCGCTTCATCGCAGCGCTCGGAAATCTCCCTCAGGATAGCGTCCACTTCCGCGCAATCCTGCCCCGCAGCGCTGAACAACTCCTCCAGGCTCCTTTTGGAAGTCGCCTTGAGCGGGATGGACTCGGCTGCCGCCCTGAAATCCCGGGACTGTGTGATCATCAGCTTCTACAAAAAGATGGGGAGGAGCGCCGCCCTGGGGCCAGCCGGACTCGCCTCGTGCTGGGCGCTCAAAGGAGACCTGGGCGCACTTCGAACTGCGCGACTCGGCCGACTTAGGCAACGCCTGCAAGTGACTCAGCGAGCTCCCAGCGGTCCTCTCCGTTCCCCGACCCCCGCCGGCTCCCAACACCGGGAGCTGGGTGGGAGGTGCACGGAACATTTCCGACTTCCTGCAGTGTTCTACACGCGCGCGCCCCACTTACATCCAGCACCGAGGCCAGGTGCCGTGTCCGACTGGCGAGTTCCTTCAGTTGCACGTTCCGCTCCTTCAGTGAGGCGATCTCCTCCTGTTTCTGGGTCAACGTCACGTGCAGCTGCAGGAGGAGACCCAAACATTCAGCGATAGGCTACCGTGCTCGGTCTCGTCTGTACAGTCTGCATAAATTGAACCCAGATCCTAACGTCTAATTAGAAACTGGGGTCCCAAGGACGTTTACACTGGTGAGAATGATAATTTGATTGATTGATTGATTGATTGATTTTTACAGAGCACTTAGACAAAATGTTTCTCAGTTAATCCTCAGTGTAGCGGTGAGGAGTGCTGACTTGGGCAACAGGCAGATATAGAAGTTCAACATTCCTATAAGTCAGTTTCCTTATCTGTAAAATGGGGCTGGTAAAAGTATCTAGCTCAACGGCTGTAATTAATGAGGAAAGTAAATAGGTAAGCACAATACCAGGCAGATAGAAAGCCTTCAATAAATATTGGTGGCCCTATTAAAAATCTGGTGGGTAAGATCATTCCCACTTAGTGACGTTGTAAACTGAGGCAGAGCCAGTGGAGCAACAGCAGCTACGTAAACTCGTCCACTGCTTTTAACGTCCAAGGGGGCTCATTCCCGCTCCTGCAACCCCACTTCCTCCCGGAGCCCCATACCCTGCCCCCGCCCCAAGGACTCCTGGACGCCAGCCCAGTGTCCCTACTTGGTTATTCTCCACGAGTGCGTCCCCCAACGCCCTCTGGTGATGGTCGGCCACCTCCTTCCAGTACTGCTCTGGCGGGGGCACGTCGGGAGGGCGCAGCGGCGGTGACTGCAAGGCTTGTGGGGAGGAGAGACAGGGACCAAACGGCAGTACGTCGCAAGGAGAGAAGGGGAAGTCTCCGCCCGCCAGGGGAGGCGACATCAAAGAGGATGAGTCTGATGAAGAGGAAGAGAGGGAGCTGGGTTTGCAGCCTCAGACTCGTGCCCAGCTAACGGCAGGGACAAAATATCACGCGGGTATAGGCTTTACGTGATTTTTGTTTATTAATAAAGCACCCCTCACTCTGCAATCCCTACGATCCCCAGGCTCTTCCTGATATCCTGTACATACACAGCAGGCGCTCAATAAATGCCTGTTGAGATGATCTGAACTGAATTTCCACGGTGGCCAGGGCAAACTTGCCTGAAGTCACACAAATGCACTACTCTGCACACTCCTGTCACTCAGCGTCTTCCAGACCACGTCACAGCGTAGGGTTCCCTCTCCCAGAACTCACACGGGCAAACTGAGAAAGCGCTATAGATCCCGAGACTCATCTTCTCCATTAGGAAAAGCGGGGGGGGCTAAATATGGATGAGCCAGACCCTTTGATGAGTTGCTGGCGAGTCGTTGACAGGTACAGGGTTTACCACTTTCAGGACCACGAAATCCGAACTAGTCAGATTTGAGGGGTGAGGACACCCCCGCCGTTACTGATTGAACTGCAAAGAGATTGCACTTGCCTGCAATGAGCTCATCCACGGTGTCTCTGAAATCCTGCAGATCGAAGTCCGCTGCCGTTTGCTGGGAGTGGTTCTGAAACAAACCAGAGGTACAAACTAGTTAATGTTGAGCCTGGCGGGTCTGGAACACTTCCTAGACCGACAGTTAACCTCCCGGGCTCGATGGCAGGTCTGCATGCACTCGCGTTCGCAGCGGAAACTTGTACCTGAAAATCAAAGCCCTGCCCGAGACACGGAATCCAGCAGGCTTGCACTGCCATGGTGGGGAGAAGGACGCACGAAGCGGGGACCCGGTCGCGAGGGTCCTGCCGGGCGCTGAAACTGCGCGCTGCTGCGCCGCGCGTCGGTCCTTCTGCGCGCAGCACAGCCGCCCCGCGCCCGGCCTCTGGCAGACGGCACAGCCCGGCGCCGCCTCATTGGCCGGTCACCAGCCAACCAGGCGCGTTGCTAGTGCGCCCGCAGACCTTCAGCCCCGACTTACCTCCCACAGACCAAGGAGTCACAGCTCTAAGAGCTGGGAGCATGGCGTACGAACACGCCGTCCTTCCTCCCAAGACCCGCCAGCGTGCGGAGGCATCCAAAGCAGTAACTCGAGTCCACATATCCCGCCAAGGCTCAGTCACAACTAAACCACCTCTCCCCACACAGAAAGAGAAAAGGTAGGCTAAGATATAAGGGACCAGGGATGCTGTGGAAAGTGCTTCTGTTCAGCATGCAGCAGGCGTGGCCCCTCTTGCTCTTCCGTTTCTCAAAATGTTGGAGTTGACTTTTCACGTACGGCGTGATGCATCTCCAGCATCTTGGACTGGACACTCTCCTGGGTTCCTGCAATGTGCCTGGGTGCGTGAGACGGAAGGACACTGTAAAAGGCTGGTGACCAGGAAACTTCTTATTCTCTTAATTCGTGCACAGAGTTGACACAAACTTCTACATCGAGTCTCTCTGTTAATTCTCACACCAATGTTGGAAGTAGGCAGGGCCCAGGAAGTGACTCCTCCCATGATGGAGAAGCTGAAGCTCAGAGAAATTGCGTTGTCGAAAGCCACCCAGCTCTGAAATAGTGAAACTGGAGCTTCTGCCCCAGAATGCTGGTGCCTATTTCAGTCCTCTTTCCTCTATACCTCATTGCCTCTAGCTTTTATTTCTCTTTTAGGAAAGCCTGGCTTCCAATGAAGACAGTTCTGGGAAGGGGAAAGAAGCCTCTCAAGGAGCATGGTGTGAGGGGTGCATCCAGTATGCCCATCAGAAATATCTATTCTACTGATTCCACTATTACCAATTGTTTTATTCCTTTGGGTTAATCATATTCTTCTCTCAAACACCCTTCTTTACTATTCAAATACTTCTGAGAAGAGGAACTTATTCTGACTCTAACTTCGAAGAATGTACAAGTATCAGTTTCCTTCAGGGAGGAGAGCTTCAACCAGGGAGACCTCTAGTACCAGTTGAGAACTGAGTCTGTAAGGGGAAGGGAGCTTAGAA
Organism: Hyperoodon ampullatus; assembly: GCF_949752795.1. Classification (NCBI taxonomy): domain Eukaryota; kingdom Metazoa; phylum Chordata; class Mammalia; order Artiodactyla; family Ziphiidae; genus Hyperoodon; species Hyperoodon ampullatus. The sequence goes on along the minus strand of NC_136917.1, from coordinate 133,485,204 downwards.
AGGAAAGACTGAGGGCCCCAGACAAATCCTGAAGCACAAGTACTCCCCTCGTTGAAGGAGTCAGAAATGAGACATTTCCCAAGGGCTCAAAGGTCTCCCCCTCAGTAGAGAAAAGCCCTTACCATGAGGAGACTAGAGGCCAACTCTCAGGGACGGCCACCCAGGAAATGCTTCCTCCTGTGCTATCCCAGGTCTTAGCCCATTCTGGACCTCAAACACTTCTAGAGCACTTCCTCTCTCTGTCCACTTTCCCCAGCAGGAAGGAGAAATATAACCAGTGTGCACTGGCCAGGGGGTTCCCCCACAGAATCTTCCCCTAGGGATATATCTCCTTCTGTACCAGTTCTGCCTTCCCGCGGGGAAAATCCTGGACCTCTTGCTTGGGCCATCGGGCATGAGCTCTGTCCTTGAAACTGTGAATCTTGTCTTCCCAATTAGGTAAAAACCTGGCATTTCTCCAACAAAAACAGCAGCCAAAAAACAAAAACGAAACAAAACCAAAAAACTTAACACAGAGCATGATGTCAAATTTAAGCTCTGTATACATAAGCAAAAATTCAGCAAGAGCCTGCTTGGTTTTGTTGCTGTTGTTTGGTATGGTTTGGTTTGGTTTTTTTCTTGCAAAATAAACATGTTGGAGAAAGGGCGCGATGTAGCCCTCTGGGTCCGTTGAAAGATGCTCATGTATTGTCTTTTTTCATTTGAGCATCCAGACCCTAAAAGAACAGGAGAATGGCCTTTGCAGGGCAATTCCCACTTTTACCTGTTGCCTTCACAATCTCTGCTCTCAGTTGCCACCTACCCTGAGTCTCCCTAGGCTCTATCCCAATTCTAAGAGGCACTTAGAGAGGCCCTGGGAAGCTTTGCTCTACCACCCCAACCCCAGTTCTAGGAGGTGGTCATTTCCTCTGGAGAGTTCTGTACTTGGTCTGTTCCCGTGAAACCTCATATCCCCGGCACCTGCTGCCAGGAACCTGGAACTGGCACCCTTCCTGGAGGTTGCATTTAGCTACTCATATCCATTCATATGCATCGATGGATGCCTTCATATCCATCGATGAGGCAGGCTTCTGGCCTCCCAGACACCAGTGCTGGGAGGTACCATCATCTGGCTGGGGAGTCTCAGCCCTAGCAAGTGGTAGAAGTGGGATGCAAGTAAGAAGATAGGTTTTTTGGGGGAAATGCCTCTTTGCCCCATGGGAGTAAGTGACAGTAGCCTTTGCAGGGGGCGAAAAGGACTTTTATAAAGTGCCCAACTGCTGAAGGGCCATCTCTGTAGAGAGCAACGTTTTCAGTCAGATTTCTTTGAGTCCTTTGTCACTCTTCCCACTTCCTCCAAATGTAAATTCTCTTCGTTTTTTCCAGTCTTGATCGAGAAGTTATTCTCCGATCTCCACACTCCTTAGACATCCAGGGAATGAAAATGGTTAATGAATGGCCGGGAAAGGCATGTTGGGAGAACAGATAGGTGCCCAGAGAGCAACTTTGCTCCCATCTACCCACCTGGTCCCTCAGTGCGCAATCTCCACGTTGCTTTATCGCAGCTCCAAGGAATAGATGGGGAGGGGAATGGGAGACCCGTCTGGCAGGCGAGCCCTCCAGATGAGCTTCCCTGTCCAGAGTTGGTCAAAACAGTTCTGAGAATGTGGCCACCGTTAATATACTAGGAGGGAGGTGGAAGTTCTAATCCTCGAGGCTTGGATTTCTGCAGGACATCTCCCCCCGCTAGCCAGATGTGCCTGCGCTCCCCGCCCAAAAGGGTTCTTTGAGCAAACTCGAGAACTAACTCCCGAATCGAAGTTTGGGCTTCGAGAGGCCGCGAGTTTCCACCAGGAGAGGTACCTGTGAGGCGGCCGAATTAACACTAGGCGGCGCGTCGGACCCGAGTAACGAGGAGCAGTCAGCGAGGTCCTGCAGGTCTATGGTGGTGAGGGCTGCGTGGGGAGAACCGGAGACACGCGCCGGGCGGACCCTAAGCCTCCCGGCAAGGGCTCGCCGCTGGCATCGCCGCCAGGACTCCGAAACCCCTGGGAGAAAAGCTCTTCTGAGCCCCGCGCGCCCCACCCACCTGGCGCGGGGAACCCGAGGGGTCGCGCAGGGACCACCGGTATCACCTGGCAGCGCAGCGGGCTCGGCGTCTGGGGGATCCTCGTACACCGACACCGGGCTGCTGCCGCTGCTACCGAGAAAGAGCTTCCGCGCAGGGGCGAACTAGCAGGGCACAGAAACGGTGAGAGCGGGTCAGCCCTCACTGCCGGGAGCGTGAGGACCCTGCCCGGCTCCGTCCCGCGGCCCCACCTTCCTCTCCAGCTTCCCGGGCTTGCCGAACTGCCGGCCTCGCGGATCCAGCATCCTATTGGGGCAAATGCTGTCGAAGGCCCGGCGACCCGCCGCGGTGCCCCCGCACGCTTGCATCCTGCCTCCCCGCCCGCTTCAGGCCTGGAGCCCCGCGTCGACTGCTCGGAGGCGGCGGCCGGGCCGGGATGGCGACCCCACACCCAGCGCTCCAGAGGCTCTGAAGCCGGCCGGAAGTCGGGGAGGCGCGTGGCCGGGGTGGGGCTAAGGGGCGACTGTGAAGGTGCGGAGGGAAGGCGGGGTGGAGTAGGAGGACCGCCGCGCGGGAGGGGCGGCTCGCGCCTGAGCGCCAGTGGTGGCGCCTTCAGCCCCGGACAATCTGTGCGCGGGCGGAGGCGTTAAAACCCAACCTGGCAACGCGGCTTCCCCCGGGAGCCGCGAGCGCGGGGCCCGGGCCCGCGAGCGCCCTTTTGGCTAGCGTTGGCGCCGCAGCCTCCCGGCCACGCCATAGGAAGGGAGAGGAGGGGAGGACAACCCCTGCTGGTCCCTAACGCTGGGTACCGCCTTTCCGCGTATGGACAGCGGGAATATGGAAAAGTTAACGATTCTTATTTCATTTTCTTCCCACGCCAGCCACAAGGCACGAAACAAACTTGGAGTGTCAACTGCCAAAGTCAGACCCCGGCATTTGCCCCGCCATGTAAGATTTGCTGGGGATGTATTGTAGAAGTCCAGCAGGGACTCCCCAGAACAGCCCCAGATTACAGAAGTCCCCAAGGCTAGGGAGCCCTCCTGGGTTTGACATCCACTTGGTCTGATGCCTAGAGCCCCGCTCCGTACCCCTACCCCTACCCCGCACTTTCTCAGGCAGCAGCACCTGAGCACAGCCTTTAAAAGAGAGGGTCACACATGTCCACAGTGGACAGCCCCAAATCCCCAAAACCCGGTCTCTTCCCCGGAAGCCTCAGCTACCGCTCGAGGCATTTGGTCACTCTCTGTACAACCGGCCTTGCTTGCTCAGCCGGAGTCTTCGCTCCTCTTCCCAAGCCGGAAGCCTCTCCCAGGAAGGGGCATCTCTAGATCCTTGGGTGAGGGGTCTCTTTCAGGACCACTCTTATATCCATACAGTTTGAACAATCATCTGAAATTGAAATCCTTGTGACCCCCTATTGGGCACTTTAAATTGGTGCCTTACACCTCATAGGAGTAGTGAAAGATCCTCTTTTATTTGCATCTATTATCTGGATTAATAAACAAGATCCCCCTAACAGTGATGGAAAGCAATCCAATGATATAGTTAGACTTAGAGACTCTCTGAACCATCTATAGATGCAGGAACCAGTGATTTCAGCCAGCTAGAGTTGGTGTGGTGTCGCTGATGGTGAGGAAGAAGCTCTGGCTTTAGGGTCGGAACCCAGGCTCCACCAGATACCTGAACCCCAGTTCTTTTGGAAAAACATAACACTAGCTTCAGAGGAGTTGCTGTGAAGATGAGATTGTTTATGTAATGCGACTGGTGCTTGGTGTGGATAAATCAATGTTGCTGTTTTGAGGCGCCTTTTCAGCTGCACCTCCAGCCTCCCACAGCCTCTTGCTGGCTTTGTCTCTTACTTCCTCCGGTTCCTGAGTAGCCTAGCCACTAGTCAGTCCATTCCCCATCCCTACCCTTAATGACTTCCCAGTCTGTAAAAGGAGTGGGGAAGCTCTTAGCTGAGTTTTGGGGGATCTCTACACATGGCAAGATCCAAAACAGGCCCATTTTCCATCAATGAGTTCCACACTGGAATAGAAAAATATGGGCATTGTGCATAAAAATGTACAGTAGATTGTGGCAACAGGAGCTGGAATAGCATGATTACATGATTCCTGGTCTGGATGATTCTGGAACCAAATCCCCCATATCAATCTTAGCTGAGTAAATGCTGGTGAAGACAACTCCCCCCAAAATCACTTTTGCAGAGGTACCCCATGCCTTAATAGCCAGGCTGAGAGCTCCAGATATTTTGGAACTTGGAACAGGTGATATGATTTTCCTCCTCCTTTTCACCATCACAGACCAGCTTTTCCTCTAACAGCTCGGGGATCACCCCTTCCCTCTCCCTGAGCCAAGGAGGAGAAAGATCCTAGAGAGCTTAGCATATCAACATATCAGGAGAGAAGGGCTCGTAAGGGGCTCCTGTCTCTGGAGAGTACTTGGGTGCACAAGAAGTGCAAGGAAATTTCTCTAAGTATGTTTTGAGTTTGCTTTTTATTTGTGCCATTTGTCATACATTTAGATTTATTCTAAATGCAGTAGAACATGACTGAGTTTATTCCGCCAAAACTTTATTTTTTCAACCATACAGAAAATTTGAAAAACACAGTACAATGAACAACAGTAGCATTAACATTTTCCTGTATTTGCTTTATCTCTATTTTTTCACCAAGTTTTTTTATCTGTGTAACTCCTGCCCCACACCCCATCATTGTGCAGGCTGCCACCAGCCTTTTTTTTTTTTTTTTTTTTTTGGACTGCCTTGGGTCTTTGTTGCTGCCCGCAGGCTTTTCTCTAGTTGCCACAAGCCAGGGCTATTCTTCGTTGGTGTCCGGGATTCTCATTGGGTGGCTTCTCTTGTTGCAGAGCACGGGCTCTAGGCTAGCGGGCTTCAGTAGGGCGCAGGCTCAGTAGTTGTGGCACACGGGCTTAGTTGCTCCGCGGCATGTGGGATCTTCCCGGACCAGGGCTCAAACCCATGTCCCCTGCACTGGCAGGCAGATTCTTAACCACTGCGCCACCAGGGAAGCCCCTAGCCTTCTTGAAGACTTGCTATGTGCCAGGCAGGACCTGTGCTGAGGGGTTTGTAGAGAACATCTCATTAAATCCATACCTCAACACTACCAGGTAAATGCTACTGTTACTCTCATTTTTACAGAAAAGACTTAAGCATAGATATGTGACTTGCTTAAGGTCACACAGCAAATTGACTCCAGAGTCCAAGTGTTTAAGCACTACTTTATACTGCCTCATAGCGATCTCATTTAAGCTTCATAATAGCCCCGCTATCAGTTGGCGATTGGGCTCAGAGAGGTTAATTTGCTGGAGGTTACAGATTCAGGGTCTACAGCAGATTCACAACAGTGAGAATGAAGATGATGGGACAGCTGTGGAGTCACAGAACTCCAGCAAGCCTCTGTCGCATTTCTTGACTCACTTTTCCTATCTGTAAAATGACTCCTGTAACATGACTAGAGGCAAGGACTGTACTGGCTCTCCAAATATGTTCTCCATAGTCCCTATTAAATGGAGGGCACTGAACAGATCACTTGTCCCACACTTACCTTGGGAAGAGAGGTGGTTTTTGTTTTTTTTTTTTGAGCATTTCCAGAAACCTGTAAGTGGAGGAAACTGAGCATGTGGCAAAGGGTGGAACTCTGGACTCAGATCACCTGCCTTCAAATCCTGGCTGCTCCACTGTTGTTTAACCTCTCTGCAGCCCAGTGTCCTTCTCTGAAAAATGGGATAATAGACTCTGCCTCGTAGAACTGTTGAAGGATTGAACTAATGAATGCTGAACACTGTGCCTGGTACACGTAAGCACTCAATGATAGCCATGATTACTATTGCACCATTGTTACCATGGGCTCATACATAGTAGGTGTAAGACAAGAGAGAACTGTTCAACCATGTGATTGCAGGATAAATTGACTCAATTTGCAATGGCCATAACTGCCTGCAAAGCCTTCAATTTCCCACATCTGGCAGTTGTCAGGGTAACTCTTGGTTGCCCTAGTTAGTGGGACTGTGCAGTCCCCAAAGCTTCTCAGCCTGGGATCTTCTGCACCAGCAGTGTGCCCCCTGGTCCCGCTAGACAACATGGACTGCTGTGGGTTCTTTGCAGCCTCACACCCCACCCTCACCCTTTGAACCTCTAGGAGTGAGCAGTCCTCAGCCTCCTAACAAGGTCACCAGTTACAGGCCAACAAGTGACCCTGACTCGCCTTGTAACTGGAACCTCAGTCTACAGGAACCTCTCCAGACCTGGTGTTCCCAAACAGAGATGCCTGGGGGGAGGGAGGAACCCTGCATGGTTACTGACCGCCTCTATTCCAGGATTGCCTTCACCTTCCCTCTTCGTGGACAAACACTCACATTGGTAGAACTCAGACAAACCACCACAGACAGCCTGTTTATTGGGGAAAGATTCGTCTCTTCTCTCGTGTGCTGTTAGCAAAATAAATAAACAATGAAACCCCACAATCGTACACTGTTTACAACCTGCAGGATGACCTGGTGACCAACTGGGAGGCCTGAACGCTTCTCTGTGGGCCAATACCGCACTCTTTCAGAGCAATGGGAGAGGTCCAGCAGCCAGGCCAGGGGATCAAAGGAGACCAAGGGTCTACTTCATTTCAAGCTCGGGGACAGGCTGCACTTCTTGCATATCTGGAGGGGCAGCATGTGAGTCAGGGACGTTCTGTTTATGGCCACCAGTAGCTGCAGTTTGCCCAGGCAGTCCTGCAGCGCCGCCTCAGGGTGCCCGCCCAGGCGCAAGTCCATCGGGCGAGGGAGCTGCAGCATACGGTCTGCCAACGCCAGGCAACAGATGGCCAGCAGGGAGGGGGTGTAGCTGGTGAAAGCGTAGTCAGCCAGGCTCAGCTCCGCCACCCCGCGCGCCAGGGCTTGCGCTTCCAGGGCTTCGGAGACCTCTGCCTGCCCGGCCTCCACGCGTGCGTGCGTGAAATGCTCCAGGAAGAAGCTGATGGTCGGCGCGTCCAGGCTGAAGTGCAGTTTGTGCAGCACGATGCACTCGAGGTTGCAGAGCTGCTGCCGGGAGAAGGCGCCGCAGCACAGGGCCAGGAGCTGCTTCACGCGCGGCGGGTGTACCTCCACCTGTAACACAGGGGCGCTCATCCCTCGCTGCGCAGCATCCAGGGCCGGAGGCCCACCCAGTCTCACACTCGGGAGAAAACCAGGACTTCCCCAATCCCTGCCAGCGAGATATTTGGGGCTTCGCCTCTCCATACTTCCACTGTAATCATCTGGGGTGTACTTCCAGCGCAACGCTGAAAACAGGTTTGAGAAATTTTGAAGTTTTTTTTTTTTTTCGGAGACTAGAATAGAGGGGCTAGAGAGAGCTGTTGACACGCGGCCTATTTCTTTGGGGGCTGGGTGAAAGGACTGTTCGTTTTGGGGGGAATTCTGTAGTTAAGGCTGTGGAGTATGTAAGTTTGCAAAACGAGTTCAGGGAACCCAGCACTCAGCCGTGTGCACTGAAAAGCCGGGCGGCCAGACAGCGGCCGGTCTGGCTGCCCCCCAGACCCCGCGTGGAGGTACCTGTTTGCAAGCGATGAGCAGGGACGTGACCCCGAGCAGCTGGAAGCAGTCTGCAGCCACAGGCGTAGTGATAAGGAAGCGGTCCAGAGTGTTCACCGTCAGGCACAGCGACTCGAAGGAGAGGCCGAACTGGCGGTGCACGGGGATTAGCCAGCTGAGCAGCTTACAGCGGGATTCCGCCGTTACCTGCCGGAGGGAGGAGGGAGGCGGGCCAGCTGAGCCTAGGGCTGAGAGCGGCTAGAAGGGACAGGGCACGAAGACCTAAGGAGCGTCCCCGGAGGGAGGCAGGAAACAGAGGAAAAACCTAAAGGCGCTGGAAACGGAAAGAGGTGGGCAGCGCTGCTGTGGAAAAAGCACAGGCAGGGCTAGGAGCCAGGATGCCGGGATTCGTGCCTGGCGCCGTGCCGAGCGCGGATACACGTTACCTCGTGTTAATACTCTCAGCAATCAGTGGGGGCAGAGAGGTCACCACTTTGCAAATGAAGAAACAAGTTTAGGACTGTGAAGTAACTTGCCGGGGTCGGTAGGAGTCTGGACTCGAACCTAGAAACTGTCTTAACTAATCTGCATTCTACCGTGTCCCTGCTAAACAGTTTGGAGACTTCGGGCAGGTCACTTAAGCCGTCCAGGCCCCGCTTTTCTCCATCTGTAAAATGAGGCTGGTGGCCCGGCCCTCCAAAGCCCCTTCCCGCTCGGACCGGGGGCAGAAGTCGGGCTGGCGGGGGGCGGGGCGCCGCGGAGGGCAGACAGAGCAGAAAAGGAGAGAGCCCGGGAGAGGAAGAGGAGCGGCGGTGGAGAGCAGGCTCTACCAGCGCCTCACTTGTGGCTGCCGCGCCAATGACTCCCGCGGGTGGTAGTGGCTTTCCCGCGCCTTGCGGAAGGCGTAGCAGCTCTGACCGTAGTCGCGGAAGGTCTGTAGATCTAGCTGCACCAGCTGCTGGGCAGGACCGGGTAGGGGGCTGCAGCCTCGCGCCGCGGGGCTGTCTGCGCCATCCGAGCCGGGGCTGGGGGACTCGAACAGGTCGCAGACGCCAGAGTCTCCGGGTAGCGGGCACGGGTTCAGCGGCTGCAGCGGCTGCTTCCTCCGGAGGCGTGGGCGCCTGCTCTTCTTCACCGGGGCACGGAGGTTCTGGTCGTCCCGCCTCCCAGCCCGGGCGGCGGGGCTCACGGGGCTGGTGGGGCAGGGGGTCACCATGATGAAGCCGTGTGGCCGTTCTACGACTCCCCGGCTGCGGTTGAGGTGGGCACGCGTGCGCGAGAGTGCAGAAGAGGCCAGGCCTGACCTGCGGCGAGCCCATAAGTACTCTCCCTGCAGGTTCCCTTAGCCACACCCCCGGCTTCTCACTGGCTGAGCCCAGAGCGGCCCGAGAACCGCGCTTTCCCGGCTAAAGACCCGCTCCCGAGCGCGCCGCTGGCACACTCAGCCGCCGGGGTCTGCAAGGGGGAGGAGGAGCTACAGCGCGCAGGGCGCACTCGCGTTGCGCGGCCCGCTCCGTGTGCATCCCTTGTTACCCGGGCAACTGAGCTCGGGTTGCGGCAGGAGCTGAACGCGCGCGGCGTGGGGTAGCGGTGGGGTGGGGCGGCAGCTAGGCCAGGTGGACGCCGGATCCAGATGAGGGGATCTAACCGCGCCCGGGAAAGAGATTCCCCTAGGGGACGCCTCCTCGTCCTTGGCCAGATGGTTTTGACAAGTGCGAGCACCTTCTATGCCGGCTGTAACCAGGTCGGTAATTTTGTAAAGGTCCGCTTCCGAGCTCCAAACGAAGGCTCCAGCTAGAATTCTGTCAGCACAGACGTTTTCTTCAGTGACCCATACAAACAATAATTATAATTCAGTTGCGTTTGTGATTTTCGTTTTAGGCAGGACCTGAGGAGCCAGCATCCCTCCTTCCGCCGGGCTGGGGAGCACAGCCTCCGCAGGTTCCTCGATGCTGCTGCGTATCTAGGGGCCAGTCCAGCCAGCCAGCCGGTATTAGTGCTCCAAACAGAAGGCTGCCCGAGGAACCTCCAACAGCAGGTCTGCAGTCCTGTGATATTTTCTCCGCAGTTTCCCCCCAAACCAAGTAAGCTGCAGCGTTTTAAGAACTTATCATTGTTGGAGGGTTGCATTTCTAGCTTTATTAAATTGCTCACCGCCTGCTATGTTCTAGGTCATTAGCTTCTGACCCCCTGCCCCGCGCGGTGCAATCTTTCTCGGTTATTCCCTGCTTCCTGTTTCCGCTGCTTCAAAGTGGAAGTTTCCTTTGAGGAAGCTTCCTTCAGAGCCTACGGAAGTAGAGCTGGAGGGGGGGCGGTGAGAGAGACTGGACTAGACGTGGCAGCTTCCTGTTCTAGTAGAAGCGGCAGTCCTTCTCCGGCCTGAGTGAATCTCCCTCGGGCTCAGACCCTTTAGGAGAAGGGGCACAAGTAGCATCTAGTCGACCTTACAGGCATCTCCCAGTGGCAGAAAGCCCACATACCCTCCGGCTGATGAATTTTGCAGAGGTGCTCGAAGAGGTGAGTTACTAGGTGCTGTTTGGAGAGCAGGTTCAGCCATTTTTCATTCCAGAAGAAAGCTGACAAATATATGTAATCAACGTGTAAATCCTTGTCCCTAGAAATTTAGCGGAGTGTGGGGTGGTGTCTTCTAGAAATTCAGGTAAAAGAGAAGGAACAGATTTCGGGTTCCAGTCAGTGTTACTCCTATTTTCCTGTAATTCTGAGCAAGGTCTTTAGTCTTCAGACCTAAATAATGTCATTTATAACATGAGCTAAGACTTACCTGTATTTCAAAATACAGATGCCAGGCCTCCCTGTCTCCTCTCAGGCAATTGTTGGGGAACTTTTATAGGAGGAGCAATTAAATCTGTGGAGCGGAGTCAGGTATCAGACTTCTTCTTTGAGAGGGTGTGTAGGTGAGGAGGAAGGACCTAAGAATTCTGATTTAAAGAATTCTGATTTAAAGAATTCTGATTCTTTAAATCGGCCCAGATGGCCATGTGGTATGGTGGGAAGAGTGCACAGTCAGCTCCTCGGGTTAAAATGGTCGCTCTCTTTGATGGTCATCTTGGGCAAGCTGCTTACCCTCTCTGAGCCTCTGTTTCCTCACCTGTTAGTTGTGGATATTAATACTTGCCATAAGAGTCAAGTGAAATAGGTGTGAAAACTCCAAGTCCTTTTTGGAATATAAAATAGTGGGGTCACCTTAAAATTGTCATTGTGGAGTCGATATTATCACACTGGAGATATTCTGAAAAGCAGTACCATCATTTTATCCACCTGTGGACAAGAGGCTAGTGGTACCTTGTTGAAAAGGCTTTATCCTCCCAGAGTTTGCCTGATGTTAGAGTTAACTCGTAATAGGGGGTGCCTGAGCTTTGGCCTGATGGCTCTATTCCTCAGTACTTGTGGAATGCCTGCCATGCCAGGTCTAAAACAGTTAGCAAGGCTGCCTGGGCCCTGCCCTTGCACAGCTATCACTGTAGTGGGGGAAACAAAACCACTTGTCATACTTTTTAAATTACTGAAGTGTGGTAAGGGTTATGATGGAGGATCTCCCGGGTGTGGGGTTGACAGATGAAATACAGGACTCCAGTTAAATTCAAAAGTCAGATAAATAAGTGTTTAGTATCCCAAATATTGCATAGTACCTATTTTTACTAAAAACTCATTCATTGTTTATCTGAAATCCAAATATTGCATGGGGCATACTTATGCTAGAAGAGTATTTATTGTTTATCTGACATCCATATTTAACTGGACCTCCTAACCTCTGGCAGTCCTACCTGGGGCCATGGGAGCCCATATTAGAAACAACTGGCCTGGACTGGAAAGGCTTCCCAAAGCAAGTGGTGGTTAAGTGAAGATAGAAGGATGGGGGTGGAAAGAAGATAAGAGGGAGATTTGGCTGCAAGTATTTAAAATAGAGAAACAGGATGTGGGAAGGTCTGGAAGCATGATTCCTGGGACATTCTAGGGCCTATCTGATGCAGAATGGCTGGAACACAGAGTTGGGGGGAAGGGAGGAGAAGAAACAGGGGAGATAAGAGATAGTAGCTAATATATAAAACTTCTTATGTGCCAGGGATTGTGTTGTGCTTTTTATATGTATATATTATACTCACTTTATCTTCACAACTCTATGAGAGGGATTCTATTATTATCCCCATTTTACAGAGAAGAAAAACTGAGGCATAGACAGGAAAAGTAATTTACCCAAGGTCATGCAGATGGTAAATGGCAGAACTGGATTCAAATGGAGACAGCCTAGCTCTTTGCTCCATAATCACCATGCTGTACTCCTTCAATAGCAAGATCGTGCAGTTCCTTGTAGGCTACATTAAAGGTTTAGACTTTACCTGAAGCGACTGAAGATGCTTGACCAAGGGAGAAACACGATCTGTCTTTTGTTTTAAAAAAATCACTCTGATATGTGGAAAATGGATTGGAGGAAAAGAAACTGGAGGCCTTTAGGTACAGTATTTGTGGTTCAAGCTAAGGGCATTTTATTTTCCCTATGAAGGGTCTTTAAAATTAATTTCTGTTTTTTAATCTTTCTGGGACCAGGGCCCAATGCACCTTAAAGGCACTAGGCAAACCTAAAATACTTTAAAAATGTAAAACCTAATTAAACCCAGGCTGCTATGATGAAAGCTGCTTAGCCACGATTTGACACTGCTTATTTTCAGGTGTTGTTTATGAAATCTGCAAGTGAGTATTAATATAATGGAACCAACCTCGTCTTTTTTTTTTTTTTTTTCCAGTTTAGCACTTTAGCTTCTGTCAAAGCCCCTACCCTCATGCTGCCCCATGTCTAGGATTGGGGGACTGAAGTAGGAAGATTTCATTTCCTGACAGTACCTTGTTTCAGCAAACAAAGCAAGTGGGTTGCTACTTAGATATGGACAACTTTGTTGGTACCTCACATGATCTTTAAGCTCGGTTTTGATGTCACTAAAAATACTTGCTTAAGACTCTGTTTTCTATTAATGTATTTAAGTGCCCAAATTGAGAAGTATTTAAGGTACTTGAAATCAGACAAGTTTTGCTGGTATTTAGTAAACAAAGGGCAGGAATTTTCAGCACATTTTAAAAAGCCAGACATTTTACTTACACATCTAAATGTCCACAGGCACCCACACCTGGGGAAAAGGCCATCTCTTTGTTACCTGCCTTCCTGGTGCTTTGCCAATTACCAGTTCATTAAGGGTTCAGTACACATGCTCAAGTGCATTGCTTCTCCCTTAGTGCATATGTGTACTTTTTCTCCCAACTCACATCCACCTGTGGCAATCTGCCTGGCACAGGTGGTAGCATGTAATGGTTAAGAGCTTTGGCCCTGGAGTCAAACTCCTTGGGTTTTAAGCCTGGGTATGCAGTGCACAAGCTCTGTAAACATGGGCAAATTGCTCAACCTTTTTATTCCTCCATTTCCCCAGCTGTTAAACAAAAAAAATGGGATAGTAAGAGTATCCCATAAAATTGTTGTGTGGATTAGATAAAGCATATAATGTGCCCACATATTACTCAATATGAGTTATGTGCTGCTATAATTATTGAGTTTTTCCAGCTGAGGTATGTGGGTTATTTTGCCAGCCAGGGTGACTGAGGAAAATAATACCTGTCATCCAGTTTGTTGATACATATAATATATGTATTACATATATATAATATCTCATATGTATCTGACTTATATGTTGATATATGTTTATAGCTGTAAGAAGCAAGGAGGCTGCTATTCATACTACAGTTCCACTGGACTTCATTTGAGATCTGAGGCAGGTCTTGGGAGTGTTGAACTAAAGATATAGTTCTCCAAATAAGCATTACCTGGGCTAACATTTAAGAAATTTTACTTCTGTAAAGTGTATGTCTTTTTGCCACATTCAGATGCTGAATTCCAGCTATGAGAAGGAAGATGTAATATTGGGTTGGGAGGTCTCCAGCAGCAGCCTGTCCTTCCAGGGCCTGGATCAGAAAAACTAAGAGTAGTAAGCACAGTAGCATAATTATGCTTGAGACCAACCCAGCTCTCTTGAAATCTAGGAGACTAAGTGACTTGCTTCAGTGAGCCTTCAAAGCATTTCCTCAAACTGTGATTGTAGTCTGATACTCACTCTGCTGTTTTCCTTTTAGATGGTGGGGTTGCCCATGTGGACTCAGAGGTATCAGGAGGGAACAGCCCTTCTAGCACTGTGGATATAACATTTAGGGTGTTGACATTTACTTATGAAACAGTCAAGATGTTGTTTTACTATCAGACTTGTTTTAGGAATGTATTATGTAGCTTTATTGAGCTACTACCAGTGTATAGAGAGCAGAGTCTTACCTGAAGACTGAGGTCATTCCTGGTGTGTTTGCTTGGAGAAAAGGTGTGCCTTCCCCAAAAGAAACCACAATAAGGGGGATATTTTTGGTAATCTGCAAGAAAGAAATGTTTCTCTCTTGTGCTTGTCCCCCCAGGTAGTGAGGTATCTAAGGAGATTTGCTCATGATGGTAGATGTTAAAGTGGCATGCCTCAGATTTTGTGATATTCTCAGAATGGGTAATTATGACACAAAACCAAGAGACTATAAAAGAAAAGATTGATAAATTTGATTATGTAAAAGTAAAAAAAAGTTTTTATAGGGAAAGATGTATTTTCAGTCAAAACTGGAAAAATACTTGTAACATGTCACAGGCTTGAGCCTAATTTTCTTTTTTTCATGTTTTATCTGTGTTAGCTGTTTCTTTCCTTTTTTCTTAAGCCCAATTTTCTTAAAATCTAAAGAACTTCTATAAAATCAGTAAGAAAGAGTGGGAATCTAATAGAAAAATGAGAAAATATTTGAATAGATAGTCCACAGGAAAATGTCTCATATGAAATGATGTTCAAATTCACTCATAATAAGAAAAAATGCAAATTAAAACTATCATGAGATATTATTTTGCACTTAATCTGATTGATAAAAGTCCAAACCTTTGATAAGAGGATATAAGGAAATAGGGCCTCAATATATTGTTGGTGAGAGTGTAAATTGGTACAACCATTTTGGAAGACAATTTGGCAAGATCTGTAAACATTTATAAAAGGATACTTATTGCAGTATCCTTGTTAAAAGCAAAATATTGATTGTCTTCAATAAGGGACATGTAAAACACAGAATATTGTGTAGCCATTGAAAAGAATGACGAAGAAGCAACATGGATGCAACTAGAGATTATCATACTAAGTGAAGTAAGTCAGAAAAAGAAAGACAAATACCATATGATATCACTTATTTGTGGAATCTAAAATATGACCCAAATGAACCTATCTATGAAACAGAATCACAGACATAGAGAACAGACTGGTGGTTGCCAAGGGGGAGGGTATTGGGGGAGGGATGGAGAATGGGAGGTTGGGGTTAGCATATGTAAGCTTTTATATATAGAATGGCTAAACAACAAGGTCCTACTGTATAGCACAGAGAACTATGTTCAGTATCCTATGATAAACCATAATGGAAAAGAATTTAAAAAAAGAATATATATATATATATGTATAACTGAATCACTTTGCTGTACAGCAGGAATTAACACAACATTGTAAATCAGCTGTAGTTCAATTTAAAAGAAAGAATGAGGAAGATGTTTATGGACTGATATAGAAGATTTTCAAAATAGAGTGTTAAATAAAACAAGAGGGAGAGGGACTCTTTACTGTATACCTTCATCTAACTTCTGAATTTTGAACTATGCATATGTGTTATCTGTTTTTAAATGCAATTTTTCATATGCAGATGAGCTGAAATTTAGAAAGCAGGGCCCCTAGGAGAGGCCTGAAAAGTGGCAATAGCTCTCATGTGGACATTAGAAAAGAGTGGGTAGAATAAAACAGGGCCTGGGTACTGTGGGAGCAAAGTTGTATTGCTTCATATGTGAGACTTTTGTTTTGGAACTTGGTTTATATCAGGGAACAGAACTGACAAACATCCCTGCCTTCATGGAGCGTATATAGGGTGGTGGTACAGGGAGAAACAAGCCATATAGGGACTGGGGCATTGAGAGTGCTGGCATGCAGGTTGCAGGATTAAATAAGTTGGTCAGATAAAGCTCACTGGGAAGTTTTGAGCAGAGACCTCTAGGAAGTGGGGGAGTTGGCCAGGATGGCATCTGGGGGAAAAGCATCCTAGCCAGATAAAATAGCCAGTGCAAAGGCCCTGAGGCACGAGCAAACCTAGTGTGAGGAGGAACAGTGAGGAGCCCAGTATAAGGAGTTGGAGTGAGGGGATTAGCAGGTGAGGTAAAAAAGGTAATAGAGGCACATCTTGTAGGACCCTGTTATTGCCAACATTGGCTGAGTTCTTATGCTTTGTTAGGCTGCACTTTTTTTTTTTTTTTTTTTTTTTGCGGTACGCGGGCCTCTCACTGTTGTGGCCTCTCCCGTTGCGGAGCACAGGCTCAGGACGCACAGGCTCAGCGGCCATGGCTCACGGGCCTAGCCGCTCCGCGGCATGTGGGATCTTCCCGGGCTGGGGCATGAACCCGTGTCCCCTGTATCGGAAGGCGGACTCTCAACCACGGCGCCACCAGGGAAGCCCTAGGCTGCACTTTTATTTGCTGTAGCATTTAATCATCACCTGAACCGTATGAGCTACATACAGTTATTGTCCCCATTTTACAGATGAGAGACTCTTTAGAGAGGTTAAGGAGCTTGCTTGAAGATTCACAGCTAGTAAGTGGAATGCCAGGCCTTAAACCCGAGTCTGTGATTCTAGTCTGGACCTTTATCCTGATGCTGTTCTGTGTTTATTAAGTGCTAAGGGAGAACTAAGGGAAGGCTTTGAGTGTACTCTTGGGCCATGGCGTTGAAGGAGAACAAAGCTGAGGGGATAGAACCCCCAGAAGAAGGAGGAGCCCACGTGGTCAGAGCTAGTTGCACTTTCTCATGATAAACCTTGGAGGCTCTGCAGTCTGGTTTAGCAGGCCAGCCAGAATTGTCTTGCCCAAGTATGTGCCTAGAGGTTCAAGCTGAGCTAGAATTGAGAGCTTGGGAAAGGAAGCAAGGCTTTGAGGCCAAAGGAAGTGTGAAGCCATTTGGAGTGTGATGAGCACAGACTGTGTCTAATTTCTGTGACTCAGCCACCTCTTAGGAGGTGATCGTGTAACGAAGTGACAGTTCACTTAGCTTCTCAGAGAAAGCACGGGTACTGAAAAGATGAGTTTAAATTGTCTGGAGAGGGAATTCCCTGACAGTCCAGTAGTTAGGACTCCTTGCTTTCACTGCCCAAGGCCTGGGTTCAGCCCCTCATTGGGGAACTAAGATACTGCAAGCCGCAGCGTGGCCAACAATTAATAAATAAATAAATACATAAGTTAATTGTCTGGAGAGTGTAAGTTCTGCTATCTAGTGGCCTTGCTAGGAGTAGGAGGTCTCAGAAAGCAGGCTGACCTGAGGAGTGAGGGAAGTTGGCGCCTTTGCTCTTTAGTCGAGACTTATTGCCTGTTAAAAAGTGCAGCTTTCTTCCCACCTTCCATTCCTGGTGCAAACAGTGTTTCACATGAAGCAGCAGATCAAAGACAATCACTAAAGGAAGCTTTTACTTTTTTATTTTATTTTTTTTAATATTTATTTATTTATTTGGCTCTACCGGGTCTTAGTTGCAGCATGTGGGATCTTTGTTGTGGCATGTGGGATCTTTAGTTGTGGCATGTGGGATCTAATTCCCTGACCAGGGATCAAACCCCAGCCCCCTGCATTGGAAGCATGGAGTCTTAGCCACTGGACCACCAGGGAAGTCCCTAAAGGAAGCTTTTTTTTTTTTTTTTGCGGTACGCGGGCCTCTCACTGTTGTGGCCTCTCCTGTTGCGGAGCACAGGCTCCGGACGTGCAGGCTCAGCGGCCATGGCTCACGGACCCAGCCACTCCGTGGCATGTGGGATCTTCCTGGACTGGGGCACGAACCCGTGTCCCCTGCATTGGCAGGCGGGCTCTTAACCACTGCGCCACCAGGGAGGCCCCCTAAAGGAAGCTTTTAAAGAGTTGTCTTGTTACTTGAATATAACTGTACCTGAACACTGTAGTTGTCTGTCTCTGCGCCTCCACAATCATTATTTAATGAATACCTACTAAGTGCTGGGCATTGCTCTAGATCTGCAGCAGTGGTAAGACACACAAGGTCATATAGAGGGAGGAGAGGGGAGGTTGAAAGTAAAACAATAAAATATAAATGATACCAGGCCATGGTAAGTTCTCTGCAGAGATTTTAAAGCGTGCTGGCCTAGAGTGTGAATGGGTGGCCACTTTAAACTGGATGGTCAGGAATGCCTCTTTGAAGAGAGTTCTCACTTCATATGTTACTAAAGTCAGGATATCAGTCTTTTTCTTTTAATGTTGTGCAAATCCAGTCCCTAAGTGAGGTTCCTCATAATGTTGCTTAAATTGCTATGCCATTGTGTGGCAGCAGTGTTTTCTTGGTGAGGGGTGGAGGTCCTACAAATGTTTAGATAATGATATTTAAATCCTCCTAGAGTAGTTATGTTGAGGTGAACTGCAAAGGAGTGAGAGTGTGAAGTAGACTTACTGTATACAATGGATTTTTCCCAACCAAGTGCAAGATAAAGCTAGTACATCTCTGTGTTTATTATTGTTGTTATTTTAAATGATGAAGGTCTAGCTTGCAGAAGAGTCTTCTTCTGCCCAGTGGGGCGTCCTATGTTACCATAACGTCAGGCTTCTCTGTTAGATAGGGGCAGATCTATCATATCTTTTCTTTCTCTACCACATAGAAAACAAAGAAGGCAGCAATTAGTATCTTCAGTCCATGGTAAAACAACCCCCTGTCCCAAACATAAAGCAAAGCTGGTCCTATTGAAAAACAACAAGGGGGAAGGCTGAAGGGCACAATATGAAATGCGCCTACTTGGATGTCAAATCACAGGGTGCAGATCAAAACAGAGCAGCTGGTGAGGGACGCCTAGTCATATGTTTCTTAGAATTTATGAGAAAAGGCACCAAGGGCCTGCAGTTAACAAAGGCACTCAGCATGGAGCAGGTTAGGCTGCCCTATTGGGAGGCACCAGCCAGTCTCTGAGTGTGTTCAACTATGCGGATTTGAAATGAATGGACGGAGTGGTTGGATTTTTCTCCCCATGTGGCAAGTCTGGGTGTTAAAGTTATATCCTTCAGGAACAATGTTGCCTAGTACTTTTGGAGAGGCTGACAAATTTTCATTTTTCTTCAGCATTATAACCTGCATTTCTGTATGTTGATTATGTCTGCTCTTTCAGCATCGGCTTGGAGGTATACGTGTGTGAACCATTTGTGGAGAATCTGTTTTTTGTTCCAGACATTGTGCTCTCCTGTATTTTATGTTGTACCATCAATTTGAAATTCAAAGACCAATTGGAGGTTGTCTTTTTGGTGATATTCACAATACAAGTTTAACATAGAAATATGCAAACTGTAAGTAACCAAAGTAACATGTTTAGAGAATGCACCTGACTTATTCTGGAGATGTACAATCACTGTAAAATATCTAGGCATTCCAGGAAGAGCAGTGACAGTAGCATGCACCCCTTCCTCCAATATGGCAGTCAGATACTCACTGGAATACTTTTCAGTTCATCTACCAATGTTCATTCAGTGTCTGCCCTCAGCCTGGCCTCGTGCTTTTTCATTAATAACATTTGTTGTATATTCCTGATGAGAAAAGTAATGTCTGTTTATTGCAATAAAATTAGAAAAATCTCATAATGAATAGAGAATTTAACAGTTACAGTTTTATAACAGAAAACACTGACATTTCAGTATGTATCTTTCAGTTACCTGTGTGTATATATCCAAACACATACATGCAATACATACATATATAGGTTTTTGTATATACTTTTTATTAACAAAATTAAGCTCTTCATATATATAGTTTGGTATCCTAGTGTATTCATTGCCCTAACAACTAAATCTAATCTTAATGGCTTAACAGAATGAAGGTGAGTTTCTTGTTTTTAGCACAGTCCTTGCAGGTCAGGCAGGTCTCCTGGTCAGCTTTCCTCTAACAGCAAGTTGGAGATAGATTGATCAGAGCTGCTTCTGGTTTGCAGATCACCATCTTTGGAGCTCTATGCTTCCAGCCCTGTGTTTAGGAGAGTGAGCTTGGCAAATTTGCAGTGGTTCTTTACTGCCTAAGACTAGAATGTGATTCATCAGTTTTGCTCACATTTCCATTGATGAGAAATCCAATCACATGATCCCTGCATAACCCAAGGGAGGCTGGGCTGTAGTCTCCTGTAAGCTCAAAAAGAGGAAAGAGTTCAGCCAACATATCACACTGTCTCTGTCCCATCTGCTTTATCTCACTTAACATTGTATCATGGCATTTTCCCCAAATCATTAAATATTCATCAAGATCATGATTTTTAATAGCCTCAGAGTTTCCCATCAAATGCACATGCCATTCTTTACTTAGTTAAAGTATTCCAGGAAGTTTTGTGTACAGTGACATACAACCCTCACTCCAAAGTGATTTCCTGAAGCCAACTAATCTAAGGTTTTGGACATTTAGTTTTTTGGCATTTATTTAGAAATGTTAGGATACTAATGTTAAAGATGCAAAGGAAAAATTTCTCTTTACATTAGCACAAACTTTTATGGCCCAAAACCATAAACAGAAGGGCAAAGCTGTCTCCTATATCCTCCAATGCCCCATCTTTTCTATAAATAGAGTGTTTCCCCGCACCCTCCCATTTCTCCCTACTATTGTCTCTCTTCATTCACACCCTTTTATTTTCTTCTTTCCTAGGCAGATTCCCCCCCCCGAAAAAAAACCAACTAACCTTAAGTTTACACCGCTCAGTTTTTCCCCTTTTGCGCTATATTTCAGCTCCCTCCTCAACCCCTCTCAACACTCTCCCTCCTCCAGAGGTGCTGGGCTTGCCAGCCAGTGTTACCACTCCCCTTAGTACTTTGTCCATAGGCAGTGGTCCCCAACCTTTTTGGCGCCCGGTTTTTGGACCGGTTTTGTGGAAGACAAGTTTTCCAGGACAGGGTGGGGGGGTGAGGTGGGGGGGGCGGGGAATGGCTCAGGTGGTAATGCCAGCGATGGGGAGCAGCAGATGAAGCTTCACTAGCTTGCCCTGCCCCCTCGCCTCCTGCTCTGCGCCCTGGGATTGGGAACCTCTGTCCATAGGGACTTAGGATGAAGAGAGAATGTTCAACCAGCTGAGAAAGAGAAGGGGCTTGTGTAACCAAGAAGAATAGGACTTGCTTTTTTTTTTTTTTAATTTAATTTATTTTTTTTTTTGCGGTACACCGGCCTCTCACTGCTGTGGCCTCTCCCGTTGCGGAGCACAGGCTCCAGACGCGCAGGCTCAGCGGTCATGGCTCACGGGCCCAGCCGCTCCGCGGCATGTGGGATCTTCCCGGACCGGGGCACGAACCCATGTCCCCTGCATCGGCAAGCGGACTGTCAACCACTGCGCCACCAGGGAAGCCCAGGACTTGCTTATTAATAGCTCTCAGCAGACTGTGGTTTGAGGTAAATTAACAATTCCATTTTACAACTAAATGTGAAGTGTATGTGTATGTGTGTGTGTGTGTGTGTCTCTCCACCAGTCTCTAAATTCTGTCTTCTACGTAGAAATGAAGTAGGTAAGAAAAATAGCCCCATTGTGACCTTTTGGAAGGGTATAGGTCATTTGTTTTAGAATACTTTAGCTCAAAATGACTGTAAGACAAAATCAATATAGCTTTTGGATTTATCAAAATGGCTTAGTAAAAGGTGTCAACTGAAAAAAATGCACGAGCCAAAAGGTGAGAATTATGTTTTATTCAGGGATGTTACAGAGGACTGAAGCCCAGAAACAGCCTCTCAGGTAGCTCCGAGCAACAGTTCCAAAAAGGTACAGGAAGAGCCAGGCTATATATATATAGGAGTTTTTGCTTCAAAGAAAAACATGTAGTCTAACATCAAAAGATGACTGCTAATCACAAAAAAATCAGACTTCTCAAGTTAATGATTTTAGTGCTTTTCTATGTATGGGAAGATGCAAGAGTCTGAGCTCATTGAAAGTATTCCTTTGATGTGCATCTTAACTTCTAGGGCCCCGTATCCTGTTTTTCTCCATCCTGAATTCCCCTCAGGGTGCACTGGAGCGGGGGCGGGGTCAGGGGGCTGGGGTGGCCCTGCAGCAGTGGATGGGTTGATGGCGCAACACTCCGTGTTTACTCAAATGACAGGCAACATTTTTTTTTTTTTGTCCACAAAGGAAAACCCAGTGGACTAACATGGGCAGACAACCCTGCTTCTGTTTGGCCTTTACTTCAGAGAGTCCAAATACTCCCATTGGACCTCAGCTGCCTCACTCACCTGACCCTTTTCTCTTTTGTTTTCTAGAGGCTGAGGTAGAATCTTTTACAAACATATTGACTAGAAAACTGAGGGTAAAGCTCTACTAACTAGTTGTATGACTTTGTCCTGATCTAGTTGTTTGGACTCCTGGCTAGAGAGAATTTTAGTTTGGTGCCATTATTTACTCTAGTCGAATTCCTCTTTGCTCCTAGATTATATTTCCTAGTCAGTGTTTTCCAGATATGTGAGGTCTCTATGCTAGATTGAATTTTACTTGTTAGACAGCTACCCTACTCATGAACACCATTATATAGCAATTCCCTTTCTATATGGCCTCAGAGATTCATAACCTGAGGGCCAGTCTGCCCAAACCTAACTTTAAAATCTCTTTCTTCATCTCTTTTAGTAGTTCTTTAAGACTATCACCCCATAAGCCCTGCCCTTATCCTGGACCTATTTTTCTTGGTCTTGTTTGGTTTGTCTAACTAATGCATACTTATCAGCTAGTTCTTAAGGCTGGTACTTTGGTGAAGTTGTCTTCTTTACCTATGACTCTAACCTGACGCTTGGATTGGTCTCCCTAGTGTCTGAGTGGCATGGACTGAGTTGACAGGGCACTCTTCATTGGAATCTGCCTTTTGTATGAGTCAGCAGAAAATACTTTCTCTGTTTATGTTTCAGATTGTGTCCTCCCTAGTGGACCTGTCAGGGTCTGGTTTCTTGTCCAAGAAATACCTCCAATTTTTCTCACCCCAGAGCCCAGTGAATAATTACACCTTTCCTGGCATGTCTGTCTTCCTTTTCATTTGCATAATTCATTCTGACACTTCTGGAGGAGTGACTCCTTTCCAGCCTCTCATTGTATAGTTTTACTCTAGTAAAATATAGATAAATCGATTATTGGAGTTTGTAGACAAGAACTTAAAATAATTATTATAAGTATGTTAAGGAAAACACACGGCATGGATACACAGGACAGAAAGAGAAGAATTTCATCAGAGGATTGAAATCTATAAAAAATAATCAAATGAGCATATTATAATTAAAGAACACAATATCTGAAATTAGCACTCATTTGAGGGCTTTAACAGCAGTCTGGATATAGCAGAAAACAGGATCAGTGAACTTGAAGACAGATTAACAGAAACTATCCAAACTGAATTACAGAGAAAAAAGAATGGCAGGAGGTTGGAAGCACAGAATATAAAAACAACACGTTTGATACAAAAGTATAGTCTAACAGTCCAAAAAGTCTAACATACATGACATTGGAGCTCCAGAAGGAGAGAAGAGAGGGAATAGTTCAGAAGCAATAGTTGAAGAGATGATGCTTGAGAAGTTACCAAAACTGGTAAAAGAAATCAGTAGATTCAGGAAACTCAGTGAATCCCCAGCAGGATGTATGTATATGCATCCTAGCACTTCATAGTCAAACTGCTGATAACCAGCAGTAAAGAGAAAATTCTCACGAGCTAGATAGTATGGTTGGGGTGAGGGTGGGAAGACACATTAACTTTCAAAAAAACAACAATAATATTAATCGATGTCTTTTCAGTAGAACTCATGAAAGTCAAAATACAATGGAATAACATATTTAAAGTGCTGAAAGGAAAAAACAAAAACTGCCAACCTAGAATTCTATATTCTGTGAAGATATCCATAAAAAAAAGGTGAAAAAAAAAGAAGGTGAAATAAAGGCGTTTTCAGGCAAACAAAAGCTGAAGGAATTCATTACCAGAAGATCTATACCATAAAAAATACTAGCAATAGTAACAATAATCTTTTGGTATTTAGAATACCTGTAGAAGTAAAATATGTGATAACAGTAGCACAAATGGTGGGAGAGTTAAATGAAGTTAAATGTTGTAAGCGTAATTGTTTTATTTATAACTGTAGGATTTTAATTTATGGAGCTGAACAACATGGAGGAGCCAATGCCATTGAAAAAAAAATCTATTACTTACATTTCCTGAGAGAAGGGGGCCTGTCATGCCATGCAGGGCCACATGAGGAGCACCAGATTTTCATCAGGAGGTAGAACTAGGAGTGAGGGGAAAGCCTAGGTCAGAGTCTTTACTGGGGTTTCTGTGGGAAAGGCAACCCTCAGAGTAAACAGCATAGCGCTGGCTAGTTGGAATAATTCCAGTTAGCTGTGGGCTACAGGGGTGATCTGTCATTGCCTAGTACCTGGCCCTGGGATGATTTAGTTCAGGGGAAATACTAGCTTGGTCTGCGAGAGTTAGGTAAAGGGGGTCATTGGGAATATAAACTCAGGATCGGTTGGCTTGCCCATGAAGGGTGTGCTCCTACCCAAGGTCTTTGCTGTCTCTAAGAATTGGCTAGCCCCAGGAAGGGCAGTTTCTCCCTGGTCAGCAAGATTTTTTAAATGTCAAAACATTATAAGATACAGAAATAAAAAACATGATTAATACAATCATGCATTGTTCAGGAAGTGGTAAATGTAGTGATTTAGGGTAGACTGTAAGAAGGCAAGGATGCATATTTAATGTCTAGAGATGTGCTCTCCAATATAGTAGCTACTAGTCACATGTGGCTATTTATATTTAAAGTTAAAGTAAAAATATAGTTCCTTAGTCATACAACCACATTCAAGTGCTCCATAACCACACGTGGCTAGTGGCTACCACAGTGGAGAGTGTAGTTACGGAACAATTCTATCAAGATAGAAATTTTTATTGCATTATGCTGCTCTAAGGTAATCACTAAAGACTAATACAAAACACTTAAGTTAATAGAGTAGAAAAATAGAATAAGAAAAATACTTGATTAATCCAAATGAAATCAGAAAAGAATAGAAAAAGGAACAAAGAACTGATATGACAAATAGAAAACAGAAAGCAAGATGATAGACTTAACCCCAAATGTAAGTCAACGTATACATTTCAGTTAAAAGGGAAAACTAATAGTACGTAAGTCAGAATAGTGGGTCCCCCGGAGCTGCGGGAGGCCTTGACGAGGAAGAAGCAGTACAGTACAGTAATGCATTACAGGACATGTAAACCAGTGGCTTGGTGAAGGCACGTGGGAGGTTTACTTTCTCCAGTTTCCATCCTCTACTTTTTAATATACCTTTACTACTGTTTATGTTTCATTAAATGTTCTATGAAAAAGTATCACTACACCTTTTCCTTTTGGGAGTTTTAACAGAAGACTGGGGTTATAGAAAAAATTTTCTGTGATTTATTTCTTATAAACACATGCTTCTTGTTGGCTCTGGAGAATTTAGGTGGATGACTCTGAGACTGAATGGTCAGTCAGTGCCCTCAGCTTTGTCAGACAGTCTTATATGGCTTCATTCTTTTCTAAAAAAAAAAATAAATTTAGTTATTTATTTTTGGCTGTGTTGGGTCTTCGTTTGTGTGCGAGGGCTTCCTCTAGTTGTGGCAAGCGGGGGCCACTCTTCATCGTGGTGCGCGGGCCTCTCACTGTCGCGGCCTCTCTTGTTAAGGAGCACAGGCCCCAGACGCGCAGGCTCAGTAGTTGTGGCTCATGGGCCCAGTTGCTCCGCGGCATGTGGGATCTTCCCAGATCAGGGCTCGAACCCATGTCTCCTGCATTGGCAGGCGGATTCTCAACCACTGCGCCACCAGGGAAGCCCCAATATAGCTTCATTCTTAGTGGGATAGCATTCTACTGCCGCGTGAGGACGAAAGTTAACCTGTGATCACTCGGAATTAGACGCTGCTCTGACAATATTTTGTAAATTCATACTAACCTTTCCATGTTCCTAATGTATTTCTAGCCTTCTTCTCAACGTCCTGTTTCTCTTCCAGCTTATCTCCACCTTTTCCCAAATCTGATTCATTCCTTTAGCTTTTTGCTGTATCCTTTTTGGTCCTTTGGTTCTATTGAGAGTAACAGTCCAGTGCCAGGACTCCAGATCTTCACTCCCAAAACTGCTCTATCCACAATCATCCTTAAAATTTCTCTTTGTTTCACACCTCACACCCAAGCCATCAGCAAATCCTATCAGCTGTATCTTCTAGAATCACTGTTTTTCACCCATATCCAGGGCTACCACCCTGGTCCCAGCCACCATTGTTTCTTATTGCAGTAGCCTCCTAAAGAGTCTCTCAGTTTCCCTCTTGTCCCTTGCCATTTATTTTCTATACAGCAGACTGTATGATCATTCTAAAATCCAAGTCAAGACTATTTTACTCATTTGTTCAGAACCTGCCAGTTTCTCCTCATTTCACTTAAAATAAAAGCCAAAGTCCTGTAGACCTTTTTTTTTTTTTTAACATCTCTACTGGAGTGTAATTGCTGTACAATGGTGTGTTAGTTTCTGCTTTATAACAAAGTGAATCCGCTATACATATACATATATCCCCATATCTCCTTCCTTTTGTGTCTCCCTCCTACCCTCCCTATCCCACCTCTCTAGGTGGTCACAAAGCACCGAGCTGATCTCCCTATGCTATGTGGCTGCTTCCCACTAGCTATCAGTTTTACATTTGGTAGTGTATATATGTCCATGCCACTCTCTCATTTCATCCTAGCTTACCCTTCCCCCTCCCCATGTCCTCAAGTCCATTCTCTCCGTCTGCGTCTTTATTCCTGTCCTGCCCCTAGGTTCTTCAGAACTTTTGTTTTTTTTTTAGATTCCATATATATGTGTTAGCGTACAGTATTTGTTTTTCTCTTTCTGACTTACTTCACTGTGTATGACAAGACTCTAGGTCCATCCACCTAACTACAAATAACTCAATTTCATTTCTTTTTATGGCTGAGTAATATTCCATTGTATATATGTGCCACATCTTCTTTATCCATTCATCTATTGATGGACACTTAGGTTGCTTCCATGTCCTGGCTATTGTAAATAGAGCTGCAATGAACATTGTGGTACTTGTCTCTTTTTGAATTATAGTCCTGTATATCTTATTTTAATTTTTATTCTATATTGGAATATACTTGATTTACAATGTTGTGTTAGTTTCAGGTGTATAGCAAAGTGATTTAGTTATACATATACATATATCTATTTCTTTTCAGATTCTTTTCCCATATAGGTTACTACAGAGTATTGAGTAGAGCTTCCTGTGCTAATTATCTATCTTTATATATAGTAGTGTTTATATATAAATCCCAACCTCCTAATTTATCCCTCCCCCCAACCTTTCCCCTTTAGTAACCATAAGTTTGTTTTCAAAGTCAGTAAGTCTGCTTCTGTTTTGTAAATAAGTTCATTTGTATCATTTTTTAGATCCTACACATGAATGATATCATATGCTACCTGTCTTTCTCTGTCTGACTTACTTCAATTAGTATGATAATCTCTAGGTCCATCCATGTTGCTGCAAATGGCATTATTTCATTCTTTTTTATGGCTAATACTCCATTGTATATATGTACCTCATCTTCTTTATCCATTCATTTGTCAGTGGACACTTAGGTTGCTTCCATGTCTTGGCTATTGTAAATAGTGCTGCAGGGAACATTGGGGTGCATGTATCTTTTCAAAGTATGGTTTTCTCCAGATATATGCCCAAGAGTGGCATTGCTGGATCATATGGTACCTCTATTTTTAGTTTTTTAAGGAACCTCCATACTGTTTTTGATAGTGGCTGTACCAATTTACATTCCCACCAACAGTGTAGGAGGGTTCTTTTTTCCCCACACCGTCTCCAGCATTTATTATTTGTCAACTTTTTGATGATGGACATTCTGACTGGTGTGAAGTGATACTTCATTGTAGTTTGATTTGCAGTTCTCTAATAATTAGTGATGTTGAGCATATTTTCATGTGGTTTTTGGCCATCTGTTTGTCTTCTTCAGAGACATATCTATTTAGATCTTTTGCCCATTTTTTGATTGGGTTTTTTTTTATATTGAGCTGCATGAGGTGTTTGTATATTTCGGAGATTAACCCCTTGTCAGTCACATCATTTGCAAATATTTTCTCCCTTTCTGTGGGTGGTCTTTGCACTTTGTTTATGGTTTCCTTTGCTGTGCAGAAGCTTTTAAGTTTAATTAGGTCCCATTTGTTTATTTTTATTTTCATTACACTAGGCGGTGGATACAAAAAGATATTTCTGTGATTTATGTCAGAGTGTTCTGCCTATGTTTTCCTCTAAGAGTTTTATAGTATTCAGTCTTACACTTAGGTCTTTAATCCATTTTGAGTTTATTTTTGTGTGTGGTGTTAAAGAATGTTCTAATTTCATTCTTTTACCTGTAGCTGTCCAGTTTTCTCAGAACCACTTATTCAAGAGATTGTCTTTTCTCCATTGTATATTCTTCCTTCCTTTGTTGTAGATATATTGACCATAAGTGTGTGAGTTTATCTCTGGGCTTTCTGTTCTTTTCTGTTGATCTATATTTCTGTTTTGCCCCAGTACCATACTGTTTTGATTACTGTCGCTTTGTAGTATAATCTGAAGTCAGGGAGGCTGATTCTTCCAGTTCCGTTTTTCTTTCTCAAGATAGCTTTGGCTAGTCGGGGTCTTCTGTGTTTCCATACAAATTTTAAGGTTTTTTGTTCTAAATCTGCAAAAAATGCCACTGGTAACTTGATAGGAATTGTATTAAATCTGTAGATTACCTCGGGTAGTAGAGTCATTTTCACAGTATTGATTCTTCCAATCCAAGAACACAGTATATCTTTCTGTTTGTGTCATCTTCTATTTCTTTCATCAGTGTCTTATAGTTTTCAGAGTACAGGTTTTTTGCCTCCTTAGGTAGGTTTATTCCTAGGTATTTTATTCTTTTTGATGTGATGGTAAATGGGATTGTTTCCTTAATTTCTCTTACTGACCTTTTGATGTTAGTGTATAGAAATGCAACAGATTTCTGTGTATTAATTTTGTATCCTACAACTTTACCAAATTTGTTGATGAACTCTAGTAGTTTTCTGGTAGCATCTTTAGGATTTTCTAAGTATAGTATCATGTCATCTGCAATCAGTGACAGTTTTACTTCTTTTTTTCCAATTTGTATTCCTTTTTCTTCTCTGATTGCTGTGGCTAGGACTTCCAAAACTATGTTGAATAAAAATGGTGAGAGTGGACATCCTTGTCTTATTCCTGATCTTAGGGGAAATGCTTTCACCTTTTTTCACTGTTGAGTATGATGTTAGCTGTGGGTTTGTCATATACGGTCTTTATTATTTTATTATTATTATTATTTAGAATATTTATTTATTTGGTTTGCTGGCTCTTAGTTGCGGCAGGTGGGCTCCTTACTTGTGTCTCATGGGCTCCTTAGTTGTGGCACATGGGCTCCTTAGTTGTGGCATGCAAACTCTTAATTGCAACATGCATGTGAGATCTAGTTCCCTGACCAGGGAACATACCTGGGCCCCCTGCAATTGAGAGTGCAGAGTCTTAACCACTGCACCACCAGGGAAGTCCCTATGGCCTTTATTATGTTAAGGTATGTTCCTTCTATGCCCACTTTCTGGAGCGTTTTTATCATAAATAAGTGTTGAATTTTGTCAAAAGCTTTTTCTGCATCTATTGAGATGATCGTATGTTTTCTATTCTTCAGGTTGTTAATGTGGTGTATCACAATGATTGATTTCTGGATATTGAAAAAACTTTGCATCCCTGGGATAAATCCCACTTGATCATGGTGTATGATCCTTTTAATGTATTGTTGGATTCAGCTTGCTGGTATTTTGTTGAGGATTTTTGCGTCTGTGTTCATCAGTGATATTTGCCTGTAATTTTCCTTTTTTGTGGTATCTTTGTCTGGTTTTGGTATCAGAGTGATGGTGGCCTCATAGAATGAGTTTGGGTATGTTCCTTCCTCTGTAATCTTTTGAAATAGTTTCAGAAGGATAGGTGTTAACTCTTCCCTAAATGTTTGAGAGAATTTGCCTGTGAAGCCATTTGGTCCTGGACTTTTGTTTTTTGGGAGTTTTTAAATCACAGTTTCAATTTCAGTGCTTGTGAGTGGTCTGTTCATATTTTTTATTTCTTCCTGGTTCAGTGTTGGGAGACTGTACCTTTCTAAGAATTTGTCCATTTTATTGGCATATGGTTGCTGTAGTAGTCTCTTATGATCCTTTGTATTTCTGTGATGTCCATTGTAACTTCTCCTTTTTCATTTCTAATTTTATTGATTTGAGCCTTCTCCCTTTTTTTCTTGATGAGTTTGGCTAAAGATATATCTGTTTTCTTTATCTTGTCAAAGAACCAGCTTTTAGTTTCATTGACCTTTGCTATTGTTTTCTTCATCTCTATGTCATTTATTTCTGCTCTGATCTTTATTTCTTTCCTTCTGATAACTTTGGGTTTTGTCTGTTTTTCTTTCTCTAGTTGCCTTAGGTGTAATGTTAGATTGTTTATTTGGGATTTTTCTTGTTTCCTGAGATAAGATTATATTGCTCTAATCTTCCCTTTTACACTGCATCCCATAGGTTTTGGATTGTCGTATTTTTGTTTTCATTTGTCTCTAGGTATTTTTAAATTTTCTCTTTGATTTCTTCAGTGATCCATTGGTTGTTTAGGGGCATTTTGTCCTAGAAGGAGAAGAGAGAGAGAAAGTGCCTAAGAAAATATTTAAAGAGATAATGGCTGAAAACTTCCCTAACATGGGAAAGGAAACAGTCACCCAAGGCCAGGAAGTGCAGAGTTCCACACAGGATAAACCCAAGGAGGAACACACCGAGACACATATTAATCAAACTGACAAAAATTAAACACAAAGAGAGAATATTAAAAGCAACAAGGGAAAAGCAACAAATAACATACAAGGGAATCCCCATAAGGTTATCAGCTGATTTTTCAGCAGAAACTCTGCCAGCCAGAAGGGAGTAGTATGATATATTTAAAGGGATGAAAAGGAAAAAACTTACAACCAAGAATACTCTACCCAGCAAGGCTCTCATTCAGATTCGACAGAGAAATCAAAAGTTTTACAGACAAGCGAAAACTAAGAGAATTCAGCACCACCAAACCATCTTTATAACAAATCCTAAAGGAATTTCTCTAGGTGGAAAAGAAAAGGCCACAAGTAGAAATAAGAAAATTATGAATGGGAAAGCACCCAGTAAAGGCAAACATACATTAAAGGTAGGAAATCATCCACACACAAATATGATATCAAAACCAGCAATCATGAGGAGAATACAAATTCAGGATATTGGAAATGCATTTGAAATTAAGACACCAGCAACTTAAAACGATCTTGTATATTTAAAGACGGATATATCAAAACCTCATGGTAACTGCAAACCAAAACTTTATCAAGACAAAAGATATACACCCAAAAAAGAAAAAGGAATCCAAAAACAACACTAAAGATAGTCATCAAATCACAAAAGAAGAGAAAAAAAGAGGAAGGGAAGAAAAGATACCTACAAAAACAAACCCAAAACAATTAACAAAATGGAAATCAGAACCTATATATCGGTAATTACGTTAAGTGTAAATGGATTAAATGGTCCAACCAAAAGACATAAACTGGCTAAATGGATACAAAAACAAGACCCATATGTATGCTGTCTACAATAGACCCACTTCAGATCTAGGGACACATACAGACTGAAAGGGAGGGGATGGAGAAATGTACTCTATGCAAATGGAAAACAAAAGAAAGCTGAAGTTGCAATACTCATATCAGACAAAACAGACTTTAAAATAAAGACTGTTACAAGAGACAAAGAAGGACATGACATAATGATCATGGGATCAATCCAAGAAAAAGATACAACAATTGGAAATATATATGCACTCAATATAAGAGCACCTCAATATATAAGGCAAACGCTAACTGCCATAAAAGAAGAAATCAGCAGTAACACAATAATGGGGGACTTTAACACCTCACTTACATCAATGGACAGATCATCCAGACAGAAAATCAATAAGGAAACTCAGGCCTTAAATGACACGTTAGACCAGATGGACTTGATATTTATAGAGCATTCCATCCAAAAGCAGCAGAATACACATTCTTTGAAAGTGCACATAGAACATTCTGCAGGATAGATCACTTGCTGGGCTGTAAAGCAAGCCTCAGTAAATTTAAGAAAACTGAAATCATATCAAGCATCTCTTCTGCCCACAACACTATGAGATTAGAAATCAACTACAAGCAAAAAACTATAAAAACACAAACACATGGAGGCTAAACAATACATACACAACAGATAAGCTTATTAGCTATATGACATGATGATTATTTACTATTCATTAAGTAGAAGTGGATCATCATAAAGGCCTTTGTCCTTGTCATTTTCACATTGAGTAGGCTGAAGGGGAGGAGGGAGAGGAAGGGTTGGTCTTGCTGTCTCAGGGGTGACAAGAGGTGGAAGAGGAGGAGGAGGTGGAAGGGGAGGGGGGAGAGGCAGGCACACTTGGTGAACTTTACAGAATACTTCATAATTTCTGACTTTTTTGCTTTTTCATTTCTCTGAAAATGTTTCTGTAATATATGCTACCAGTCTTTCTTCTACCATTTGCTTTAGTTACAGTGCCTGTATCACAGAAGGGCCCATGTCATAAAAGGAGTTAAAAGCAATCTGCCAGTTTGTCTAATGTCAATTTGTTTTCTGACACTGCTTCTTTTACATCTTCTTCCTAATAGTCTGGCACTGGTTCAGAAGCGCTCACCTCCATCAAGTTGTCTTCTGTTAATTCTTCTGGTGTGGTGTCTGTTAGCCCTTGAATCTCTCCAAGATCCATATCTTGAACCCTTCAGCTTCCACTTTTTCTGTCATATCCACAGTCTCTCTCTTTCATGATTTCGTTGACCGGCTATGTAGTAAATCCTGTGGAGTCATGCTCAACAACTGGACACAGTTTTCTCCAGCAGAAATATATTGTTTCAGGCTTGATGGCTTTCACAGCTTTTTCTATAACAACGATGGCATCTTGAATGGTGTAATCCTTCCAGACTTTCCTGATGTCCTGATGTTCTATCAGGGTTCTCTTCCATAGTGTGACAATCCTTTTCATAGAGTACCGTGTGTAATTAGCCTTTAAGGTCCTTATGATCCCCTGATATAGAGACTGAATTAGAGACATTATGTTTGGGGGCAAGTAGATCACTTTGACGCCTTCAATGTTGAACTCATGGAGTTCTAGGTGGCTGGGGGCATTGTCCAATATCAAAAGAACTTTAAAAGGCAGTTCCTTACTGGCAAGGTACTTCCTGTCTTCAGGGACAAGCATCGATGGAACCAATCCAGAAAAGCGGTTCTGGTTGTCCAGGCCTTCTTCTTATACCACCAAAAGACTCATTCTTTAATTGGATTGTCTTTTCATCACTGACTTGTAAGAGTTCTTCATATATTCTAAATACAAGTCCCTTATCAGAGACATGATTGCAAATATTTCCTCCCATTCTGTGGGTTGTCATTTAAATACTTTCTTGATGGTGTGCTTTTTTTTTTTTTTTTTTTTGCAGTACGCGGGCCTCTCACTGTTGTGGCCTCTTCCTTTGCGGAGCACAGGCTCCGGACGCGCAGGCTCAGCGGCCATGGCTCACAGGCCTAGCCGCTCCGCGGCTTGTGGGATCTTCCCGGAGCGGGGCACAAACCCATGTACCCTGCCTCGGCAGGTGGACTCTCAACCACTGCACCACCAGGGAAGCCCTGATGGTGTGCTTTAAATGACAAATGTTTTTAGCTTTTACACTTAGCTCTATGATCTACTTTTAGTTACTTTTTGTATGTGGTGTGAGGTAAGGGTCCAGATTCATTCTTTTGTATATGGATATCCAGTTGTCCCAGCACTATTTGTTGAGAAGACTGTTCTTTCCCCATTGAACAGTCTTGGCACACTTGTTGAAAATCGGCTGTCCACAGACAGATGGGTTTACTTGTTTCTTTTTTTATTTGAAGTAGAGTTGATTGACAATATTGTGTTAGTTTCAGGTGTACAGCAAAGTGATTCAGTTGTATATATTTTTCAGATTATCTTCCATTATAGGTTATTATAAGATATTGATATAGTTCCCTGTGCTATACAGTAAATCATTGATGCTTATCTATTTTATGTACAGTAGTTTGTATTTGTTAACACATTTTTGAACTCTCAATTCTATTCCATAGATCTAATATGTCTATCCTTACACCAGTATAATGCTCAGATTATTCTGGAATGGTCTTTTCATTTTTCCTCATTAGCTGAGCGACCTCGGAGAATTTAGATGCTTGTGTCAATATCCTCATTTGTAAATTGGAAATATATTATCCATCTCCCCTCAGGATTGTTGTGAGGACTAAACAAGAATATAATAAAGCTTTTAGTTAAGTGCTTATCACATAATACTCCATTTAAAACAATTTTAATGGAAATCTACTTTCCATTCATAATATTTCCTTTCCTTCTGGCTAATCCTCCCCAATATAGACTATTCCTTATATTTTAAAATGTCTTGTGGGTAAGATTGATTCAGTGAGAAGAAGTGGGCATATTCCTTTACCACCACCAGGATTCAACAACCCCTAACCTGAAAAGCATGCATTTTCTCATATGACTCTCTCCTTATTTTTTATTTTTATTTTTGCCACTGTGTATTAAGCTCCAGGGCACCTTTCCACTTTCCCCAATAACCATAGAAACCGGTGTGGTCTTCTCCATCCTTTTCCTGCATCCACACTTATGAACCAACGTGCTGGCTATCCTGCTTCTGGACCTACCTTCAGTGTTTCTTATCTCCATTTTCCTCTCCACCAGCAGGGAAGCCCTTTGGGTTTATTTATTGTTGGAACAATTGCATCTCAGATTTTAAATTATGAAATTCTCTTCCTTAATCAGTTTCCTTACTTTTCACTTACAATGAATTTGGGATTAGATCCTGACCTCTAATCTTTCAGCCTCTCCCTGTTTTCTTGGTCCATGGCCTTTTTTCTGGACCCATTTGCCTGTATGTAAGCATTTTGGTCAACCATTTCAGCGAGACAGTCTCTTTCATTCTAAGAACCCAAGGTCACTTGAATGCAAAAAAGGCCCTTTATTAACTTTAGAGGCTTATCTCCTCAAGTCACTAAGCATTGCTGGGTGGGGAAAGCCAAAAAGCCTTTTCAAGTTGTTCCCTGTATTCTTCTTTAGTCCTTTCTTGGGCTCCCTCCAATGCTAATATTATCTTTACTCTCTGCTAGTTATTTCTGTTTTGTCTGCAGATCAGTGAGCGTCTTTCCTATCCTAAAATATCTCATTCTTCAGCCTCTTATGTGTTCTCTGTTTCTTCATCACATCCGTAAAGAGTATTCTTTACTTGGTGCACCGCCTTTTGGTTTGTATTCATTCCCTAAAAATTATGCTTTGTGACTGTGCAGGGAAGAGTTTTTAACATAGCAGGCCTGAGTTTGCTGTCTTTAGAAGGGCCTACTTGCAGGGTTGGCTCTTGGCTGGAGCCTGAAAATTTGGCTTTTGAAAAGTTCCTTTTCAGATAACACTTTTGCCTGCTTGGGGGCACTGAATGCCTGCTTTCCTTCTGGGTGTCTGGAATTTTGATAGTTATGATTTTGGTCTTTGTGCCTGTAACCAGCCCTCAATAAAATCCTTGGATTCCGAGTCTCCAGCAGGCTTCTCTGGGCAGAGACATCGCACAACACATAGGAGGCCTGTGTGTAGATTCCTCCAGACTCCATGTGATGTGTCTTTTTCCCTTGATGATCC
Organism: Hyperoodon ampullatus; assembly: GCF_949752795.1. NCBI lineage: Eukaryota > Metazoa > Chordata > Mammalia > Artiodactyla > Ziphiidae > Hyperoodon > Hyperoodon ampullatus. The sequence goes on along the minus strand of NC_136917.1, from coordinate 133,449,711 downwards.
TGTTGTATATCTTTCTCTACAATAAATGATAGCCTCCTGAGTCCTGCAAGTCCTTCTAGCAAACCACCAAAAGTGTAGGTGGCTGTGGGACCTCTTACAGTGTCCTTCCTCGCCATCCTTAATTCAAACTGCTCTCAAAAGCTTGATCTATTTATGAAATCTGGAAGTCTTTTCTTAGTTTGTAATGTCTGTTGCCAATACTCTTGCTTCCAGAAACTTTCCTTCCTCTACTTCGGTAAGAACGCCCTACCCTGCCTCTCCTCACACCTCATTCATCTTCAGCAGACATTTATTGAATGCCTGGATGTGCCAGGCAGTGGGCCTGGTACACAATAGCGAGTGAAAACAGTCATGGTGCAGCATATGGTCTAGTGGGAGAAGACAAGCAGATGGTACATTCTGAGAAAAGTACTGTGTTGTAAGAGTGATTAAAAGGGGAGATATACTTCAGAAGGGTGGTCAGTGAGGAAGTCCATAGGATGGTCTGTGGAGATAGCAAACAGGCAGGTAAAGGCTGTTGGTAAAGAACCGGAACAGCAGAGAACAGCACATGTAAATGATTAAAAAGGCACTTGGCATCTTCTAGGATTCAAAAGGAGTCTGGTGTGGCTGGAGCACTGCGAGAAGAGGGAGAGTGGAGAGGGGTTTGGAGGGTAGCAAGGTCCAGATCACTCAGAGCTTTGTAGGCATGTTCAAAACTTCATACTTTAGGGGCAATGGGAGGCCAGTAAAGGGTTTATTCAGCCAAGCAACAGGTATCTTTTCAAAAGATCATTCTTACAGTTGTAGAGACAATGGATTAGAGAGGGGTAAGAAGGGGAGAGCCTAGTTTGGAGATTACTAGTGATATAGGTGAAAGATGATGGTGATGTGGGTCTGTGTGATGGCTGAGGAGATGGAAAGGAGTGAATGGACTTGGAAGTATGGAGTTCTGCAAGATTTTAACCTTACTTATCTTCTATCTGCTCTCTCCTTTGGTGATCATCTTCATTCCCACATTGTTAACTATCACCTCTGTGTGAAAGACTCTAACCCTATGATCCTAATCCTGACGTGAGCCAGTTTCACATTTACAAAGGAACGGTTACATTTCAGAAATGTAAATGGTTCCAGAGCCATAATGCTTCTGCCACTTACTATCAGTGTGATCTTGGACCAGTTATTTCACTTCCTCATGCCTCAGTTTCCTCATCTGTAAAACGGGGATAATGCATTACCTACCTAATAGGATTGTTGTGAAGATTAAATGAGTCAGCAAACAAAAAACATCTGGGCAGTAGCTTGCACAGAGTAATCTATCAACATCAGTTCCACCAGCAGGACTCCACAATTTCTCTGTCCCCGTCAGTCACAGGTGAAACTGCCCCCAGCACCCAGTCTAGCTCTTTCACCTAACACTTCCATTTCTGTTAATGGCACTAGCCAGAGATTCCTAACCACAGTCACATTTGACTCTTTGCTGTCAAGTAGAAACCTAAAATTAGCGATTGCTACTAAGCATATTTTCACTTTTATCTGCACATAAAGTGAAAGTTACAGCTTCTTTTATTCATCAACAAATACAGTTGACCCTTGGACAACACAGTTTTGAACTGTATTGTGGGTTCACTTACAGAGATTTCTTTCAGTAAATATATTGGAAAGTTTTTTTGAAGATTTGCAACAATTTAAAAAATTTGCAGATGAACCATGTAGCCTAGAAATATCAAAAAAAATTATGAAAAAGGTATGTCATGAATGTATAAAATATATGTTAGATATACAAATACATACAAAATGTATGTTAATCGGCTGTTTATGTTATCAGTAAGACTTCTGGCCAACAGTAGGCTGTTAGTAGTTAAGTTTTGGGGGAGTCAAAAGTTACAGGCAGATTTTTAGCTGCATGGAGGATTGGTACCCCTGTGTTGTTCAAGGGTCAACTATATTCACTGAATGCCTACTACGGGAGTCAAGCAATTAGACTACGTTCCTACTCAATTCTAATCTTTTGTCCTTCAGATACAATTTCTGCCTCTGCTTTACACAAAAATATATTTGAAGTTCCTTAACAATCTTGATGGAAAATTCCTCTACATAATCAAGATGGAGTTTCAAAGATCCTCAGTGAAACGCAATGAAACCACTGAAAAATTTCTAAGCATGTTTTACTATCTCAAAGTTACCGACCTTATCAATCCAATTATGGGTACAAAAAGGGTTCAAGAACAGTGATACCAAAGCTTATGACTGAGGAAAATGGTGCAAGCTACTCATCCCTGAGTTGACAGTAGCATTAGCTATAGCTGCCTATCCTCCAGTACTATATCTTTGTACTTACTGAATGTTACTGATATAGGTGGCATCCATTAATAGTGAATACCTTATTAGGTTTTGACTTTGAGTATCAAATATTAAAAAAGTGAAGTTGTTCTTTTTTGTGAAAATTCAATTACAACTGGTTTTGGAGCTCATTTTCTCCGCTGGGTCAAGAAGGTCTAAACTCTCTAGACATCAAGGATTGATAGACAGGATGAGGTGGGTACAAAGAGAATCACAACACAAAGTTATAGATACTATAGACACAGACCCTGCCCATAAGGCAAATAATGATGTATACAACATGGATGATACCAAAGAATTTATTGTAAATGTAGTGGCAAATGCATTGAGAATAATCATCATTAAAAAGAAATTAGAAAATTACACGTTTAAAGTATGTGCTTTTTTCCACCACCTTTACATTATGGCTAGTACCAACATTTTAAGTACTGAAATACTTAATGGGATGGTCCATTTTCACATAATTTCATGACTTGGTCTTCATCTTAATTGTTAAAGCAGTTGACCATGAATTTCAGTTTCAATTATTATTCTGTTTTTATCAATTCGGTAATGATCTGTAGAATCTTGTCATCTGGATGGAAGGAGAAAAAATTCCCATGAATAAACTCATCACTGACTAATTTTCCAATATATACACATGTAAACCACAGATATACTTCATTAAAATATTCTTTTAAATTAGAATACAGAATTAACATCAGCAATATTCACTATAAAACTAGAGATGCCTCTATAATTTGTTGCCATACAAATATTATTTTCATTATCATTATAGTTGTATTACACCTACTTTGATAAAAAGTAGGCAAAGGCCTGAAGAGATGATGTGATATAACTGTTGGTCCTTTATAAGGAATTATTTCCTTAAAAATTCTTTTAAGACAGAAGTTTCCTAACTTTTTCACCTGGCTCAAATATACTAAAGGCTTTTTGACTCTTCTATAAACTTCAGAACGTGTCAGGATTCCAACAGTATGGGCAAGGAATAAGGAACTCTTTATCCGTTTCTCCATGTTTAGTCCAAAGGAAACAAAGAAATTTAACTGGGAAGTGCTCTTGGAGAGGTGTCAATGGCAAAGTGACAGACCTCTCCACACAACAAAGGAATCAAACCAATTAATCTGATGAATAGGCCAATAGAGGCTACGTTATTTGCTAGAGGTTTTAACAGCTGCTTCCACTTTTAAACAGTTGGTCTGATATTGTGACTTCCTAACTACTCTCTGGATAGTTGTAATCAGGGCTCCAAGACTGAAATTCCGTATCTTATTAGATACTTCAGTAAGAGAATGGTCTATGTTTCAATGATTGCAATGGAGAATTCTGATAACGGGGCCCATGGCCTGACACTCTGGTTCCTAGAGGCTACAGTGACATTAAAAAAAAAAAAAAAAAGGAAAAGAAAGGTCACCTGCTGCAAGGGGAACACGGCAGGTCTAGAAAGAGCCATGATTTTTAGTTTGAGGAAGAGTAGAGTAAAAGAAAGTACAAGAGCAACTTCAGTTATTTCAACAGCTTGGTGTTATATCCCAACTTTTCTTATTATAAAGTCCAGAAAGAGGACACTAATGTACCTTATCCTCCCCCCAAGTCAAAAATATACGCTTCATCAGAGGGCAAGTTCTGCTTTCTCTTTTATGGCAAAGAGAAACACTGAAATCATTTTAAAATTCATTTTTCTTAATTTAAAAGTTGAGGTTCAACCTGTCCTTTATATAATGTAATTTTTTCTAAGGCTGAGTTGTAGTGCACAAAGTTCCTCAAGAAAAGAGCTCACATCTCTTAATAGGTCAAGACCTGATCTAAGTTTCCAGCAGTATAGGAAAACTAATACAGTTTAGCGCTTATTCGTTCACCTTCAGTTATGCAAATAAACACAGAGTGTGAGGCTTCAGGGTAGTAGCACTAGACCAGTAGCTCCCCCCTTGCCTAACGATGAGAATTAACTGGGATACTTGTTAAATATAATCACATTGAACAATAAGTCAATTCTTAACATCATTAAAAGCAGGAAAACCAAACTGATGTGATGCAATGAGAGGAATATAGCACCAACCAAAAAATATTCTTTTCCTGAAAATCTGATTCTAATCAACTCTCTAGATATAACTACCAGTTTACAGGAAATATAAGAAACAGAGAAACACATTAAATCAAAGCATGAAGATGCAACCACCCAAATCCTAAATGTCAGAAATTCTACCAGAAAAATAACCTAGTTTACTATAAATTTAAAAATGGGGAAGGTAGTAGAGCTGAAGTGTTACAGATTAAAAGAGATTACAAAATAATAACATGGCCATCGGCCTCTTCCACAGAGGAGATTCAGTATGCCTGGCGTAGGTCTTTGGACTTTGTATTTTTAACAACTGCCAGGATAATTCTGATTATTTGGCAAGTTTGGGAAACACTATACCAGACTAAGTGGCAACTCAGGTGTCCACTGCAGATTTCTGTTGAAGGATAATGTACATATTTTATACAGACTAACAGCTCTGCATTTGTGAGAATGGTAGAGAAAACATGCTGGGAACCTCAGAGAAAGTCCCTCTTTCTTATTTTTTATAATAACTGTATCACTAGTTTACTAGTATGTAAACTAGTAGCAAAATTACAAATGCTCAGTTTTATCATCCTTTTTCTGTGAAACGGCCCGAAGTTTAGAAGTGAAGCTTAGAAGAGGAAGGAGTAAACCAGAAGAATCTTAAGAGGATAACTAGATTGTGAATAATGAAGAATTGTCTGTGCCTGATGGAATTCAGCATAAAATAAATTTTATTAAAGTAATTTTTAATCACATGGAATTTAAGCCTCAATGAGCTATAGTGTATGCCAGTGTTTAAAAGTATACTGTTTTCTACCTACATTATAATCAAACACTTACTTTCAAGGGACATCTTAGGATTTTCAAGCTTTTTTCTTAAAACAGAATCAATGAGAATTCTTAGCTGCTTGAAAATGACAGCTATCTTAACAGGTGCCTATTGAGAGGAGATGACAAATTGAACAATGTTAATCCCAGGGAGTGGGAATGTGTTTAAATAAAATCAAAGTAAGCATGTATACCTTACAATATGCTTTAGCACATCTTAACTTTAAAACATTATGGGAAAAGTATAAATAAATTACTTCCTGTAGCTAAGATACATAAACTTCAATTTCCTTATTAAGTACCCATAAATTTGATATCTCTTTCCAAAATAAAGCAACCATTATTTCAATTGTTTGTTTTCTTCTCTTACTAGTTTTTAAAATGAAATTTAAAAAAAAGCTTTATTGAGGTATAATTTATAGATCATAAAAAATTCATTGTATACAATCCAATGATTTTTAGTTAATTTATAGAGTTGTGCAACCATCACCACAATCCAGTTATAGAACTCTACTACCACCTCAGCCTACTTCTGTGAGAACTGCACATATTTTTTAAGTTGCCTTTAAAATTTACATTTCCAGTCTTAGACAAACAGCTATCATGGTACATCAGCAGAATGTATTAGATTTGCTTAAACTGGTCAACGTTGATGAGTTACAGAGAAATAAACTTATTGCTGGTAGCACTGGTTGGTCTAATTTTTCCAGAGAAGAATGAAGAATGTGACAATATGCATTTAAGCTATGAATCTGTGTCTCTTTATAGGTGGCACAATATAGCGGAAGGAGCATGAGTTTGAGGATCAGATAGTTCTAGGTTTAAACCTTGCTCTACCATTAACAATCCATGTAACCTAGGTAAGTTATTTAACTTCTCACTGAGCTTAAGTGCCTTGTCTATAGAAAGAAACTATAGAAATTATCTAACAAGACTGTTAGGGTATTAAATTAGGGATAAACCATGTAAAGTTAACTACTGAAGTATAAAACACATGGCAAATTATAATTATTACTGACAATAAATGAAATCTGTAATAGCAATATAATTTGATTTTCAAATTAAACAAATTTAAAACCATATAGGCAAGATAAAATAAGTAAGTCTTCTATTTTAAGTCAAATTATTGGAAGAAATTATGCAAACTCCAATAAAATTTTTAAAAAAACTACCTCAGTGGTAGTGGAAGTAGAAATTTTAATATAATCAATAAGATCAGTTGTAGCATGTACCTGAAAATAGATCCAGCCATCAACAGAGAGAAGACGTTCTCGGTGTTGAACTTCTATGTCACCACCAAAAAGCAAAACTGGAAAAGGGGTTATTAGGGTAGTTTCCCTCAAATATACTCGGGCATACCGTATCTGCATGAAAACAGAGAGGAAAAAAAACACTTTAAAGCTTAAAAATATTAAAAATTCATTTATCTGTTTCATGTAAGCATTTTTCTATAATTTGCTACTATATATTTTAAACCAGGTTTTATAAAGCTACATGTCTACATTCTCTTATGTGCATAATTTGTCAATTTTATAATCATCACAGTCACCACCTGTGCATTTATACTATTAAAAGGATTTTAAACGTTAATTGTAAGGCTGAATTATATACCTTGAACATAAATGAGACTATGAACAAGCAATTTTATGCTAATGCTGTTAAATAATTAACACAACAATAAAATTATGATTAAGTTTCCGAGTGTCTGGTTTCTAAAGCAAGGTTCAGCAATGGCCATTAGTCAGGAATTTGTTATGTTTTACACATTTAAGTTTGATGATATGCTGGGAGTTATTCAAGCCAATTCTTGAAATTATGGATCTTTATCAATTTAATGAGCTATGATTCAAAAGGTTGACTGTTTTAATTGTAATCTACAAATATCTGCTATTAAATTATCTTAGGTTGCACTGTGACTCAAACTGTTGCCACATCATATATAGTTCTATCTCATCCCATATCTCCCTTATTTGGAAATGTGGAAAAAAGACATGTTATATGTTTTTGTTGAGAAACCATGTACATCTTGATTTCAAATATAAACAAACATGAATAGCTCAATTTAAGAACCAAATACGGTATCTGCTGGGGATCCTAATTTCTTATGACTGATTTCGAGAATAATGCCCTGAATATTGGAATTTAAGAATGAGTACTTTACCTTCTCCTGGTATAAAAGCCATCCATAAGTTTGCAAATCTCGATTTACTGAGGATGGATGTACTTGTGCTTTGCCTTGGGCTGTCTCCACAATGCAAGCCAATTTTTCTGTAACATCAACTGATTTTGTATAGATTATCTTCCCCACATTGTCATACAGTCCAGCAGTAAGTACAGCTTTAAGAAGGGCAATTTCTTGGAAGGAAAGGGTCTGTGAGGCTCTGTTTCCTTCCAAGCCACTGGAAGTTGTAGATGATAAAAATCCTGCTGCCTTAACCAACTTTATTAACTCCTGCTTTACATCCTGGATTGGTTTGTTGAAAAGAGACAAGATCATAATTAAAATAGAGAAGGTACCAACCAACCTTGTATTTTATATTACTGTTTCCTATCAAAATTGACAGGACGCCAAAAAGCTAAAAACAGAATTACGACATGATCCAGCAATCTCACTCCTGGGCATATATCCGGAAAAAAAAAAAACACTAACTCGAAAAGATACATGAATTGCAATGTTCATAGCAGCACCATTTACAATAGCCAAGATATGGAAAAAACCCAAATATCCATCAATAGACGAATGGATAAAGAAGATGATGTATGTATATACAATGGAATATTACTCAACCATAAAAAAAGGATGAATTTTTGCCATTTGCTACAACTTGGATGGACCTGGAGGGCATTATGCTTAGTAAAATATGTCAGACAAAGACAAATACTGTATGTTATCACTTATATGTGGAATCTAAAAAATAAAACTAGTGAATATAACACAAAAAGACTCACAGACATAGAGAACAAACTAGTGGTTACCAGTGGGGAGAGGGAAGGAGGGAGGGGCAAGATAGGGATAGGGGACTAAGAGGTACAAACTACTATGTATAAAATAAGTAAGTTACAAGGATATATTGCCATCACATGGAATACACCCAATATTTTATAGTAACTATAAATGAACCATAATCTTTAAAATTTGTGAATCACTATGTGATACATCTGAAACTTATTAATACTGTAAATCAACTATACCTCAATTTAAAAAAAAAGCCTTTGTGGAAATTTGGCATGCTAAAATTTTTCATTTATAGCCTTATTATAAACGTTAATATTTGTTAAATATTTTTCTAGTCTATCATATTACTAAGTAAAGCCAGCAGTATAAAGTATATATCTGGGGCTTCCCTGGTGGCACAGTGGTTAAGAATCCACCTGCCAATGCAGGGGACACAGGTTCGAGCCCTGGTCCAGGAAGATCCCACATGCCGCAGAGCAATGAAGCCTGTACACCACAACTACTGAGCCTGTGCTCTAGAGCTGCAAGCCACAAATACTGAGCCTGCATGCCACAACTACTGAAGCCCATGCTCCTAGAGCCTGTGCTCTGCAACAAGAGATACCACCGCAATGAGAAGCCCACACACCGCAACAAAGAGGGGCCCCTGCTTGCTGCAACTAGAGAAAGCCTGTGCACAGCAACGAAGACCCAATGCATCCAAAAATAAATAAATAAATAAATAAATAAATAATTTTAAAAAGTATATATTTTTGTGCATTAGTCTTTGTATAAATAGTATTTTGTTAGTTTAGTAAACTGTTCAGATTATGCATTTTATTAATATCAGTTTATTTTCAAGTTTAGCACCAGCCAATACTTGTGAAGAAATGTCTTAATATATTACTATTCCTCAAGTTCCACAAATATCTAATATTATAGTAAAATTTTAGATGAAAGACGAAAGGACAACCCTCAGAATGGGAGAAAATATTTGCAAATGAATCAACGGACAAAGGATTAACCTCCAAAATATATAAACAGCTCATGCAGCTCAATATTAAAAAAACAAACAACCCAATCCAAAAATGGGCAGAAGACCTAAACAGACATTTCTCCAAAGAAGACATACAGATGGCCAAGAAGCACATGAAAAGCTGCTCAACATCACTAATTATTAGAGAAATGCAAATCAAAACTATAATGAGGTATCACCTCATACTGGTCAGAATGGCCATCATCAGAAAATCTACAAACAACAAATGCTGGAGAGGGTGTGGAGAAAAGGGAACCCTCTTGCACTGTTGGTGGGAATGTAAATTGATACAGCTACTATGGAGAACAGTATGGAGGTTCCTTAAAAAACTAAAAAAAGAATTATCATATGACCCAGCAATCCCACTTCTGGGCATATATCTGGAGAAAACTGTAATTCAGAAAGACACATGCACCCCAATGTTCATTGCAGCACTATTTACAATAGCCAGGTCATGGAAGCAACCTACATGCCTATCGACAGACGAATGGATAAAGAAGATGTGGTACATACACACAATGGAATATTACTCAGCCATAAAAAGGAACGGAAGTGGGTCATTTGTAGAGATGTGGAGGGACCTAGAGACTGTCATACAGAGTGAATTAAGTCAGAGAGAAAAACAAATATCATATATTAACACATATATGTGGAATCTAGAAAAATGGTACAGATGAACCGGTTTGCAAGGCAGAAACAGAGACACAGATGTAGAGAACAAAAGTATGGACACCAAGGGGGGAAAGCGGAGGTGGGGGAGAATGGACTGGGAGATTGGGGTTGACATATATACACTAATATGTATACAATAGATGACTAATAAGAACCTGCTGTATTAAAAAAAATAAAATTAAAAAAAATTTTAGTAAAAATAAAAGTGAAATCCTGCCATTTGCAGCAGTGTGGATGGATCTAAAGAGTATTATGCTTAGTGAAATAAGGCAGACAGAGAAAGACAGATATTGTATGATATCACTTACTTGTGGAATCTAAAATAAACAAATGTATACAGCAAAACAGAAAGAGACTCACATACAGAGAACAAACAAGTGATTACCAGTGGAGGAAGGGAAAGGGGGAGGGGCAAGGTAGGAATGTGGAATTAAGAGATATACACTAGTATGTATAAAACAGACAAGCAACTAGGATATACTGTACATCACAGGCAGTTATAGCCATTATTGTGTAATAACCTTTAATGGAGTATAAACTATAAAAATACCAAATCACTATGCTGTATGCCTAAAATGAATATTATGTTGTAAATCAACCATACGTCAATTAAAATTAACAGTATGCCAAATTTTTAGTTAACTACAGCCCATATTACATTAGGGAGGAAAAAAAGATACTGGAAGGTCAAGGATTAAATGGAGTCATCTGATTCGTAACATCAACTGATTTTGTATAGATTATCTTCCCAAGACTTTAGATGAATGTCTAAAATGTGAGAGCAATAAAAAATGTACCTGAACGCATTTTCATTCAGTCTATTTACTTCCACAGTAGCTCTCCTTTCAACATTTTTACTCAATAAGGATGGTCACATAGAGAACAGTAAGGAAGAATTACAGACGACTCTGAACCTAGACTGCAAGAACCTTCTTCATTTGTCTCTGGGAAACATTTTAATTTCCTAAAGAACTCTGACAAAGTTTATTAATGGCAACAATCTAAACTTGTTGACTAAAATCTTTTTCTACCTCTAGTAGTGCCAATCAACTGAAATACTACAGGGAGGATGAGCATTTTAAAGTAAACAGGATACAAGTGATTAAAAGGTGAAGTGTACATTTAGGATTTACTTTAGGCTTCTGGTTTGTTGGGACTTAAGGGACTTTAAGTCCAGGAGAGGAAAGACCAAACAGACAGTTGCTGCCACACCACAAGGCTGGTAAAGAGATTGAAAACCTTGCAGCCCAGGGGAGGTGAAGAAAAGGCTCACAGAAGGAAGGGAGTGGGAGGCAACTTGGAGGTTGGGAGGAAGTGGAGTGGAGATAAAGGAGTGTTGATTAGCTCTCCATATCTTGAACCCCAGTCAGCTGGCCCAGAGGCATCTGTTTCTTCAATTTATCCCTTTTTCTGCTTCAAGAAGGACAAAGTTTATTCCACTTAGCAAAGTCCCTGCTGTCATCTCAGCAGTTATTTATTTTTTCTTGCATTCTTCAAGTCTACTGCATATCTGACATTACAGAAGTACACTGTTAGGCTAATCTAATAATCTAGTTTTTACTTATTAATTCAAAAATATTGACTAAGCACCTAATAGATGCTTAGGTACTAGGTTCAGCAGTTATTTTAAATCACACACACAAAAATTGGTCAAATTATATGGGAATAAAAAATATTTTTTAACCTTTTAAAATATGAGCATAGAATAGGGGAATTATGTGAGAGGTTATGGGAATTATGTGAGAGGTTATGAATACTTTTATAGCATGTCTGCACTAAACACCATTTCCCTTTAAATGTTGTACTAAACTTGAGACATATCAATCAAACAATGTGTGGACCTTGTGTGGATCATGATTTGAACTAGCTGTAAAGAAACATTTATGAGATAATCAGGGATATTTAAATATTGTATAGTTGATGATATTAAGGAATTATTTTTTAAGGCATGGTAATGTTAAAGAAAAAAACAGTCCTATACTTCAGAGATATATAACAATCTGATGCCTGGGATTTGCTTCAGAATAATCTAGAGGGCAGATAGTGGATTAACGGGAGTATAAGTAAAACAAGGTTGAGCACATGTTGATAATTATGGAAGTAGGAAATGAGTACCCAGGAGTTCCCTATACTATTTTGTATGTTTGAAAATTTCCATAATAATTTAAAATAATAGCTGATTATCAGAGTTGAGAAAACCTATAGAATATCCCCAATTCAATTCCATTTTTTAAAATGAGAAACTGAGACTTAATTAACCTTCCCCAAGCTGAGCTGCTGAATAGACAACTATCCTAATTCCCAAGCTACTGTTATTTCTATGAAATCATGTTGCATCTTTGATCATTTCCTGAATATATTACGATTGTTACATACTATTTTGAATCACTGTGTAATACAGGTTAACTGCTGGGATAAACAAAACAAAAAATCACAAATTTATTAATTCAGCAAATGTTTATTAAACCCTTACTATGTGTCAAGTACAATACTAGGCGTTTCTTTTTCCAAATTAATCCTATTGACTATGTGACCCTGAATTAAGATAGTTGCATTAAGACCTACCTCTAGGGTTAACAGTGATGTTCTATTAAGAAAGTTCCTCCGGCAATATGCTATTTCAGAACGATAGCCTCCTTCTTGCCGTGCTTTCTTCCATCTACATAAGTAAAATGACCAAATTTTAATATGTTTCCAAACTCTTTTTCAGATTACTAACCAAAGCTTTAATTACCTTATAATCATATCAAAAGAGGAAGTTTTAGGAACTAGCCAATTGTATGTAAGAATTTCAATTACAATACAGATATTTTTTGTTCATGTATAACAGTAAATTAATAACCTCAAATACAAGGTAATATACACATAATAACAGAGTACATTGTTCATAAATTTTAGGATTATAAAAATGTGAATCTTTAAAATAATTCAACTTGACAGATGCAGTAACTAAAAATAAATTTAAATCTTAAATGTATCCTTTTATTAAGTCAAACATAAATTTTTTTAAAAAGTAAATACCCTCAGGTTTGACCTACTGACAAAACCCAGATTATTTATTTACCCCAGATATGCATTGTAGATCGTCAGATGGTCTGAATCTGCCATAGCCAAAGCTGATTTTGCAAGATCCGCTTCATCTTTTCGACCAATTGGTGTGGTAAAAGGAGACTTCTCTGTCATAACTGCAGCTAGTGTTGCCTATCCATAAATAACCAAAAAATTTTATCATTAAGGAGGTATATAGTGAAAGCTGATTTGAAATAGAAAGCAAATCATAAAACAATTGCACTTTCAAGTTGCATGTTTCTTCTTTTCAATTTAACGTGTTCTATAATAGCTACATATTTTCATTTTAATTAGTTACTTTTAGTTTCATTTTATGGAATTTTAAACATTTATCACTTTACTTTACACCATCTTTGTGGGTAGTGAAGTAATACCACCAGAATCAGAGATTTTAAAAAAATGAATATTTGTGTGATTTATAGTCTGTCACACAGTTAAAAGAAATTCCTCAATCACAGCTCAGAGATCTTGACTCCTAGCCTGAATTTCCATTGCCTGCAATGCTCTTTAAATACTTCTTACATAATCTGGACTACATAACAACCCATTTGTTGTTATTGCAGCTTTTCAGATCAACTGTCATGGCAGAGGATATTTCTTGGACTCAACACAATTCTGGTGAGTATCTATATCTGATACTAGAAAAAAAGAGACTAGAGTAAGTCATACTCCCTCCACTTCATTTTCAAACAGCCTTGATTTGTAGTCCCAGAAAAGGCCACAACTTGATATAGCTGGAAAGTTGGAATGGCAGAGCATGCATATGAGCCAAGAGATTCAGACAGAGTCACCAAGTTTGTTAATTCTGAGATAATTTGAGAAAACAGAATTGCTGGTAATTGCTAGCTCAGAGGTAACTCAGAAAAAAGGAAGTTTTTTTTTTTTTTTTTTTTTCTTGCGGTACACAGGCCTCTCACTGTTGTGGCCTCTCCCGTTGCGGAGCACAAGCTCCGGACGCGCAGGCTCAGTGGCCATGGCTCACGGGCCCAGCCGCTCCGCGGCATGTGGGACCCTCCCGGACTGGGGCACGAACCCGTGTCCCCCGCATCGGCAGGCGGACTCTCAACCACTGTGCCACCAGGGAAGCCCAAAAGGAAGTTTTGATTCTACTTATGTGTGGAGTTCAAAACGCTCTAAGAATCACTTACTATATATTCAATTAAGTAAATATTTCAAGTGGGATGTTTGATAGCAGAAGTCTAGACAAGCCAAAACCCTTTTACAAAATAGTACCTACAATACACTTAGTAAATGGATGATTTTCTTGTATATAAATATAAAAAGTTAAATATTCAAAAATTCTCATTAAGCATTTAGCTTTCCTGGTTTTAATGTTAGTACAGACAATCTGTGTAGTTAAAAAAAATAAAAGTTAAAATTTGTTTCTAAACTTAATACTTCCCCAGCCAAAATGATATTTACAGTGAAGAAGCAGCAGTGTTGTTTGTCTTACCACTGGATCAAGACAGCCAAAAATGGCACCAAAAATAAGCATCTTGCCAATTTTGACATTCACAGGCAAAGCTGCAAGGTGTTGGCCCAATGGAGTCAGTTTAGGCTCATTTAGTTCACAAGCTCCAATTTTTCGGAGTAAATTCATTGCATTGCTGATTACTTGAAGTTGAGGAGGATCTAAAGCTTTGGAGAGGAAATCTTCAGGAGAACCAAGATTGCATTTCTGCAGATTGAAAAAGTGATAAATTAGTATGTGATCATAAAGAATTAACAAAGAGATGGTCAAACTGCAACTTAATTTAAGTAAAATTTTAAGCAAAGAGGATAAATATCTGTGTCTATTAAGGGAGTAGGAAAAAGGATGAGATCTTCCAGTCCATATTTTTAGTTTCTTCATTTCTGATTTTTATAGAATCAAAAATCTGAGAACGGAAAGACATTATAGATCTTTCAGAGTAGGAAACCTTTGGTCTAGGCCAGGATTTCTCAAGTCCAGCTCTATTGTTATTTGGGGCCAGGTAATTCTGTTTTAGGGGACCGTGCTGTTCATTGTAGAATGTTTAGCAGCATCCCTGGCCTTGACCCACTAGATGTCCATAGCATGGTCTCCCTCTCCTCCCAGTTCTGACAACCAAAAATGTTTCTTGGCATTCCAGTTTTTCCCTGGTGAGCAATATCATCCTCAGTTGAGAACTACTGGTCTAGGTTATGAGTCTATAATTTCATCTATAAAGTATGAGTCCCTATGGCAGACTTAAAGCACAGTGGGTTTACTTATAAAAGATGGGGGAAGGGGGCATTTATTAAAGAGTAAATAAAATACTTGAAAATGTAGAGCAACAGAAGGTAAGATAAGTTTAAGTCTTCTTCCCCCCCGCCCCGCCCAGAAAGGGGTGAAGAACAAAAAATTCATCTAAGTTCCTTTGGGATTACCATAATATGAAGACATAATTCCTCCAAAGGCACACGCAAGATTTCAGGAACAGCATAGTCCATAAAGCCTTCAAATCTGAAAAATAAAATAAAATAATACTAAATACATACTATCAGAAATGTCACACTGTACTGGTTTATGTGTTCTTAATTTCCGGGCTATGCCATACCTTTCTCTCGTGTACATTCGGAAACAGAAGCCACCTCTGACGCGCCCAGCTCTCCCCTGGCGCTGCAGAGCACTTGCTTTGCTGACAAACGTCTCCACCAAAGAACTCATCTGACTGCTCTCATGGTACCTAGAGAAATGTTTTAGGAGAGGATATGTGGATAATTGACTGAAATCAAAATCTGAAAGAACTGGAAATATTTCACTCTAAAATTAAGTTGGGCTTCCCTGGTGGCACAGTGGTTGAGTCCACCTGTTGATGCAGGGGACACGGGTTTGTGCCCCGGTCCAGGAAGATCCCACATGCCGCGGAGCGGCTAGGCCCGTGAGCCATGGCTGCTGAGCCTGCGCGTCCAGAGCCTGTGCTCTGCAACGGGAGAGGCCACAACAGTGAGAGGCCCGTGTACCGCAAAAAAAAAAAAAAATTAAGTTGAAGATTAGAGTGCCTCTTAATTATGCAATAAGAATTCTTTGAGAGTTTGAGAAATGCCACTGTGAATGTTACAATTCAACGCACCTTTCACAAGATACAGTTCAACCCTGAAAACACCTCCTCTACAGGTACAATTAAAAAAATCAAAAGTTTATTTTGTACTGGATAGTCATACTCACTTCCAAATATTGCTCAAGTTTCCTAATATTAGGGACAGTGTATATAGATTACAATAGACTACTAAGGTGGTCTCCCTTATTTGTGAAGTATAAACATGAAGTAATCATCTTTCTGTTGAAGATTCAGTTAATGTATTATGTGCCAATTACTGTACTAGGTACTTTCAATTATGAAATTTTAATTTTTCCCATTTACATATGAGGAAACTGATGATTACAACTGATGGTCATATTACTTGCTCAAGATTATAGATCAGAGATTTATAATCCAACTCTGATTCTAAAACTCATGCTTTTTTTTGTAATCCCATAAATAATGCTTTTGTAAAACATTAAGTTATAAACTAATTTACAAAATCTATGTTCTGAATATTTTCTCAGCACTTTTCTAAAAGTAGCAGTACATTGATATTACTTATGGGAAAACTGATGACATGAATTTTGACATTTATTCTCAGACATTTTAAACTTCCCTACGGTTTCTCTGAGACGTTTTGTTTTGGGCAGAATTAGGACATTTGAGATTTTCCTGATATGATTCTGTGATCTAGTGCTTGCTTCAGCAGCACATGTACTAAAATTGGGATGATTCTGTGATGTCTCCTAAGAATTCAAGAGTCCCAAGCCCTTTTCAGGTTAAAAATGTTTTGATTTGAAAAATTCAAACTTACTTATTTTCTTTCGTTCTTCCGGTATCAATTACAAATACAACATCTGGAATGGTGATACCCGTCTCTGCAATATTTGTTGCTAAAACAATCTGAAAATAAAAAGCCAAAACATTTAGGTAACAACTTTCAGCAATGTGCCATTATTTAAACTTCTTTGGATAGTTTAGCCAATGAATTTTTAAAAATGAATTTCAATTTTATTTACAAAAATTCACAATCTAATTGCTATTACTGTGTAATCTAAATTTGCTCTAATTAATTTTATCATCTTAGCTTATTAATTAAAGTTACAGATTCTTATTCCAACAAAAATACCATTCCCCTAATTCTAGTCAGTCATCTTAAAAATGACATATATGGAATGAGAAATTGGATCAGAGAATGGAGACTGCTCAGCAGAAACTTCACAGTTAAGTAGAAAAAAAAAGTAATAGTTCTTCAGTAAGAAGAACTGGTGGGTTGTTGCCCTGGCTCTGCTACTTATTAGCTCTGTGACCTGGGCAAGTCATTTTACCTCTCTGGCCTCCAATAACCTGACCTGCAAATTACAAGGTAGAAATAGATGATTTCTTAAGTCCCTTTCTAGCTCAAAATTTCTTAATGGTGATGGCTGAATAGTGCAATCTTCTTGTGGCTTGTTTGTTTGTTTGTTTGTTTGTTTTCTGTTGAGTCCTTGGAGGTAAAACATTTAGGAAATTCTAGGTCAAATTCAATATATTATGGCTCTATCTCAATACTGATTGCTTGCTTTTCTTACTCATTTATCCTAGGAAACAGAACCCAAATTATTAAGATTTAGATGGGACCTAGGTGATCAAATTTTTTAGAGGTGGAATTCTTTTCTTAAGACAAAATGTTACAGGGAAGCCAAATGTTACAGATCAGAGCACACAGCCTCTGAACCCCTGGAGTTTTCAGAGCACAGTTAGAAAACCGTGAATTTAATCCAGCTCCTGTTTAAAGATGAGAAAGGAAGCTGAGTGGGTTGCCAAAGGTCACAGACATGGCAGCAGCTTAGGGACAAGAACCCAGGCCTCCTGCATTAGAGTCCAGGCTCTTGCTGGGAGCTCTGTGTTCCCCAGAGTTTCTACATTGTGCTCATCTTTGCCCCCGCCTAAGAGAGGGTCAAAATCTGAGAAACTCTCTTTGCCAAGTATCTCTTTATTCAGCATCTGAACAGAGGAGAGGATGAAAATACTTAGATTGTTTCCTAACCTAATGGTCTCTGTATTGCAAAAATAATCAGGGATGAGTAGCAAAGAGAACAAAAAAGAATCCTCCCAGGATTCAAGTAGCTCCTGATATCCAACATCCTTTGTGGTATCTTCTTTAAGGAACAGTAGTGATCTTTCTTTTCATAAGCAACACCCATGCCATATTTTTAAACTACCACTCCCCTAAAGTTATTAATAACATATAATATAAACATAAGCACCTAATGTAATATAAATTGAATTTTAATATTGGGTTCACTTTTGATTATGTTAAGTTGCAGAGCATCTGGAGTCTGCATGAATTATAAAGCACTTAATATTAATAACTGTCTTTGATGATAAAAAGTCGTAACACTTTTATGAAATATTCTCAGTTGGATCACATATAAATTTGCTGTACTGAATTTTACCTTCCTGACTCCTTGAGGAGGAAGTGTGAATGCTGCAGCTTGATCTTGAGTTGAAAGAATAGAATGCAGAGCTATCACTTTATATCTGAAAGTTAAAATCATAGTTCTTAGCAAGAGTTTCTCTTTAGAAGACACTGCAAAGAATAACAAAATTTATTTGCAAATAGAAAGCAATTTTTAAATTTTTTATTATGAAAAATTTTAAACACACACAAAAGTTCTGAAAATGGTACAATGAAACCCCATATATACTCATCAAAGAGAAAAAACTTAATATGAATGAATTATATGGAATGTAGGGTTTAAAGAATTTTTAAAATATATTCTGATGCTGAAGTGATAACCATCACAGCAGTAATAAACTGTATCAAAACAGGCATAGTAAAAAGCCAGTTCAATATGTATGGATGGGCTTCCCTGGTGGCACAGTGGTTAAGAATCCACCTGCCAATGCAGGGGTCACGGGTTCGAGCCCTGGTCCGGGAAGATCCCACATACCCTGGAGCAACTAAGCCCGTGCGCCACAACTACTGAGCCTGCGCTCTAGAGTCCACAAGCCACAGCTACTGAAGCCCATGCACCTAGAGACCGTGCTCTGCAACAAGAGAAGCCACCGCAACGAGAAGCCAGCGCACTGCAACGAAGAGTAGCCCCTGCTCGCCGCAACTAGAGGAAAGCCCGCACGCAGCAATGAAGACCCAACGCAGCCAAAAATAAATAAATCTATTAAAAAGAAAAAAAAAAGTGCTTCAAAGATATTAAAAAAAAATGTATGGATGATAAACTGCAATGCTGTTAGGGTTTTGCACCATCCAGTGGGCTGGGGAGGGGAGTCACCATCTTACTCTTAACCACAGGATTCCCTCTGCTTAATCATATTGAGAAAATAAAACAAATGTAGAAATAGTACCTAAAAATTTTAGTAGATAAAATGCTATAATAGAAATGTTAAAAAAAAAAAAAAGAGCTTTGCCATGGACAATTTTAACTAAAGGTGAAAAGACTTTGAAAGTTCTGATCAAGAGTTTTAATGTGCGAAACATTTTTCTGTTTTAAAACTACCAGGAATATAATGAAGATCTGTAGTTACCGTTCTGAAAAAAATCTTCTGTCAGTTGATAAGAGATCATACAACTGTTGAATATGAGCAAGGCCTGGTAAAAAGATCAGAACTGCTCCTTCAACATTTTTGAACTGGGGACTTCTGTCTGAAATTTTTAAAAAGATACAATATTCAAAAATAAGGAACAGCATATAAGATATTAATAGAGCATCTCCAGTTAGTAGAAAAGTTTTATCAAAACAAATAGAGACACATTAGAAATAGATACATACCTAAATATGTAAGAAGTTCCAAAATGAGATCCAGGTTGATTTTATGAGGATTCATGTAGAGAATAGCATGCTGAGTGCGGCTGCTGTACTTTTGGTAAAATGGATTTAAATCGTCACTTGTTCCAGTCTGAACTGGGATGTATTCCTAAAGAAACACAATCAGAAAAAAGCCGAACAAAAATATTATGTATTTTTATAAGACAAAGAAGGAAAAAAGGAGTTATTTGCATTCATTCAAATCTGTATTTTCTCATTGTCACTATTATTTTGTTAAAATATAGCAAGAATACAATTTTTAACAGAATTAAAGTATTATAAAATTTCATCTCTCCTATTAATTTCATTTTATACAGCCCCCTTAAGTATAGCAAACCTTTTTATCTTGGCATGTAAACCCTAAATTAAAAAAGAAATGAAGAAAAACAGAACAATGGAAGCATTGTTCTGTGGCAGCTGGAAAGCACCCTGGCCAAGAGAGGTCATAATAACTTTATTAAGTAATTTACACCTGCCTCATTCCTTCTAGATTCTACTTTGGTTGCTGAATTCCAATCATCTTCTCTGAAATACTACTTTTAATTTTTTAAAGTCTTTCTGTAGTTTCTAATTTCTATCTCTGCAGTTTTAGGGAAAGATTTTAGTTTTTGCTTCCTTGGTTTATCTGCTTAACTAAAGGATAAAGTAACTTCTACTTTGTGCTTCCATTAGATGAATGAAATATTGTGGATATAATGAAAATACTGTATATAGTACCACTGGCCAAAATGCAGGATAATGTAGCTTTTGTGATATTTCTGAAATTATGTCATTGAAAGTAAATTAACTCTCTATGAAGATCTGTGCTTGCCCTGGATAGTATAGAGCTAAGGTTGGCGCATGTCAGGACAGAGGCTGCTAGGAAAACCAATGGCAAGGATCTAGATTTGGGTCCTGCCCCATCCTGACTATCTAAGGTGTTGAGATAGAGTAAATATCGTAAGCCAAACACTAGAGTCAGTGAAACAAAGATTTAAAGAAATGACCTTTAAAATTTGCTCATAATCATATCTGTTCTTCTACCAGATTATATTTGAATGCACTGTGTCAGCCATGTTTTTTTTTTTTTTTTTTTTTTTGCGGTACGCAGGCCTCTCACTGCTGTGGCCTCTCCCGTTGTGGAGCACAGGCTCCGGACGCGCAGGCTCAGGGGCCACGGCTCATGGGCTTAGCCACTCCGCGGCATGTGGGATCTTCCTGGACCGGGGCATGAACCCGCGTCCCCTGCATCGGCAGGCGGACTCTCAACCACTGCGCCGCCAGGGAAGCCCTCAGCCATATTTTAAAACTCTTACGGCAGTTTGTGCCCTGGATATCACAATCAGATGTCTTTCAAAAATGTTTTATTTTTACCTGATACTTTTTTATTCCCCCTGCTTTGCCTGTAACATTAACGGTTATTTCTTCTTCCTCCTCCAGAAATTTCTGACAATATTCTGAGTCTTTCTCCAGGACAAAGCCTGTTTCTTCTATTATATCTTCAAGATGAAAAACCTGCATAGATTAAGGCATATAAATAGTGAACTCAAATTCATTTCAGTAAATATCATTTTAAAGAGAACAAGGGATTGTTACCTTTTGAATGTCACCAAATGCTAATTTAGAATATTATGAAAAAAGCTTTTTTCTGCATTTATTGGTAGTGAAGAACTTGGCTGATGTAGATGGATCTATTCCTAGTAGTCTCAGGACAAAGCACATTAAGGTGTGTATATTTTTTACAAGTGAAAACCAATTAAAAGAGCAGCCTTTATCAGCTGAACCAAAAGGGCAAACATTAAGAATAGAAGGAAGCTTCAAAGACAAGCCTAAATTTGAGGGATGGGTGAAAAAGGAGTTCCTTATTGCTAGGCAGCTACCCCCAATCTGGATGTAATGCCTTTGCTATGGAAGTGTGTTTTACGCTATGTACCTCTGAAGTATGTTGTTCATCAGCAGAATCCTCCTTCCAGCCCACTCACCCTCAGTCAAGGCAGCACCAGCCATCTGATTCCCAAGGCCATCTCCAGGTCCTCCCTTTCTCTCTCTCTTTTTTAAAATTAATTAACTTATTATTATTTTTTTTGGCTGTGCTGGGTCTTCGTTGCTGTGCGTGGGCTTTCTCTAGTTGCGGTGAGTGGGGGCTACTCTTCGTTGCGGTGTGCGGGCTTCTCATTGCCATGTTGCAGAGCACGGGCTCTAGGTGCGCAGGCTTCAGTTGTTGAGGCACGTGGGCTCAGTAGTTGTGGCTCGCAGGCTCTAGAGCCCAGGCTCAGTAGTTGTGGCGCACGGGTTTAGTCGCTCCGCGGCACGTGGGATCTTCCCCGGGCCAGGGCACAAACGCGTGTTCCCTGCATTGGCAGGCAGATTCTTAACCACTGTGCCACCAGGGAAGCCCTCCAGGTCCTCTCTTGACTTGCAATACCCTAGGAATCGTTCTAGGCTCAGGGCCTAGAACTTAAGGGCCTGTCTTATGGTGACACTCACTGGTGGGAATGTAGTTTCTATTTACATATGCATTATAAAGAAAACTTACCTCAACAGGATAATTTCTTCCTGAAATTCTCAGAATAGGGCAGTGTATGAAATAGCTAGAAAACTTTTCACTGTCTACAGTGGCACTCATTAGAATCAAATGTAGATCAGAGCGTTTCTGTAAAATTTCCTTCAAGATAATTAGTAGGAAGTCAGACTGGACACTTCTTTCATGAACCTAGCATAAGGGGAACAAAAAAATCATAAGGTCAAGTAATAGGCTAAAACAATCAGACACTCAAATCTACTAAAAGTTAATCAATATTTACATATAGTCAGTACATGCAGAAAGAGAGGCTGTATGTTTCAAATAAGGCAGATCTTCAGAATTGAAAATAAAGTCACCCTCTAAAATTGAAGTCGGTAAAAATCAGTATATAATGAACAAGATTAGCTATGATAGTAGGACTCTACCTTAGGAGATGGTTTGTAAGTGTTCAGCTGATAAGATTAGGGTATCTCCCAATTTCACTTAGAAGCCAGTGTAACTCTTTAAGCGCTGCTACTAATATACAGCTGAACAGACATAAAACTGCAACAAGACAGATGGTTTATCCACTATGTAGAAAAAGGGGAATTTTGATTAGTAGGAATCTGACAGGTTCTCTATCAACTGTCTGAGAAAAAGCTCTTATGCCCTTCCAACAGATGCATTTTAGGGATGAGAGCATTGTAAACCTGCTATAGAGCATAAAAAAACATGGGACATTGTCAGAACTCAATATCTGTTGGATGTACCAGTCTATGTTCCAACTTCCTGTACTGGAGTTACTTCTACTCCATTTTATTTTATGAGATTAAGGCAGCATACAAAAGATAGAATACATCAAGATAACAAAAATTAAAGCGGTTTTGATCATTCATTTGCTCAGAAGGGAGGCAACAGCAGTCAAATGTTCACTACAAACAGTACTAAGCATTGTGCTAGATGCTGGGGATTAAAAAATGACCAAGATAGTCTTTTCATTTCAGAGTTTACAGCCTTGGAAGAGGATACTGTAGAGGATGGTTTGAAATTACGTATGAAGGGTAGTTAATTTTTTTTTGGGGGGGAGGGGTCTAATATTCTCTTTTTGTTTGTTTTATATTTAATTTTTTTAAATTGGAGTATAGTTGATTTATAATGTTGTGTTAGTTTCTGCTGTACAGCAAGGGGTAGCTAATTCAGGTGGTCAGGAAGGCTACTAAGAGAGATCTGCCATCTGTGCTGAGAACTGAAATGAGTTTTAATAAAAGGAGGAGAAAGGAACAGTATGATAAAGGGAGAAAAAGTAGTCATGGGACACAACTTGTGCAAAATCATGGTGGACAGGGGGATAATTATACATTTCAGGAAATAAACAAAAATGATGACTTGAGCATGGGATGAGGAACGGGCAAGAGATTGAGCTGGCGAGGTACTCAGTAATCTGCCCAAATGAGGTCTTGTAAACCGTGTTAAGGAGCTGAGACTTTATCCTAATGAGTCAGGGTAATGAGTAAGATATTTCAAAGCAGGGGGATCATGTGGTCTGAATTTTGTTTAAAAAAGATTAACTCCAGCTATAATTGAAGAATGTAGTAGAAGAGAGCAAAACAGAAAGTAGGAAGTTTAATTAGAGGCTTTTGTACTAATTAAAAGAGATAATGGTAGCCTATATGAGGGCAATACCAGTGAATATGGAGAGGTAAATGAATGTGAGAAAAGTAAAATCAACAAAGTCTAGGTGATTGGATTTAGGGGATATGGGAGAAAGAAGAAGGAATAATCTTGGATGTTTTTACTTTGGTAGTTTGACCAGGATATTTATATCTGAAGCTCAAGAGAGAAAGATTTCCTGATGGATGAAACAGATCTGGGGAACCTCCTCAAATAGATGGTAATTTATATAGATACTGACATTTTTAAGAAAGAAAATTAAAAATGAGGATAAAACATAAAATAGAGCTAATAAAAATGTATGCTTTATTAAGTACACTTGGAAGAGGTGGGCAAAAAGTTTGGCCGTAAACATACCAGCAGCCAGAGGAAAAGCTACTTAACTCACACACTGACCAGAAACTAAAACAAATCGCACAACTATTCCTAATAAGAAAGCCAGAAGTATCATCCTGAGCATCTTCATAAAGAAGGTCCTGAATAATGTAATGAACTCTATGCCAGCATCTCTTACATCATTATATTTAACATGATGATGAATTTCACTGGGTTTTTTTCTTACTCTTACTGTACTTTTCAACAAGAGGTTGACATTATCACACTGAAGCACAATTCAGTAAATCAGGCCTACAGACTGCTGATACTAAAACATCAAAGAACAGCTCCCTGAAGTTGGTCTAACTTTTAAATTAGGGTTCATTCTGATATATATTTATCAATCAATTTTCTAATAATTTGGGGCTCCAAGAAAACTTACTGACTGGCTGATACAAGTATTTCATCTTACCTAGCAGTAAAAATTTCTCATTATAAATAGATAAATTAGCATTTGGACTTAAGTTGATTCTTGAGGATACTGATAAAATCTAGGTCTTAGCCATGCACAGCTGCAACTATGACACCCCATTCCCCACCCAACACTGCCAGGAGCAAGTTACCAATGGGCCTGCTCAATCAAGCAGCCATACATCCTCTTTCTTTTTGACATCTTAGTGATAACAGTACAACTCCTTCCCCCACTGAAGATTAAAGACTCCTTAGATAAAAATGAATTCCTATCACTCATCTATAACCAAAATTATTATATTTAAAAACAGCTTACCCTAAACTTGTCCAACAGGAAAATGGTTAAATAAATTATGGGACATCCAAATTATATACTTCTATAAAGCTATTAAAAAATAGTGTTTTTGTAGACTAATGATGTGAAAGAATTATAAAATAAATATCGCACATGCTAAACACACATATATAAATGCACAAATGTCAACATTAATTTTTTTTCTGGATGAGACTACAGATAATTTTTATTTTCATTTTTGTATCTCTCTATACTTCTAATACTTACTAACCAAAATGAGGAAAATAACCCAATAATCTATGTATAGTCTATTAATTAAAAATCAGAGAACAACTGAACTTTCACTAATGCCTTCTGAACTTGGTGAACTAACAGACATTCATAGAAACTTTACATCAGGGAAAATTGAAAAAAATTTCAATTTTTGAATAATAGAAATGCTGTATATCTTATTTCTTTTTCAAAAAATTATGTACAAAGCAAGTCAGTTTAACATATACTAGGCTAGTATACCATTTAAAATAATTCTAATGTGAAACTTTTGGCATAATTCAATTTTAGTGTGCATTCAAATTTGATTCAAGTAGGGGTATATCTATAGAGAAAATGACATTCTGATGAGGATTCCTTGTTTTTTATAAGAATCTGAGAAAATCCTTTAACAAATGTAGTTGAGAGGCAGCAGACTGGTAAGAGATGGCTGCAGATGTACTGCCAGGGTTTGAACCCCCAGTTGTAGAGCTTATTGGCTGTGTGAATTTGAGCAAGCTGTTTAACTTCTGTGTGCCTCAGTTTCCTCAACTGTAAAATAGGGATAATAATATCTACTTCACTGGATTGCTGGAAGGATTAAATGAAGTTGTATATATGAAGTCCTTAAAATAGCACCTTGCATATAGCAAATGTTATACAGCATTTGTTAAATAAATCAATTTACAGGAGACACATTTGTTAGAGGAAATTAATTATTATATGTAGAGGAAATTAAATAATTATTATATGTAAAGTGTCTGGCATTTAATAAGCATGAAGAAAATGTCAGCTAGTTTTAGAAGTAACATCTTTTTAATACAAAAATGTTTAGAATTTTTTTCTGAAGATGACTACAGAATCAACTCACCTCATCTACAATAACATGAGACACATTAGTTAGGAGACCATCTTCTTGAAGTTTTCTTAGCAAAACCCCTGTTGTACAGTAGAGTAACCTGGTAGATTCACTCACTCGAGACTCCATCCGGATCTGATATCCACACAAAGAATTCTGAAGGGAAAACATAAGGCCAAGATTAGAGTCTCACAAATGATCTAGGAAACAAGCTTTAAAAAGTACAGGTGCTGATCCTGCTACTATATGGAGCAGTCTAAGTGAATCTGTTTAGTGCAATTTATTACTTTCCCATGGTTTTCAATTATATAAAGCTATAAAATTAGTTTTGGCAATTTTAAACAAGAAAAACCTTTTTTCAGTTTTGAAACAAAAAGCTGTTCACCTGCTTTGAGTACCATTAACATTATTACAAAAATATTAATAGATTTAATCAATTTCTTATCTTGGAGCAAAATATTGAGGTACTGAGGAAGAGAATTTTAGAGAAGCTCCTACAATTTGGTCTACTTTTCTATCAAGATCTCATAAAAGATGCAACCATTAAAAACCAGTGGTGCCTGATGGGAATCCTGAAGTCACTTCTATTCCCATCACATTTTCTTTCTCCTTCAGTCATTCCTTTGTTATTCTTGTAAACATGTCTGTCATCCCCTTAATGTAAATTCCTAATAAGACAGAAATTATGTCCTTTTTCCTCTTACATTTCATGAGAGAAACCAAGAAAAATTGCCAAATAAATTTTTTTTTAATGAAGGGATACCTAACTTAAAGATAGAGACAAAGATGTTAAGTATCATATTTATAAAGAACAATTCAAAGTATAATTAAACTGAGTTATATGAACTGGGAATTCATTACATTTGGTTCTAAAGCAATTTTATTAATTCCTATACTTTGCTGTCACTCCGGTTAAGGTCTGGCCAGTTTTGTGTATACTTTTATCGCAAAGTGTGTGACAGTGGATATTTAAGTACTTTTTCTATTATTTTTTTATATACAGGATTTGAAAATAGTCTGGCATGTTCTTTTATATTGTTTTTTCCTTCTGTTCACTGAACTAATGAAAATCATTCAGGAATACATCCCACAGAAAAGATTTCCAAATACTTGAGATATCTGATATTACAGTTATACTTGTATGTGTTTATATTCTTTGAATGATCACTTAGTATGTAATACATTTGAATACTCAATTATTAAAGTGCATATATTTTTCCTTTTATGTGAGAATTTTAATGATAATTACTGACAATCCTTTTCATATACAGCAGAGTGCATAATATCACATCTATCCAAGAAAACATGAGAAACACCTGAGATACGCTACTGAACAAACAGCATCGGTCAAAACTCATATATGGCAAAGGCTCCATTTGGGTCCCAAGGGCACAGGTTGAGTGAGGTCAGCGCTCTCTGAGGTGAGGTTGGACAGTGTCTCACCTTTCCTCCAGGTCCATTTTCACAGCCCAGTTCATCACACACTCTTGTGGCTAAGCTCACCGCTGAGACCCGCCGGGGCTGGGTGCAGACGATGCTGCATCTACTTGTTTGCCACTCGTTCAGAAGCAGGTCCTCCAACAGGAAATGTGGCACTTGAGTACTCTTGCCGCTCCCTGTTTCACCTGCCACCACCACAGCCCGGTGCCTTCTAAGAGTTTCGACAATTGAGTTCCTGTGTTTGAACACGGGTAACTGTTGCCGTTCCTTTAGCAGTCTCTGGTACTTAGGTGTGCTTTGCAACTTTCTAAAGAGGTTTCTAACCGGCTCCAAATCTTCTGCCTTTTCTGATTCCAAGGACAGTGCAGAAAAATCCTCATCAGAAACTAAATTTTCCCAAGATTCCTCAGGATCTTCAGAGGTTTCTCTCGTATTCTCAGAGTGCTGTTGTTGCTGTTGCTGCTGCTTCAGTTTATTCAGAAGTTTGGCAATGAAAAGGTCACGTGGCTTATTGGTCTCCATTTTATTTAACTGTTCCTTTCTCTTTTCCGCATCACTCCACTCCAGCCAGACATCTCGGTAAGTGGGCGGAAGTAACTGATGAACTGACTATAAAGGGAAAACACAGTAGTTATGTCGTTTTCACTAACTACTGGACACCAAAATTCAATAGGTTAGAACTTAAAAGGATAGCTGCCTTCTTCTTAAAATGTCTCTTAAACTAGTGTTACTACTTTAATATAAGATATACATGTATATGATGCAAATTTATAAATAGCATATCATATTCAGGCTTCTAGACTTACTAGCTGTGTGACCTTGGGCAAGTAACTTAACCTCTTGGTGTCTTAGTTTCTAAGTTTGTAAAATAGGGCTAATAATAGTACCTCCCTTACAGGCATACTCTGAGGTAAACTAAGTTAATCATGTAACGTGCTTATTCCCGGAACACAATAAACTATTAAATACATATTTATTATTTATTCCTACAGTGGTGCTATTTAAATATACAGATGATCCATAAAGCATCTTTAAAACAAAGTTCCCTCTGAGATTCCAGCAGTTGTATAATATTACAGGTCAAAGTATTTTAAATGAACTCCACTGGATGAAACTAAGTTATCTTAATTCTGTGTTATAAAAGAGCCCACAATTATTTCTGTAACACTGACAGTCACTTCCATCAATTAAGTTTAGCTTCTGATACCTTATTCTGCAAAATGAGGGAAATAAAGACATTAAGAACTTTTACTGACACAAAATGGAAAAGAACTATTGTTGGAGTTCCACTTAATCAGTGCCTAAATTTTCAGTAGTCCTAATTCCCCATGAAGAAAGATATATACGTTTATTATAAAAAGGAGATGTTGACAATACCCCCCAACCAAAAAAAAGAGCATTGTGTTCTCTTAAAAGTGCTCTCTTCAGTAATACTTTATTTTCATCTTTCCTTAAACTGGAAGCTTATAGTCAATATAACCTAAAAGTGAAAACTGGAACCAGTGTCTGATTTTTAAAGTTGAGAGACAATATAACATTAAAGGAAAACAAATGTTTAAAAACTCTCAATTCAACCACTCTAGCACAACTATTTTTTAATCTGTAAATTAGTATAGCTTACAAAGCTGGACCAAATGGTTCAGAGCCTCTGGTCTAAGGAGAGAAAGACTGAACTATGTTTGGAAGTGACAGGAAGTCAAAATTATAAATAAGCAGAAACAAGGATTAATCAGAAGAAGCACTCAGTAAAGAGAAAATTGGCACAAAGGGCCATAATTAAAAACTAACTTCCACATGCAGGTACAGTTTTATGTTGACAAAATATACCCATTACTCCAGAAATGATTTTTGAAACACTTAGGTCTAAAAAGTCTCACCTGCCCTTTCACTAAACGATAAAGAGCTAAAGTAGCTCCCAGGTGCTGAGCTTGCATGCCATCCTCTGTTAAGATTGTAGGGCATACTACCAGTACATCATCTTCAGACTTGATTACCCTTACCCTACAAAGAAGCCAAATACATTTTAAAATAAAATTGATGAAGTAAAAAAGGTCAGAATTCCATTAACCTGTAGTTTAATTATTTAAATTAAATATTCCCATGGAAGACATCATACTACATAATGACTTATAAGCACTATCAATCTGAGATGTGGAATTAGCTTCCTAAATATCTACTTAACTCATCAGAAAAAAAAGATTTTCATCTTAGATTTTTCTATAAGTTCATACAGTTAACCAAAAACATACCTACATTTCCAGTATCTACCTACTGCAACTTTTTCAAAGGAAGGATTTGGACTCTTGGGAAGATTCTTCCTGACCCAATCGATCAGAAATTGTTTGGGAGATTTTCCAGTCCAGCTTCGAGCAGTATAGTCAAAATTTCTTACATCATGAGGTTCTTTCTTTTTCTCTAAAATGATAAAGATTGGTTCTTTAAAAATGGTTATGTAGTAATATACAGTCTCTTTTGAAAGATTAATGTTCTCTCACTTTTGGGAACGGACTTTTAAAAGAGAATAGGTTTAAAATAAGACAGGCAGAAAGGCTTACTCTTCTTTAAGTAATGTAAGGAAATCCTCTTGATGGACAGAATCAGTGAAAATCTGGATCTTTTTAAAAAAGTATCTTAAGTTATGTGTTCTTGTAAAATATCTATGATACAATCCATGCAATGAATTGTTTAGAATACTCTGAATTACAATGTTTGGTAGACTCTCTTTTGAAAAGATATAAATCAGATGTCATTTCTCTGCTTAACAGCTGCCACTACCACCACTGTCAATAGCTTCATGTTGCGTATAAGATAAAGTCCAAATTCTTCACTACTGCCTAAAAGCCCTCTGTGGCCCATCCCTGCCTATTTGTTGTCAGTCTTCCATCATGCTCACTATGCTGTAGCCACACTGGTCATGAGTCAATTCCTTAAATGCTCTAAACCTGCCTGGCCCAATACAGTAGCCACCAGCCACATGTGGCTAAATTTAAATTAATTAAAATTAAAATTTCAGTTTCTCAGTTATACTAGTCACATTTCAAGTGCTCGATATAGTTGACCCTTGAACAACACAGGTTTGAACTGTACAGGTCCACTTATATGCAGGTTTCTTTTCAATAAGTATACAAAAACACACATGAAGAACATCATGTGTAAGACATATTGAAGTGGATAGCCTATCCTTACACGGGCATGAGGTGATAATTAATATAAAATTAATAATGTGTTATTTTCTTTGTTTTATAACTTTGCTTTTAAAGAATTACCTTACCTTACAGAATGCCTCTCTTACAGAATGCCTCTCTCTCATAATTGGAGAAACTGCATATCAGCCTATCATCATAGGTAAGTGGTTTTTTAAAAAAACATTAACAGTGTTTCCAATAGTATATTATGAATACTACTGTAATACTGTATGCCATAAAAATTTTATAATGATTCTTTCATTAGTGTATAAGGCTAAACTAACAGTGAAGTAAAGCAGTTGTATTGATTACACTAGGGTACCAGTAAAATAATCATATTGCTGCTTCTTCATTATTAATGCATGAATCATTATACCTATAAACAACTAAGAATTTCTTCTGCACATTATCTTTTCATTTTTGATGTCTAGTGTTAGTAATACGTATAACATCTACAGTGTTTTGAATCATATAAGACAATGTTGATATAGGTACTGACAGACGATTCATCTTGTACATAGATAACATAAACTCACAGAATCTATACAGTACAGTACTGTAAATGTATTTTCTCTTCGTTATGATTTCCTTAATAATGTTTTTCTTTCTCTAGCTTACTTTATTGTAAGAATATAGTATATAATACATATAACATACAAACTATGTTAATCAACTGTTATCACTAAGGCTTCCAGTCATTAGTAGGTTATTAGTATTTATGCTTGACTTAAACATAGTATTATGTTTAAGTCAAAAGTTATACGCAGATTTTTGACTGCACCGGGGTCAGCGGCCCTAACCCCTGAGTTGTTCAAGGGCCAACTGTACTCATATTTGGCTAGTAGCTACCACATTGGATAGTGCAGATACAGAACATTCCCATGATAGTGTGTTCTGTTGAATAGTGATGCTCTAAGCTCTTTTCCACCTTAGACTTCCAATGTACTGTCTCCTTCCTTAGAAGTTCTTTCCACCAACTCATTACCAGGCTAATACCTAATCATTCTGTCAGATCTCAGAGCAAGACCTCAGCAAGGTTTCCCCAATGCAAATTAGGCCCCCTTATTAGCTCTATTATTGGAAGCCAGTTTTCTTTCTTCAACAGCACACATCACAGTTTGTAATTGTGTATCTGTGTCTGTTTAAAGCTTACATTCCCTGCTAGACTGTATACTTGAAGAGGGCAAAGATCAAGTTATTTTGCTAATAACTGTACATGTAGCACCTGATATTATGAACAATAAAAATTCAATAAATATTTGTAGAAAGAATGTACAATTAAAGAACTGACTATTTAGTGTGGGACTCAACTGACTGTACTACAGACTGATAAATATACTAGCTATATCAATAATTTACCTATGAGCACAAAAAAGAACACACTTACACAACTCTGGTGGCACAGCAGGAATCAGGGAAGGTTTAAAGAAGAGGTGCTATTTGATTCAAGCCCCTAAGCAAGGGAAAGGTTGGCCAAGAAGGGGAAAACAGGATGAGCAAAGTCATGGAGCCATGAAACAATATATGTTTTAAAGAATGATGTAGCTGTAGTACATAGCTGGGAGAATAAGGTGGAAAGGATCTTCAGTGCCATGATACAGGTTTGAAGTTGCTAAGTGATTAAAATTTTTAACAGGAAACTCACATTTTGATCTGTGTTATGGAAAGATAATTCTGGCAGGAGTTTGGAGGAGGGACTGAAGAGAGATGAGGCCGAAGCAAGATGTTTGTAATTACAAAATGCTATATAAGTTATCATAATTATTACTTTTCCAAGACAGTATGTGGAAGCATAACTTTACTGCCATCTTATGTAGTTTGCTGGAATACAAAGTAACAATTTCTCAATTATACAGTCCTTGACATTTTTCTATTTACAAATTATACCCTGGAACACTTTCCCTTCATTTTACCTTTCTCTTCTTCAGTAGCAGCTGTAGATTTTTCAAATAAATTAAAGTTCAAAGCACTTTCCCCTTCTGTGGCTACTGGAGGCTTCTTCCTTTCATTCTGTTGATGTGAAATCTTTATGGCTGGATTGAATACTGGATGGTCTTCTAAAGTTTCCATTTCTACCAAAAAAACCATGATGCTTATTTTTGTTTTATTTGTATTTGTTTTTCATGCCTTTTTACTTTGCAAAAATTGGTTTAAAAAAACAACATTCCTTCTTTTTCCTTGTAGTCAATTATTCAACACTTCCTTCTAGGAATTTGTGCTGGAAGTCAGAGGCAATTTATTTTCACATCATATACTAACATTTTCAGAACAATTACTTAACAGATGTAGAAGGCCAGGAAAAACATCTTCACTAGAAATAAACACTCATGGAATTATATCCACCTCTTGTTCTTGAATGGAGATGGTATTTTATGGTATACACCTGAGGTTAACAAACTATGGCCTGCAGGCCAAATCCAGCCCTGCTGCCTATTTCCATATGGCCTGTGGGCTAAGAATGATTTTTACATGTTTTAACTGGTTGAAAAAGACAAAAAGATATATTTGGTGACGTGAAAATTATATATGAAATTTCAGCATCCATAAAGTTTTATAAGAACATAACCATTTGCTTATGTATTGTTTATGGCTGCTTTTATGCTGTGACAGCAGAGTTAAGTAATCATAACAAATTGCAAAACCTAAAATATTTACTATTTGGCTTGTTGCAAAAAGTTTGCTAATCCCAATTATAAACTGTTAGGAAAGAGCAGACATATTAAAAAGAGGCAACCTCCATCCTAGGAAGGCCAATAGAGAAGAGATATTTATATGTCTGAGAATTTTAAAGTGTTTACCTCTTTGAAATTTCCTTATTTTTTCTTGAGCCTCTTTTTGGCCTTGCTTGTTTTTTTCTAATTTAAAGGTAGCTGCTTGCTCCTTTGCATCCAGAAGTTTTGCTGCAAGGTGCAAGTACCTTTCATTCTGTTGTTCCAAGTAAGATGATGATAAAGAAATAAAAAGAAGAGCAAGATTAGTTTATTGTCAATGTATTATATCAAAACCTGTGATCTTTTGATCTTATTCTTTGATCCAACAAATCTTTTAGAAATTTTTCATAGAGAAATGATACAAATGTGCAGATTTGCAGGTACATAGATGTTTACTGCAGTACTGATTGAAAAGGAAAACTGGAAATCAAGTGTGGTACATCTCCACAGAGAAAACTAGTCAGCCATTGGGAAAGAAAGTGAGGTAGCAAAAGAATGAGGGTGATCCACATGGAGAAACTTCCTTGACACATTAAATAAAGCAAACTACATAATAAAATATAAGTATGAGCTCATTTCTGTAAAAAGAAAAATTAAATTTTTATACATTTTATAAATACATGTATTTAAAGGATTACATATGCAATAATAGGATAATACTCATTTCTGAAAGTTACCTTCCCATAATCTTTATCTTATGGAAGATAGCCAGGGACATTAAAAAAAAAAAAAAAAGGCCTCTGGGGAAGATGGGTGCTATAAAACTTAAGGACCTAACTCTGCTGAGCAAAAACTAGACAGAGTTAAAGCTAAACTCAAATTACTGTTTTTTTCTTTAGGTTAGGTTGATAGCAGATGAGACGCATTAAAGCTCTGGGTGGAGAAGAGGGCATGTGCAGTGCTGCTATGAAAGACAACCGCTGAGACAAAGGGAAAAGAGACAACTAAGGAAGCACAACCACCTGAATTCTGGGACCATTTTGTGTAGAAGCAAACATCAATACAGTGTAACAGATAGAAGGGTTGGCTATCACCTCAATTTCACCTAAATCACACTCATTCGTTCAATCTTTCCTATCTATGGCACTGATACCACCATCCCTCCACCTACGAATCTCTTGCTGACTTTGGCTTCTTAACCTTTATGTTCAGTACATCATCAATTTCTACTGATTCTTGCTTTAAATGTTTCTCTTGCAAATTACAATTTGGCACCTTATTATTTCACACCTGAGCAAGTGCAAGAGCTGCCAAAATGGCCTCCCTACCCTTTGCAAATCACCTTAAACACTACTAAATTTGCCCTAAAATGTCAGATTCTTCTTGTCGATCACCTGACCCCATACTTCTAGCAACTCTTCACAATCAGTAGGAAAAGCTGTCAAATTCATTTTCTGGGCATCAAAATCTTCTAGTCTCAGTTTAACTCACCTGTTTACTCCTATTGGCCAGTACTCACCTACACATTTTATCCTGTTTATTGTTTAATACTCAAAGGCCCCTTGCACAATTCCACTGCTGTACCCTTATTCACATTATTTCACCCATCTGGGTCATTTTCCCATTCTTTGTTGCCTATGCACACTTCATGCATCCTTCAAGTCCCACTTTTTTCTTTGAAGTATTGACCTAATGCTCCTATCAGAAGAGACCTCTTTCTCTGAACCTCAAAGTAACACGTGTAACTGTCCTAAATTATTTGTTTATATTACTTTAATAAAGGCACATGGTTAAAAAAACTTATGAGGATACAGAAGAGTATAAAAAAGAAGTCTCCCTCCCACCCTACCAACCCCAGTCCTAATCACTAGTAATAGCTTCTTGTGTATCTCTCCCGATGTTTCCTTTGCATACATAAGAATGTAAATATATGTGTGTGTGTGTATTGTTTTACTCAAATGAGTTCATTATACTACACGTGCTGTTCTGCAACCTCCTTTTTGTCTTTCTAAATCAACTTTATAAAAGTATGATTCACTTCTAATAAAATGTCATTTTAAGTGTATAAGTGAATGTGTTTGACACATGTATACATCCATGTAACCATCATCATAATCAAGACATAAAACATTGCCATCATCCCCAAAAGTTTCCTCATCATGCCTAACAGTCAGTCTCTTTCCTCCATCCCTGGACTCAGGCAACCACTAACCTGCTTCCTCTCACTAGAGACACATTTTGCATAGATGACTTTTCTAGAATTTAATATAATGAAATTGTTCAGCATGTACTCATTTTTGCCTGGCTTCTTTCATTCTTACATAATGTTTTTGAGAGTTGCTTGCAGTGTTTGGCTGTTATTAGTAAAGTTGCTATGAACATTTGTGTATAAGTCTTTTTTTGTTGACATTTTCATTTTTCTTGAGTAAAAACCTAGGAATGAAATTGTTAGGTCATATGGTAAGTGTATGTCTAACTTCATAAGAAAGTGCCAAGCCGTTTTGCAAAGTGGTTGTACCATTTCATTTTATACTCCTACAATCAGTGTATGAGTATTCAGTGGCTTCACATCCTCCCAACACTTGGTATTACTGATCTTTTTAATTTTAGCCATTTTGATTGATATATACATAGTGGTATGTCACTGCAGTTACCATTTTCATTTTTCCCATGACTAGCGATGTTGGACTTATTTTTACATGTTTATTGGCCATCCATATATCTACTTCTGTAAAGTGTCTGTTGTCCTTTTAAAACTTCTTTATAAATTCTATACAGAAGTCTTTTATCAGATATATGTATTGTGCTATTTTCTTCCTACAACTTGCTTTTTTCACTTAACCTAATATTTTTAGTTTATCTTATGATATGTAGGTTTTCTCTTTCCAGGCAATGGGTTTCCTCTATAAAGGAAGGTGCTTTTTAAAATTAACCAAATAATTTAGCATACTCCTTACACAGAACAATCATTTAAAAATACTTGGTGATTATCTCTTTAAACATGGGAGGAATGTAATTAACATATATTGAGCAGTTATTTTGTGTCATTTTTTCCCTGTTATTTTATTTAATCCTCACATAAACCCCTAGAGGTAACTATTTCCTCCATTTACAAATGAGGAAACTAAGTCTTACAAAAGTTAAATATTTTGCCAGGTATATCCAGCTAGAAGCCCAATATAAATTTCTACTCACAGGATCAAATTTTTCCTCTTCTAAACTTTTAGAAGTCTCACTCTTTTCTTCTTCGTTTTGCTGTTCAGCATATCGCAAAATCCATTCTTTCATATTTACTTCCAAATTTTTTTCTTCCTTTTTTGGCTAGAAAGAAAAAACAAATATCTGAAAAATCAAAATTAGAAAAAGGTGTCAAAACTATCATCAAGTGTCACTGCTTTTATAATTTCTTTACACTCAGAAACAGTAGACACATAAGCCTCAAAAATCACATTCTGTACTGTTCAGTGAAGGACAAATGAGTGGAACTAAACGTTAATAAGTCTAAACTTACATGATCTGAAGAATACATTTACATAAAGAGGCAAAAAAATGAAAGAACTGTTAAAAACTAGTGTTGTCCTTAAAAACAGTGGTTTTGTGGGGATGATGTTTCCACAGATTTTTGCTGTTTATTTTTAAGCTTTACTGAGGTATAACTGATACATTAAAAATTGCACATATTTAATGTACATATTATTAAAATGTTAATTATTTACTGTATATATATACATATAGACTCATCATTTTGATGAGTTTGGACATGCATACACCTATGATATCATCACCATGATCAAGGTACTAAACATATCCATCACCTCCAAAAATTTTTGTGTGTTCTTTTGTGTGTGTGTGTGTGTACAGTAAACTATAGGCACTGTGTTGCATAGCAGCTGTATAGAACTTACCTATCTTGCATAACTGAAATTTTATAACCATTAAGCAACATTTCCCCATTTGCCCCTCCTCCCTTTAGCCCCTGGTAACTACCATTCTATTCTCTGTTTCTATGAATATGACTATATTAGGTACCTCATATAAGTGACATAATGTAGTATTTGTCTTTCTGTGATTGGCTTATTTAACTTAGCATAATGTTCTCTAGGTTCACGCATGTTCATAGATGTTTTACAATATGCAGAGTAGTTAGGTGTAATGCATAATGAAGTGTAATGAAGTACACCTTCCAGTATTAATGCCTTTCTGTAATCCCCTTCCATACAGATTTTGAATTGGCCACATGACTTGCTTCAACCAATGGGACATTAGCAAGAGTGATACTAGCAGAGGCTTGATAAAAATCTGTACACTGGGGCTTACTATCTCGAGATACTTGCTCTTGGAAGCCATATGTCAAGTAAGAAGTCTGACCACCCTAATATCACCATAGAAGAGGAAACCTAAGCTAGTCATGTGGAGAGAGAGATGACTTGCTAGCTCCCAGCCGAGGCACCTAGTCATGTGAGTAAAGAAACCATTTTGGATGTTCCAGTCTGAGGAGATACCTCATGGAGCAGAAGAACTGCCTAGCTGAGCCCAGTTCAGACTGAAAAATCATAAGAAATTCTTGGTTTAAGTCACTACATTTTCGGGTGGTTTGTTATGTAGCAATAGATAACTGAAACTGACAGTGATAGAAGAGTTTGGCAAACCCATTAGACATTTTCAGTAAGTAAAAACATTATTGTAACCTAATATTTATACCCTTATGAACTATTACATGTGCTTCATTCTGATTTTATACAACTTTAAATGTTTAATTCTTAAATTACCTTTATCTTAGGATCTTCTTCCTGTTTTTTGGTTTTAGATTGCAGTGGAGGTGAAATAGTGGCTTGTATTTGAGGAGACTGAAATTTTGGCCTACTTAGAGGTTGTTGCTCTTCAAATTCCTGACTGAATCCTTCAGGAAGTGCATCTTAAGAGAAATTGGGATGAAAATAAACATGTACATGATACATAAAACACACAAATATTTATTAAACACTCACATAAACTGTCTAGACAAAGAGCACCTAATTTTATTCTACTGCTCATCTCCTAGGAATAGAAATCCTATGATGAACCTCGTTTTATTATCAAACCAGTGGGAACACTCTCTAGATGATAACCAGCCCACCTCTATTTGACCATTTATTTCACCCTCAATATGCTAGACTCCTAAATTTCCATAAGAAAATCTTAACCCTCCCCTCTCTTTGGTTGCCTGTCACAACATGTGACAGTATCCTTAATCAGTCATAGAAGCAATATGCATTTCAGGTTCTTGCCAAAGATTACAACCTTGACGCTCTGCTTAATTAAATATTATTTATCCAAAGCCAGACAGCCCTAATTTCTAAACCAAAACGAGGATACACAGCCTGACAGGTTACAGACAGGCAAACTTTGAGAATCTGCTGTGTTATGTGCATTGTAAAATGGCTATCAACAACTGAAAGCAACACACACAAAAGTAATTTCTTCTTGCACAGACAACAACCTTTAAGAAGAATATACTAAAAAGACTAGAAAAGTGTAAGAACATCCTAAAAATAATTATAACAGTGAAAAAAATTTTCAGTACAAGTCAAAAGCTTGATACAAATATCATAAACATTGAAATTATTTCAAAAGGTTTTATAAACTGAAAGACATTTATGACAATACTGCTTACCATCTGAAAGGTTTAAACAGAGCCAATCCAAGGCAGAATGAAGATCACCTCCGTGTAAGAGTGTGTTAGTCATGGCATCTTCAATGTCCTTAGTCTTGAATGAAAATGCTTGTAAAGCCATGTATAAATCCTATGAAAGGAAAATGTAAAAAAGTCATTCTGTCAATTTTCTCTTTTTTCATTACTAAGTCTATTCTCCCATTCATTTTAAACCAGAAACTCTGACACAAATTATAACTTCAAAAATATTTTTTTCTTTTTTTTCCAGTTAGAAGAGTTAAATGTGCTCACTGTATTGAGATTTTGTTTTTGATGTGCAGACCATTTTTAATGTCTTTATTGAAATTCAGTTACAATATTGCTTCTGTTTAATGTTTTGGTTTTTTGGCCCCGAGGCATGTGGGATCTTAGCTCCCCGACCAGGGATTGAACCTGCACCCCCTGCATTGGAAGGTGAAGTCTTAACCACTGGACTGCCAGGGAAGTCCCTCTCACTGTATTGAGAATCTGAGAACTATAGATAAATAAAAAAGGACCAGGAGAAACTGCTCATATTCTCACTATCTAAAGATACTGTTTGCAATGTAGTATGCTTCCTTTCAGTCATTTTTCTATGATTTTGTAAAAACAAACTTTACTTAACATTATAACATAAGCATCTTCCCAAATTATTAGAAATTGTTCATCAATTTTAATAGTTACAGAATATTCCACTGGGTAGACATATCATAATCTATTTTCCTATTGGTGACCACTTAAGATGTTTTCTTTTTTTTATTATTATTATTATCAGCAGTGCTTCAATGAACATGTTCAGACATAAAGCTTTTTATTGTACTTTCTAAAGCATGATCTTTACAGCTGGGCAGGACTGGGTTCAAATCCAGACTCTGCTTACTTTGCTACTTAGTAATTAAAAACCTCAGGCTATAATATATGTAATCTTTCCAAGCCTCATTTCCTTCATTTGAAAAATGGGGCAAAATACCTTCCAGGATTGGTGTGTCAGAGAAAATGTAAGGAAAGTGCCCACCACAAGTCCAACATAATTCTGGGAATGTAATTTAGTTTTCATATCACTATGTGAATGCATGTACTTGTTTTTGGCACAGTTCCTTCCTTATTCTTACAGATGGAACTAATCTATATGAAATTTCAATGGAAGGTGAAAAGTCATTTTATCTCACATGTGGAGCTGTCTTAAAAATGCTCCACTAAAAATAAGTAACTTAAAAAAAAGTTTGCAAAATACCTGTAATTTTTTGGCAGTCAGTCTTCCAGAAATCACTCCCTTGTCATTATTTTGCTTTTTATGCTCATTTATCACTCCAATAATTTTTTGCTCTAGTTTGTTATTAATTACCACCTGTTGAGACCAAAAAGGCCATATCAATTAGAAGATAAATTATTAAATAACATTTAATAATTAAATAATTAGAAGCAAATCACACAGTTTTCTATATCCCTTCCAACCAAGCCCAGAATTTCAGCTGAAATCAGATACAGTGATTATCATATATTGGAATACCATTCACTGGGGCACATTCCTACCATATATTTAAGAAAAAATGGGATACGGAAAAAGCAACAACATGTGGCAAGGCAAAAATCCTTTTATAAAGCCTCTTGAAGCCGTATGTCTCAAGACTGTCCTTGGACCACCCTTAGATTGCCACCACAAAGACAGATTCCTAAGCCCTATCCTAAACATACTGAATCAGAATCCTTGGGGATGGAACCCAGAAATTTGCCTTAACGTAAACCAGCCCAAGCACATTGCCTGAAAGAATGGATGCTACACTAAAAAGAGGGCAAATCAAGTAAAAGTAAAAACTTATATAAATTGTAATAATTAGGTTACACAAATTATTTTGGCTTCCAGAGTTTGTTTTCTGTTTTTTCCTATTGGCCATTTTACCTTCTGCTGTTTCCATATGTTTAACCTAAGATTATACAGCCAACTACCTTCAAAAATACCTTCTTTTGATCACATCTTTACTGAATGCTCACTACGAACAATGCACAAAAACATACTTCAGGAATTCAGTCTAGCACAGGAAACATATATAAAAAGATAAACTGTAATCCAGCACGTCATTATTTAGAAAGATGTAAGAAGTGCTGATGGAACCACCAGGAAAATAACCTGGTGAGTTATGATGGACTTCACAGAGGTGACAAATGGAGAAAGGGAAATAAAGCATTCTAGGCAAAGAGCCCATGGACAAAAGCCTGGAATCGTTAAAATCATATGGGATTTGGGGGAACAATGAGATATGAACTAAAATTTTAAGTGGAGAAGAGTAATAGAGAGGAGGCTGGAAAAGTATACTAAGTCAGACCTGAAAGGATGTGTATGATATACTTAGAAGTTTGGACCTTATCCAGCTCTTCCTTAATTTCTTACAGGCTCTCAACAGATGTGTATGATTTACTTTTATTTAGTATAGATGAGGAATTACTGTACTATTTACAAAAATTTAAAACACTCCATCACTTGCTTACATTAAAGAGTATATCTTTTTTTTTAAGGTAACATTTCTTGAAATGACTCAAAACCTTGATACTCACTTTCAAAATAGATTTATCCAGATTTGCAGGACCACCAGAATCATTTGCAGAATTAAAACTATAAATTTTCGGACCTGTATATAACAGACAATGAACAGTCAAGGTAATTTAATGATTAATATCCATTACACTATTTTAATTTTCCTCTAAAGGTCGCTAAACATTAAATATTTGATTTCAGCTCTTTCTTTTCCACTTTACCAAATAACTCAATCTGGAAGTCGGCAATACTTCCGCTAAATTAGCAAAAACATTCTACCGCTTAGCACTCTCTAGGTTAACTAGTTTCTCATAGAGTGCAAATGCCTGGGACTTAGCTGAAGACCTCTCAGAGGATATCTGATTCCTGGCAGAGAAGATGGGTAACTTTGAAGAGAAAGCACTCCTCCTAAGGCAAAAAGGAGGTGGGAGTTCCTCTCATTCTCTCCTACTGAGTATAAGGTTGCTATATTAGTTTCCAAGGCTGCTGTACAAACTTGGTGGCTGAATATACAGAAACATTCTCTCTCAATTCTGAAGTCTAGAAGTCCAAAAATCAAGGTGTCAGTAGGACCATGCTCCCTTTGAAGTCTCTAGATAAGACTCTTTTCTTGCCTCTTCTGGCTTCTGGTGACCTCAGGCGTCGCTTGGCTTGTCTGCCTCCTTCTTTTGGTAGGTTTTTTTTTTTTTTTTTTGCGGTACGCGGGCTTCTCACTGTTGCAGCCTCTCCCGTTGCGGAGCACAGGCTCCGGACACGTAGGCTCAGCGGCCATGGCTTACGGGCCCAGCTGCTCCGTGGCATGTGGGATCTTCCCGGACCGGGGCACGAACCCGTGTCCCCTGCATCGGCAGACGGACTCTCAACCACTGCGCCACCAGGGAAGCCCTTGCCTCCTTCTTAAAATGGGTCTTCATGTGGCCTTATTCCCTCTGTCTCTCTGTATGCAAATCTCTATCTCCTTTCTCTGGACGCTAGTCATTGGATTTAGGGCTCTCCCTAAATCCAAGATGATTTCATCTCAAGATTCTTAACTAATTACACCTGCAAAGATCTTTTTTCCAAATAAGATCACATTCCGAGGTTCCATGGGGACATGAAATTTTGGGGGACACTACTCAACCCACTACAGTTGCCAAGTCTGTTCCAGTCAATAGAAATGCTATATATTAAGTTTTCTAACAATGAATAACCGGGAAGGAACACATTTTATTTTCAAACTTTGGTCTCATGATCTCCTTACTCTCTTAAAAATTATTGAAGATCCCAAATACTTTTTAAGTAGCTTATAATATTGATATTTATCATACTATAAATTAAAAGGGAAATTTTATTTATTTTTAAATACTTATTATTTTTATTTATTTTTGGCTGCATCGGGTCTTAGTTGCCGCATGTGGGATCTTTGTTGAGGCACGCGGGCTCTTCGTTGCGGTGCATGGGCTTCTCTCTAGTTGTGGCATGCGAGCTCAGTAGTTGCGGCACGCAGGCTTAGCTGCCCCGCGGCATGTGGGATCTTAGTTCCCTGACCAGGGATTAAACACACGTCCCCTGCATTGCAAGGTGGATTCTTTACCACTGAACCACCAGGGAAGTCCCAAAAGGGAAATTTTTTTAAATATTTATTAATTCATTAAAAATAAACCTACTACATGTTAATATAGTACTTTTATGAAAAATAACTATATTTTCCAAATCAAAAAAATTTCTACTTTTGCAAATCTCTTAACATCTGGCTTCTGCATTCAGTCTTCTGTAATATCACACATCATGTAGTCACTGTACACTAGAGAGAAAATGAGCATGAAAATGGTAAATAACATTTTAGAATTATTATGAATATAGTTTGATCTCATTAAGCCGCTGCTAGAAAGGTCTCAAAAATTCCCCAGGATCCCCTAAGCACACTTTGAGAACCAATGCTATATAAAAATAATCCTAGAATCGTACAAAACCTTGTTACTCTGCTTTTATAAACCTTAAAATAGGATTTTTTTTCACTTTGAGAAACCTAAACATTAAAGAGTTGCTTATTATAAATAAAGTTCAGGATTTTAGTCTCTGTTGACTTACATTGGGTTGTTCATTTTAAGATGCTAGTTAATATAATGAGGCATTTAAAAAGGAAAACCAAAGTTTCTGAAAATAACTATTTACATTTGAGCAGTCTGAACTAGGAACATTGTTGGGTCCCTGAATTACTTCTGTGCTATAGTTAAAAAGGTACCCAAAGCTACCTAGAATATGTTAAAAGATAATAACAATTCTGGTATAGTATGGTTTTCCTCATCTTTTAGTCTCAGACTTTACCTTAATCTTGGTAACCTTGCTCATAAACTCATGTCAGTGGTTATAAAGGAAAGTATATATCAGTAGTCTTTAACCATTTCTGGGGGGTCTTATCACTTGTAGTAAATTCATTCACAAATTTAGCACACTAATCAGTTTTAGAGGTCCCTAAACCCATGGAGGGGCCCCAGTTATAACCCTTTCTGGAAAGGTACAGATGCATGAATGTTTCATTACCAAGACAATACTGAGAAACAGTTCAGGTTCCTGTGTTACTGACAGAGGTAAGATTGTAAATTCCATTAGTAAGTGTTTTTTGGTTTTGTTTTTTGTTTTGACCACGCCACGCAGCTTACGATATCTTGGTTCCCCAACCAAGAGGTGAACCTGAGCCCCAGCAGTGAAACCTCTGAGTCCTAACCACTGGACCACCAGGGAATTTCCGATTGGTTTTGTTTTTTAAATGAGTGAATTAAAGATTGCAGTCAGCTCTCATTTTTCTCCTCCAACCATTCCACCTAAAACGTCCAACCATATCACTTCCTTGAGGTCAGCTTATACTGCAAACTTCAGGAGGGCAAATAAAAGATCTAAGTCCCCGGACTATCAGGAGGGGAATGAATACCCACACTGCTGTGCATTCGCTGGGTATCAATCAGGGTCTCTAAAAACGGTATGTTTTCATTTTATTCAATACTCTGAGGAACTGAAGCAATAAT
Source organism: Hyperoodon ampullatus (assembly GCF_949752795.1). Taxonomy (NCBI): domain Eukaryota; kingdom Metazoa; phylum Chordata; class Mammalia; order Artiodactyla; family Ziphiidae; genus Hyperoodon; species Hyperoodon ampullatus. Next base: position 133,405,140 of record NC_136917.1, on the reverse strand, counting down.
GAGATCTTGCCAGGGATATTACCAATTAAATCAAGTAAACCAGTAAGGCCCTTTCATTTTCAAATTCTTCCTAAAACATGTTCATGTAAGAATTTTAATCAGCATGAATGAAAACTCCAAAATCTGAAATGCATTTTAAAACAATTTGATAGAAATCCTTCTAAAGTGTATTTATACTTCCTGCCATAATACATACAATAAGCAAAATTCAAAGCTTTTCATGATGCATTACTTATTATGAGTATCTATGACTTTGCACAGAGGCTTGCAGAGGCTCCCCAATTCCCTGAGACTGCTCTTATTTTCTATTTAGTGATTCTTTGGTCTTCTCTCCTGTCAGCTTCCACCTTTCAGAATGTCAACCTAATAACTCCCCACCCCCAAATTCTAATCTGTTATCTAGGAAAAAGTGATGGCACCAGAAGAAAATAGATACTGAAACTTGTAAATGAGTAACCCTATTTTCAAATACAATTCTAAGTCAATAGGCCATGGAATAAAAATGGTCCCCATTCTTCTGCCAAGTAATGTGCATAAGATGTATGACAGCTACCTTTCTTGCTGCTTAGAGACCCTTCTCCACAAGTTTTGGTTTTGTTTCAGATGAAGGGAATTATTGGAAATCTGACTGGAAATAAGGAAGTTAGTGTGCAGAATGTATCCCTAAGGCAAAAGCACTAAGGGTTTCGAATTTATAATGACTGTTCATGGAACAAAGGAACATACGTAACTGGCTCTCAAAAATATTTATTACATTAAAGTTGAAGCACAGAAAAACTAAGTGATTTCCTCAAGATGACTTAGCAAGAAAAAAGAAGCATCAGCCAGAATCAATTTCTTGTCCAATACTCTTTTTTCTTATGGAATATTTTCCTTTTATACAGTATTGCATTTTACATCATACAGTGATTGTAACGACCCACTATCACTGAAACATTCACTTCGAGGTGCTGGTGCTGGTGATAGGTGCACTGAGGCACTGTGGCTCCCTTCTGCCCAACAGTACACATCTGCAAGGGGAACCAAACCGGCCAAGAGACTCAGTCAGGAATAAATAAGACCCAATCTTGTCCTCATGGAGCTCATATTCTGGTGGAGTAATTAAGCAACTAATTACCCAAATAGGCTATGAAGGGGAAGTACAGCATATCTGGAGAATAAATTAGAGTTAGCTGATATAATCTAAGCAGTCAGGGTCTGTGAGGAAGTCCATCCATAATGCCAAAACTACCTGACTAATCTTAGCTAAGGTCTCTTCCCCATTTAATACAAACACCAGTCCCCCCCCAGCCCCGCCTCACTCCACCCATACGGACTTTCTTCTTGTCTTCCTGTATCATGCCAAGCTTGTTCCCACCTTAGGGCCTTTGCCCTTGTTGCCTAAGCCTCAAACATTCTGTCTCCAGATCTAATAACTGGTTGCTTCAAATCATCTCAGCAGGTTTCCTCAGAAAAGCCATCTCTGTTCTAAACCAAAACAGACCCCACCACCCAATTTATTCTTTACCAAGTCACTGTTTTCTGACTTTCATGGCACTTTTTCTATTTTATTTTGGTGACCCTAAAAACTATTTATAACGGTTTTTATGAATTTATTCATGACATCAGTCCCCTAGTCTTATTTCCCTCTTAAGATTTTAAGTCTCAACTAGGTTTAAGAATTTTCACAAACACAAGCCTTATGGTTGTAAGCATCCTCCACCAGCCCCCAATAATGTAAGCCCCTTGAAAGCAGTGATCTCAGTCCATTTTGTTCTTGTGGTATCCCCAGTGCCTAAAATCTTGCCTGGCACATAGTAGCTCTTCAAACATTATTTGATAAACAAAAGAAATGAAAAAATAGAAGTGGAAGAATACCCAGGATTGTGCCAAGAACCATTTCGTGGCACCAGTCATTTTCTACCTCTAGATGAGAGTCCAATTTTGAGAAAGTATGCTAGTACAATCCTTCAAATTGTTTGAAAAGCCAGAGAGAGAGATGAAAGTGGAGTAAAACAATTACATTTACATTAGGAACAACAAAGAGTTCAGAGATAATTTTTTCTGTGTACTTTTCCACTTTTTTCTTCCAAGTAGGCCTATTATATGTAATATAAAAATATCCAGACAGAAAAAAAGAAAACAAACAAAATCATGTGGCAATCTTGCTGCAACATTTTTATACTGCTATATATATTGATTTACGGTTATAAAAAATTCTCTACAAATTTGGTAGATAACCTCTCATTTTCTCTTTTTTGATTTCTTGGTCTTAGTGACTCCTCTGAAATTTTCCTTGTCACTTACCCAAGAAATTTTTTTGGATGACTATATTCAGAGCATTTGACTAGATACTGAGGGATGTTAATACGTAACCATAAAACTGTTCCTACCTCCTACAATTTTAAAGGATAGATAAAATGTATAATTGCTCACATAGGCAAGATCTAAACATCAAAAGGAATGATTCAAACAACAATGATATACATGAGCTAGGGAGACAGAAGAATTCAAAAAGTAGTTGATATCTGGGGTGGGTATTACAGGATTCTGGTAGATAGCATTAGGGATAGATAGCATTCCAATGAGAGAAAACAGCAAGAATAAACATGAGGAGGCAGAAAGCCAACTGCTGCATTTGGAGCAGTGAAAATACACCAGATTTGCTAGAGCTGAATATAGGAACTAGTAAAAAGGCTAGAAAGGGGGTCTTAGATACAAGCTGAATGGTGTGTATTTTATCACAAAGTCAGTGAAGACGCTGTAGAAAAAACTGGTAAGTGACATGATCAAAGCATGGTTCTGAAAGATCAATCTGGTGCTTTATGCAGGACAGACTGGAGGAGGAAAAAAGAGCACTGCTAGGGAAACCCATTAGAAGGCTGTGTTGGTACTCCAGAAATTCATGAGAAATTCATGAGTGCCTAAACTGAGGTGTGACCAGTATAAACCAAAAGTGAAAAGGGCATACGTGGAAGAGAAATAAGAAAAGACTGCACGGAGCTTGACAACAGATTGGATGTGAAGAAGAAAGGAAGACATAAAAAATAACTATTGACACTGGATAGAAGAATACGGAAAAACAGAAACAAAGAAGTCACAGGAGAAGCTAGTTTGGGGGAGAGAAGTATAGTTCAGTATTAGCCATGTTATTAAATTTAACATGCTTGCAAAATAGGGCCAAAAGTCCAAGTAAATGTAGAAATGGCTGACTTGAGCTTGGAACAGACCAGGACTGGACATGTTGACTGAGGAGTCATCTACAAAAGAAAAGACAGAAGTAATGGAAGTAGATGAACTCTCCTGAAAGGGCTGTAGAGAGAGAATCATACTGTCACAGACTGACACCTACGGTAATGGTCATATTTTGGGGTTGGGAGAATGGGAAGCCAAAGAATACAACAGATGACTAATAGAAAGTTCAAATAATTCAGAAGAATATCAAGGAAAGACAGAGAGTTAGAAAGAGGCTGATTCACAGAGTAAAAGTGCCACAGAATACTTAAGGAGAAATTCTATGTATTTGTAATTGCAGGCATAATAACTTTGTAGTTAAAGGGTTACAATATATTGTAGGGCAAAGAATTATTATTCACCTTCTAAGTGAAGGTTTGTTACCTGCCTACTTCTTCAGTCTCGTCTCTTTTCCTCCTTAGGCAGTGCTTACATTCTGAGTAGCTTAAAGGCCCATGCTCTTTCGTGACTCAAGATCTTTGCACAATAGTGTTCCTTACCTCAGCCAGAAATACTATTTCCCCCATTCTGTACAGCGTTAACACCTATTCATCCTCCCGATACTGTCACTTTCTCAAAGAGACTGTCCATTACTCCTCCTTTTCCCCAGTAAAAATCAGATTACGCTGTTAAATTCTCTTCCTTAACTTTTCTTTGTGGCACTTATCAATCATAGAGCAACGTTTGTGTGACTACTTCATGGCTGTGTGCGCCATTAGATTGGCAAGCTCCAGGAGAGATGATTTGTCTATTTTGCTCATCCCATCCCTAACTTCATGCCAAATACACAGTAGGTTTTCAACAAATATTTGCTAGACTTACATTTCAGTAAGAACTACAAGCAAACAAGCTAAGCAGAAGAAAACAGCGTATAACTGTCTAAATCAGCTGTAAGTGGCCCGCTGATCTGCAGCCAGAACCGGCAATCTCCAAATTGAGTTATCAAACCAAACTACACAGTAAGCAAAAATGCACTGCTGCAGTAAAGATCGCTGATAATTTTTACAATAGGTTACCCATATTCGGTGTGTAAGTGCTTAAATTCTTAAGTACTGATTTTTTCCATAACACGTGGAAACGCTACATCGTGGCTGAAAATGGTTTGAGAAGCAAGTAGAAAATGGGTCTGGCTCTAGAACGTTAATAATTCCACACACTCTAGAACGTTAATAATTCCACACACTACTCTCTGCATTCGCCTCGCTGGTTTAGATGACGGCTCAGGACGGACCCCCACTGAAACGGGAGGTAATGCAAATTTCTTTTGTTCTCAGGAGATGAAGTGGAGGTTAGGTGGGGGACGCTAAAGTCGGAACTCTGGAGGCCCAAGCAGCTTACACTGATCTAAAACAAGGCTACCCGATGGGGAGCCAGCAGCTCCGGGTGTGAAAGAGAGAAATTTTAAGACCGAGGGTCCGCCCAGGTGCGAAGGCTTCTCCCTCGGGACTGGCAGTAGCGGTTTAGGAGGAGGCCGGGGCCCGACCGCTCGTACCTTGCTTGACTCGGGGATCCCTGGTGCTAGTAGCGGCGGAGGGGGGCGGCCTGACCACAGGCTTCTGGTTTTGGGCCTCCCCGGCAGCTCCGGCCTCGGCGGATTTGGCTCTGGAAGCTGATACAGCGGCCCGGACCGCCGCGGCCCCCGGCGCCTTGTGTTTCTTGTTCTTGCCGCCCATGTTGCAGCTGCGGCAGAAGATTCCTCCCGGTCCAGGTCCCGGAACCACTCCCGCACCGCCTCCAGAAGCTCTTCACATTCCCCAAATCCCACGCCGCCACCTTGCGTCCTCCATCCGGGCTTCTAGGCCCTGCTACAACCGCTGCTTCGCAATTGGTCCGACTCACCAAGGTCCCGCCTCCTCTCCGCCCACCTAGGCGTCTGCTGCGTGCCGGGAACCCTCGCCTCGCTCCCTCTTTAGCCAAGGAGCTGCCTATCCGCTGGTGTTCAGGAAAGGAAAGGAAAGGTCGGAGGAGAAAAAGGAGGCAGGGAAAAAGTCTCCGGGGCTGCGTGACTCGACTAATTTTGTCTCCCACGGGCCCCTGTTGAGGCTTCGCTTGGCGTCACTGTCGGTGCGGTCGCGGAGCATCTTGGGTAGGAGGGAGATTCGGTCTCCCAGCTCCGAAAGATGGCGGACGCTTTCGGGGATGAGCTCTTCAGCGTGTTTGAGGACGACTCGACCACTGCGCCCGGAGCCAAAAAAGACAAGGAGAAGGGGAAATGGAAGGGGCCGCCAGGGTCTGCGGAAAAGGCCGGGTAAGGAAGATGTCCGAAATGTCTTTTTTTCTTTCTCTCTCCTCAGTGTTGAGGGAAGAAAATCCCACTCTCTTCTGAAGACCACGAGAAGTAGGGTGTACGTTAGTGGCGTTGGGAAGTGAAGGGGGTTGAGAAAAATGTTGAGGAGGGAGGAAGAACGTTGGTTTGGGGAAGCTGGGTCTTGCCGTTCTCCGGTGGCCGCAGGCAGCGTGGACTTAAGCCGCTGCAATTCCCTGACGCCTGCGTAAGGCCTGACTATTACCCCTGCCTGCGCTCTGGGGTCGTGAGGGCAGGTCAGCTGTCTCTTAGTTTCTGTACCCCCAGCTCCAGCACAATACAGGAAACGAATCGCCAGTTGAGTAAAGGGTTAAGAAGCTTAGAAAATGTGACTTGGATTGACTGCGAGGGGAAAGGGCAAATAGTAGCAGGAGACGGGAGAGAGATTCAATCTCCCAGCTGCAGTTTTCTTGCCTATAATGAGGTGATAGCACCAACCACTAGGGTTTTTGTGAGGAGTAAACGAGATAGTATGTGTAAGCGCCTAACGGTGCTTAGCACATAATAGATTCTCAATGCTGGCTTCCTTTGATTTTATTAAGAAAAATTTAAAAAATTACTGGTCCCTGAAACTTAAAGTAAGATGATTCATTAGTAATGAATAAAATTTACTCTCGACGTTGGGGGAGGATACCCAATGGATGCTTGAATTAAATTAGTCATGATTTTGCTCTCAAGGAACTTTTCTTTGAGGTAAGGAGGTGGTACAGATACGTATTTTAAAGAGTTAGTAGGAGATTGAAATACAGTAAGCTGTGTTTACAGTTAAGTGCTATAAAAGTTCAGGAAAGAGAGCTATTTGTGATATCTAGAGAGCCTTATATGCAAGAAGCTGTTCTGTGTTGAGATGATTCCTTATTGACGCTTAGATTTTTTTTGATTTGTTTTGTTTGGTAGCACAAATTGGGCTAGGCGGAGTGTTTGCTTAGGGACTACAAGAGATAAGCCTGAGAATATAAATTGGTTTTAGATTATGAAGGGCCTTGAATAACAAGCATATGAGTTCTGATTTCATTTTAAAAACCCAGGTGAACATGTGTTTTTTTCCTAACTTGGTGACTGGATAGGTAGAGTGATAGTTTAGAAAAATTAATTTGGTTATCAGTAGTCAAGAGGAAAGACACTGATAGTAAAAAGTAAATTTAAAAGTGTTTCAGTTATCTAATTATGAGATTATAAAAACCTCAACTCAGGAGGTGACAGATGGAAGGAAAAGGAAAGATTAAAATGTTGTGAAGGAAAAAATTGACAGGCCTTATTTAAGGAGGACGATGGAAGGGGGCGTCAAAAGAGACTTTTTGAACTTGGATATCGGGAAGAAGAAAAATAGGGAAATTTATAGGAGATTTTGATTTCGAAATTAATTTGGCTTGAGACAAAGTGAAGTGATGATAGTATATCCATATTGAAGTATCCATTGGGCAATTTTAATCTGGGTTTGGAGAAATACCAGAACGGTAGGTATATATTTGGATGCTATTTCAATTGGTCCTGCTTGAAGTGGAGATTCCTGTGGGAAAGTATAGTTTTCCCACACATAATCTAGAGATTAGAGGGATATTAGAACAATCAGGAGTTTGAAATGTCACATAAGAGTGAAACAAAGGAGAAAAATAGTCTTCCTCTCTCATTTTTTTTTTTTTTTCCTCTTCCTCTCTCATTGAGTTAGAGGGTGTAGTAGTCTTGGAGAACTTTTCAGGGAAAATGAGAAAGGAGGACAGGTTCTTTTTATTTTTTTCCAAACAGGAATAATTAATAATTTCTGTAGTTTGAACGGGCAACTATGATGTTATGAAGATGATACATGTATAATTTCCTACTGTGGTAAATACTTTGTTTCAAAATTACTCAAGTAAAATTCACTTTGCAGTATATTAGGGGTAAGCTGTTTCTGCAACCGTCCAAAGTGAAAATTTGTAGGATATAAAAACAATTTATATTTTAATTTTACTAGGAAATATGTGAACATTAGAGAAAGGAAATACATAAGAAAATATAGACCATGATTAACTTACAGAACTTTGTTTACTACCAACACTTCTAACTAGGCCTAGACGTCTAGGTATTTTTAGGGAAAAATCCAATTTGCCTTATTGTAACTATCATACTATCATAATTATTTGTATCGTAGTCAGTATGTATAGCATGATTTCCATCTGATTTGTATAACACAGAAGGGCAAATCCTGGAACTTTAGAGGATCTTGTCTTTTGTATTGATATTTAATACTCTAGACCAAGTGGGTGCTTTTTAAAAAAAACTTTATGAGAATTGTCTGGAGAGAGAGAATAATATGAAAAACTCCATGTACTCGTAACTCAGCTTCAGTATTATCAAGTCATGGTCAATTTATTCCCACACCCTTTTACTGTAAATCAAATTCTGCTAATCATGTTATTTCTCCCTAAATATTTCAGTATGCATCTCTTGTTGATAGTGACTTTCTTTTCCAACATAACTGTCATGCCATTGTTATACCTAACAAAATGTACGATAATTCGTTGATATCATTGAATAGTCAATCCACAGTAAGATTCCCCAGTTGTCTCAAAGGTATTTTTTTGTAGTTGGTTTATTTGAATCAGGTTCCAGACAAAGCCCTTATACTGTTTTGCTTGTTATATCCCTGAAGTCTTTCATTTTACAACAGTCCCTTTTTTCCTTACGCTATTGATTTCTTTTGGAGGGGTGGACGAGAGGAGAAACCAGCTCATTTGTCCTGTTTAGTTTTCCACATCCTGAATTTGCTTTCTTATGCTGTCATTTTACTAGCTTTTTTATCTTCAGGTATTTACTGTAAACTGTCCTTATATCTAGAGCTGAACTATGCAATCTATAGTAGTCCCCCACCCTTATCTGAGGGGGATAGGTTCCAAGAGCCCCAGTGGTTGCCCGAAACCTTGGATAGTACCAAACCCTATATGTAGTATGATTTTCCCTGTACATACATACCTACGAAAGCATAATTTATAAATTAGGCACAGTAAGAGATTAACAATTACTAAAAATAAAATAAAATAATTATATCAATATATAAGTTGAGAACTTTCACCTTTTCATTTAAAGTAAGCACTTGACGGCTTCTCTTTGGCGTTGCCAGCATCACTACTCTTGTGCTTCGGGGCCATTAATAAGTAAAATAAGGGTTACTTAAACACAAGCACTGCCATAGTACAACAGTGATCTGAAAACTTAGACAGCCACTGAGTGACTTAACAGGCTGGATACTGTTGGCAAAGGGATGATTCATGTCCCAGGCAGGATGGAGCAGGAATGTGCAAGATTTCATCATGCTACTCAAAAAAGCATCCAGTTTAAAACTTATGAATTACTTACCTCTGGAATTTTCCATTTAATATTTTTGGACCTCAGTTGGCCTTGGGTAACTGACACCTTGGAAAGGGAAAACATAGATAAGGGGGGACTCCTGTAATAGCTACTACCTACCTGTAGCTGTTGAGCGCTTAAATGTAGTTAATCAGAATTGACATGTTCTGTGAATGTAAAATATACACTGTATTTTGAAGACTTGTTATAAAAAATGTCAAATACGTCATTTTTATCTTTATATACTGAAATTATAATATTTTGTATATTTTGGGTTAAATGAAATATAAAATTTGTTTCTTTTTTAAACTTTTAATATGGTTACTAGAAATTTAAAGTTATATAGGCACTTGCATGTATATATCTTGGACAGCTGCTGACGTTGAGACTTGATTAGAGTCATATTCAATTGTTTAGATAAGAATACAGTTGAATAGAGAGTTGAATATAGTATTAAAGAATAATGGAGCTCTTCTGAAGGAAAGTATTCTACAATGAATTTAGGTTTTAAGCTTCTCAAAGGTATAGGAATGATGTTTCTTTGTTTTATAGTTGTCACCAACTCCTAGTAGGTTTAATTACAATGCTTTGGTTGATGCTTACTTATTCAGAAAGAATAATAAAATGTTAGAACTAGAGGGATCATAATTATCATTCATATGTCTTCTTTTACTGAGGGCCAAGGATATTGATCGCTTGTCCAAAGGAGATTCATGTAAGTAATATGGAACAACTGTGAATACCTATTCCACTAAATGGGGCGTGAGAGGAATTACATATTTCAGGTTTTGCCAAGCATCAAAGAATAAACTTCATTATGGAAATGTTATTCAAGCATATAGATCAGTACTACTATTTGTTGACTCTTTTTTAAAAAAAATTTTCTGTTGAGATAAAACATACTAAAAAAAAGTGCGAAAGTCATGGGACAAATTTTTGTAGTGAACACACCAATGTAAGCCCTGTTCAGGACAAAAAATAGAATATTGCAGAAATCCATCTTTTTCCCCCAGTAAAGTGACTAACACGATAACCACATGTGTTCGTTTTTTTTCTGTTTGTAAATATAATGTAAATGGATTCATACAGAATATGTTATTTTGTTTCTGGCTTTTGCTCAATATTGTTTGTAAAATTCTTAACTGTAGCTCTGGCAGTAACTTTTGAAGTATGATTGAGGTTTGGTGTGGGATCAGAGGAATATTCCCAATTATCTGAAAAGCCTGCTCTTTTTCAACTATAGGAGACTGAATTTTTCTTCACATACTTCAGCCAAAAACTGTATCACAACAAGTTCAATGTAGAGATAGAGATAGATGAGAGTCCAGCTGCCTTCTATTAAGCCAGACATTAAAGAGACTTGCAAAAATATAAAATAATGCCATTCTTCTCATTAAAATTTTTTTGGGAAAATACTAATTTTTTTCAGTTTTAATATTTAATATGGTAAACATCAATAGATAAGACTACAGAAACAAAATTCCTTGGAATCCTCAGTAACTTTTAGACTGGAAAATCAAAACAAAGTCTCTCATTTCTGAGATCAATAATTTTGGAGCCACTGATCTAATATAGTCTAATTTCCATTTTCCTGGTAATGGTTCTTGAGCTCCTTTTGGTATGCTTATTGGTCATTTGGATATCCTCTTTCGTAAAGTGCCTGTTCTAGTCTTTTGCTCATTTTTTTTATTGGGTTATCTTTTTTTAAAAATTTATAGCTGTCACTTCCATTATTTTAGATACATACGCCTTTTGTCGGTTATATGTGTGTTTTCTCCCACTTTGTCTTTTCTCTGTACTCTCTTAATGGTACTTTTTGATTTACAGAAACTCTTAGTTTCAATGCAGTCCAATTTAGCAAACTTACTTTTTGGTTAACAATTTTATGTCCTGTTTAGTAATACCTAAAGATAATTTTCTCATTTTATCTTCTAGAGGCTTTGTTGTTTTTGCCTTTCACAATTAGATCTAATATCCATATTGATTTTTGTGTGTAATTGGCATAGGGGTCAGATTGATTTCCCCTATGGTTATCCAATCCACAAAGCACTGTTTATTGTCACTACTTTTGACCAGTGAATCCAACCACATAAAAAATTTTTCTCCCAAATAGTAATATTATGCTGTTAGAAAAGCATTAAATGTTTATTGAAAGTGTTTACGTAAATGTCTAATGGTATTTTACAGTTTTTAAGAATATTATATTAGTAATAGTTGTGTTAATGTGAGTTGCAAAATATTTTTAGAACAGAATTTCCAAGAAAATATGAAATGAAAGAGTAGTATTCAGTTTCATTAGTTAAAATAAGAGTATTCTGGGCTTTAGCCACTTTTGATTTGTAACATCTATTTACATGACTTTTTTTTGTTAATAGTGTATATTATACATGGGATAATATTTTATGGAGTCACCCTTAAAGTAAGAAGTGCTATTGCAGAATTCATTCTAAACCGTTCACTTTTCAGAAAACGTTTTGATGGTAAATTACAATCTGAGTCAACTAATATTGGAAAAAACAAGAGAGATGCAGACTTCGAGGGCACAGATGAACCCATTTTTGGAAAGAAGCTCAGGGTAGAAGAGTCAATAACTGAAGACTTAAGGTAGTATTTCCATTGTTATAAATGTTAGTAACTCTTAAGTTGGGTGGTTGCCTGAAGTTTTGAAAATTGCTTGTATGTTGTTACTTTGTGAAAATATTTGTTGAATTAGAGAAATGAAAATAAATATGCTTTATATATTCATATAAACATGTAACTAGGACAGTTATGTAAGTTTGGGGAAATGGAAAACAATATAGAAAAGAAAGGCTTTTAATACTTTTGAATCCAATTTTAAGAAAGAATCTTGAAGCCTGATTTTTTTAAAAAGAAGAAATGCCATTTCATTTATTTGTTAATGTCTTAGAAGAGGATCACTGGAAGAGTGGGATAAAAGGAAAGAATAAAACTGACACAATGGAAGGGAATACTTGAGAAGGAGCATTAGGAGGAATTAGATTTTCACTGTTGCATGTAGCAGTAGAGTGGCTATGAATCTCAAGACTACTATCAATGAGGGAGACCCAAGGATATGTTTGTCTGAAATAGCTGGGTGTTTCTTTGATTTCAAAAGTTGGAACTTTCTAGAAATTGATTCCAATTTCTTAGGTCGACCTGTTTCCTCTCGTAGCGATGATCATGACTTTGCTTTTCCCTTCTCAGTTGCCATATTCTAGCTTGGCACTACAATGAAGAATTTACTCCTGTGGGGTTTTTTGTTGTTGTTGTTGTTTTTTAACCGATTAGCTGTTGTTGTAGCTAGCAAAAGTAGCTACTGTAAGTGGTGGTAGATGTATCACTGAAATACTTAAGATGAACTGTTTGTCCAAACTAGTGGAATAGGTTACAAAATAATACTGATAATTTAAAATCATTGTTGCTTATTGTAGTAACTCTTGGGTTTTATCCAAAGTATGGTTATTGATTTAAAGTAAAAAATCAAAAGTACAATCAATAATAATGGATCTAGTGCAGAAATACATCTATTTTTCTTCAATTTATCCACAATCATGTCCTTTCAGAGTCTAAACAGAACCTCGATGAGTGTAACTTAGGATTTTGATGAGAAGAGGGAACACTTCTATAAATTATAGCAACATCTGTATTAGGCTAGTTTATTTTATACTTCCTATTACGTAATTTTTTTTTTTTTTTTTTTTTTTGTGGTGTGCGGGCCTCTCACTGTTGTGGCCTCTCCCGTTGCGGAGCACAGGCTCCGGACGTGCAGGCTCAGCGGCCATGGCTCACGGGCCTAACCGCTCAGTGGCCATGGCTCATGGGCCTAGCTGCTCCGCGCGGCATGTGGGATCTTCCTGGACCGGGGCACGAACCCATGTCCCCTGCATAATCCACTTGGAGTCTGTTTTGTATTTGTAATAAAAGATGCTAACTCACCATTTTGAATTCCCAGCATATATAATTCTCAGAAATTTATTTTAATGTAATTTTAACAATTTTTTTTTTTTAAGTTTGTCAGACTTGATGCCCAGAGTCAAGGTACAATCAGTTGAAACTGTTGAAGGGTGTACACATGAGGTAAGCACAAACAGTGGATGGTAAGTTGGTGTTATAAGTGGGATTTTGCTTTGGCCTATCTAGTTTGATGATTGACAAGCAGTTTAGCCTTAAGGGCTTTGGAAACAATATGTAGTTTCTGTGCAGTCAGTGTACATAGTCTAGTGGAAGGAGCTGGGGGTTTGTATTCAAACCTGAGCTCAGACACTGACACAGCGCTTTTCCTAACTACAGTCTTGGATAAATTTCTAAACCTCTTTGACATTGGTTTTCTAATTTGTAAGTTTAGAATAATGGGATTTACATCATGGGGTGGTTGTGAAGATTATGTAAGAAAATTAGGTGAGATACCCAGCACAGAGTAGGGGTTTTTTGTTTGTCTTTTTGTTTTGTTTTTCAGAGTAGGAATTTAGTACATGTTTATTCCCATGCTCCTAAAGTCAAGTAACAGTGACATTTTGCAGGTTCCCTGCTTTTTTGTGTTTTGCTCTGATGACTGATACATTGCAGTTTCATTGTCTGCCACAAGATGGTGGTCACTGATAGCTTGTAGTAACCATTTATCAGTGAGCATTTATAAACATATGGGACATAAGGAAACTGTAACACTAGTTCTTTCTATTAAGCCCTTCTGCCTTTACCATGTAACTTTATATGTTATTACTACAGTTAATTGGGGAATCTTATTAAAGACTTTATTAAATAAGCAGAGTAATTACAAATTAAAAATTGCTTTTGATGTAGATCTGGAGCCTTATTTTTTTAAACACCTGTTTTTCTACTTGAAATTTCCTTATGTTCCTTTAGAATAGCACTTAGTTTGGCAGGTATAATATCCATTAGATCATTCATTATACACTTACATTAGACCCTATTTGATGCTGTGGTCTTAAAAAGATGGGAGAGGGCTTCCCTGGTGGCGCAGTGGTTGAGAGTCCGCCTGCCGATGCAGGGAACACGGGTTCGTGCCCCGGTCCGGGAGGATCCCACATGCCGCGGAGCAGCTGGGCCCATGAGCCATGGCCACTGAGCCTGCATGTCCGGAGCCCATGCTCCTCAACAGGAGAGGCCACAACAGTGAGAGGCCCGCGTATGCAAAAAAAAAAAAAAAAAAAAAAAGATGGGAGAAAAACCTCAAACACACACAAATTTTGCTCTCAAGAGGTCAGAAGTTCTTTCTGTCCTCCTTCATGATTGTCCTCAAGCCCTCCATTCTTTTATCTCCTCTCACTTTTTTAGCAGGTAACCTTACCTTTTACTTTATCTAGAGGTTTGAAGATATCAACTTGGAGTCACATCCACTCAAAGGACAAGGCACTGCCTTGTTTAGGCTGAGGAGAGTTGCTCTGCCAGTGTTCTTGTTTGTATCCTATCCTGCCTCCACAAAGACTTGGATCATTCCATTTTCCCTTGACTGTTTCTGGTGTCTCCTTGTCTCTATTTTCCTTTTCTTATCAGCATATGAATATTCAAAAGCTTGTCTTCTGTTCTGTGTTGCTTTTTAGCCACTGTGTTGTGTTTCTTCTTCCCCATTGTAGTCATTAGTCATTCATTCAGTACATGTCTTTTGGGTGCCAGGTATATTTTATTATTCACTGAATATAAAGAGATAAATAAAAAAAGTTATGGTCCCTTTCTTTTCAGAGTTGTTATTGAGTGCTGTGCTTAGAAAATCCCTGCTAAACTTCCTAACCTTCCAGTCATCTTTTAATCTTCTATAGTTAGATTTCTTCTTTCTCCATGTCTCTCAAACTGCTCTGGCAAAAATCACTAATAACTAATTGCTAAGTCTATTTGACTCTTGATTATTCTGTTGGTTTTCTATTTTTCTGACTCCTTAGTCTCTGTAGGCTTCTCTTCTACCTGTCTGTTATAAGTTAGTGTTGCCCAGACTGTTTTCAGAGAATAAAAACAAAACTCTGATTCTCATACATGTGAAAACACAATTTGTTATTGTTGCTGCTATTAAATCTCAGAAATGTTAAAATCTTAATTGCTTTGTGTTAAATGTTTTTTGTTCATGTCATAGCAAGTATCAGGAGAGATGTGAGGGAGGTGAACCAAGTAGATGTGAGGGAGGTGAACAAAGTAACCAGGTATGGCCCCGCAGGTTGATCATACCTTGTTGAGGATCACACCATGTGATTTAGGGTCTAGTCTTCAGATTTTCGGATTCCGAAATTTGATTTTGCCAGTGCACCAGAGGTTGTGCTCTTTGGATAGAATCACTTTCATCCTACTCATGGTATGGTATAACAAAAGAAGGACCTTCCCTTAAATTAATGGATAAGTAGTCCTCTTATTGTCAAACTACCTAGGAGTTAGAAACTACTTAGAAGTTTCTTGGTGTCATAATAAAGGGGAATATGTAGTCTTAAGGGGAAGACTGATGAAAACTATTCCTGTTCCTGGAATGGTTCATTCACTAATAAAAACAACTCATAAATTAATTCTTTAATAATGTGTGCTGGATAAACCACCAAATTCTACCCCTTTATAGATTCCATTTAGAGTTTCACATTGCTTCTAACACAGTTATTATACTGGGTATTGTTCATTGAGTTTCATAATTTATCATTTCACTTAATTACAGTCAAGTTCTAGTTATTCCTTTTGAAACACTACACACATCATCTTGATTGTAATTGAATTGCAAATTTACCAACAATCTCTCAATATTCTAAGACAGCTAATCTTATCTCATACTTGTTTGTTGAAATTTTGCTCTTAGAAATTATTTCTAACTTCTGTGTGTACCGTACTTTGCCCTTGTTGATTGATTATTTATACACTAATTGGCTTACATATTGGGAATTTAGATATATTGTGAACTGCTCTCCAGATCTTAATCTTCACTGGAGGAAAATTAGTTTCCTGTTCCAGGAAATAATACCATTTTATTCCACATAGATTTCTTTCATACAGTGGCATCCCTTTTTATGTCCATTCTGCTTTTTTGAGCATTCATTAATGTCAGGAAGTACATTAGATATAGAAAATACAAAGATAGCTGAGATAGGTCCTAGACCTTAATAAACACAGTTTCTTCTGGGAGATAGACTTAAGTGCTTTTAATTAGATTACTGTCAGATAAACACTAATAGAAGTTTTTTGAATGTTGTAGCTTTTGCATTTTGACTTTTTCTCAAAGGTGGTTATTTAATTTTACAGTGTCTAAGACTGTCAGAAACACTTTAGTTCACCACCTTTATTTTTCAAACCATCATTGATCAGGGAGTGCTGAATGCATCAATTCTCGAATAGTAAATTGATTTTTTTTTTTTTAACATCAGGTTGCACTTCCTGCAGATGAAGATTATCTACCACTTAAACCTCGCGTTGGAAAAGCTGCAAAGGTTTGTACTTTGGGCAGTACGGTTTGTACAGTTTTGTGAGTCTGTTTTCCTAAAAATCTTAAAGATAAGCTTTTAAACGAGATTCTTATACTTCCCAGTGTGTGTGTGTGTGTATATATATATATATATATATATATATATATATATACACACACATATGTATGTACAAATTAAGAAGCTGCCACCTGAAGTCAAATATGGTGAGAACCAAATCAATAAACAACCATGCTGAAAACCAAGTATCATGTGATAAGATTTTTAAAAATGAAAATAAATCTCAACCTTTTTAATGAATCTAATGAATAGTACTGATCTTTCTCTAGAAAAAAATGCATGTGTACAGTTTTGCATATAGTTTTGGGAGTTGAACAAGTTTCTAATGAAACTTAAACTCTTATGCTGATATTAAATGGATTTTGAAACCCTGATAGATTTTAAAAGAGTAGTATAAATTTTCCAAGTCATTTTCTTAAGTAAAAAAGACAGTATGGTGGGGTAAACATGAACTCTTCAAGTCTAATAGATATATTATTCTGCCTTTGCTGAGTGAACTTGATTGAGGCCTTGCCTTTTCATAGCCTCAGAGTTCCCATCTGTGAAAGGAAATTATATATATGTTAGGGGTTGCTGTGAAGATTAGTATGTGGAAAATGTGTTGCACAGTGCCCACCATAAAGCATGTTCTTGATAAATGGTAATGATTATTGTATTGTAATTAATATATATGTAAACATAATAATTGAAAGATCAGATAGTAGAAATAACTTCTATGCTGTCTGGTTAAAGTTTTTTTTTTTAATTCTTCCTAATTTTCTCTAGTGGGTGGCATATTTCCCAAATAGACTCATAAAGAAATGCTCCCAGAATGCTTTCTAGGGGTAGCATCTCTTGGTTTTAAGTGTACTATGATGTGTCTAGGTGTCTTCATACAGATACTAATTTTTTTTATAGGAATACCCGTTCATTCTTGATGCTTTTCAAAGAGAAGCCATTCAGTGTGTTGATAATAATCAGTCTGTTCTAGTATCTGCACATACATCAGCAGGAAAAACTGTATGCGCTGAGTGAGTAGCTTTCTTTTTAAATGGAATTTAGGACTGTTAATATTTGCTTTATACATTTAGGTGCTCCTATGTAGGGTACATAAATATTTACAAATATTATATCCTCCTGTTGGACTCACCCCTTTATCATTATGTGATGCCCTTCTTTGTCTCTTGTTACAGCCTTAGTTTTATTTTTATTTGTTTATTTATTTTTATAAATTTATTTATTTATTTTTGGCTGCATTGGGTCTTCGTTGCTGCACGTGGGCTTTCTCTAGTTGCTGCAAGTGGGGGCTGCTCTTCCTTGTGGTGCGCGGGCTTCTCATTGTGGTGGCTTCTCTTGTTGCAGAGCACAGCCTCTAGGTGCCCGGGCTAGTTGTGGCTCATTGGCTCTAGAGCGCAGGCTCAGTAGTTGTGGCGCATGGGCTTAGTTGCTCTGCGGCATGTGGGATCTTCCCAGACCAAGGCTCAAACCCATGTCTGTTGCACTGGCAGGCGGATTCTTAACCACTGCACCACCAAGGAGGTCCTTACAATCTTAGTTTTAAAGTCTATTTTGTTTTACATAAGTGTAGCTACCACAACTTTCTTTTGGTTTCCACTTGCATGGAATATCTTTTTCCATCCCTTCACTCTCAGTCTGTGTGTCCTTATATCTGAAGTGAGTCTCCTATAGGCAGCATATAGCTGCAACTTGTTTTTTAATCCATTCAGCCACTCTCTCTTTTGATTGGAAAATTCGTCTATTTACATTTTATTATTGATAGGTGTGTACTTACTGCCATTTTGTTAATTGTTTTCTGGCTGTTTTGTAGTTTATCTCTGTTCCTTTTCTTGCTCACTTTCTAGTTTTAAAATGAAATTTTAAAATAACTGTTTCTTAACCTACTCTTTAAAAGTTTAAATTTTTTCTATTTGATTTCTGTAAGTAAATTTAGACTCGTACCTTTATTTCATTTCTTCTACTTACTTTGGGCTTCGTTTGCTCTTCTTTTTCTAGTTTTTTAAAGGAGGAAAGGTGAGATCATTGATTTCAGACCTTTTTCTAATACATTTAGTGCTGTAAACTTCCCTTCAGTCATGAATATGTATCATGATTCACTAATGCTATGTTCATTTTTTGTGCATTTCATTTCAGGTCTTTTCTAATGCTCTGTCTTCAGATTCATTAATCTTTGCTTCTTATCTAATCTGTCCTTAATCCTATTGAGTGCATTTTTTCATCTCAGACATGATAGTTTTCTTTGCTATAAGTTCATTTTTGTCTGTTTGTTTTCCGTGTGTCTACTTAACTTTCCTCCAGCTTTTTGAGCATACAGAATACAGTTTAAAAACTGTTTAAATGTTTTTGTGACTATTATTTTCATTTGTGTTACTCCCTGATCTGTTTTAATTAATTGACTTCCCTTCGTTATAGGTCAGTATTTTCCTGCTGCTTTGCATACGGCTCTGATGGGATGTTTGGCTGTTTTTTAATTTCATCACTGACATTTGGCAGTTTAATTATGATGTGACTTCACATAATTCTTCTCATGTTTCTTATGCTTGAATTTATTGGGCTTCTCAAATCATGGGTTTATTAGTTTTCATCAGATTTGGAAAAATTTCAGCCATTTTTTATGTCAAATAGTCCACCTTCTCCTAGTACTCTGAGGACTTCAGTTAAACTTATATCAGGTGACTTTAAGTTGTCTCTGAGCCTAGTGATACTCTTATTTATTATTGTTTTTTGGTGTTTATTCTCTGTGTTTCATTTTGGACAGCTTCTCTTAAATGGCTTTAAGTTTATTCATCTCTTTTTCTGCAATGTCAAATATGCTATTAATCCTACCCAGTTTATTTCATCTTAGATTTAGATTTTTTTATCGCTGAAAGTTTGGTTTGGGTCTTTCAATATTTTCCATATTTCTTCCAAACATGCTGTTTTATCCTTTCTCAATTTTCTTCAATATATAGAATATAGTTGTACTATAGTAACTTTCAATATCCTTGTTTACTATTTTATATTTTCTGTCTCATTTTTGGATGCCTTTTTATTTATTTATTTTTACTCATTATTATAGGTTCTATTTGCCTTGTTCTTTGCTTACCTGATTATTTTTTAATGCCTGCCCAGGACATTGTGAATTTTACCTCCTTGGGTGATGAATATTTTTGCATTGCTATTAACATCGTTTTTTTTTTAAACATCTTTATTGGAGTATAATCGCTTTACAATGGTTTGTTAGTTTCTGCTTTATAACAAAGTGAATCAGCTATACATATATCACCATATATCTTCCCTCTTGCATCTGCCTCCCATCCTCCCTATCCTACCCCTCTAGGTGGTCACAAAGCACCCAGCTGATCTCCCTGTGCTATGTGGCTGCTTCCCACTAGCTATCTGTTTTACATTTCGTAGTGTATATATGTCCATGCCACTCTCTCACTTCATCGCAGCTTACCCTTGCCCCTCCCCATGTCTTCAAGGCCATTCTCTGCATCTTTATTCCTATCCCATCCCTAGGTTCTTTAGAAGCATTTTTGGTTTTTTATAGATTCCATATATATGTGTTAGCATACGGTATTTGTTTTTCTCTTTCTGACTTACTTCATTCTGTATGACAGACTCTAGGTCCATCCACCTCATTACAAATAACTCAATATAATTTCTTTTTATGGCTGAGTAATATTCCATTGTATATATATGCCACATCTTCTTTATCCATTGATCTGTCAATGGACACTTAGCTTTTTTCCATGTCCTGGCTGTTATAAATAGAGCTGCAATGAACACTGTGGTACATGATTCTTTTTGCATTATGGTTTTCTCAGGGTATATGCCCAGTAGTGGGATTGCTGGGTCATATGGTAGTTCTATTTTTACTTTTGTAAGGAATCTCCATACTGTTCTCCGTAGTGGCTATATCAATTTACATTCCCACCAACAGTGCAAGAGGGTTCGCTTTTCTCCACACCCTCTCCAGCATTTATTGTTTGTAAATTTTTTGATGATGGCCATTCTGACTGGCGTGAGGTGATACCTCATTGTAGTTTTGATTTGCATTTCTCTAATGATTAGTGACGTTGAGCATCCTTTCAGGTGTTTGTTGGCAATCTGTATATCTTTGGAGAAATGTCTATTTAGCTCTTCTGCCCATTTTTGGATTAGGTTGTTTGTGTTTTTGATACTGAGCTGCATGAGCTGCTTGTAAATTTTGGAGATTAATCCTTTGTCAGTTTCTTCGTTTGCAAATATTTTCTCCCATTTGGAGGGTTGTCTTTTCGCCTTTTTTATGGTTTCCTTTGCTGGGCAAAAGCTTTTAAGTGTCATTAGGTCCCATTTCTTTGTTGTTTTTATTTCCATTTCTCTAGGAGGTGGGTCAAAAAGGATCTTGCTGTGATTTATGTCATAGAGTGTTCTGCCTATGTTTTCCTCTAAGAGTTTTATAGTGTCTGGCCTTACATTTAGGTCTTTAATCCATTTTGAGTTTATTGTTATGTATGCTGTTAGGGAGTGTTCTACTTTCATTCTTTTACATGTAGGTGTCCTGTTTTCCCAGCACCACTTATTGAAAAGGATGTCTTTTCTCCTTTGTATATTCTTGCCTCCTTTATCAAAAATAAGGTGACCATATGTGCATGGGTTTATCTCTGGGCTTTCTGTCCTGTTCCATAGATGTATATTTCTGTTTTTGTGTCAGTACCATACTGTCTTGATTACTGTAGCTTTGTAGTATAGTCTGAAGTCAGAGAGGCTGATCCTCCAGCTCCATTTTTCTTTTTCAACATTGCTTTGGCTATTCGGGGTCTTTTGTGTTTCCATACAAATTGTGAAATTTTGTTCTAGTTCTGTGAAAAATGCCAGTGGTAGTTTGATAGGGACTGCATTGAATCTGTAGATTGCTTTGGGTAGTATAGTCATTTTCACAATGTTGATTCTTCCAAAACAAGAACATGGTATATCTCTCCATCTGTTTGTATCATGTTTAATTTCTTTCATCAGTGTCTTATAGTTTTCTGCATACAGGTCTTTTGTCTCCTTAGGTAGGTTTATTCCTAGATATTTTATTCTTTTTGTTGCAGTGGTAAATGGGAGTGTTTTCTTGATTTCACTCTCAGATTTTTCATCATTAGTGTACAGGAATGCCAGAGATTTCTGTGCATTAATTTTGTATCCTGCTACTTTACCGAATTCATTGATTAGCTCTAGTAGTTTTCTGGTAGCATCTTTAGGATTCTCTATGTATAGTATCATGTCATCTGCAAACAGTGACAGCTTTACTTCTTTTTTTCTGATTTGCATTCCTTTTATTTCTTGGAATCTTTATTTTTTTGGATCCCTTTTATAGTGGTGAGAGTGGGCACCCTTCTCTTGTTCCTGATCTTAGTGGAAATGGTTTCAGTTTTTCACCATTGAGGATGATATTGGCTGTGGGTTTGTCATATATGGCCTTTATTATGTTGAGATAAGTTCCTTCTATGCCTACTTTCTGGAGGGTTTTTATCATAAATAGGTGTGAATTTTGTCAGAAGCTTTTTCTCCATCTATTGAGATGATCATATGGTTTTTATTCTTCAATTTGTCAGTATGGTTTATCACATTGATTGATTTGCGTATATTGAAAAATCCTTGCATTCCTGGGATAAATCCCACTTGATCATGGTGCATGATCCTTTTATGTGCTGTTGGATTTTGTTTGCTAGTATTTTGTTGAGGATTTTTGCATGTATGTTCATCAGTGATATTGGCCTGTAGTTTTCTTTCTTCGTGACATCTTTGTCTGGTTGTGGTATCAGGGTGATGGTGGCCTCGTAGAACGAGTTGGGGAGTGTTCATCCCTCTGCTATGTTTTGGAAGAGTTTGTGGAGGATAGGTATTAGCTCTTCTCTAAATGTTTGATAGAATTTGCCTGTGAAGCCCTCTGGTCCTGGGCTTTTGTTTGCTGGAAGACTTTTAATCACAGTTTCAATTTTTGTGATTGGCCTGTTTATATTTTCTATTTCTTCCTGGTTCAGTCTCAGAAGGTTGTGATTTTCTAAGAATTTGTCCATGTTTTCAAGGTTGTCCATTTTGTTGGCATGTAGGTGCTCGTAGTAATTTCTCATGATCCTTTGTATTTCTACATTGTCAGTTGTTACTTCTCCTTTTTCATTTCTAATTCTATTGATTTGAGTCTTCTTCCCTTCTTTTCTTGATGAGTCTGGCTAATGGTTTATCAATTTTGTTTATCTTCTCGAGGAACCAGCTTTTAGTTTTATTGATCTTTGCTATTGTTTCCTTCATTCCTTTTTCATTTATTTCTGATCTGATCTTTATGACTTCTTTCCTTCTGCTAACTTCGGGGGTTTTTTGTTATTCTTTCTCTAATTGCTTTAGGTGTAAGTTTGGGTTGTTCATTTGAGATGTTTTTTGTTGCTTCAGGTAGGATTGTATTGCTATAGACTTCCCTCTTAGACCTGCTTTTGCCGCTTCCCGTAGGTTTTGGGTCATCGTGTTTTCATTGTCATTTGTTTCTAGGTATTTTTTGATTTCCTCTTTGATTTCTTCAGTGATCTCTTGGTTATTAACTAGTGTATTGTTTAGCCTCCATGTGTTTGTATTTTTTACAGATATTTTCCTGTAATTGATATCTAGTCTCATAGCATTGTGGTCGGAAAAGATACTTGAAACGATTCAGTTTTCTTAAATTTACCGACGCTTGATTTGTGACCCAAGATATGATCTGTCCTGGAGAATGTTCCTTTAGCACTTGAGAAGAAAGTATATTCTGTTGTTTTTGAATGGAATGTCCTATAAATGTCAATTAAGTCCATCTTGTTTAATGTATCATTTAAAGCTTGTGTTTCCTTATTTATTTTCATTTTGGATGATCTGTCCAGTGGTGAAAGTGGGGTGTTAAAGTCCCCTGCTATGATTGTGTTACTGTCGATTTCCCCTTTTATGGCTGTTAGCATTTGCCTTAGGTATTGAGGCCTTTGGTATTGAGGTGCTCCTATGTTGGGTGCATAAATATTGACAATTTTATATCTTCTTATTGGAATGATCCCTTGATCATTATGTAGTGTCCTTCTTTGTCTCTTGTAACATTCTTTATTTTAAAGTCTACTTTGTCTGACACAAGAATTGCTACTTCAGCTTTCTTTTGATTTCCATTTGCTTAGAATATCTTCTTCCATCCCCTCACTTACAGTCTGTTTTTGTCCCTAGATCTGAAGTGGGTCTCTTGTAGACAGCATATGTATGGGTCTTATTTTTGTATCCATTCAGCCGGTCTACGTCTTTTGGTTGGAGCATTTAATCCATTTACATTTAAGGTAGCTATCAATATGTATGTTCCTATTATCACTTTCTTAATTGTTTCGGGTTTGTTATTGTAGGTCTTTTCCTTCTCTTGTGTTTCTTGCCTAGAGAAGTTCCTTTAGCATTTGTTGTAAAGCTGGTTTGGTGGTGCTGAATTCTCTTAGCTTTTGCTTGTCTGTAAAGGTTTTAATTTCTCCATCTAATCTGAATGAGATCCTTGCTGGGTAGAGTAATCTTGGTTCTAGGTTTTTCCCTTCCATCACTTTAAATATGTCCTGCCACTCCCTTCTGGCTTGCCAAGTTTCTGCTGAAAAATCAGCTGTTAACCTTATGGGGATTCCCTTGTATGTTGTTTTTGCCTTGCTGCTTTTTATATTTTTCTTTGTATTTAATTTTTGATAGTTTGATTAATATGTGTCTTGGTGTGTTTCTCCTTGGATTTATCCTGTATGGGGCTCTCTGCGTTTCCTGGACTTGATTAACTATTTCCTTTCCCATATTAGGGAATATTTCAACTATAATCTCTTCAAATATTTTCTCAGTCCCTTTCTTTTTCTCTTCTTCTTCTGGGACCCCTATAATTCGAATGTTGGTGCGTTTAATGTTGTCCCACAGGTCTCTGAGACTGTCCTCAATTCTTTTCATTCTTTTTCCTTTATTCTGCTCTGCAGTGGTTATTTCCACTATTTTATCTTCCAGGTCACTTATCCGTTCTTCTGCCTCAGTTATTCTGCTATTGATTCCTTGTAGAGAATTTTTAATTTTATTTATTGTGTTGTTCATCATTGTTTGTTTGCTCTTTAGTTCTTCTAGGTCCTTGTTAAACATTTCTTATATTTTCTCCATTCTGTTTCCAAGATTTTGGATCATCTTTATTATCATTACTCTGAATTCTTTTTCAGTTAGATTGCCTGTTTCCTTTTCTTTTGTTTGGTCTGGTGGGTTTTTACTTTGCTACTTCATCTGCTATGTGTTTCTCTGTGTTTTCGTTTTGGTTAAGTTACTGTGTTTGGGCTTTCCTTTTCCGAGGCTGCACGTTCGTAGTTCCGGTTGTTTTTGATGTTTGCCCCCAGTGGCTAAGGTTACTTCAGTGGGTTGTGTAGGCTTCCTGGTGGAGGGGACTAGTGCCTGTGTTCTGCTGGATGAGGCTGGATCTTGTCTTTCTGCTGGGCAGGTCCGTGTCTGGTGGTGTGTTTTGGGTGTCTGTGACCTTATTATTTTACACATCCTTTCTGCTAGTGGGTGGCGTTGTGTTCCTGTCTTGCTAGTTGTTTGGCATAGGGTGTCCAGCACTGTAGCTTGGGTCGTTGAGTGGAGCTGGCTCTTGGCGTTGAGATGGAGATCTCTGAAAGATTTTTGCCATTTGATATGATGTGGAGCTGGGAGGTCTCTGGTGGACCAATGTCCTGAACTCGGCTCTCCCACCTCAGAGGCACTGGGCTGACAGCCTGCCAGAGCACCAAGATCCTGTCATCCACACAGCTCAGAGTAAAAGGGAGAAGAAAGAAAGTAAGAAAAAAAATACAGTTTTTAAAATAAAAAATAATTATTAAAAAGTAACAAAAAACAGGGCTTCCCTGGTGGCGCAGTGATTGGGAGTCTGCCTGCCAATGCAGGGGACGCGGGTTCATGCCCCGGTCCGGGAGGATTCAGCATGCCGCGGAACAGCTAGCCCTGTGAGCCATGGCCGCTGAGCCTGCACGTCCGGAGCCTGTGCTCCACAGTGGGAGGGGCTGCAGCGGCGAGAGGCCCACGTACTACAAAAAAAAATAAGTAACAAAAAAAAAAGAAGGAAAGGAGAGCAACCAAACCAAAAAAGAAATCCACCAATGATAAAAAGTGCTAAAATCTATACTAAAAGAAAAGAAAAAAATATAACTGAGCAGATAGATCCCTAGTACAGATGATAAAAGCAAAGTTGTACAGACAAAATACACACAGAAGCATTCACATACACACTCACAGAGAGAAAAAGGGAAAAACTATATATATCATTGCTCCCAAAGTCCACTGCCTCAATTTGGGATGATGCATTTTCTATTCAAGTATTCCACAGATGCAGGGTACATCAAGTTGATTGTGGAGATTTAATCCACTGCTCCTGAGGCTGCTGGGAGAGATTTCCCTTTCTTTGTTCGCACAGCTCCTGGGGTTCAGCTTTGGATTGGCCCTGCCTCTGCCTGTAGGTCTCCTGAGGCCGTCTGTTCCCGCTCAGACAGGACGGGGTTAAAGGAGCAGCTGATTCAGGGGCTCTGGCTCACTCAGGCCAGGGGTAGGGAGGGGTACGGAATGCGGGGCGAGCCTGCGGCGGCAGTGTACAGCATCACATTGTACCAGCCTGAGGCGCGCCATGTGTTCTCCTGGGGAAGTCGTCCCTGGATCATGGGACCCTGGCAGTGGTTGGCTGCACAGGCTCTCAGGAGTGGAGGTGTGGATAGTGACCTGTGCTTGCACACAGGCTTCTTGGTGGCTGCAGCAGCAGCCTTAGCGTCTCATACCCGTTTCTGGAGTCTGTGCTGATAGCCGCGGCTCATGCCCGTCTCTGGAGCTAGTTTAGGCGGTGCTTTGAATCCCCTCTCCTTGCACACTGCAAAACAAAGAGGCAAGAAAAAGTCTCTTGCGTCTTCGGCAGTTCCACACTTTTTCCTGGACTCCCTCCCGGCTAGCTGTGGCACACTATCCCCCTTCAGGCTGTGTTCACACAGCCAACCCCAGTCCTCTCCCTGGGATCTGACCTCTGATGCCAGAGCCTCAGCTCCCAGCCTCCGCCCACCCCAGCGGGTGAGCAGAGAAGCCTCTCAGGCTGGTGAGTACTGGTCAGCACTGATCCTCTGGGGGAATCTCTCCGCTGCCCTTTGCACCTCTGTTGCTGCGCTCTCCTCTGTGACTCCAAAGCTTCCCCCCACCCCACCCCCATCTCTGCCAGTGAAGGGGCTTCCTAGTGTGAGGAAACTTTTCCTCCTTCACAGCTCCCTCCCACTGGTGCAGGTCCTGTCCCTATTCTTTTGTCTCTGTTTTTTCTTTTGCCCGACCCAGGTACGTGGGGGAGTTTCTTGCCTTTTGGGAGGTCTGAGGTCTTTTGCCGGCGTTCAGTAGGTTTCTGTAAGAGTTGTTCCACATGTAGATGTATTTCTGATGTATTTGTGCGGAGGAAGGTGTTCTTCACATCTTACTCTTCCGCCATCTTGAACGTCCCTTTATATTAACATCTTGAGCTTTTTTTTTTTTTTTTTTTTTGCGGTTCGCGAGCCTCTCACCTCTGCGGCCCCTCCCGCTATGGAGCACAAGCTCCAGACGCGCAGGCTCAGCGGCCATGGCTCACGGGCCCAGCCGCTCCGTGGCATGTGGGATCCTCCCAGACCGGGGCACAAACCCATGTCCCCTGCATCGGCAGGCGGACTCCCAACCACTGCGCCACCAGGGAAGTCCCATCTTGAGCTTTTTTCTGGGGTATAGTTTCTTGGAAAAAAATGTAATCCTTTCAGGGCTTGTGTTGATGATGATTTTAGGCAGGACTAGAGTAGCATTCAATATAGGGATAATTTTCTCCGTTATTTAATATATTTCTTGGTATTCCAGCCAGTATTTTGTGAATTATGAGTTTTTCCACCATGACCAGTGGGAACCTGAATAACTCCCAGCCCTGTGAAGCTCTGGTTATTTTTAGATCTGCTTCATTTGGTTGGTTTCCCCCTGGCTTTGGGTTGTTTCCGAACACTTATTCACTGATTATTACTTACTTGGAAACACAGGAGTGCTCAGCAGATGTTCAGAGCTTTCCCTCTATGCAGCTCTCTCCTCTCTGTTTATTTTCCACTGCAGTGTAGGTGCCATGGCCTCCCCAGGCTCCCACCTCTGTCTGCTTAACTTAGGGAAACCTCTAGGGTCCATCTCCTAGAACTGTGAATTGGAAACTCTGTGGACAGTAATCTGGAACTACCTCATTTGCTTCCACTTTCTCAAGGATTACTATGCTTTTATTCAGTGTCTGAAATCATTGTTTCATATATTTTGTCATATTTTGTAGTTGTTTCAGGTGGATAGGTAAAGCCAGTCCTTGTTAGTCTGTGTTGGAAGTAAGTATTTTCTACATTATTTTTAATGTATGTTCTCTTTTACTACAGTAGTTATCTAATTTTGTAAATAAATACACATATATTGCCTGTGTTTTAAATTTTTTGATAGGTATCTTTTCTTCTAAACTGTATTTAAAGACCACAGTTCTGGAGTCTTGCTACTCAAAAGTATGGTCCTGCACCAGATACATGAGTGTCACCTACAGACTTATTAGGCAGAATCTCAGGACCCACCCCAAAACTACTGAATCATAATCTGCATTTAACAAGATCACCAGGTGATGCATATGTCCACTGAAGTTTGAGAGGAACTGGGCCATTCTGAAAGTGGATTGTGCTCTTTCACGTGGATGGGATTTTGCAATCTGTTGTAGATGGTCTTTTGTGGGTTAACTTTTTTTTTTCCTTCATATGTGCTGCTGTCTCTACTATCTAGTTCGCGAACACCTTCGCCATGGCAAAAAGAAGCCATGTACACATTAATCAGTCGTTCCGCATTTCCTTAGCCTCAGTTCCTTTCAGCCACCAGTCTGCTTTCTTTTTGTATGACTTCACCTTTTCTGGGCATTTCATATAAATAGAATGATACAATATGTGACCTTTTGTTTCTGTTTTATTTCACTAAGCATAATGATTTTAAGGTTCATCTGTGTTGTAGTTTACATCAGGGTTGAATTGCATTTTATGACTGATTAATATTTTATGGCTGATTAATTGTATAGTATTAATATACCGCATTTTGTTTATCCATTCATCAATTTATGGGATATATGAGTATTCGCAGTTCTTTGGCTATTATGAATGATGCTGTTAGAAACATTTATGTACAACTTTTTATTTGAACACATGGTTTTACTTCTCTTCAGTATGTACCTAGGAATGGAATTACTGGGTCATGTTTAATTCCATGTTTAACTTTTTGAGGAACCAGCAAACCGTTTTCCACAGCAGCTGCATCATTTTATTTTCCCATCATCATTTTATGAGGGCTTCAGTTTCTCCATATCCTTGCCAACACTTGTTACTACCTTTTTTTAAAAATTGATCATACAGTAAATTTATTTTATGATTGTTTTAAATAAAACCTTTTTAATGTGGATTTTCAGCATAGTACAAGTTAGAATAATGCAAAACATTTTTAAAGGTGAACTAATTAGGTTTCTGAAAAGAATTCCAGAAAGATAAAAAGCACAATGATGTTACTTATTTTAGACAAGATTATGGTTCTGTGGGTATTAGTATAATCCTGTATTATGTACATTGTTTCTAGATTCTGATCATGTGAAGTTTATTATTTTTAAATTATTTTTTCTTCCAGTTTTATTGAGATACAGTTGATATATAGCACAGTGTAAGTTTAAGGTTTGCAGCATAATGATTTGACTTACATGCATCATAAAATGATTATCATAATAAGTTTGGTGAACATCCATCATTTCATACAGATACAGATTTAAAGAAATAGAAAAAAAATTTTTTCTTGTGATGAGAAAGAACTCTTAGGATTTACTCTTTTAACAACTTCTTTATGTAATCTTCAGCAGTGTTAATTATATTTATTGTATTGTACATTACATCCCTATTACTTATAACTGGAAGTTTCTACCTTTTGACCATCTTCATCCCAACACCCCCCACCCCAACTTGTGGTAACCATAGATCTCATCTCTTTTTCTGTAAGTTTATTTTGAAGTGTAATTGACCTGTAACACTATGTTAGTTCCTATTACACAGCGTAGTGATTTGATAATTATGTACATTTCAAAATGGTCACCACAATAAGTCTGGTTACAATATGTCACCATAAAAATATATTACGTAGTTATTAGACTATATTCCCCATACTGTATGTTTCATTCCCATGACTCATTTATTTTGCAACTGGAAGTTTTTACCTCTTAATCTCCCTTACCTATTTCTTTCCTCCCCTCACCACCCTCCCCTCTGGTGACTACCTGTTGGTTTTCTGTTTCTATAACTGTTTCTCTTTTGTTGTGTTTGTTCATTTGTTTTGTTTTTTAGATTCCACATACAAGTGAAATCATACAGTATTTGTCTTTCTCTGTCTGACTTATTTCACTTAGCACAATACCCTCTAGGTCCAACTATGTTGTTGCAAATGGCAAGATTTCATTTTTTATGGTTTAGTAATATTCTGTTGGATATGCAATACCACATCTTTTTTTTTTTTCTCTTCTCCACATCTTCTTTATTCATTTATTGATGAGCACTTGGGCACAAGGGTTCCCTTTTGTCCTCATTCTCACCAACACTTGTTTCTTGCCTCTTTGATGATAGCCATCCTGTCAGGTGTGAGGTGATATCTCATTGTGGTTTTGATTTGCATTTCCTTAATGACTGATGATATTGAACATTTTTTAATGTGCTCGTTCTCCTTTTTATGTCTTTGGAGATACGTCTGCTTAAGTCTTTTTTTAACTTGTTCATTGGGTTGTTTGTCTTGTTGAATTGTGATAGTTGTTTTGTATTCTGATACTAGTTCCTTGTCAGATATATGATTTTCAAAAATTTTCTCTCATTCTGTAGGTCATCTTTTCACTTTCTTGAGTGTCCTTTCAGGTACAGATGTCTTTAATTTGATGAACTGCAGTTCATCTGTTTTCTTTTGTTGCTTGTGTCATTTATAAGAAACCGTTGCCTAATCAAGGTCACAAAGATTTACACCTATATTTTCTTCTAAGAGTTTTGTAATTTTAGCTATTATATTAGGCCTTTGATCCATTTTGAGGGTTTTTTATTTTTGTAGGTCCAACTTCATTATTTTGCATATGGATATCCAGTTGTCTCAGAATTTGTTGAAAGACTATTTTTTCCCCTCAATCTTGGCATCTTTTCGAGAATCAATTTGAGTTTTCAGGTTAACTATTAATAATTTATAATATATTTTATTTCTTCATTATGGAGAAATTACAGCTTTCCTATTGAGCAGCTGAATTAGGTATTCTTAACAGTGATCACCTAAAGAGTAAAGAAGATCATAGAGGAAGAAAACTTAAAAATGGCTCCACTCTCCCTATTCATCATTGCCTTTACCTTGGCATAATGGTGGATATATTTCATGAGTTCTGGAATATTGTCCTTTGGAATAGTCAGGGCCTATCTGGTTATTGTATATTAGTCTTTCTAGACCTTGGCTTAGGTGTAACTCAAAATTTTTCTCTTTGCAGGGGAGTTAGACAAGTGAAGCTTTGGATCTTAGATTATCATTCTAATGGCATCAGCCAATTGCAGATTAGTCTTGATCTGTTTCCGAGATTCAAACACATTATGGTCAGGTACTGCCCTAGTTCTATCCAGTGGAGTAGGACTAATTTTTTTATTGGTCCACTTTTCAGAAGGTGCTGAAGTCAGAAGTTGGTTTCCTCCTAAGGCACAAATATAGAAGAGGTTTGACTATTTTTAGTTCAATTATTTTATCTCACTTAGAAAAGTATACAATAGTTTGGTGCATTATCCATTTAAAGGCAATATATATAGTCATTAGGATTCTGGGCAGTAGTGTAACTTTGTTTACATTTTTCCTACAAAAGCAGACTGATTTTCAGTATGGGAAATTTTCATGTATATGCTGAAACCTGCTCTCATACTCTGGGTTAGGAGAACATAAAGAGATGTTTAAGAAATTCACCAGGTTTATAGACACCTTTGAAAACCTGGTGAGGACTGCTGTGGAAACCAGTCTGGTACTTATTCAAAAAGTTAAATGTAGAATTACTATATGACTCAGCAATTCCACTCCTAGGTATATTACTCCAAAGAATTGAAAACAGATACACAGATACTTATACATGAATGTTCATAGCAGCACTGTTCACAGTAGTGAAAAGGTAGAAACAACCCAGAAGTCCATCAGTTGATGAATAGATAAATAAATCTGGTTTATCTGTACAATGAAATATTACCCAGCTGTAATAGCAGTGAAGTACTGATACACGCTACAGTGTGGGTGAACCTCAGAAACATGCTGAGTAAAAGAAGCCAGACTCAGTAGGTATGATTCCATTTGTGTGAAATATCCCGTATGACTTCATTTATGTGAAATATCTCAGGTAAATTCCTAGAGACAGAAAGATTGGTGGAGGCCAGGGGATGCTGAGAGGAGGGGAGCAAAAAGTAACTGCCTAATGGGTATGGGGTTTTTGGAAGGATGAGAATTATGTTTCAGAATCAGGTAGAGGTGGTGGTTGCACAACATAGTGAATGTACTAAATGCCACTGAATTGTACACTTTAAAATGGTTAATTTTATGTTGTATGAATCTTACCTCAATAAAAAAATGTGATGAGGTATATATTTGTATGTATATAGCATATTTTATAATTTCAGGGAGTGGTTCATGGATCTCACATAAAGATTTCCCCTAGGGATTCAAGGACTTGAGGTAAACTCCAGCTTTAGCTGGTTAACTGTAGCAAGTAGAATATTTTATTTATACATCTGGTGCTAGGGTTAACATTTTGGTACCAGATTATCTATGTAATTGAGTAGTTTTCTGGCCCTGATGTTTTTTTTATTTTATGTAAAGCTTTTTTTAAAAGCTTTATTAGTATATAATTTAAATATTGTTAAATTCACCCATTTAAAGTATACAGTTCAGTGAGTTTTAATAAATTTGTACAGCTGTGCAACCCTCTCCAGTTTAGACTTCCATACATACAGTTTTGTTACGTGTGTTTGCTTTCAACCTACTCCCACCTCCAACCCTAGGCGAACACTCATCAGCTTTGTCTAAATAGTTTTGCCTTTTCTAGAAGTTTCATGTAAATGAAATCATGTAATGTGGAGTCTTTTGTGTCTTTTTTTTTCCCTGTTTAGAATAACATTTTTGAGGTTCATTCATGTTGCATATATCACTAGTTCATTTCTTTTTTTTTTAAATGCTTGGCTTATTTATTTATTTTTGGCTGTGTTGGGTCTTCATTTCTGTGTGAGGGCTTTCTCTAGTTGTGGCAAGCGGGGGCCACTCTTCATCGCGGTGCGCGGACCTCTCACTACCGCGGCCTCTCTTGTTGCGGAGCACAGGCTCCAGATGCGCAGGCTCAGTAGTTGTGGCTCATGGGCCTAGTTGCTCCGTGGCATGTGGAATCTTCCCAGACCGGGGCTCAAACCCATGTCCCCTGCATTAGCAGACAGATTCTCAACCACTGTGCCACCAGGGAAGCCCCCATTTCCTTTTATTTATAAGTAGTATTACATTTTATGGATACCTGACATTTTATTTACCTATTCAGTTGATAGACATTTGAGTTGTTTTGTGTTTTTGACCATTGTGAGTAGTTCTGATATAAACATTCATGTACAAGTCTGTGTGGACATGTTTTTATTTCTCTTGGGTAGTACCTGTAATTGCTGGGTTTTATGGCAAATATATATTTAACTGTTCAGTAAATTGCCAGATTGTTTTCCAAAGTGGCTGTACCATTTTGTATTCCTACTGATAATGGATGAGGGTGCCAGTTTCTCTATGTCCTTACCACCTCTTGTCATTATCTTTTTTGATTATACCTATTTTAGTGAGTATATAGTAATGTCTCATAGTGGTCTTGAATTTCTACAATGACTAAAAATGTTAAGTATCAATTTCCTGTGCTTATCTTAAATGAAATATCCATTTGTATATCTTAAATGAAATATCTATTTCAGTCTTTCACTGATTTTTAAAATTGAGATGTTGGTCTTACTGCATCATAAATAATTCTTTAAACTATCTTAATGTTATCTTTTGTAGAACAAAAGATTTTTATTTTGATGTTCAGCTCAGTTTTTTCTTTTATGGATTGATTGATTATGCTTTTGATGTCAATACTTAAGACATTTTTGCCTATCCCAAATCACAAATATTTTCTCTTATATTTTCTTTTTTTTTTTTTTTTGCGGTATGCGGGCCTCTCACTGTTGTGGCCTCTCCCATGTGGTGCACAGGGCCCGGACGCACAGGCTCAGCGGCCATGGCTCACGGGCCCAGCCGCTCTGCGGCATGTGGGATCTTCCCAGACCGGGGCACGAACCCGTGTTCCCTGCATTGGCAGGCAGACTCTCAACCACTGTGCCACCAGGGAAGACCTCTTATATTTTCTTTTTGAAGTTTATAGTATTAGCTCTTACACTTAGAGCTATGATTTCCTTTGAATTAATTTTTATGTATGATGTGAGGTAAAGGGGGTTTAAATTAATCTTTTTGTATGTGGATAATTGTTCTAGTTGAAAAACTTATTTTTCCACTGAATTACCGTTGAATTGAATTGACTATTGAATTACTAGTGAATTGACTATAATTGTATGGATTTGGTTTTGGACTTCCTATTCTGTTGGTCTCTGTGTGTATCCTTATACCAGTACCACACTATCTTGATTACTGTAGCTTTAAAGTCAGTATTGAATTTAGGCAATTAGAGTCCTCTAACTTCACTCTTTCTGAAAATTGTTTGGGCTTCTCTAGGTCCTTTGCATTCTTCAATAAAATTTTAAGATTAGTTTGTTAATTTCTACCAAAAAAGACTACTTGCATAGGGATTGTGTTGAATTTATAGATTAATTTGGGGAGAATTTTCATCTTAACATTGTTATATACTCTTCCAGTCCGTGAGCATGGTATATTTCTTCATTATTCACATCTTCTTTGATTTCCCTCAGCAGTATTTTGTAGTTTCAGTGTACAGGTCTTACATTTTCTTAAATCTCTTTCTAAGTATTTTATTGCTTCATGCTATTGCAAATGGCATTCTTTCTTAAGTTCATATTTGTATTGTTAGTGACTTGTATACTGAAGTACAGTTTATTTTTTAATTTTTTTTAACATCTTTATTGGAGTATAATGGCTTTACAATGGTGTGTTAGTTTCTGCTTTATAACAAAGTGAATCAGCTATACATATATCCCCATATCTCCTCCCTCTTGCATCTCCCTCCCACCCTCCCTATCCCACCCCTCTAGGTGGTCACAAAGCACCGAGCTGATCTCCCTGTGCTATGCGGCTGCTTCCCACTAGCCTATCTATTTTACATTTGGTAGTGTATATAAGTCCATGCCACTCTCTTCGTCCCAGCTTACCCTTCCACCTCCCCCCCATACCGTGTCCTCAAGTCCATTCTCTACGTCTGCATCTTTATTCCTGTCCTGCCCCTATGTTCTTCAGAACCTTTTTTTATCTTTTAGGTTCCATATATATGTGTTTCTGACTTATGAAGTACAGTTTATTTTTATATGCTGATATTTTATCTTGTCAGTTTGTTAATATACTTGCTTACTAACAAGTTTTAGTAACTTTCATGTTCCATAAGATTTTCTACATAGGTGGGCATATTGTCTGGGAATAAAGACAGTTTTTGCTGCTTCTTTCTGATATGTTATCCCTTTCGTTTCTTTTTCTTATTGCATTGGCAATATCCAGTACATTGTTGAATAGTAGTAGTGATGGTAGCTATCCTTGTCTGTTCCTGATCTTAAAGGAAGAACATTCAGTGTTTCACCATGAAGTGTGATATTAGCTATAGTTTTTTCCTAGGTGCCTTTTATCAGGTTGAGGAAGTTCCTTTCTATTCTCAGTTGGGAATAAATGAAAAAAATTTTAAAACACCTATTTGAATGGCTATTATCAAAATGACGAGAGATAACAAGTGTTGGCAAGGATATGAAGAACAGGGAACCTTTGTGCACTGTTGTGGGAATATAAATTGGTACAGTCACTATGGAAAGCAGTGTGGAGGTTTCTCAAAAAATTAGAAATAGAGTATAATCCAGCAGTCCCACTTCTGGATATATATCTAAAGGAAATGAAATTAGTATCTCAAAGAGATACCTGCATTCCTATTCACAATACCCAAGACAAGGAAACAACCTATGTCCATCAACAGATGAGTGGATAAAGAAAATGTGATATCTATCTATCTGTCTATATCCATATACACACACACTGTTGATCACAATAGAAAATTATTTAGCCATCCATAAAAGGAAATCCTGCTATTTGTGACAGCATGAATGGACCTTGAGAGCATTATAAGTCAAATAAGTCAGAGAAAGACAAAGACTGTGTGATCTCACTTTCACATGGAATCTAAAAAAGCTGAACGCATTGAAACGGAGTTGAATGGTGGTTGCCAGGGGCTGGGGTGGACAGGGTGGAGGAAGTAGGAAGATATTGATCAAAGGAAACAAACTTCCAGTTACAAAATGAGTAAGTTCTGGGGATCTAATTTAGAGCATGGTTATTATCTTTAAAAATACTGTATTATACACTTGAAAGCTGCTAAGAGAGTAGATCTTAAATGTTTTTACCAGAAAAAAACCAAAAGGTAATTAGGTGATGGAGATGTTACTTAACCTTATTATAGTAATCATTTCACAGTATATATGTGTAACAAATCTTACAGTGTATAGTTTAAACTTACACAATGTTACATGTCAATTATATCTCAATAAAGCTGGGAAAAATAAGTGTATTGAAGATTAAAAAAGAAGCATTGTATTTTATCAAATCCTTTTTCCATCTATAGAGGCAAGGATATGGTATTTGCTTTTTACTCTGTTAATGTGGTATATTACATCTGTTTATTTTTCTTCTATTTTTCTCTTTAGATTTGATAATTTCTGTTGATCTATCTTCATATTTAGATACTTTCTTCTGCCATCTCAGATCTGCTCTTGAGCCACCTAGTGGATTTTTCATTTCAATTATTGTACTTTTCATCTGTAGAGTTTTCATTTGGTTATGTTGTTATAGTTTCAGGTGTCTGTTGAGATTGCCTGTTTGTTGAATCATTGTTCTATTTCCTTTAATTCTTAGAACATGGTTTCCTTACATTTTTTGGACATGTTTGTAATAGCTTCTTTGAAGTCTTTGCTAAGTCCAGCATCTGGGCCCACTCAGTTTCTCGTGACTGCTTCTTTTTCTTAAGTATTGATCACTTTCCTGTTTCTTTTTATATCTTCTAATTTTTTTGTAGCATCTGTATATTCTTTTCTCTTTCATGTATGTCTCTTACTATTCATATTTGATCATGTTTGGACAACTTTTAATTTTTTAATTGTTTATTTCACTGGGGGCATGGTTGGGATAAATTTTTTTTAAGTAATTTTTATTTATTTATTTATTTATTTTTGGCTACATTGGGTCTTTGTTGCTGCACATGCGGGCCTTCTCCAGTTGCGGCGAGCAGGGGCTACTCCTCATTGAGGTGCACAGGCTTCTCATTGTGTTGGCTTCTCTTGTTGCAGAGCACAGGCTCTAGGCACGTGAGCTTTAGCAGCTGTGGCACGTGGCTCAGCAGTTGTGGTTCATGGGCTCCAGAGCACAGGCTCAGCAGCTGTGGCGCACAGGCCTAGCCACTCCGCGGCCTCTGGGATCCGCCCAGGCCAGGGATCGAATCTGTATCCCCTGCAATGGCAGGCGGATTCCTAACCACTGTGCCACCAGGGAAATCCCATATTTTTTTTCCCCATATAGGTTATAAGTCTGTTGTGGATAGGAACTGTATCTTAAATAAGGAGGATCTACCATGCTGCTAATAAGTTTAGTTCTGATTTCATGTTCTATTTTTAAATACTTAACTCTGCTGAATTTTCTTCAAAAAGGAAAAACTATATTGCATTCTGTTAATCTCTGCAGAAGAACTATTGGAACCTGCTTTAATTTCCAGTCAAGGACAGACTTGATGGGACTTCCCTGGTGGTCCAGTGGTAAAGAATCCACCTTACAAAGCAGGGGTTGTGAGTTCGATCCCTGGTCAGGGAACTGAGATCCCACGTGCCACAGGGCAACTGAGCCTGCGTGCCACAACTAACCGAGCTCATGCGCCTCAACTAGAACCTGTGTGCCGCAAATTACAGGGCCCATGCACTCTGGACCCATGCGCCCTGGAGCCTCCATGCCACAACTAGAGAAGAGAAAATCCACACACCACAACTAGAGAGAAACCCGCACACCTCAGTGAACATCCTGCTTGCCGCAACTAAGACCCAACACAGCCAAGAATAAAATTTTAAATTTAAGTAATAAATAAATCTTTAAAAAAGAAAAAGTTTGCCGACCAAAAAAAAGGTCAGAACTGTTTATTCAAAATAACAAACAGAGGACAGACTTGATAACTAATACATGTGGGGAGAGAATACATATGCGTTAACTTATTTGTGAAACTCAGAAAAACTCGTTTTCCAGTGTTTCCTAAGTATTTATACTCTGTGTATGTGTAAATTGACAGGCAGAGGCTCTGTAAACTTTTGGAGGCCCATCTAGAGAAACAAATGTGTTTTCCTTCCAAGAAATAGGATAATAACCATTAGTAATCCATTGGTATTAGTAATTAAGTTACATTAACTCCAAGAGACCAGAGTTTAAAACGTTTTTATTCATTTAGACCACTATTCTTCACATTTATCATCGTTATTACTATTATTATAGTTTTTTGAAAGTAAATAGAATACGATATTAATATTCTGCAAAGTCTATTTAAGATACGTAATTAGGGAAAGTTTGGACACAATTTATGTATGAATAGAATTTTTAAATCACATACTTCTAAAGACATGGTTTTGTGAATTCTTTATTCTTATTTGTTTTCACATTTTTAGATATGCCATTGCATTGGCCTTAAGGGAAAAACAGCGTGTAATATTTACTAGCCCAATTAAGGCCCTGAGTAACCAGAAATACCGTGAAATGTATGAAGAATTTCAAGATGTTGGTCTGATGACTGGAGATGTTACTATTAATCCTACAGCATCTTGTCTTGTTATGACCACAGAGGTAATCTATATCGTGTCTCAATTAAATTAATATTCCTTTCAATTAATGTGGCTATTCAGTTAAAACAGCTAATGTTTTATTACTTGCTCTATATCGATAAAAATGTTACATTTTACTGTCTGAGTAGATTTACTTGAAAGGGATAGAGTTCATCTTAAAACAAGTTCTAATAATTGAATTTAGTTGTAAATTACCAATATTTCTGTTATTTGTCATAATATAGATGCAGTTTTTTCTTCACAAAATATTTTTAAAGGTGTATTGTCAGTGACATGAAAATAATTTGATGGTTTTGTATAATTTCAAGGATTTCAGTACATAGTTTCGAATATGTAGT
This sequence comes from Hyperoodon ampullatus, assembly GCF_949752795.1. NCBI lineage: Eukaryota > Metazoa > Chordata > Mammalia > Artiodactyla > Ziphiidae > Hyperoodon > Hyperoodon ampullatus. The sequence continues at coordinate 133,366,376 of NC_136917.1, read as the reverse complement.
GGCTCCTTGTTCTGTGTGATTTTTTTTTCTTCTGTATCTGAGTGTTGATACAGATAGATAACTAACTTTTTAAAAAATGCCCAGTTATGTTTAGCTTCTTTCCATAATCACAGTTAAGTTTTACATATCTTTGTAACATCTTACATTTTGGACACTATTAGCTGTCTTTACTAAGTACTTTTGTACATGATTGAATTATATCATTGTATTCTACAAAGACATGGTACACTAGAGAGCATAAACTAGCTTCTGACTTTTAGAGTTACCCAAAAGCATTGCTCACGTTTCATCTTGGTGCCTAAAGTAAGTTTATTTTCCATTCTCAAAACTTTCTTCCATCCGTGGAAGATTGCTTTAACTCAGAAATCAGAATAACAGTTGCTAGAAAGTATTCATATTGGTAAGATGAGGTAGAAAAAGTGGATAACAGTATAAGATCCATTGTGTTAGACAGAAGATAACTTTAAGTTATTCTTGTATTCTAGCAAGTGTAGGTCTTGGGTTAAGTGCTGTACATGAAAGGAAGTGGCTTCTTTTTCAAGATATATGGATATGGAGATGATAATTCTTTCCATGGATTATATCTGATTACTTACTTGAGAAGTTATTTATTTTGGATTTAGGGAAGGAATATTATGTATTTAAGAGATATGTATCTCCCTAAAATTATTATTATTATTATTATTTTGTGGTACGTGGGCCTCTCACTGTTGTGGCCTCTCCTGTTGCGGAGCACAGGCTCCGGACATGCAGGCTCAGCAGCCATGGCTCACGGGCCTAGCCGCTCTGCAGCATGTGGGATCTTCCCGGACCGGGGCACGAACCCGTGTCCCCTGCATCAGCAGGTGGACTCACAACCACTGTGCCACCAGGGAAGCCCTCCCTAAAATTATTTTAATCTTTCCGTTAAAAAAGAATATCCAAAATTTCTTGTTAGATAGAAGAGCTTTTGGTATGTCAGAATCCTGCTAAATCTTCTCCTTTTTCTTTAGATTTTGAGAAGTATGCTGTACAGAGGTTCTGAAGTTATGCGAGAAGTTGCTTGGGTCATATTTGATGAAATTCATTACATGAGAGATTCAGGTATATTCTGTAGTGTTGTTGAGATGTGAGCATGTATTCTATTTAAGAATGGCATTAGGTAGGGCGGAGTCAAGATGGCGTACTATTAGGATGCGGAATTCGCGTCTCCTCACAACTAGGGCACCTACCAGGCACCAGTGGGGGACCACGGACACCTAAGGGACAGGAGGAAACCCCAGTGACCGTGTAGGATGTGGGGCATGGGGGGAGTGAAGTGGGAGGAGAAGTGGAGGCAGGATGGGACTGGCATCCCTGAGGGGCAGCTTAGGGAGGGGAAGGGATCCCATGCCCAACGGGGGAAATTGGGGAACCATTGGGAGGGCAGAGGATCAAAAGGGAGCATGTCCAGGTTTCCCCTCCCCAGTTGGACCCCCAGGAACCTGTTGAGATTCCGGGCCTGATCCTCTGCCCACCTAGTCTCCCTCCAGCCACGTGGGTCCTGAGAGAGTTGGGGGGAGGAAAGGGGGAGCAAAACTAAAGGCCGGACCTCTGGGATGGCACCCCTGAGGGGTGGCTGGGGGAGAGAAGGAGTTCCTGCACCCAGCAGGGCCCACCCACGATTAAGGGTCCAGTGGCAATGGGGGAGACCCCAGGGGAGACAGTGGGGGAGGTTCACAAAAGAACAGAAGGGAATGGGGCCAGTGCTTTCCCTGTCCACTTAGGCAGCAGGAAGCATTTTGGGCTCCCGGACCTAATACTCTGCCCTCGGAGCCTCCCATCTACAGCGCACAGCCCAAGCCCCGCCACTACACCCCCACCCAGGGCCCTACGTCTACACTCGGAGAATCCCTCCAATGAGCTGGGCCTAAATCCCACCCACACACCCTCAGTCAGGGCCCTACCTCCTAACTCCTGAACCCCACACTCCAGAGGCCCTCCTTTCGACATGCTGCCTCTCCCCTTCTGCTCAGGCCCTGCCCCACGCTCACCCCACCACCCGCCTAGGTCCCACCCCACCCTAAATCCTGCCACTACCTAAGTTCCACCCCCTACCTCAACTCCTTCTGCATAGCCAAGGCTTTTTTGTTTTTTCTTCCCTTTTTTTTCTTTTCCTTTTTCCTTTTAGATTGGTGTTCTGTTTTACATTGTTGATTCATTGCTGTTGATTCTTTTATATTTTTATTTTTCCTAATCTTTTATTTTTCTAATTTTATTTTATTCTTTATACTTTGTTAGTGATCTCTCCTTATGGCTTGTTGCCCCCCCCCCTTTTTTCCTTCTGCTGTGGTTTTATTTTACCTTGTTGCAATTGTTTCAATTACAGTTTTATTTTTCCTAATATACCTTTATCTTTCTGATTTTATTTTGTTTTTTATTCTTGATATTGTACTACTCCTTTTTCCTTTCTTTCTTTCTTCTTTTTTTTTTTTTTTTTTTTTTTTTAACTGCACCATGAAGCTTGCAGGATCTTGGTTCCCAGGCCAGAAGTTGGGCCCGAGCTCCTGTGGTGGGAGCTCCAAGTCCAAACCACTGGACTAACAGAGAACCTCAGACCACAGGGAATATCAATAGGAGTGAGGCCTCCCGGAGGTGATCATCACAGCATTAGGAACCAGGTCATCTAACTGCTTGCAAACTCCAGTGCTGGACATCTCAGGCCCAACAACCACTAAGGCAGGAATACAGCAGCACCCATCCAAAAAAACAAAAAAAAGAAATGGCAAAAGGATATGTTACAGACGAAGGAGTAGGGGAAAAACCTACAAGACCAAATAAATGAAGATGACATAAGCAACCTCCTGAAAAGGAATTCAGAATAATGATAGTAAAGATGATCCCAAATCTCGGAAACAGAATGGAGAAAATACAAGAAACATTTAACAAGGACCGAGAACGCAATAGCAGACAAGCAGTGATGAACAACACAATTACTGAAATTAAAAATACTCTAGAAGGAATCAATAACAATACCTGAAGCAGAAGAACGGATAAGTAAGCTGGAAGATAAAACGGTGTAAATAACTGCCAGGGAGCAGAATAAACAAAAAGGAATGAAAAGACTTGAGGACAGTCTCAGAGACCTTTGGAACAACATTAAACGCAGCAACATTCGAATGGTAGAGGGGTCCCAGAAGAAGAGAAAGAGGGATTGAGAAAATATTTGAAGACATTATAGTCGAAAACTTCTCTAACATGGGAAAGGAAATAAGTCCAGGAAGGACAGAGAGTACCATCAGGATAAATCCAAAGAGAGACGCACTGAGACACATCTTAAACAAACTATCAAAAATTAAATACAAAGTAAAAATATTAAAAGCAGCAAGGGAAAAACAACAAATAATATACAAGGGAATACCCATAAGGTTAACAGCTGATTTTTCAGCAGAAACTAGGCAAGCCAGAAGGGAGTGACAGGACATATTTAAAGTGATGAAAGGGAAAAACCTACGGCCAAGATTACCCTACCCAGCAAGGATCTCATTCAGATTCGATAGAGAAATTAAAACTTTAACAGATAGACAAACGTTAAGAGAATTCAGGACCATCAAACCAGCTTTACAACAAATGCTAAAGGAGATTTTCTAGGCAGGAAACACAAGAGAAGGAAAAGACCTACAGAAACAAACCCGAAGCAATTAAGAAAATGGTAATAGGAACATACATACTGATAATTACGTTAAATGTAGATGGGTAAAATGCTCCAACCAAAAGACGTCAATTGGCTGAATGGATACCAAAACAAGACCTGTACATATGCTGTCTACAAGAGACCCACTTCAGACCTAGGGACACGTACAGACTGAAAGTGAGGGGATGGAAAAGGATACTCCATGCAAGTGGAAATCAAAAGAAAGCTGAAGTAGCAATTCTCATATCAGACAAAATAGACTTTAAAATAAAGACTATTACAAGAGACAAAGAAGGACACTACATAATGATCAAGGGATTGATCCAAGAAGAAGATATAACAATTGTAAATATTTATGCACCCAACATAGGAGTACCACAATACATAAGGCAAATGCTAACAGCCATAGAAGGTGAAATAGACAGTACTACAATCATAGTAGGGAACTTTAACACTCCACCACTTTCACCAATGGACAGATCAACCAAGATGAAAATAAGGAAACACAAGCTTTAAATGATACATTAAGATGGAAAAGAAAAAAAAAAAAGATGGCTTTAATTGATATTTATAGGATATTCCATCCAAAAACAACAGAATACACTTTCCTCTCTTGTGCTCATGGAACATTCTCCAGGATAGATCATATCTTGGGTCACAAATCAAGCCTTGGTAAATTTAAGAAAATTGAAATCATATCAAATATTTTTTCCAACCTCAACACTGTGAGACTAGATATCAATTACAGGAAGAAATCTGTAAAAAATACAACCACATGGAAGCTAAACAATACACTACTAAATAACCAAGAAATGAAGAAATCAAATCACTGAAGAAATCAAAGAGGAAACCAAAAAATACCTAGAAACAAATGACAATGAAAACACAGTGACCCCAAACTTACGGGATGCAGCAAAAGCAGTTTTAAGAGGGAAGTTTATAGAAATACAATCAGACCTCAAGAAACAAAAAAATCTCAAACAACCTAATCTTGCACCTAAAGCAATTAGAGAAAGAAAAACAAAAAACCCCTGAAATTAGTTGAAGGAAAGAAATCATAAAGATCAGAAATAAATGGAAAAGAAATGAAAGAAGTAGTAGCAAATATCAATAAAACTAAAAGCTGACACTTTGAGAAGATAAAGAATATTGATAAACCATTAGCCAGACTCACTAAGAAAAAAAGGGAGAAGACTCAACAGAATTAGAAATGAAAAAGGGGAAGTAACAACTGACAATGCAGAAATACAAGGATCCTGAGAGATTACTACAAGCAACTGTATGCCAATAAAATGGAAAACCTGGAAGAAATGGACACATTCTTAGAAAAGCACAGCCTTCTGAGACTGAACCATGAAGAAATAGAAAATATAAACAGGCAATCACAAGCACTGAAACTGAGACTGTGATTAAAAATCTTCCAACAAACAAAAGCACAGCACCAGATGGCTTCACAGCCAAATTCTATCAAACACTTAGAGAAGAGCTAGCACCTATCCTTCTCAAAGTCTTCCAAAATATAGCAGAGGTAGGAACATTCCCAAACTCTTTCTATGAGGCCACCACCACCTGATCCAAAACTAGATGAAGATGTCACACAGAAAACTACAGGCCAATATCACTGATGAACATAGATGCAAAATCCTCAACAAAATAGTAGCAAACAGAATCCAACAGCACATTAAAAGGATCATACACCATGATCAAGTGGTTTATCCCAGGAATGGAAGGATTCTTCAGTATACGCAAATCCATCAGTGTGATACAGCATATTAACAAATTGAAGGATGAAACCCATATGATCATCTCAATAGATGCAGAAAAAACTTTTGACAAAATTCAACACCCATTTATGATAAAAACTCTCCAGAAGAGAGGCATAGAAGGAACCTACCTGAACATAATAAAGGCCATATATGACAAACCCACAGCCAACATCATTCTCAATGGTGAAAAACTGAAAGCATTTCCTCAGGAAACAAGACAAGGTTACCCACTCTCTCATTTTACCTCACCACTTTTATTCAACATAGTTTTGGAAGTTTTACCCACAGCAATCAGAGAAGAAAAAGAAGAGGAATTCAAATTGGAAAAGAAGTTAAACTGTCACTGTCTGCAGGTGACATGATACTATACATAGAGAATCCTAAAGATGCTACCAGAAAACTACTAGAGCTAATCAATAAATTTGGTAGAGTAGCAGGATACAAAATTAATGTACAGAAATCTCTTGCATGCCTATACACTGATGATGAAAAATCTGAAAGAGAAATTAAGTAAACACTCCCATTTACCACTGCAACAAAAAGAATAAAATATGTAGGAATAAACCTACCTAAGGATACAAAAGACCTGTATGCAGAAAACTATAAGACACTGATGAAAGAAATTAAAGATGATACAAAGGGAGGGAGAGATATACTATATTCTTGGATTGTATGAATCAACATTGTGAAAAGGACTGTACTGTCCAAAGCAATCTACAGATTCAGTGCAATCCCTATAAAACTACCAGTGGCATGTTTCACAGAAGTAGAACAGAAAATTGCACAATTTGTATTGAAACACAAAAGATCCTGAATAGCCAAAGCAATCTTGAGAAACAAAAACAGACCTGGAGGAATCAGGCTCCTGGACTTCAGACTATGCTAGAAAGCTACAGTAATCAAGACAGTATGGTACTGACAAAAAACAGATCAGTGGAACAGGGTAGAAAGCACGGAGATAAACCCACGCACATATGGTCACCTTATCTTTGGTAAAGGAGGCAAGAATATACGATGGAGAAAAGAGCGTCTGCAATAAGTGGTGCTGGGAAAATTGGATAGCTACATGTAAAAGAATGAAATTAGAACACTTCCTAAACCATACACAAAAATAAACTCAAAGTGTATTAAAGACCTAAATGTAAGGTCAGACACTGTAAAACTCTTAGAGCAAAACATAGGAAGAACACTGACATAAATCACAGCAAGGTCGTTTTTGACCCACCTCCTAGAGAAATGGAAATAAAAACAAAAATAAACAAATGGGACTTAATGAAACTTAAAAGCTGTTTCACAGCAAAGGAAACCATAAGACCAAAATGCAATCCTCAGAACAGGAGAAAATATTTGCAGATGAAGCAACTGACAAAGGATTAATCTCCAGAATATACAAGCAGCTCACGCAGCTCAATATCAAAAAAACAACCCAATCCAAAAATGGACAGAAGACCTAAATAGACATTTCTCCAGAGAAGATATACAGATTGCCAGCAAACACGTGAAAAGATGCTCAACGCCACTAATCATTAGAGAAATGCAAATCAAAACTAAAGTGAGGTATCACCTCACTTCAGTCAGAATGGGCATCATCAAAAAATCTACAAAGTAAATGCTGGAGAGGGTGTGGAGAAAACAGAACCCTCTTGCACTGTTGGTGGGAAAGTAAATTGATACAGGCACTGTGGAGAACAGTATGGAGGTTCCTTAAAAAACTAAAAATAGAACTACCATATGACCCAGCAGTCCCACTACTGGGCATATACCTTGAGAAAACCATAATTCAGAAAGAGTCATGTACCACAGTGTTCATTGCAGCACTATTTATAATAGCTAGGATATGGAAGCAACCTAAGTGTCTGTCGACATATGAATGGATAAAGAAGATGTGGCACATACATACAATGGAATATTATTCAGCCATAAAAAGAAAATTGAATTATGTGTAGTGAGGTGGATGGACCTAGAGTCTGTCATACAGAGTGAAGTAAGAAAGAGAACAAATACCGTATGCTAACACATGTATATGGAATCTAAAAAAAAAAAAATGGTTTTGAAGAACCTTGGAGCAAGATAGGAATAAAGACACAGAGGTAGACAATGGACTTGACATGGGGAGGGAGAAGTGTAAGCTGGGATGAAGAGAGAGTAGCACTGACATACCTACAGTACCAAATGTAAAATAGCTAATGGGAAACAGCTGCATGGCACAGGGAGATCAGCTTGGTGCTTTGTGACCACCTAGAAGGGTGGGATAAGGAGGGTGGGAGGGAGATGCATGAGGGAGGGGATATGTGGATATATGTGTGCATATAGATGATTCACTTTGTTATGCAGCAGAAGCTAACAACACTAAATCATAGTCTATTAATAAAGATGTTAAAAAAAAAAGAATGGCATTAGGAATTTGGAACAAGTAGTTGTTGATCTTCCATGTGAGTAGAGTTCTCATAAACTAATTTGTGGATAACATGATGTGATATTTCCAGTAGGATCTCATTCAGTTACAGCTTCTTAAAAAGTAACAACTTCTGTGTGAGAAAATGCAAGTTCACATTTTAAAAATGGAATTAAAATTAGTTCCCTTTAATAGAGAGCTCTCCTGTATAACTAATGTTAAGGAATTTCCAAAACTTCTAGCCTACAAAGTTAACATTCTTGATTTTTATTTTATTTTTTTAAATAAGTGCATGTTTATGGTAAAAATAAAGTGAGGATTATGAAATAAAAATGAGCAAAAAATTTATCCCTTTACTTGAACTATTGCACTACTGTAATGGAAAAGTAAGTTTACTTGGAATTTTGGGTGGAACTTGGAGGGCGAAAGTTAACAGACACATGTAAAATTTAAATGTTTAATATGTACACACTTAAAGCTTAGTTTTTATTTGAATTAAAGCAGTGAGTTAACCTGTATTCATAGTGAAAGTAATACAAGTTTAAGAAATCATTTACCCTTTTTTCAAAATTTCACTTTTGTGAAATTCATAAGATTAGGTTCTATACAGAGTTATTTTGGTTTTTAAATCATGAATCCTGTATTGATTTGTTCATTTATGAGAGGGAAATTCTCACATGGATTTTTCCATTTTTTTTCCATCTGACTTATAGTTTTGTTGTTTATCAAATCTTTCTTTCATCTCTGGAGATCATGATGGTAATTTAGATGAACGATGCTATATGCTGTAGTAGTGGTGTTTGAAATTTGTTACTGTGACTTTCTATAAGCCAGCAACTTCTGCTTCTCTAAGTGAGATGGAAATACTATTTCCATTGTCCTGGGACTCTTGTTAGGCTGTTAGAACAGCATTCAGTTTGGCACTGCTTTTTGCAGGCTGTTATTTCAGAGTACATTGTGTTCATGGTGGTTTAGTCTACTAACTTTCTACTAAATGAATTCATGGTTAGAACAAAAGTAGTTTACAGTAAGGGTCTGTGGCTAAAAATATCCTTGTGCAACATGGTCTGTATTTCTAATTATTGAGCTTGAGAGAAAATAATAAAGTGACATTGAATTCCAAGGTGTATTTGTATTTTTCAGAGCGTGGTGTCGTATGGGAAGAAACTATTATTTTGCTTCCTGATAATGTTCACTATGTCTTTCTTTCGGCTACTATTCCAAATGCCCGGCAGTTTGCTGAATGGATTTGCCACTTACATAAACAGGTATTTTCTTTCCCTTTTTTGATGTTTTCAATATTTAAAATGTTACAAGTTGGCCTTACTATATCCTGTACTTTGTTCCTGATGCTGCCTAGAATAAAGAAGACATTGTAATGTGAAACTACTTTTTAAATCAAGCAAGCTTATCAAAATCAACCGACTAATTTTTTTTTTTTTTTTTTTTTTTTTGGTACGCGGGCCTCTCACTGTTGTGGCCTCTCCCGTTGTGGAGCACAGGCTCCAGACGCGCAGGCTCAGCGGCCATGGCTCACAGGCCCAGCCGCTCCGCGGCATGTGGGATCTTCCCAGACCGGGGCACGAACCCGCGTCCCCTGCATCGGCAGGCGGACTCTCAACCACTGCGCCACCAGGGAAGCCCCCGACTAATTTTTTTATAAGTGTGAATTTTCTGAGTCCCATCTCAAACCCAATACATCAAAATCTCTGGAAGTAGGATCTTGGGTTTTGAAATCTTTAACTTTTAAACACTCCCAAATTGATCACGATGACCTGCCAGGTTTGGAAACTATCTGTTCGTACAATGAACCACGAGTACACAGAGAATTTTCTCTAAGACCTCGGTACTGGGAAAAAGCTGGGCATTTCCTGAGAGTGTGATTTGATTGTTTTCATGTGAATGCAGACTTTTTACTGACTGTATTTCCTTTTTGCTTTTCTAGTCTAATTTTAGCAGCATTAAAGGACCTTATAACAAGCTTTTGTTCATGTGTACTAAATTTATTCTTGGTTTTATTTTTCTGCCCTTATTTTTCCTTTATACCAGAATGCTGACAAATTTTTTTTTTATCCATTTATAAGCTCTCTAATGGTATTTTTGTAACATCCATGTTGCTTCTGTAGGATAGAAACACAGTGGATCTTCTGGAGGAGTTAGATCAACCTGCTGTTTTAGTAAGGCTTTGAAAAGTCTCTGGGCTAGAAAAGTTCCATTTTACCTCAGGGAGCGTTCTGTGTCACCATTACTGCTGCTACGGAGAAATTGAAGTCTTCTTTAATTATGACATCACAGGTCTAGGGTATGGATCCAAGATCATATGGAAACTCAAATCATGTATTGATATTTATCCCTGATTAGGGAATTAGTAAAATTGAACAGATGGTAGTATAATTTGATAGACCTCATTTTTCCCCATTTTTCTCTTCCTGACTTAAGGGTTTTTTTAAAAAACTTTTTCCTTTTTGAAATGTTGAATTCAAAAGTTTGTCTCCTTAAGGTGTTTTAGGTAGGTCATATACATGGTATTATTTTGAAGAAATAAAATATATGGTTAATTAGTTTTCTTTGTTTTTACAGCCTTGTCATGTAATTTACACAGATTATCGGCCTACTCCATTACAGCACTACATTTTTCCAGCAGGGGGAGATGGTCTGCACCTTGTGGTTGATGAAAATGTAAGGGAGTAATTATAATTCTTATATCTATAATATCATACTTTGCTGTTTATACCCATTTTTCTTTAAACTAGAGAAGAATGGCAGAAATCCGTTTTTTTTCTTAAGTAGTTTTGTGGTCCAGAGTTATTGTTGGTTTTTTGTGTGTGTATGTTTATGTCAAAAATTATATTTAAGACTCGTATTTTTTAATGCATGGATTAGATTTCCTTCCTTTTCCAGTATTTTTTAAATGCCTTGAGAATAAGGGGCTCTGGACATGTTTTAGATATCTTATGTTTTGCTTTTCCCAGTTATTATATTAAATTATTTATTATTTAAGGAGCTCTGTTTTGAGGTATGAAAAAATATTTGCATTATGATTAGGTATTAAGTTACACAGAAAAATTTTGTGATTCCAGGGTGACTTCAGAGAAGATAATTTTAATACTGCGATGCAGGTACTTCGAGATGCTGGTGATTTGGCAAAAGGAGATCAGAAGGGGAGAAAAGGAGGAACAAAAGGTGATTTGGAACTTTGTTTTAAGAGAATTTTACATGTAAATTGTATTTTCAGGTTACATTTTTTGGGGTTTTTTTATTTAACTTTTTTCCCCTCGGGGCTGTATAAAGAGCTAGATAGTGTATGATAAAATTGGATGAATAAAGGTTTAATCTCTTTTTCCTCTATGACATTTACTGAGATATAGTTCATATACAATTCACCCATTAAAGTATACAATTCAACAGTTATTAGTACATTCACAGAATTATGCAGCCGTCACCACAGTTTTTTTATTGAGATTACAATTCACATATCATAGAAGTCACCATTTTTAAGGGTACAATTAAGTGGATTTTAGTATATTCACAAAATTATGCAACTACTATCTAATTCTAGAACATTTTCATTAACTCAACAAGAAACCCCATACCCATTATCAGTCATTCTTCATTTACTCCCAACCTCTTCCCCACCACCCCTCAGCCTTAGGCAATCACTAATCTACTTTCTATTTCTATTTTCCTTTTCTAGAAATTTCATATAAATGGAATCATGATATATGTGGTGTTTTGCAACTTAGCTTGTTTTCAGGGTTCATCTATGTTATAGCGTACGTCAGTACTTCATTCTTTTTTATGGTTAAATAACATTCCATTGTATGATTTTACCACATTTTATGTATTCATTCTTCAGTTGATGAACAGTTAGGTTGTTTTCAACTTTTTGATTGTTGTGATTAATGCTGCTGTAAACATTTGTGTACTACCAGTTTTTGTGTGAACGTGTTTTCTTTTCTCATGAGAATATACCTAGTGCGATTGCTGAGTCATATGATAATTCTATGTTTAACCTTTTCAGTAACTGCCAAGTTATTTTCCATAGTGTCTGCCCCATTATACATTGTCATCAGAAGGATATGAGGTATCCATTTCCTCCACATCCTTGCCAGTACTTTAATGTAGCCTGTCTATTTGATTATAGTCATCCTAGTATGTATGAAGTCATATCTCAGTGTGGTTTTTATTTACATTTCTCTGTTGGCTAATGAAGATCCTGTGCTTACTGGCCATTTGTTTATCTTTGGAAAAATATTCAAATCCTTGGCCCATTCAAAAATTACATTGTCTTTTTGTTGTTTAGTTGTAAGGATTCTTTTATACTCTAGATACTAGACCTTTATTAGATATCTGATTTGTAAATATTTTTTTCCATTCTGTGAGTTAGGGTTATCTTTATTATTGTTGTCTGTTGAAGTACAAAAGTTTTAAATTTTGGTGAAATCCAGTTTATCAGGGTTTTTTTTTCTTTTGTGGCTTATGCTTTTGGTATCATATCTAAGAGTGCTTTGCCTAACCCAGCATCATGAAGGTTTACTCCTGTATATTTTTTAAGAGTTTTGTAGTTTTAGATTTTACATTTAAGTCTTTAATCCATTTTGAGTTAATTTTTGGATATGGTTTATGTACCTATTTTGCAGGACCATCAAATGTGTTCAAGATTGTGAAGATGATTATGGAAAGAAACTTTCAACCTGTAATTATTTTCAGTTTTAGTAAGAAAGATTGTGAAGCCTATGCACTTCAAATGACCAAATTAGATTTCAACACAGGTACTATATAATTTCAGTATAGTTTTAATGTTACGTGAAAACTAGTGTAAATATATTTCTGGTAAGACATTTTTGTGTATTGCTAGAATTTGCAGTTCACCTTACTGTTACAGCAGTAATTACATCACATTTGTAAAAACTTTAAGGCCCTCAATTTATCATTTCTTTTCCTTCTGTCTTCTTTTATTGGAAGGTAAGTATAATACATTGTTCTATATAAAACCCAAAGGCCCCTAGTAAGAAATATTAGACTCATACCTTCTTATACTTCATTGCCATAGCTCTTTGGTTATTGTGGTTTTCTGTCTGATTACTTAAGGTTAGTCTCTTGGTCAGACTACCTTCTGTTACGTTTCATTCTTCTAGAAATCCAAACTGGGAAGACCTGCCCCTGTACCTAACTGTGGTATAATTTTTGAATAAAGTAAAATAACTTCTAGCAAATGAATATATTATTCTCATTTATTAACTGTAAATGTAACCATTTAAAAGTCACACAGCTAGATAGTAGCATAGCCTAGGCAAAAATTGCAGCATGCCAAATAGCAACCCAGTTGTCATTCATTTCAGCCTTTTACATATCTGATCCTGTGCAGTGAGAAGTAAATAATATATTCAGTCATGCAGAATCAAATTTCAGTCGTCTTGTTTTCTTTATCAAGGCACAGAACTAATCCCATGATTTTAAAGCTAATTTTTACTTTTCCATGGGTAAAAAATAACAAATGACAGATAACCCATATACCCTCCTAAAGCCAATAATATTTTTTTTTTTTTGACTGAGTGAATTGCTCTACTTAGAAATGTTTTCTTATAACTACCAGTGCTGTATGTGCTTGATGTTGCAAGGTTATATATTGATAAAGTCAAATATTTATTGACAAATAGTCACTTTATAAGCAGGCAGTGTAATGGTTAAGAGCATAGGCTTTGGAATTGCTGATGTAACAGTTAATACCAATGCCCATTATTTGCTCAATGCCTTACTTTCCTTAATAGTGAGCAATAATAATCCCTGTGTCCTGTAATTTTTTGACTTAAATATTGCATGTAGATACCTAGCGTAATTACTGTTACTGCTTTTATAAGATAGTACTTTTATTCATGGACTAACTCTGCTTGATCTGTTTTGAAAGGCAATGAATTTTATTAAATAATTATGTAGAAAATTTGATCTACTTTACCTTCTGCCTATCTAAAATCATGAGTCTTTACTTTTACTCTTTATAGACTCTTATTCTTTGCATTGTGTGAAATTTGTTATCACTGACTCATTTAGATACTTACATACCTTTGGGTTTTCTCTCTTAGATGAAGAAAAGAAGATGGTTGAAGAAGTATTCAGTAACGCAATTGACTGCTTGTCAGATGAAGATAAAAAGCTCCCTCAGGTGTGTGTTTAATGTCATTAAGTAGACTGTGGCTATTAACAGATAGTATATATTCACTTTGTATTTCCTGGATTTGTTACTATATTATATATCGCACTGTTTGCACACTGCAGTAAATATGTTGCATTGTGCACTGAAATGATACCTTGATTCTTTTTTTTTTGCGGTATGTGGGCCTCTCACTGTTGTGGCCTCTCCCGTTGCGGAGCACAGGCTCCGGACGCACAGGCCCAGCGGCCATGGCTCACGGGCCCAGCCGCTCCGCGGCATGTGGGATCTTCCCAGACCGGGGCACGAACCCGTTTCCCCTACATCGGCAGGCGGACTCTCAACCACTGCGCCACCAGGGAAGCCCCGATACCTTGATTCTTATTTTGAACTTCTAAGAAGGTGACAAAAGGAAACATTTGCTGCCTTGAAGAAACTTTTCTCTGAAAGCTAGCATGATCTGGAAATTACTGCTTCTGTTCCTAATACTACAAAATTTTTAATGCTGATTTTAAGTCAGTGAATTTCTTAATTCATAAGGCTACCAGACAAAACAATAGAGAAAACCTAAGTTTAGTGAGAAATTTGATTTCTACTTTGCTTTAATTAATTAAAGTGGTTTTTTCTTTTGACTATTAGAATTGCCTTAGGAGTTCTAAAATATACTGATGCCTTGTTGCCACTCCAGAGATTCTGATGTAATTGTCTGGTGTGTGTCCTGATCATTAGAATCTTTCAGAAACTCCCCTGGTTGTTCTAATGTGCATCCGAAACTGAGAACTAATGCTTTAGCCCAGCCTAATACTATATGAAAGTTTTATTTTGTGAAAAGAAAAATTGGAGGGGCATACTCTGCTTACAGATGATTGCTTTGATTTGTGTGGGATTTATGATAAGACTGCAATTGCATGTTTCTTTGTATTTAAAATGATATTTAATTTATGAAATCTTACTGTAATTTTTCTTTCCAGCTGAATTATTAGTATCTAAGAGCTTGAGCCATGTCTTTATACATACTTGTTATCCTAGCACACTTCTAATAGTAAAATTTAATGGAATTTAATAGTGTTAATGAGAATGAACTCTTCAGTAATTCATTTGTTTTTAGATAAAGTACATATTTATATTAAATATGCTTTATAGTTATTTATTTTCTTTTGGTTTGAGTTGGCCAGTATTTTTTTTTTTAATTTATTTATTTTGGCTGCATTGGGTCTTATTGCTGTGCACAGGTCTTCTCTAGTTGTGCCGAGTGGGTGCTCCTCTTCATTGTGGTGCATGGGCTTCTCACTGCGGTGGCCTCTCTTATTGTGGAGCACGAGCTCTAGGCGAGCGGGCTCACTAGTTGTGGCTCCCGGGCTTTAGAACGCAGGCTCAGTAATTGTGGCTCACGGGCCCAGTTGCTCCACAGCATGTGGGATCTTCCTGCACCAGGGCTTGAACCCGTGTCCCCTGCATTGGCAGGCGGATTCTTAACTACTGTGCCACCAGGGAACTCCTGGTGGTATTTTTTAAGTTCATTTCATGCAGATGCAAACTTTGCTATCATAACCTTTAATTTTTTTAGAGGAGATGAAGTAATACTGGAAAATTTGAATGAGGAAGCAAAACATTTATAAAGTTTATTTAAACATGCCTTTCCTATTAAAGCTAGGACAGAATTATATTGTGTTTTAAGTTTAATAATTTGTGGGAATATGGGTTTGGTTTCTAGTTTTTCTGGAAAAGTTATATAAAATTTCTTTAAACAGCATTCTTTCTTGATTACCCATTTTTCTTAATTTTGTTAGTTTCACATTTTAAAAGTTCTTTTCCTCACATCTTTTTAAAAATAAAATTGAATCCAATCGTAGGTTGAACATGTACTTCCTCTTTTGAAGAGGGGCATTGGTATTCACCATGGTGGTTTACTTCCTATTTTGAAAGAAACTATAGAAATTCTCTTTTCTGAAGGATTGATAAAGGTATGATTTTATTTTATTTATTATGCCCTAAAATTGTGTTGTGTGAGCAATTTGAAAGTTATCAAGAACACTGTTTGTAGGCAACTTTTTTTTTAATTGTTATTTTTTAAGTAAGTCGAATGGAATGGCTTAGGTAATGAACTTATTTTTGTATACAGTGTTATACTTCATAAATTTTAGACTGTAGGTAAAAGTCATTTGTTTCTTTTCCTAGTCTTAAAGTAAGAAATGGTATCATTACTGAATACAGTTTAGAATTTTCCAGAAGGTGCTGTTTAATTTTCAGACCTGAAGTTGATACTGTAAGTGGACTCCATTCTGTATACAGATTAAAAGGACTAGTTTAGAAAAGACAAGGAGAATTGCTGTTTAGACTTATGAAAGAGTTTTTAGGATGTTCTCCTTTAAACCAAAGAGAGTCTAATTTAATTTTTAATATTATGTCGATGTCTGTACCCAGTAATGGGATGTTGAAAATGGGAAACAACTCCAAAATATAGTTGTAAGCCTTTATATGACTCATAAATTATTTTATGTTTAAAAATCAGATTAGAGATTTGTCCTGAGAACTTCAGCACTAACTAGGATATTTAAAAGAAATTTACTCACCCTAAAGACCATACTTTAGGATTTTAGATAAAGAATTGGTCACTATTTGTACCTGGGTCCTGGTAAGGCCCTGTTGATGTCCTCATATAGATTTCATGTTTTGTTGAGACCCATTTTAAAGAATCTTTTAAGTGATACTTGTGGATTGTAGAATTCAAATAGAATAACTGTACATAAAGTGAAAAATTAAAGACCACCATTGCCCTTCACTTCCTAGAAATATCCACTAGGATACATACAAATAACATTTGATTTAATTTGTAAACAAAAGTGATTATATTACCCATGTTATTCAATTTCATCATATGCGTTGCTATTCATTCTTTTTAACGGATGAATAACATTCTGTTAAGTTGATGAAATAAAGTGTTTTTATATTGTTATCAATTGATGAAAATTTAGATTATTTAATACAGTACTTCAATGACTTAACTTGTACACATACCTTTGTGTGCTCTTTGGTAAAGTCTTAGATGTGAACATAAAGTGCCGCTGATTTTGATCTCCCCTCAGAGATTTTAAAGGTGTCTCTAAAAACACTGCATCATCAATGAAGAAACCAGGAAATGTGACTGTGTTTAGAAAAATATTCTCCAGCCTAATAATGCTTTGTCCATTAGACCAGTAGTAGTCTCTCCAAGTTACCACCACTGGAGTTACAGAAAGAAAGACTATTTTCCCTGAATTAAAAAATTTCTGGGATGCAAGGGACATTAAATATTATAATATAAATTTACTATAATATACATAATTATATGTAATTTTAATTATTTTGTATACAAAATACTGAAATACACCTGGGATAGCATGTCTTATTTTTGTACAATTTCATTAACAGCTAATTTTTAAAATTAATGATTTATTTATACTTGAGTAATCTATTAACGAAACTAGTTTTTCAGTTTAAAATATGTGTTTAATTGTATATTTATTCATTTAGGCCTTATTTGCCACTGAGACTTTTGCTATGGGGATTAACATGCCAGCTAGAACTGTTTTATTTACAAACGCCCGAAAATTTGATGGGAAGGATTTCCGATGGGTAAGTAAAATAATTTATATATTGAAATAACTTTTAGCTTCAGTTGTTTTACCTAAGATGATTTTGGCTCATGTAGTCTTTGAGTTTTTCAGTTCTAAATACTTTAAAACTTGTACCTGAGTGAATATGAGAAGTTCATCAAAGTTTAATTTCAGATCCTTTATATTTCTATCCTTTAGCCAAAAACAAAAACCAAAAACTACTTTAGGTGAAAGAGTTTGGTGATGAGGGATAGGTGTGCAAATGAGTCATGAATGCTTTAATGCATTTAAAATATGTCTAGAATTTTTATTTCTTCAAATTTTAAGTTATTTAAAGCACCTCTACTATAGTGGCTACAGTTGTAGCTCACTGTTTTACTCTTTAGGTTTAAAATAGAGATTTTTTTTTTTAACAGGTTTGCACATATGTCTTTCCTAAGGCAAAAGTTGGGATCATGAGTGAAATGGTGAATTGGAGTAAAAATAAATCCTTAATCCAGAAGCAAGTAATCGCTTCTTACCAAACTTAAACTATGGGCCTAGAGCTATGGTAGATACTGAGGATGCTAAATTTAAAGCAAAACCAAACTAATCCCTACTGTGAAGAGACTTAGTGCAGGTGGAAGTTTATTTTATGGGCTCTGAGAAGTATGTGTAGGAAGAATAGAACACAAGAAAAGAAGTCACTTGTATATAAGTGGTCAGGGAGGCGTCATAGAGAAGGCCTCTATGTTTTTAGAAGGGCTCAAAGTTTTGAGAAGGCCTGAAAAACTTTCTGTAACTTGTGACTTTTTTAAGTCAAAAGAAGACTATTTCATGTAGAATATAATTTTTAATTGCAAAGTGGATAAAGTCTTCCATATGTTTTATATTTTAAGTTAATGTAAATTTTAAAATTCTTCATCATCAGTTTAAAATTACTTAATTCTTTGAATAAAACTGATGCTACAAGAAAATAAATAAGTTTTTCATGACTTTACATGCTCCTTGGCATCCAGTGGACCCCAGGGAAGGGTATGTAGTAAAGTGGGCAATTGAATTTAAGAAAACAACCATTTCTTGATGATTCAAGATCCTAATTATGAAATCTAAAAATCATAATGTGTCAAAATGTAACGATGCCCTTGAGTGCTGTTGAGATTTTATTGGACTGCCTTTTTGAAATGTTCTTTTCTGATCTTTAAGGTTGGTCCCAGGTCGTTAGGTCTGTTTTTGATGCTATCAGTAATATGCTTTCTAGTAGCACAGTGGTTTGTAACTCTTCTTGAGTCAAACATTTTTGGAGAGTCCGAACATGCTGGACCCTTTCTACAGAAGAAAAGTATACATGTACTTATAGGTAAAACTTTGCCCAGTGTTCAGGTGGTTCAGTTTTACCCTGAAAGACTATGCATGGGAGGCTTACTAACCCTTCTCCCTTAGGTGGTTCTTAGTGATGAACGGACTCTTCCGAATGCCAAGGACATACAGTGAGAAAATAGAAATTGTGCTTTTTGTATGTGTTGATTTTTATATTAATCTCATTTGGAAATTAAGAAAATTTGTTATGATCCAGACAGAATTGGTATTTAATAGAGTTTGGGTCATTGTTTGCTTTCTTAAACTTTCCTGTTTTCCAGAATATCTAGTTCAAAGATATTTTTTATGCCAGTGAATTAGCCAGTATTTCTCTATAGCTATTTGATCATTTTGGATCTAAAATTTAGTTTTGCAACATTATTCTTAAGTGTTTTGCATTTTTATCTTTTTACTTAAACTTTCCTAAAAGTTCATGCTTTTAATCTTGTCTCCTGTCATGGAATGTGTAGCTTGTGCTTGTGAACTTTATGATAAGAATAATTTTAAGAATATGTTTTTCACCAGGTTTTCTCCTAAACTTTGCATTTTTAATTACATTCATTCAGATTTCCTCTGGTGAATACATTCAGATGTCTGGTCGTGCTGGAAGGAGGGGAATGGATGACAGAGGAATTGTAATTCTTATGGTAGATGAAAAGATGAGCCCAACAATTGGAAAACAACTACTTAAGGTAACAAGTTAAGCTTCTGTGCCTTCACCAGGAATTTGAGAAACATATTTCAGGACCACATTGAAATTAATTGTGTCAGTTCAAATACCTCTCTTGAGTAGATGAGTTAATTTACTAAACTATCTGGGCTTTTTCTGGAAGGTGGAAGAGGGTAACTGCTCAAATTGCTGATACTTTGTACCCTACTTTCTGTTCTAATAGGAAAAGAGCAAGTGGTGCAGTGGAGGGGATGGAGATCTGCAGAGGGCAGAAATATTTACTTTGCCCTCCAAATTTGAGATACCTCTATATCTGCCCGCTCCACTGCACAAATCGCTTCTCACCTATCAGCACAGGAAGTAGGGCAGATATTATCAGTATCGTGCACAGTTATCTTCCTATACCTTTGCAAGCCTAGATAGCTTAATAAATTAATTCTACAATCTACCATTCTGATTCATCCTGTTGAGAGATTATAATATCCCAATAATAAAGTTAAATTTATAAGCTTTATTTCAAATTAACCTGTTCATTCTGCTTGCTTAGTATTTGTGTTTTGGATTGTCTAAGATTTTTGTTTTATTTTGAAGAGCTTCCCAAGGAAGTTTGACCTGCCTGATTGCTTTCCTTCTCCTTCTCCTTCTCCGTGTATTGATAGTAAGGAATTATTAAGCATATCCATAGAGAACACTGTCAATAAGATAGGAAACTTAACATGAATTAAAATATAAAATTAAGTGCCAGCTGATTAGCTACTTAAAATAAATCTTCAAAACATGTTAAGACATACATAGGTCAATATCTCTGAAATATACTGTGTTCAACTTCTAAGACTTAGGAACTGCATGGAGAATTTGAGATATGGTTGTAGGAAGCCTGGTATGTTGAAGGAAAATTAGGTAAAGTTCTTTTTTCTTTTTTTTTTTTTTTTAATGTTTTTATATGAGTAAAGACAAAGCTTATCTGTACATATTCATAGTGATCGTATGGTGTCTTATTTTCAGTTCTAAAGATTAACACTTGGAAACCCATCTTTAAGTGTCCATATAACTTTAATTCTTTGTGTAAGGAAAATGGTCAAGACTGAAAATTTGTGTTATTCTTTTCTTTAAATTTTGTCACATATAATAAACACTATTTTTCTTACCTCGTACTCTGTGTATGGAAATAATTGAGTCAGGAGGTAATATTTTAATGGCAGCATCTGGTTCCTTTAGTACAGATTTTTTCATTCCATTTACTTGATATCTCTAGATTTGTTACCCTGTAAGTGTAAATTTCTATTGTCTTTCATTTCATTTAAAAAAAGAGTTTTTAAATTTTATTGTGCAAAGAACATTTAACATGAGATCTACCCTCTTTTTTTTTTTAATTTTTATTTTTTAATTTTTTATTTTTTTGCTGTACGTGGGCCTCTCACTGTTGTGGCTTCTCCCGTTGCGGAGCACAGGCTCCGGACGCGCAGGCTCAACGGCCATGGCTCACGGGCCCAACCGCTCCGCGGCATGTGGGATCTTGCCAGACCGGGGCACGAACCCGTGTCCCCTGCATCGGCAGGCGGACTCTCAACCACTGCGCCACCAGGGAAGCCGAGATCTACCCTCTTAATAAATTATGTTGTAAAATATGTTGTTGTTGACTGTTGTATAGCAAATCTCTATTTATCTCACTTGACTGAAACTTGTTGCCATTTAATTAGTAACTTCCCAATTACTCCTCCTCTCAGTCTCTGACAACTACCATTCTACTCTTTAAGTCCATGAATTTGACTATTTTGGATACCTCATATAAGAGGAATTATGCAGGATTTGTCTTTCTGTAACTGGCATGTTTAATTTAGCATAATATCCTCAAAGTTCATCCATGTTGTTACATATTGCAGAATTTTCTTTAAGAGTAAATAGTATTCTGTGTAGTTACAGTCCTCCCTTGGTATTCTCAGGGGATTGGTTCCAAGACCCCCACGTATACTGAAATACCAAAATGAAAGGATGCTCATGTCTCTTACATAAATGGCACAGTATTTGCATATAACCTATGCACATCTTTCATATACTTAAATCATCTCTAGATTACTTATAGTATGGAATTGTAAATGCTATTTAAATAGCCGTAAATACAGTGTATATAGTTGCCTATGCTGCATGACACATTCAAGTTTTGCTTTTTGGAACTTTCTGCAATTTTTTTTCCCAAGTATTTTGCAAACCACAGTTCATTGAATCCTCAGATAGGGAACCCGAAGGCACTGGGGAACGGCTGTATAGCCATATTTTTTAGCATCAAATTAGGATACTGTAATACTGAAAGAAGGGACTATTAATAATTATATCAATATATCAGGCATAAGTTGGGGTTGTCCTGGGGTCACTTGGATACAATGTTAAAATGCTTTGTTGAGTTTAAGGTGATGGAGAATTCAGATAGGTGTATTCTACAGCAGTTTGAATATAGAAGCAGAGCTTGAGGTTGGAAATAAACATTTGCAATATTGAAGCCCCACATTTCTTAAAGGAGGTAATAGTAGAAAAGAAAAATAATAGAATAGTAAAAAGTTGGTCTGTTTGCAAAATTATGAAGTAGCTGAAGTTGTCTTTCATTCCTCTCTTCCCCAAGAATGTGATTTTCATACTAACTCCACATCTCCCTTTGGCCCTATTTTCAAGGAAAGTGGATAAAAATGAAGGTTTTAGGGACTTACTAACTAACCCCCTAGGGTAAATGGCTCTTGATTTTTCAGGAGTTAAGGAATAGCACCATTTGAGACTGTTGAAAGTTCTGCTTCTTCTCCTCATAAAATCCTATATTCATACATTTATAATTCTGAATGCAATAAGGCTGGCTTATAAACCTCAATTTAAAAGCCTCTGAATACCCTAACAGTATTTGTGTATTTTGCTATTTAAAGATTTGCATGTTTTGTGACACTTCTAAATATTTCAGCATGTATCACCCAAGAATTTGGTCATTCTCATTTGGGCACTACATAACCATTTTCAATCTTAGGAAGTATTTGCATTTAGAAAAAAGTATTCCTGGGCTTCCCTGGTGGTGCAGTGGTTAACAATCTGCCTGCCAGTGCAGGGTACATAGGTTTGAGCCCTGTTCCGGGAAGATCCCACATGCCATGGAGCAACTAAGCCCATGCGCCACAACTACTGAGCCTGCGCTCTAGAGCCTGCGAGCCACAACTGCTGAAGCCCATGCGCCTGCAGCCCGTGCTCCGCAACAAGAGAAGTCACCGCAATGAAAAGCCTGCTCACCGCAACGAAGAGTAGCCCCCGCTCCCCGCAACTAGAGAAAGCCCGTAAGCAGCAACAAAGACCCAACGTAGCCAAAAAAAAATATTAAAAAAAAAAGGAAGGAAGGAAGGAGGGAGGGAGGGAGAAGAAAAGAAAAGAGAAGAGAAAAGAAAACGTATTCCTGAAGAAACATTGAAAGAAAAGTTTAGATCTCAAGGAAGTATTTTGGACATAAACCTTGTTGCAAATTAAGGTCACACTATTGTAACTAGCCCTTCTTTGGTAACAGCCACAATTAGGAGGAGAAAGTGGAATTAGCAAAGTGTTGACAAAGACTGGTCTGTAAATTTTGGGGAAACACTTAGGCAGTTTTATGTCATTTCAGGAAGCTGAGAGTTTCAAAATAATTTTTTCTGAATATCATTCTGAAATAAATTTAGTGTGCTTATTAGCATAGGCTAGGTTATGCTGCAGTAACAAACCTAAATCTCAGTAACTTAAAGGTTTGTTTCTCTTTACTTCTTCATTGCACGTTTACAAAGGAGACTATGCTTATTATTGTTTAGGGATTCAAGCTGATAGAGAAACCACCATCTTGAACATTGGCAGTCACTGTGCCAGCAGGGAAAATGTAGCTTTTCACACCAGCAGTTAAATATTTGACCAGGAAGTGATACATCACTGAAACTTATTTGCCCTCCCCACTGAGGGCAAAATGTGTAATCCTGTCAAGTACCTAGAAGGCAGAGAGCTAAACATACTTGGCCAACAGTATTTTAACTACTACTGTCCTAGTTGGTGTTTTTTCCCCCCCTTCACTTTCCCAAAGATCAACTCTTTTATCACTTTGTATTGGTCATTTAAAGGAAAGAACTTAATACATTTCTGTAGTATTCCTTAGTGAAGGCTAAACTGTTAAGCAGTTCAGGAGGTTAAAAATACTTTTATGAATTTATTTTTAAAATCTACAACATTGACTTGTTTTTTTCTCTCAGGGCTCAGCTGATCCTCTAAATAGTGCTTTCCATTTGACCTACAACATGGTTTTGAACTTACTACGAGTAGAAGAAATAAATCCTGAGTACATGTTGGAAAAATCCTTCTACCAGTTTCAGCATTATAGAGCAATTCCAGGAGTAGTAGAGAGTAAGTATAAAATTACCATAATAGCCTCATTTAGCTAGGGTAGACCAAATAGCAAAATTATGGTGTTATTGACTGCTTTAGCCATTGGTTTTTTTCTGGTAAGCCAAATCATTGTAACCAACTAGAACATTTTAAAATGAAAGAAAACACTATCAGGACATAATTCTATGGTTAATTCAAATTTAGTATAATTTATTGTTACAGACATATCACATGATAATTCATATTCATGAATAATAATATTCAAAATTAATATAATGCTTTCTAAAGTCCAAAAAGTAAGTGTTCTATTGTAACTATGTTCAAGTAGAATTGTGTATTGTGAGTTGATCCTTATGCTAGAAGATCGTGGCTGATTATCATATAGAACTGATTAAAATCTAAAACAGAAGCAAAGATTTAAAACTCTGGTTTGGGTAAATCTTGTAAAAACAATGCATAGTTGTAAAGAAAAAACCCCCAAATTTGGCAAAAGGTACAAAGGAAATTTCAGACCATTTGTAATTTCACACAGACAGCCACAAAACCACTGCTAACACTTCGTGGTTCTTCCATCATTTTTATTTTTCATACATATTTTTCATATTTTTTTCAAAGTCGGGATTAACAATGTTTTGGTAATAACGATGTTATTATAGTTGATATCATTTGTTAAACATTTATCATATGCCTAGCCTTGTGTTAAATGCTTTACATTCACTAACTCACTGATTCTGGCTTTTTAAAATTTAATTTCAATTATTCTTTGAAAGTATGGTTTTTAATAACTGCATAATATTTCCATTTTATGAATGTACTATGATTTATTTAACAATAAAGGCAAATTTGAGATATCTTTCTATCACAAGTTGATAGGATACTACCACTCAATTTTATGCACTTGAAAGTAAATGAAGTGTAATAATATACCTTAAAAAAATGAAAAGGCTTGGAACATCCAAGTAACTTAAATTCTCATTTTTTTTTTTTACCCTTACCTGGATGACATCATAATTATTTCCTCTTAATTTCTTTGGTCTTAATTAAGAGAGCTTCTTCTTCATTACAAATTATAGAGCTGGAAGAAGCTTTGGCATCATTTTACAGACGTAAAAAAATAAGGCATAAGAGAACTTAAATCTGTATATAAGGTTAAACGTTTGATTGATGGCAGGTTTGACTTGGACTCCACTTCCTAACTAACCCATGCTGTTTTTATTAAAGTGTGGGTCATCCGTTTTTAATATAACAAGAATAGATATAGTAACTTCTCCGGCTGAAAAAGACAATGAAAAAAATTCTTGGGCTTCCCTGGTGGCGCAGTGGTTGAGAGTCCGCCTGCCGATGCAGGGAACACGGGTTCGTGCCCCGGTCTGGGAAGATCCCACATGCCGCGGAGCAGCTGGGCCCGTGAGCCATAGCTGCTGAGCCTGCGTGTCCGCAGCCTGTGCTCCACAACGGGAGAGGCCACAACACTGAGAGGCCTGCGTACTGCCAAAAAAAAAAAAAAAAGATTCTTAAGCTGGCTGATATTAAGACTTACCTTTGGACTTCCCTGGTGGTGCAGTGGATAACAATCTACCAGCCAGTGCAGGGGACACGGGTTCAATACCTGGTCCGGGAAGATCCCACATGCAATGGAGCAACTAAGCCCGTGCGCCACAACTACTGAAGCCCGTGTGCCTTGAGCCCATGCTCCACAACAAGAGAAGCCACCGCAATGAGAAGCCCGTGCACCGCAACAAAGAGTAGCCCCCGCTCGCCGCAATTGGAGAAAGCCTGTGCACAGCAACCAAGACCCAACACAGCCTTAGATAGATAGATAGATAAATAGATAAGATAGATAAGATAGATTAGATAGATAGGTAAATTTATATACACAAAAAGATGAGTCAGATTTTTTTTTTTTTTCCGGTACACGGGCCTCTCACTGTTGTGGCCTCTCCCGTTGCGGAGCACAGGCTCCAGACGCGCAGGCTCAGCGGCCATGGCTCATGGGCCCAGCCGCTCCGCGGCATGTGGGATCTTCCCAGACCGGGGCATGAACCCGTGTCCCCTGCATTGGCAGGCAGACTCTCAACCACTGCGCCACCAGGGAAGCGCATGATTCAGATTTTTTTTAAAAATTACTTTTTAAAACATTGAAGTATAGTTGATTTACAGTATTGTGTTGGTTTCAGGTGTACAGCAAAGTGATTTGGTTATACATATATATATGTATATATCTATGTTCCTTTTTAAAAATTCTTTTCCATTATAGTTTATTATAAAATATTGAATCTAGTGCTCTGTGCTGTACAGTAAAACCCTGTTTATCTAATTTATATATGGTAGTGTGCCTCTGTTAATCCCATACTCCCAATTTATCCCTCCCCCACCCTTCCCCTTTGGTAAAGTAAGTTACTCTTTAAACTTCACTTTCTATTATTCTTTTGTAATGCCATAGAAAATATCCCAGATACAGCAGGGGATGGAGGGAGAATTCTCCAAGTATTTTCCCATTTATTTAAAGCCCTTAGGACCTTTAGCTGGGCTCAAATTATTCAATATGACTTTGAACAAGGCTGCTACCCACACTGTGAGCTTAAACATTGCCACCAGGACTTCCCTGGTAGTCCAGTGGTTAATACTTCACCTTCCAGTGTAGGAGATGCGGGTTCACTCCCTAGTCAGGGAGCTAAGATCCCACATGCTAAGATCCCACATGCCTCAGGTTCAAAAACTCCAAAACATATAACAGAAGCAGTATTGTAACAAATTCAATAAAGACCTTAAAAATGGTTCACATAAAAAAAAATCTTAAAAAAAAAAAATTGCCACCATTTCTCCATCTCCTGTCCTGTGTCTCCCCAAGCCCCAACTGTTGTTGCTGTTGCTTTTAGTGTGGTTCTAACTGATTTTTTTTTTTTTTTTTGCTTGACAATGGTGTGTTAGTTTCTGCTTTATAACAAAATGAATCAGTTATACATAAAAATATGTTCCCATATCCCCTCCCTCTTGCGTCTCCCTCCCACCCTCCCTATCCCACCCCTCCGGCGGTCACAAAGCACCGAGCTGATCTCCCTGTGCTGTGTGGCTGCTTCCCACTAGCTATCTACCTTACGTTTGGTAGTGTATATATGTCCATGCCTCTCTCTCGCTTTGTTACAGCTTACCCTTCCCCCTCCCCATATCCTCAAGTCCATTCTCTAGTAGGTGTGTGTCTTTATTCCTGTTTTACCCCTAGGTTCTCCATGACATTTTTTTTCTTCTTAAATTCCATATATATGTGTTAGCATACCGTATTTGTCTTTCTCTTTCTGACTTCACTCTGTGTGACAGACTCTAGGTCTATCCACCTCATTACAAATAGCTCAGTTTCGTTTCTTTTTATGGCTGAGTAATATTCCATTGTATATATGTGCCACATCTTCTTTATCCATTCATCCGATGATGGACACTTAGATTGTTTCCATCTCTGGGCTATTGTGAATAGAGCTGCAATGAACATTTTGGTACATGACTCTTTTTGAATTATGGTTTTCTCAGGGTATATACCCAATAGTGGGATTGCTGGGTCATATGGTATTTCTATTTGTAGTTCTTTAAGGAACCTCCATACTGTTCTCCATAGTGGCTGTACCAATTCACATTCCCACGAGCAGTGCAAGAGTGTTCCCTTTTTTCCACACCCTCTCCAGCATTTATTGTTTCTAGATTTTTTGATGATGGCCATTCTGACTGGTGTGAGATGATATCTCATTGTAGTTTTGATTTGCATTTCTCTAATGAGTAAAGATGTTGAGCATCCTTTCATGTGTTTGTTGGCAGTCTGTATATCTTCTGTGGAGAAATGTCTATTTAGGTCTTCTGCCCATTTTTGGATTGGGTTGTTTGTTTTTTTGCTATTGAGCTGCATGAGCTGCTTATAAATTTTGGAGATTAATCCTTTGTCAGTTGCTTCATTGGCAAATATTTTCTCCCATTCTAAGGGTTGTCTTTTGGTCTTGTTTATGGTTTCCTTTGCTGTGCAAAAGCTTTTAAGTTTCATTAGGTCCCATGTGTTTATTTTTGTCTTTATTTCCATTTCTCTAGGAGGTGGGTCAAAAAGGATCTTGCTGTGATTTATGTCATAGAGTGTTCTGCCTATGTTTTCCTCTAAGAGTTTGATAGTTTCTGGCCTTACATTTAGGTCTTTAATCCAGTTTGAGCTTATTTTTGTGTATGGTGTTAGGGAGTGACCTAATCTCATACTTTTACATGTCCTGTCCAGTTTTCCCAGCACCACTTATTGAAGAGGCTGTCCTTTCTCCACTGTACATTCCTGCCTCCTTTATCAAAGATAAGGTGACCATATGTGCATGGGTTTATCTCTGGGCTTTCTGTCCTGTTCCATTGATCTATCTTTCTGTTTTTGTGCCAGTACCATACTGTCTTGATTACTGTAGCTTTGTAGTATAGTCTGAAGACAGGGAGCCTGATTCCTCCAGCTCCATTTTTCGTTCTCAAGATTGCTTTGGCTATTTGGGGTCTTCTGTGTTTCCATGCAAATTGTGAAATTTTTTGTTCTACTTCTGTGGAAAAGTGCCAGTTGTAGTTTGATAGGGATTGCATTGAATCTGTAGATTGCTTTGGGTAGTATAGTCATTTTCACAATGTTGATTCTTCCAATCCAAGAACATGGTATATCTCTCCATCTATTTGTATCATCTTTAATTTCTTTCATCAGTGTCTTATAATTTTCTGCATACAGGTCTTTTGTCTCCTTAGGTAGGTTTATTCCTAGATATTTTATTCTTTTTGTTGCAGTGGTAAATGGGAGTGTTTTCTTGACTTCACTGTCAGATTTTTCATCATTAGTGTATAGGAATGCCAGAGATTTCTGTGCATTAATTTTGTATCCTGCTACTTTACCAAATTCATTGATTATCTCTAGTAGTTTTCTGGTAGCCTCTTTAGGATTCTCTATGTATAGTATCATGTCATCTGCAAACAGTGACAGCTTTACTTCTTTTCCAGTTTGGATTCCTTTTATTTCCTTTTCTTCTCTGATTGCTGTGGCTAAAACTTCCAGAACTATGTTGAAAAAGAGTGGTGAGAGTGGGCAACCTTGTCTTGTTCCTGATCTTAGTGGAAATGGTTTCAGTATTTCACCATTGAGGACAATGCTGGCTGTGGGTTTGTCATATATGGCCTTTATTATGTTGAGGAAAGTGCCCTCTGTGCCTACTTTCTGCAGGGTTTTTATCATAAATGGGTGTTGAATTTTGTCGAAAGCTTTCTCTGCATCTATTGAGATGATCATATGGTTTTTCTCCTTCAATTTGTTAATATGGTGTATCATGTTGATTGATTTGCGTATATTGAAGAATCCTTGCATTCCTGGAATAAACCCCACTTGATCATGGTGTATGATCCTTTTAATGTGCTGTTGGATTCTGTTTGCTAGTATTTTGTTGAGGATTTTGCATCTATGTTCATCAGTGATATTGGCATGTAGTTTTCTTTCTTTGTGACATCTTTGTCTGGTTTTGGTATCAAGGTGACAGTGGCCTCGTAGAATGAGTTTGGGAGTGTTCCTCCCTCTGATATATTTTGGAAGAGTTTGAGGAGGATAGGTGTTAGCTCTTCTCTAAATGCTTGATAGAATTTGCCTGTGAAGCCATCTGGTCCTGGGCTTTTGTTTGTTGGAAGATTTTTTATCACAGTTTCAATTTCAGTGCTTGTGATTGGTCTATTCATATTTTCTATTTCTTCCTGATTCAGTCTTGGCAGGTTGTGCATTTCTTAGAATGTGTCCATTTCTTCCAGGTTGTCCATTTTATTGGCATAGAGTTGCTTGTAGTAATCTCTCATGATCCTTTGTATTTCTGTAGTGTCCATTGTTACTTCTTTTTCATTTCTAATTCTACTGATTTGAGTCTTCTCCCTTTTATCCTTGATGAGTCTGACTAATGGTTTATCCATTTTGTTTATCTTCTCAAAGAACCAGCTTTTAATTTTATTGATCTTTGCTGTCATTTCCTTCATTTCTTTTTCATTTATTTCTGATCTGATCTTTATGATTTGTTTGCTTCTGCTAACTTTGGGGGTTTTTTTTTTTCTTCTTTCTCTAATTGCTTTAGGTGTAATGTTAGGTTGTTTATTTGAGGTGTTTCTTGTTTCTTGAGGTAGGATTGTATTGCTATAAACCTCCCTCGTAGAACTGCTTTTGCTGCATCCCATAGGTTTTGGGTCATCGTGTTTTCATTGTCATTTGTGTCTAGGTGTTTTTTGATTTCCTATTTGATTTCTTCAGTGATCTCTTGGTTATTTAGTAGTGTATTGTTTGACCTCCGTATGTTTGTATTTTTGTAGATTTTTTCATGTAATTGATATCTAGTTTCATAGCATCGTGGTCAGAAAAGATAACTTGAAACGATTTCAGTTTTCTTAAATTTACCAAGACTTGATTTGTGACCCAGGATATGATCTGTCCTGGAGAATGTTCCAGGAGCACTTGAGAAGAAAGTGTATTCTGTTGCTTTTGGATGGAAGGTCCTATAAATATCAATTAAGTCCATCTTGTTTAATGTATCATTTAAAGCTTGTGTTTCCTTATTAATTTTCATTTTGGATGATCTGTCCATTGGTGAAAGTGGCGTGTTAAAGTCCCATACTGTCAATTTCCCCTTTTATGGTTGTTAGCATTTTCCTTATGTATTGAGGTGCTCCTATGTTGGTTGCATAAATATTTACAATTATATGTTCTTCTTGGATTGATCCCTTGATCATTATGTAGTGTTCTTTCTTGTCTCTTGTAACATTCTTTATTTTAAAGTCTATTTTATCTGATATGAGTATTGCTACTCCAGCTTTCTTTTGATTTCCATTTGCATGGAATATCTTTTTCCATCCCCTCACTTTCAGTCTTATGTGTCCCTAGGTCTGAAGTGGGTCTCTTGTAGACAGCATATGTACGGGTCTTGTTTTTGTATCCATTCAGCCAGTCTGTTTCTTTTGGTTGTAGCATTTAATTCATTTACATTTAAGGTAGTTATTGATATATATGTTCCTATTACCATTTTGTTAATTGTTTTGGGTTTGTTATTGTAGGTCTTTTCCTTCTCTTGTGTTTCCTGCCTAGAGAAGTTCCTTTAGCATTTGTTGTAAAGCTGGTTTGGTGGTCGTGATTTCTCTTAGCTTTTGTTTGTCTGTAAAGGTTTTAATTTCTCCGTCTAATCTGAATGAGATCCTTGCTGGGTAGAGTAATCTTGGTTCTAGGTTTTTCCCTTTCATCACTTTAAATACGTCCTGCCACTCCCTTCTGGCTTGCAGAGTGCTGCTGAAAGATCTGCTCTTAAACTTATGGGGATTCCCTTATATGTTATTTGTTGTTTTTCCCTTGCTGGTTTTAATTTTTTTTCTTTGTATTTAATTTCTTATCATTCAATTAATATGTGTCTTGTCTTGTTTCTCCTTGGATTTATCCTGTATAGGACTCTGTGCTTCTGGACTTGACTATTTCCTTTCCCATATTAGGGAACTTTTCAAATATAATCTCTTCAAATATTGTTTCAGTTCATTTCTTTTTCTCCTCTTCTTCTGGGACCCCCTATAAGTTGAATGGTGGTGCGTTTAATGTTGTCCCAGAGGTCTCTAAGACTGTCCTCAATTCTTTTCATTCTTTTTTCTTTATTCTGCCTGTGGTAGTTATTTCCACTGTTTTATCTTCCAGGTCACTTATCCATTCTTCTGCCTCAGTTATTCTGCTATTGATTCCTTGTAGAGAATTTTTAATTTCATTTATTGTGTTGTTCATCATTGTTTGCTCTTTAGTTCTTCTAGGTCCTTGTTCAAAATTTCCTGTATTTTCTCCATTCTCATTCCAAGATTTTGGATAGTCTCTACTATCATTACTCTGAATTCTTTTTCGGGTTGACCACCTATTTCCTCTTCATTTGTTTGGTCTGGTGGGTTTTTACCTTGCTCCTTCATCTGCTGTGTGTTTCTCTGTGTTTTCATTTTGGTTAACTTACTGTGTTTTCTCAGGCTGCAGGTTCGTAGTTCCTTTTGTTTTTGGTGTCTGCCCCCAGTGGCTAAGGTTGCTTCAGTGGGTTGTGTAGGCTTTCTGGTGGAGGGGACTGGTGCCCATGTTCTGGTGGATGTGGCTGGATCTTGTCTTTCTGGTGGGCAGGACTGTGAGTGGTGATGTGTTTTGGGGTGTCTGTGACCTTATGATTTTAGGCAGCCTCTTTGCTAATGGGTGGTGTTGTGTTCCTGTCTCGCTAGTTGTTTGGCATAGGATGTCCAGCACTGTAGCTTGCTGGTTGTTCAGTGGAGCTTGGTCTTAGTATTGAGATGGAGATCTCTGGGAGAGCTTTCGCCATTTGATATTACGTGGAACCTGGAAGTCTCTGGTGGACCAGTGTCATTAACTCGTCTCTCCCACCTCAGAGGCACAGGCCTGAAACACGGCCAGAGCACCAAGACCTTGTCAGCCACATGGCTTGTGTTACTGCAGAAATTATACTGGTCCTCAGAACAGTCTCTCTACAGCTTGGAGTGGAATTCAAACTTCAGTGCAATTTGTGTAAAAACAAGCAACCCAAGTTCATAGATCACATTGGTTTCCATCCACAGTGTTCAGGGTCCATGGAACTCCTGACCTGCTAGTGTTGGAGGGTCTCCTGCAGAGGTGAGGAGTGGCTTGGCTTACCGTGGGGACAAGGACACTGACCCTAATTTTTAAATGGACAAAAGATCTGAATAGACATTTTTGCAAAGAAGATATATAAGTACTGAAGAAGATATATAAGTACATGAAAAGATGGTTGGCATCATTAGGGAAATGCATATCATAACCATATTGAGATACCTCACACTTGCTAGGATGGGAATTTATTTTTTTCGGTAATTAACAAAATGGTGTGGTTGTTGTAAAAAATAGTTTAGCACTTCCCCAGCAACTTAAATATAGAATTACTGTAGGACCCAACAGTGCCATCCACTCATGGTATATAAGCAGAAGAATTGGAAATACGTTCAAACAGAAACTGGTGCATGAATGTTCATAGCAGCATTACTCACGGTAGCCAAAAGGTGGAAATAATCCAATGTCCATCAACTGGTAAACAAAATGGTGTACCCATATAGTGTGATATTATTCCACCATTAAAAGAAATGAAGTACTGATACATGCCACAACATGGATGAACTTTGAGAAGATTATGCTAAGTGAAGGAAACCAAAGACAAAAGCCACACATTGTATGATTCCATATATATGGAATATCTAGAATAGGCAAATTCATGCAGACAGAAAGGTTGCCGGGGTCTGGTGGAGGAAAGAATGAGTAGTGTTTGCTTAAAGGGTATGGAGTTTTGGGGTAGTGAAAATATTCTAGAACTACATGGTAGTGATGGTTTCATATATTGTTAGTGTACTACATGTCATTAATAGTGAATTTTATGTGTGCTTTACCCAAGGAAGAATAGTGTTTGTTCACAGTGGGAAAGAGGCATAATGGAATGAGTGAGGATGGGAGGTCAGCACTAGCTGCAAGAATTGGAGCAGGGAATGGCATCAGAGATGGTTAGATTAACTAAAAGGACAGTTGCTGAAAGGGGCTAGTGTTTTGGCCACTGACTGAGTAGAGAGATAACTGTGGTTGAATTTCCTGTGTTCTGTTTTAGGAGACATAGTCCCAGGTGGTGGTGCATGCCTGATGACATTAACAAACTGGGTTTTTTGCTGAGTTAAAGCAGCATATTAGAAGATCCAAAATAGTGCTGTCCAGTAGAACTTTCTGTGGAAATATTCTCTGTGTGCTTTTCAAGTACAGAAGTCAACAGCCACATATGGCTGTTGAGCATTTGAAATGGTGCTAGTGCAATTGAAGAGCTAAATGATTAATTTTATTTAATTTTAATTATTTTAAATTTAACTCGCCACATAGTGTCTAGTGGGTATTATACTGGAAGGTGCTGATATGGAACATTTCTACCATAATACAAAGCTTTACAGGGCAGTGCTTGTTCAACAGTGTAGGTCTAGAATTCTCAGAAATAGTCTTCTCCCCCTATCCACAGGAGAGAATTAACTTACCCGATAAAACCACTCCAGTTCAGAATCACCTTGAGGTCACAGTGAGTTGGGGAACTGTGAGAAGAGATAGAGAAGGTGAACCTTAATGGGGAAGGGAGAAACTAGACAGCATGTATTATGGTTGTCTCTGAATCTTTTCCTCAAAGCTTCTAACCTAAACAGTCTGAATTTGTTCCCTACAATTGTAGTAGGAAAAAAAGATGTATCTTTGGTATAATTTACATAAGATGTATAATTTTGTGATGTTGTATATGTGTTTTATTTACTTACAGAGGTAAAGAACTCAGAAGAACAGTATAATAAAATAGTAATACCAAATGAAGAAAGTGTAGTCATCTATTATAAGATTAGGCAGCAGCTTGCCAAATTGGGTAAAGAAATTGAAGAATATATTCACAAACCAAAATATTGCTTACCATTTCTACAACCAGGTCGTTTGGTAAAGGTATGTCATTATTTTTGTCATAAATTATTTCAATATTTAATATTTTTTGGATGAAGCTTCCAATTTTTTTTCTTATCTTGGTAAAATACAGTAGTTTTTGGATCTATATTAATTTTATTCTTTTACCTGTTTCATGTGGCACTGATTAAGGAAGGAGGGGTCATGTGAAGGCCTTTTAATCGCTACTGATTTTCATTTGGGGGGATATAAATTGAAGTGGACAGTTTTGGAATTAACATGAAATATTTCCAGTTATGAAATGCTGTCCCAGAATAATGCAGTTTTAAGACCTGGATGAATTCATTAGCTATAAAAGACTTCAGATATTCTCCAAACAAATACACCATATCATTTTTAACATTTATTTGCCAACTGGGAGATTCCTGTTATTACTGTTCTGGAATCCCTTGAAATTTGGCAGTGATTTCTTTCTGTAGGATTAATTTCTTTTTTTTTCTTTTTTTTAAGTTTAACAATGATCTTTCAAAAAAACATTTTATCAGGAAAACTCAAAGTTTTATTAGCCTATAATGTGGGCATGATATCTAAATTGCCTTTTGGACATAAACATTCCTTTTTACTTGCTTTACTTTCTTTTCAGGTAAAGAATGAAGGAGACGATTTTGGCTGGGGTGTAGTGGTGAATTTCTCAAAAAAATCAAATGTTAAGGTAAACTGTTGTCCTAAAAGTGGAATTGTATGTAAATTTTTAGTGAAATGTTTTTTCAGGCTCAGGAAATTGATCAGATTAGAAATACCATAACCAAAAAAAAAGAAAGAAAAAAAGAAATAGCATTACCTTAAGAGAAACTAATAAATTCTATATAAGGAATTAATTTTTTGAATAATCATAAATTTTATCCTTAAAGTGGTATGGTTATTTTCCTAACATTATCACAGATTTTAATTTCATGACAGTTTTACATTTATTCTCTGAGTTCACCAGTCCTTTTTATAAATTTACTGTTTAAATTGAATATTAGAAAAAATTAGCATTTGACACTGAAAATTGGAATTTTGATTCAGGTATATGTTAGAGACTTAAAAGAACGAACTTAGGAAAGCTGGTTAATTTTACTCTCTCTACATGAAGGCAATAATAAAGTTGCTTTTGGTCATTATTTATATAAATACTTTGAAAAGATTACGTATACATAAAGTCAAGGATGATTTTGATAATTTGTTAGAAAAATGATTACCTCAAAATTAAATCAGCCTTCCCGTCTATTATATTTTCTTTACCTGCAGTAGGCACCAACCAACAAGTGCCAATATATGACCTCAGGCAAGACATTCTGAATCTTCCTGCCTGTTTTTTCTTTTCTTTAAAATGAAGGGTTTGCATGAGATGATTTCATGATTTTGTTGTCATTAACTTCTTTGTCCCGCCTATGTGTAAAGGCAATTGAGAATTAAGCTTTGGGATTGAAAGTTAGTCCTGAAATATGTAAATGAGATACTGAAGCCATTTGTTGTGGAGAAATAATTAAGTTCATAGGTTTGTGATAGGAGTTTTGATTAATGATCTATGATTAATCCCACTGAATAGATTATTACCATTTTCATAATTTACAGGAATGCTTTTCAAAGTATTGTCACACTCATTGTCTCATTTGATTCTAATTTAAGAAACATTCATTGACCATAGACACAATTCCTGTACTCACTCATTTTATGAACAGAGGCAAGCAGATAATGAAAATTTAAGGCAGATTATGAAATACTTCAGTAAAGATATAAGCAAAGTGCATTTGGAGCAGGAGGAGGAAGAAATTTTGTCTGAGCTATTAGAGATGGCACCTGAGAAGGAAGAGAATTTTAAATGGAACCTTGAACACTAAGTAGAATTTCATTTGATGGATATTCACTGGTGGAAGTAGTATGCAGCAGGCACAGAACATTTCAGGTGAAGGGAAGGAGTAAAATAAAAAGTATTGAGATTAATCGTGGAAAGTATTTAAAATACAGATTTTGAGTATGTTGGATCTAGATTTAAATATTTGAAAGCAGTGGCAGGCCATTGAAGGTTAATTGGTTGGTTGATTGGTTTGCTTGGGGTTTTTTTTGTTCTTCCAGTTTTATTGAGATACAGTTGACATACAGCATTATATAAATATAAAGTGTACAATGTAATGATTTGACTTACATACATCATGAAATGATTACCACAGTACATTGAACACCCATCATCGCATATAGATACATTAAAGAAATTTAAAAACTCTTTTTACCTTGTGATGAGAATTCTTAGGATTTACTCTTAACTTTCATGTATAACAGCACTGTTATAACGTTATAATTATATTATAACATTATAATTAACGGCACTGTTGATTATATTTATCATGTTGTACGTTATATCCCTAGTATTTATTTATCTTATAATAGAAGTTTATATCTTTTTATTACTTTCATCTAATTCCCCCTTCCCCTACCCCTGCCTCTGGAAACCACAAATCTGATCTCTTTGTCTATGAGTTTGTTTGTTTTTGGAGCATAATTGACTGACAGCACTGTTAGTTCCTATTACACAACATAATGGTATATTCTGTACATTTCAAAATGTTCATAGTGATAATTCTAGTTGTCACCAGGAAAATATTACATAGTTATAGACTGTATTCCCCACACTGTACATTTCATGCCTGTGACTCATTTATTTAGTAACTGAAAGTTTGTACCTCTTAATCTCCCTCACCTATTTCTCTCCTCCTCCCCTCCCCTTCCCTCTGGCAGCCATCTTTTCTCTGCATCAATGACTCTGTTTCTGTTTGGTTATGTTTGTTCACTCGTTTTGTTTTTCATATTCCACATTTAAGTGAAGTCATCTAGTATTTGTCATTCTCTGTCTGGCTTATTTCATTTAGCGTAATACTCTCCGGGTCCATCCATGTTGTTGGAAATGGCAAGGTTTCATTCTTTTTCATGGCTTAGTAATATTCCTGTGTGTGTGTGGGAGAGAGAGAGATGTCTTCTTTCCTCTATTGATGGCACTTGAGTTGCTTCCATATCTTGGCTATTATGAGATATACAGTAATACTGCAAGGAACATAGGCGTGCATATATCTTTTTGAATAATAGTGTTTTTGTTTTCTTCAAATAAATACTCAGGAGTGGAATTGCTGGATTATTTGGTAGTTATATTTTCACTTTTTTGAGGAACTGCCATACTGTTTTCCATAGTGGCTGCACCAGTTTACATTCCCACCAACAGAGCACAGGGGTTCCCTTTTTTCCATATCCTCACCAACATTTATATTTGTCATTTTGATAATAGTCATTCTGTCAGGTGTGAGGTGAATAGCTCATTGTGGGTTTGATTTGCATTACCCTTATGATTAGTGATGTTGCATCTTTTCGTGTACCTGATGGCCATCCTAATGACTTCTTTGGAAAAACATCTACTCAGGCCCTCTGCCATTTTTTAATCTGGTTGTTTGGTTTTTTTGATGTCGAGTTTTGTGAGTTCTTTGTATATTTTGGATATTAACCCCTTATTGGATATATCGTTTGCAGATATCTTTTCCCATTCCGTCGGTGATCTTTTAGTTTTGTTCATAGTTTCCTTCACTGAGTAAAACCTTTTCAGTTTGATTTAGTCCCATTTGTTTATTTTTGCTTTAGTTTCCCTTGCCTGAGGAGACAGATCCAAAAAAATATTACCAAGACCAGTGTCAAAGACTTTACTGCATGTGTTTACTTCTGGAAGTTTTATGGTTTCACACCTTACATTTAAGTCTTTAATCCATTTTTAATTTATTTTTGAGCATAGTGTGGGAGAGTAGTCTGGTTTGATTCTTCCATGTGTAGCTGTCCAGTTTTCCCAACACCATTTGTTGAAGAGGCTGTCTTTTCCTCATTGTATATTCTTGCCTCCTTTGTCATAGATTAATTGCCCATATAATAGTGTGAGTCCATTTTCTGGACTCTATTCTGTTCCATTGATCTATGTGTCTTTTTTTTAATGCCAGTACCATGCTGTTTTGATGACTGTAGCTTTGTAGTATAGTTTTGAATCAGGGAGTATAATACCTCCAGTTTTTGTTTTTCTTTCTAAAGGTTGTTTTTCTTTCTCAAGATTGTTTTGGCTCTTTGTGGTCTTCTGTGTTTCCATACATATTTTAGAATTATTTGTTCTAGTTATGTGAAAAATGCCATTGGTATTTGATAGGGATTGTTTGGAAACTATAGATTGCCATGGGGAATATGGTCATTTTAACAATATTAATTCTTCCAGTCTATGATTACAATATTCCTTTCCATCTGTTCGTGTTGTCTTCAATTTCTTTCATTACTGTCATGCACTTTCCCTATAGTATAGTATAGTTTTCTTATGGTACAGGTCTTTTAACTCCTTAGTAAGATGTAGTCCTAGGTATTTTATTCTCTTTGGTGCAATTGTGAATGGAATTGTTTTCTTGATTTCTCTTTCTGATAGTTCTTTGTTAATGTATAGAAGTGCAGCAGGTTTCTGTATATTAATTTTGTATCCTGCAACTTTACTGAATTCATTGATGAGTTCTAGTAGTTTTTGGTGGCATCTTTAGGATTTTCTATGTATAGTGTCATGTCATCTGCAAACAGTTAAAGTTTTACTTCTTCCTTTCCAATTAGGATTCCTTTTATTTCTTTCTCTTGTCTGATTGCTGTGGCTAGGACTTCCACTACTGTGTTGAATAGAAGTGGCGAGAGTGGACATCTTTGTTTTGTTCCGGATCTTAGAGGAAATGCTTTCAGCTTTTTTACCATTGAGTATGATGTTAATTGTGGATTTGTCATATGTGGCCTTTATTATGTTGAGATATGTTCCCTCTGTACCTGCTTTGTTGAGAGTTTTTATTGTAAATGGGTGTTGAATTTTATCAAAAGCTTTTTCTGCATCTATTGAGATGATCATGTGATTTTTATTCTTCAGTTTGTTAATGTGGTGTTTCATTGACTGATTTGTGGATATTGAACTGTCCTTGCGTCCCTGAGATAAATCCCACTTTATCTCGGCTTTGGTCTTTTTAATGTAGTATTGAATTTGGTTGGCTAATATTTTGTTTAGGATTTTTGCATTTATGTTCAGCAGTGATATTAGCTTCTCATTTTTTTGTGGTATCTTTGGTTTTGGTATGAAGGTGGTGATGGCCTTGTAGGAATTTGGA
Organism: Hyperoodon ampullatus; assembly: GCF_949752795.1. Lineage (NCBI taxonomy): Eukaryota > Metazoa > Chordata > Mammalia > Artiodactyla > Ziphiidae > Hyperoodon > Hyperoodon ampullatus. The sequence continues at coordinate 133,326,780 of NC_136917.1, read as the reverse complement.
AGTATTCCTTCCTCTACAATTTTTTGGAATCACTTGAGCAGGATAGTTGTTAACTCTTCCCTAAATGTTTACTAGAATACACCTGAGATGCCATCTTGCACATCTTTACTTTCTTGGCAATGTTCTTTAAAGCACAAAAGTTTTAAATTTTGATATAATCCAATTTATTTTGTTGTTGTTGTTACTTAGGCTTTTGATGTCATATGTAAGAAACCACTGCCAACATCAAGATCATGAAGATTTACCCCTATGTTTTTGTCTAAGTTTTATAGTTTTAGCTCTTAACATTTAGGTCTTTGTTCCATTTTGAGCTGATTTTTATATGTGACTTAAGATAAGAATCCAACTTTTTTCTTGTCCTAGGACTATTTGTTGGAAAATTCTTTTCTCATTAAATGATGCGGGCATCCTTGTCAAAACTCAGATGATCATGGACACATGAGTTTATTTCTGGATTCTCAGTTCTGTTCAGTTGATCTATATCTTTATCCTCATGCCAGTACCATACTGTCTGTATTACTGTATCTTTGTAGTTAAGGTTTAAAGAAATGGATTGGTAAGACCTCCACCTTTATTCAAGATTGTGTTGTTGGCTATTCTGTGACCCTTGCAAGTCCATGTGAATATTATTATCTGTCAATTTCTCCAAAGAAGTTAGCTGGGATTCTGATAGGGATTTCATTTAATCTTTAGACCATTTTGGAGAGAGTATTGTCAGCTTACAACTCTTGAGTCTTTCGATTGTGAACATGGGAAGTTTTCCCATTTTTTAAGATCTTTTGAAATTGCTTGCAACAATAATTTGTTTTCCAACTATAAATTTTGCACTTCTTTTGTTAAATTTATTCCTGAGTATTTTAATCTTTTGATGTTATCATAAATTGAATTGTTCTTTTGATTTCATTTTTTAATATTTCATGGCAAGTATATATTAACACAGTTGACTTTATATATTGATCTTGCATTCTGTAACTTTGCTAACTTTATTAGTTCTAATAGTGGGTTCTTTAGGATTTTCTTGTCTGCAAATAGAGGTAGTTTTACTTCTCCCTTTCCATTCTGGGTGCATTTTATTTCCTCTCTTTGGCTAATAGGCCTGGCTAGAACCTCCAGTACAATATTGATGGAGCAGATGCCCTTGTCTTTTTCCTGATCTTGAGGTGGGGGGAACATTCACTCTTTCACCATTAAGTATGTTTTCATAAGTGTCCTTTATTGAGTTGAGGAAGTTTCCTTCTTTTCCTAGTTTGTTGAGTGTTTTTGTCATGAGAGTTGTTTTTTGTCAGATGCTTTTTATATGCCTATTCAAATAATCATGTGGTTGTTTTTTATTCTCTTTTGTATTTAATCTGATGAAGTATATTATATTAATTGATTTTCAAATACCAAACCAACTTTGGATTCCTGGGATGAATCGTACTTGTTCATTCTCTGTTATCCTTTTTCTGTGTTAATGGATTTGGTTTGCTAATATGTTGTTGAAGATATTTGCACCCATATTCAAAGAAGATAATGGTTTGTAGTTTTCTTTTGCTGTCTTCCCCTGGGTTTGGTATCAGGGTAATGCCTGCCTCACATAATGAGTTAGGAAGTATTCCCCTCCTCTTCTGTTTTTTGGAGGAGTTTTTTAAGAATTTATATTAATTCTTTAAATATTTGGCTGTGAGGTTACCTGCCTGGGCTTTTCTTTGTGGATTGTTTATTGATTGTTAAATCAGTTTCTTTATTTGTTGTAGGTCTGTTCAGTTTGTCTGTTTCTTCTAGAAACAGTTTCAGTGATTTGTCTTTTTAGGAATTAGTCCATTTCATCTAAGTTACCTAATTTAGTGGTGTACACTTGTTCATAATATTGCTTTATAATCCTTTTTATTTCTGTAAAGTTGTTAGTAATGTCTCCTCTTTCATTTCTTTTTTTTTAAACATTTTTATTGGAGTATAATTGCTTTACAATGGTGTGTTCGTTTCTGCTGTATCACAAAGTGAATCAGCTATACATATACATATATCCCCATATCCCCTCCCTCTTGCTGTCCCTCTTGCTCTCCCTATCCCACCCCTCTAGGTCACAAAGCACCAAGTTGATCTCCCTGTGCTATGTGGCTGCTTCCCACTAGCTATCTATTTTACATTTGGTAGTGTATGTATGTCCATGCCACTCTCTCACTTCATCCCAGCTTACCCTCCTCTTTCATTTCTGATTTTGATAATTTTAATCTTTCACCTAGCTAAAGGTTTATCAGTTGTGTTCATCTCAAAGAATCAGCTCTTGGTTTCATTGATTTTTCTTTATTTTTAAGTTTCATTAATTTCTGCTCCTTTATTTATACTCTTTATCATTTCCTTCCATCTCCAGCTTTAGATTTAGTTTGCAGTTCTTTGTCCATTGTCTTAAAGTAGAAGATTAGGTTATTAATTTGAGATTTTCTTCTTTCATAATACATTTGTACCAGTGTCTTTTATAAGTCGTTTATACCAATGAATTTCCATTTGCAAGGATTTTAGCTGCATAAATTTTGGCATATTGTGTCTTCATTTTTATTCATCTCAAAGTACTTTTTAATTTCCCTTTCGAGTTTTTCTTTCACCCATTGGTTATTTAAGAATGTGTTTATTTCTATATATTTGTGAATTTCCTAAATTTCTATCTGCTTTTGATTTCTAATTTCATTCTGTTGTTGAGAACATACTTGGTATTATTTCATTCCTTTTGAATTTAGTGAAGTTTGTGCAGTGACCTAACATGTCCTCTCCTGCAGAATGTTTCATGTGCAGTTGAGAAGAATGTATATTCTGTTGAGGTGAGGTGTTCTTTAGGTATCTGTTAGGTCTAGTGTTTTTTAGAGTGTTGTTCAGGTCTTCTGTTTCTTTTCTTGCAGATCCTTCTATCTAGTTCTTTTATGCATTGTTAAAAGTGGGGTATTGAAGTCTCTTAACTATTATTGTTGAAATGTTATTTCTTCCTTCATTTCTGTCAATTTTTGCTTCATGTGTTTTGTGTTCTGCTAAAGTGTGTTTCATCTTATGATTAGAATAGCCCACTTCAGCTTTCTTTTGATTGTTGTTCATATGCTATATCTCTTTCCATCTTTTTTACTTTGAGTCTTTTTCGTATCAATGAATTTAAACTATGTCTCCTATAGACAGCATGGTTGGATATTGTTTTATATAATCTGAAAAATCTCTGCCTATTTATTGGGCTGCTTAATCCATTCACATTTAATGTTATTATTGGTATGACTAGATTGATGGCTGTCTTTTTTTGTTTGCTATGTGTCATTTCTTTTTTTGTTTTTCTATTCCTCCTTTAGTGCTTCCTTTTGCATTGAGTACCTGTTTTCTAATGTGACATTTTAATTTATTTCATGGGCTTTTTTCTCTACCTATATTTTTTGTTATTTTCTTAGTGGTTGCTAGGGCTTTCCATATACATATTAACATAATAGAATAAGCTTCAGATTTATACTAACTTAATTCCAGTTAGATATAGAAACATTACTCTTTTATGCCTCTGTTCCATTTTCCCTCTTTTTGTGGTATATATGTTATAGATATTATACCTATAAATGTTACAAACCCAACAATACATGTTATAATTATTACTTTATATAATGTTATGACTTTTAAAGAAGCTTAGAGGAGAAAGGAGAGTAAGTATATATTTATAATTTCTGTTATATTAACCTTATTTATCATTTCTGGTTGTCTTTCTTAATTCGTATGAATTCAACTTACCATCTAGATTTATTGACTTAGCCCAATACTGCTTTGCTCCCACCTACTTCTTTGTGCTATTATTGGCAAATATACTACATTTCTGTTATAGGCTCAACAGTCTCAACAATTTGATATATACATTTTGTTTTATATAATTAGTTTTTAAGTCATTTAAGAGAAAAGGAAATAGTCAATTATTTTGTCTTTTATAATTACCTTTACCAGAGTTGTTTCTTCATGTGGATTCAGTATTAAGACTGGTGTCACTTACTTTCAGCCTCAAGAACTTCCTTTAGTGTTTTCTGTAAAGCTGGTATGCCAGCAAAAAATTCTCTGTTTTTGTTTATTCAGGAATGTTTGTTTTTGAATGATGTCTTTGCCTGCATATAGATTTCTTGGTTAAGAGATTTATTCTGTGAATATGCTAACCCACTGCCTCTGGCCTCCATCATTTCTCCTGAGAAGTTTCTGCTATTAACCTTATTGTAGTCTCCTTGTAAAAAAATAAGTCTTGTTTTTCTCTTACTCCTTTCAAGATTTTCTATTTATGTTTGGTTTTTGCATTTTTGCTGTGATATGTGTATTTGGGCATCTTTTTGCATTTACTCTGTTTGGAGTTCATTGAGTTTCCTGTAGATTGTTTTTCAATTAATTTTGGTAAGTTTTCAGCCATTATTTTATTAAATATTTTTTCATTACTTCTTTCCTCTTTTTCTGGTATCCGCATTATGTTTATGTTGTCATTCTTATTGGTGACCTACATTTCTCTGTGGCTTTGTTCATTTTTCTTCTTTTTTTTTTTCCCCCTCTGTTTTTGGATTGTATCATCTCTTCCAGCCTATCTTCAAATTTGTTAATGCTTTCTTGTTCTTCACATATGCTGTTGAATTCCTCTAGTGAGTTTTTCATTTCAGGTATTTCACTTTTGAAATCCAGAATTTCCTGTTGGTTCTTTTTATCATATCTATCTATTGATATTCTCTATTTGATTATTATTGTCAATCAAATTGGGACATTGATTATTGTCCCTTCCTTTACTTCTTTAATTATGGTTCCATAGTTCTTTGCTCATATTTATAATGGCTACCTTTAAGACTTTGTTTAATCCAACATCTGGTCACTCTCACAGGCACTTTCTGTTGCCTGCTTTTTTTTCTGTTTTATACGTTATGGTTCATACTTTTCTGTCTTTGTCCATGTCTCATAATTTTTCCTTAGAAATTGGACATTTTCAATAATATATTGTAGCACTCTTCATACTCGTTTCCCCCACCCCCCAAGCCAGGTTTATTGTTGTTATTTGCTTGTTTATATGTTTCATGAACAGCTACATTTTTTGAGTGAAATGTATTCCACCTCCCTCTTCCGCCTACAGTGCTGAACCTTTTATGTTTCTCCTTGGCACAGCCTTGGATATGCCCATAGTTACTCTGGGATGACAGTGGTTTTAAAAAGGGTCTCTTGGTGTCTTTCCCTGAACATACCCTTCTGTTAAGCCCCACTAATTGCAGGAGGCTCCTCCTAGCTTTCCCCCCACCTCCCCTCCCCCAAGGTTCTCTCCTGTAAACTAGCTGGCCTCCATATTTTGTCTGTATTTCCAGCGATTCTACACATTTCCTCCATTTGTCTTTTACCTCGGCCTTCACTGTTTTTGAGCATGCTCTAAAGTTTGAACTTCCTCAGCCTCTATTGCAAATGAAATCACTTTCTCTTGGAAGGTATTAAGAGCTGTTTTAAGGCCTGCCTCTCCCCCCAGGCACAATCTCTGAGCCAAGTTCTAAAGCTTGGTGTGGGAACAATGGTCTACTTCTCTCTGGGTGACACTCCTGCTTTAGGCCCTGAGGGCTAAGTGGAGCATAAGAGCCTCACATCTTCTCAACTTGCCTCTCCCAGCTTGGAATCAATGTCTTATAAGCCAGGACAAGGGCATTTGAGGCCCCAGTATTCTCAGCAGTGCTACCCCCAGGATAGCCTCTGGCTAAGCAGTGGGGACAGGGCAGAAAAGGGGGGCCCCCACCTCTCAGCCCCTACAATCCCCTACTTGCCCAGAACTTAGCCCTAGCAATAGGTAGGTGGGAGCAGGATAAGAAATGCTGATATCATGCTCTTCCTGGGAAGATAGATCTGATTACAATGCAATTGACAAGAAACTTGGGTGTTTCTGTGACATACAACATTTTAAGATAATTAGGAGTTATGACTAATAACATTATACCAGGGCATATCAGATTTTTAGGAATTAAATTTTGGAATATCTACACTAATGACATTTACCTATACAGTATAACCTTAGAAGATTTATCTCCAATAAATGGCAATGCTCCTCAAGTAATTTAACATACCATATAAGCCTAATTAGTTTAACATTCCTTTCTGAGATGTCTCACAATTTCTTTGAAGCATCCTAGAGTTAGCTGGAGGTCAAAAGAACTTCAGTTAGAATTTTATGTTTGGGAAGTTTGTCAAAGATATCAAAAAGTTTCAGAACACTTGGTAAAATCACTGTGAAACAATACTTGTTCACTTAACCAGAGAGATAAAAGATTTCACAAATACAGATCACTTAAAGGCAAAGAAACTCATACAATCTGTTATCAAAAGCAGTACTCCAAGAAAACTTGGTTCTCTTAACAGAGAGGAACCAAATCCAGTCTTGCACCAGCCTACTTTTGATAACAAAATCCATTTACATAATCAAATTTAATCTAATCCCAGCCTGACCATATACAAAACTCCTTTTCAGGGTTCCTTTTACAAACCTTCTACAATTTTCTATACTCTTATTAGTTTGTCCCTTATATTTTCGTCTAGAAACAGCTGGCTCTAGGACAAAACATTCTTTCCCCTTAACAAAATATATTTTCATTCCTCATGCCTTCTTTTGCATACATTTCATTTTCCTTACATATGGAAATGTTTCCCTTATTATCTTTAGTAACTTTAACTGCATATTACAATTGAACCCTTAAAAACCTTAATTTATAGAAAAAACCAACAAACAGCAAGTAATTGTGAACTTTTTGTCATACCAGCATTTCCTGGTTGGAATATTCCATAACCTAGAAACATCCATCTTCTCATAGCATAATTTCTTTCCTCAGTGTGGTATAAGATGTGTCTAATAAACCCAAATTAGTTCCCTCTTGTAAGGAGACAGAGGTAGGTAAATTTAGACCTGTTTAGCAACTAATGTTCTAGTGTTTTATCTTATTTGAAATAACCTGGATATTCAGTGAGTTCCCATCATTTAACTTAACTTAGCAAAACTCAAGTTACCAAAAATCTGGAAAAACTATTTTAGAGAGACATACCCAAAGCATAATTATTCCTAAAAGACTTCACCTGAAAACTCTTATCTCATTTACCTTTATTTTGTAACTTATGAAAATCATACCAAGTTAAATTTTTTCTTGCTGACAAACTATATAACAGAAATAACATGAATTTATTGATCTTCAGTAAACCTAGGTACAATAAAAGTCAGACATGTCTGTATTGATATTTCCTAGATCATGTGAACCTGAAATTCATTCTGGCCAGTTTCTTTTTTATATTTATAAATTTATTTATTTATTTATTTTTATTTTTGGCTGTGTTGGGTCTTCGTTTCTGTGTGAGGACTTTCTCTAGTTGCAGCAAGCGGGGACCACTCTTCATCGCATTGCGTGGGCCTCTCACTGTCGCAGCCTCTCTTGTTGCAGAGCACAGGCTCCAGATGCGCAGGCTCAGTAGTTGTGGCTCACCGGCCCAGTTGCTCCGCGGCATGTGGGATCTTCCCAGACCAGGGCTCGAACCCGTGTCCCCTGCATTGGCAGGCAGATTCTCAACCACTGCACCACCAGGGAAGCCCCCAGTTTCTTGTATATTTAGAAATATTTATAAGCACTTACTTTTAAGTCAATTAAGTAGAACTCTTTTATAAGTTTAATTTTGGTAATGTTTTCCAGAGGTAGAGACATCTCATATATATAATGTACACACATACATATAAACAGACAAAACCAGAGATCTCACAGCTTCACTTTAAAAAGTTAAGAATCAGGTATTAAAATATAAACTTACTAGTTTATAAATAACAGTTGGAATAAGTTAAATTTGCTGAGATGAAAAGGGCTTCACTATTTGTGGAAAAGACTTTTAAGATTTGTATTTGTCCTTGATAAACTGTTAAGGAGGCTATGAATTAGATTTTGGGTGAGGGAGCCTTTCCAGAGACTTGAGCTTAAAAAGTCCTACCTCCCCCACCCCGTGGCCTTTTTCTTCTAGGTTTCAGGTTTTACCAGACTGAGCTAATATGACTCACTTTCAAGTCACTGTGGGCTGTATTTACATCTCTAATTTGTAGAGGTTTACAAGACAAAGACAGTTGCTTTTAATTCTCTGAAGAACTGGTCTTCTGCCAAAATGAAATTAAAGATTGATTTGCCCAACTATATTTTCTTTAATTTCCTTTTTTTTTTAATATCAGAAGATTTCCAGCCAAACTGAAAATTGAGTTCTATGTTCTAGAACTTCAGGGTTCAATTTATCTTGCTTTCAAAGGCTTGCATAAGGCATTTAACAAAGACCCTCTTTCCGATTGCATAGGTTAGACCCAGAGCAAAATCTTTATTCTTCTTATTAGCCCCTGAATATTAGCTCCCAGTCTTGTACCATATTGAGGAAAGAAGATGAATATTTCTAGAGTTTATGGAATGTTCCAATTAGGAAATGCTGGTATGACAAACAGTTCACAGTTTTACTTGCTGCTTGTTGGTTTTCACTAGAGTTTAAGGTATTTAAGTGTTCCTTTTACTGTGTGGGTTCAGGTAACCCTGCTGGTTTCTGTTAGTATGTTTAATTAATATTGTCTGAAGGGCAGATTTATATGCCCTGTCCTGTACTTCCAGGCAGGGGAAGCATTCCCCAGTGAAACATGTCTATCTCACAATATAATTAGGCAAAAGAGATGTAATAATCTTATATAAGATCTATTTAAATATACCGAATTTTATAAACTTTATCTCAGTTCTGTCAACTTTTGTACCTTTAACTTTAGTTTGTATTAGGACACTATCAACATACCTTAGTCTTCTAAGGAGTCCAGAAACTTTTCTTTTTATCCCAACCATTTAATCTGTTTTTATATAAAAGGCTTTGGGATTCCCAATGAGATGTTGAGGCAAAGGACTCAGGCCCCTTTGTTGATTTTTTTTAAGTTGATTAATTGGCCCAAGCAATTGTTGGTCAGTTATCTCAGTGCAATTTTTTCAGACTTTTTTTTACCCCAGACTCGTTTGGAGCCCTTTAATGTTGGGGACCAATAGGGGGGGGTCCCTTTGACCCATCCAATCTTAGGTAGTGTTGTATCAGAACCTTTTGTTTTAATCCCATTGACATCCATTTTATTTATTCTATTTTAAAATAACCATGTAAAAATTTCTTTATCCATTTGGGATGAGGCCCTTTAAAATTTCTATCTTTTTTTGAAGAAGACTCTAGACTTTCTCTTCAGTTTTTTTCTTACTTCCCTGTTAATCAACCTAATTAACATGAATTATCCTAGTGTGTTTGTTAGCATCTGTAAGACCCATGAAGGGAAAGCAGAGTGCATAAATAAAGCTTCCCAAGCCATGTTTTCTTTTCATTTGTTTGGGTTAAATTAAAGGAGTTCTCAGGTTAATCATTTTATCTTTTTCTACCTTCTGATTTGATTTTTTCATAGGTACCAATAGAACAGCTGTTTATAATGAAAGCTCTAAAAATTTACCAGTTTAGAAGTTTCTCAAATTTAAAAGATCCATCATCTGGCCATTAACGAGATATATCTCAGTAGGGACTCAAACCAATAAAATGCAAGAGGCATGCCCACAAGACAGTGTGAAGGAAGCCACCTAAACAAAATCCAGAAAATTTACTCCCCAAAATAGTAAAAGACCTTGGTTGTACAGGCTGATACAAGGAAGGTTAAGAGGGCAGAAAGCCCCCTGAAAGTTGGCACAGTCAGACGAAAGATTGCTCAGAATCACACACACACACACACACACACACACACACACACACACACACACAGAGCTGAAGAAGATTGGGTAGAACATTTACCTCTCAAAGACACGGAAAGATAAATGCAAGTTCCCACTAAAAGGGCTTTTTCTTTACGGTCAGAATTCTGAAAATATGTTTTATCAAGCTGGATTTCTCTAACTTAACTGCATATGCAATAAAAGAGCCCCCATCTTAGTCATTTTTAGGGCAAGATTTCCTTTAATCCCCAATTAAAGTACTTGTAAGTGTAAGTTTTGTATGTACATAAACCTGGTAATTTGTCACTCCTTTTGTTTTGAAAGTTTTGTTCCCTGTTCTGAGGTCAGTTTTTTGAGATAAAGTAGCTAGTGACAATCCTGTGGTGGGCCAGGGTGCTGTTTGTGAGCTTAACTCCTCTAGGTTTTACCCTGGAGCTGTTTTAGCTCTCTTACGTGTCTCAGTTTTTCCCTTCAGTATCCTGAGACCACTGTGGGTGCTCAGATCATGGAGTGACCAAGTCTTATGCGTATCCCCTGCAGAGCAAATTTTTAATTAAAGTGAGTGGGGTTTCCCTGTAGGGGCAGCTGCATATTATGAGGGCTTGCCTCCAACCACTCCCACAAGCATCTTAGTTGCCTGAAAAAGCCGTTGCCACCTGGGAGGAGATGTTCCTTTTTTGGAACAGAAAGCCCTCATGAGATACCTCACTTTTATAACAATAAACTGTTAAAGTAACCAATTCAAGGAAAAACGACAAGCCAGTCTTCTACCTAATTTACGCACTCCAACCTTACTCAGTGTCTTTCAGATGAGCAAAGTCTTCCCAGTGTCTTTCAACGGAGGTTAACCCGCTCAGTGTCTAAACCGAGCAGAAATCTCCCCAGTATCTTTCAACTGAGGGTAAACCAGGTACCTCTTCTTGAAACAAAGTTTCAAAGGTAACCTGCTCCTTCAAAGAGGAGACTTAGGAGATTCGAGAACCAGGAGATAAACTGGAGATTAAATAAAACTTAGGAGATTCGAGAACCAGGAGAGATCACCCAAATTTGTCTGGACTCTGCGAGGAGACAGACAGGCCCAAGTGGCCTCAGCTTGGTACCAAGGCTCCGGATCCTCATAGAGTTCAGGCAAAGGAGAGTAGTCTGTTCTGGGTCCCTTTGTTAGTCGCCAAAACGGTCTCCTGAAAAAAATTGCACAACCTAAAAGTTGAGAATTATGTTTTATTCGGCAGACTTACTGAGACCTTAAGCCCGGGAAACAGCCTTTCAGATAGCTTTGAGGGACTGTTTTGAAGAGGTAAGGGAGGAGCCAGGATATATAGGAGTTTTTGCAGACAAACAAAAACTAGGTAGTCAGAACATCAAAAGATTACAGTTAATTAAAGAAAACCAGACACCTCAAGTTAATGAATTTAACACTTTTCTGTGTATCAGAAGATGTAAGCATCTGGGCTTATTGAAATTGTTCCTTTGATATGCACCTTAACTGCCCTGTTTTTCTCCATCCTGTATCCCCTCAGAGTGTCCCATTGGGGGTGGCCGCAGAGGCTGATAGCTTGATGGGAGGCAGCCTGTTTATCTTGATCCTGAGTTCCCCTCAGGATGCACCGTCAGGGGTGGCTTCGGTGGCTGATGGCTGCAGCATTCTTTGCTCACTGATATGGCAGGTGACATGACATTCTTTGTCCACAGAGGGAAAATACATACTGATGAAGAAAATATTTTGAAGCATTTTAAGGAGATACAGATGCATTATCGATATTTATTTTGTATTTGTTTCTTTACATTTTATAATCTTGAGATTATCAAAATTATATTTCTCTTATGTGAAGGTTGATATTGTTGACCCACCTTTACCAAAGTACAGAACTAGAAAAAGTTTGCTGAGCAAAGTTTTATCATTTTAGGAAATAAATTTAACAGCAAGTTTTCATTTAATGCTACAATAAAGAAAGCTTTCAAAAGAGTTTCCATAGTAACACTTGAGAATACCTCTGTAATGTTGTAAATGGTTTTGGTAGTTCTACAAAGATAATTATGTATGAGATGATAGGGAGAATATTGTTTATAAATAAAATCTACAGAATTGGAATTAAACCCAATAACAGAGTTCTAGATTATCTAGACACATTAAAGATTCTTCATAAATCTTAGGTTATTTTTGTCCAAATACTCGTATGTCCTATAACACCTTGTAGTTAATTTATTCATCATATTGTGAAATGCATCTTACTTAGAGAGGTATTTTCCCCTCTGGAAAGCTAAATATTTTAATCACTGATTCTCCTTATGGTTCTTGGCCCCTTGGAAGAGTTAACAGTCGGTCATAACTATTTACCTCATTTTAAGACTCATTTTGTATTAACTAATATATATATATATATATATATATATGCATGTGTGTGTACACACACACATAATCTTTGCAGATACAAGTCTAATTGAAAATACTGTCTTTGAATCTGTATCAAGCTGAAAAATGTTTTAAAACTTCTTTAAAAATAACCATATTTGGGCTTCCCTGGTGGCACAGTGGTTGAGAGTCCGCCTGCCGATGCAGGGGACACGGGTTTGTGCCCTGGTCCGGGAAGATCCCACATGCCGCGGAACGGCTAGGCCCGTGAGCCATGGCCGCTGAGCCTGCGCGTCTGGAGCCTGTGCTCCGCAACGGGAGAGGCCGCAACAGCGAGAGGCCCATGTACCACAAAAAAAAATATATATATATATATATATATTTTGAGTAAAAATACGTGCCGAGAAAAAACTAGTTTTCTTTTTGAATTGGAAAATGGAGCTTGTGCTTTCTTTGAGGAAATTTGTACTCAGAAGTTTAAGATAATTATGATTGTATTTTTGGTTTGTTTTGTAAACATATTTTACTATTCTGAGGCAAATGGATAGTTTTATTACAGAAATAGATTGTAGGAATGGATTCATGGTTATTTCTTGACAGTTTTTCATTTTTGCACAGGAACTGTGCAGGGTGGGTGGGAGGAGAACAAGTCATCACTTCTTTCCATGTTCCCCTCTCAATCAAAATAACTCTCCCTTAAGGGGAACCTGCCTACATTGTTGGTGGAATGTAAATTGGTGCAGCCACCATGGAAAACAGTATGGAGGTTCCTCAAAAAACTAAAAATAGAGTTGCCATTGATCGAGCAATCCCACTCCTGGGCATATATCCGAACAAAATTATAATTAAAAAAGATACATGCACCTCTATGTTCATAGCAGCACTATTCACAATAGTCAAGACATGGAAACCTAAATATCCATTGACAGATAAATGAATAAAGATGTGGTATATATACTGCTACAGTGGGATGCTGCTCAGTCATTGAAAAGAAAAACAAAAACAAAATAGTGAACAAAATAATGCCATTTGCAACAACATGGATGGAACTAGAGATTATCATACTAAGTGAAGTAAGTCAGAAAGAGAAAAACAAATACCATATGGTATCACATATATGGAATCTAAAATACGACACAATTGAACCTATCTACGAAACAGAAACAGACTCACAGACATAGAGAACAGACTTATAGTCTGACTTGTGGTCTGGGGAGGGATGGAATAGGAGTTTGGAGTTAGCAGATGCAAACTATTATATATGGAATGCATAAACAACAAGGTCCTACTGTATAGCACAGGGAACTATATTCAATATCTTGTGATAAACCATAATGGAAAAGAATATAAAAAAGTGTATATATATGTATAACTGAATCACTTTGCTGTGCAGCAGAAATTAACACAACATTGTAACTCAACTACAATTTTTAAAAAAAAACTTATCCCTTTATCTAATTTTATGCAAAAGAGATTATTCAAATATTGAATTAAAAAAGCAAAGAGGAATTCTTTACTGAAGAAAAAAGTCTTCTATTACTGTTTGAAAAATGTTGCTCTCAAACATAAATTGTCATAATGCAGAAGATGTGATTAGTGTTAGGTCTTTGAGAATCATGTTTTTATTAGAGGATATAAAAGACTAAAAGACTTTTAATGAAATGATATGAAACCACAGAGTAGAGGTGCCAGTATACTAAGCAATAAAATAATCTACTCTGATTATATTTTTCATCTTGTTTAATTAAGGTTATTTGAAGATAACATACTCATTTTCTGATACTGATAATTCCTTTTGGTTTCTTTTTCTAATTCTGGCATAACATGAAATAAAATTATAAACCGATCATTAGAAACTTAAAATGGCATATCAGTTGACAGTGATCATAACATTTAAATTTGTAAGTATCAAGTAATTTCTGTGTTTTTTCATCCAGTGGAGCATGTTGAAGGATGAAAAGAGACAGGCTTCATTTCATGAAATTAACATTTATTGTGCATTACGTAAGTCATAGTGCTAAATACTGAGAACAGAGTTCCTGTACACATGGAACTTAAAATTTGTGTGCCAGTTTTTAAGAATTAATAAACTTCTTTTATCCTGTTTTTTTCTAGCCTAATTCTGGTGAACTGGATCCTTTATATGTAGTGGAAGTACTTCTGCGCTGTAGCAAAGAGAGCTTGAAAAATTCAGCTACTGAAGCCGCAAAACCAGCTAAGTCTGATGAGAAAGGAGAGATGCAGGTTTGTACTTTATTTTTCATTTTCAGATTTCAGATATTTTGTACATTATTTATAATCACTAGCTTTCCTGAATGTGATTATAATGAACATACTGTCGTGATTTCCTAATTGGAAGTTTTCAAGGTATGTGAAAGCCATCTAACACCAGTAGGGTGATTAATCTCCTTATCAAATTATGGCAAGGTAATTAGTGACAAAGTGAAAGATAAAGAGAATTTAATAATTTAAATTTTCACATGAAGCTGGAATTTACCTGAGCTAAAAAAGATGTTTTATTATTTTGCGATTGTATCATTTTACACTTTATTCCATCCATATTGTTTATTACATTCCTGTGAAAATAATGATTGAAAATAATGAGCCAGTGTTAATGAAAAAGTTCTACCTAGGTTTCCTTAAAATCGTTTAATTTACATGTGCTTTTAATTAAATGCAAAACATTCAGCTTGCCACATGAGATACACATATTACTTAAATGTCTCCTATTTTATTTCATTTTAAAATAATTAATATAGAATAATTGTAGGTAAGCCTTACTGTGGAGAGTCCAAGTATCTATTTGAAGAGTAATATCATACTGAAATTTTGTTATTTTTAAACACTGCTTTAAGTATATGGTGTATTGGCTAGGTCTTTTAGGAAATGTCATTGTAATGATAACTTGTCATAACAGGCTTTGGTTTATGGAAAGTAAAATCTGCCACTGTAGCATCATCGGCTGCTGCTTTGCATCAGTGAAATGAATGTGAGATTCAAAGCTGACAGTATTTAAAAAGACTTTATTATTAAACATTTTAAAATAATGATTTAAAAGTCTAGTTATTTATAATTCTGAATACCAGCTAGCCTTTGATCTTTGTTCCTCACTCTTCTAATTTGTTCTCCTCCAGAATTTCACCACCATTGAAACTTACTTGATTTTCTTTTCCCTAATATTTATTTTGTCAACTGACTGCCTAACTAAAATTAGGCTAAAATTCCCACAATTTGACATATATTCATTGTGGCCAAAGGAATCTTTGAAGTTGGAATGGCAAATATGTGGCATGCATCGCAACATTCTCCTTCTCTCATGGCAGATATTAATAATAAGTCATGGGCCCCTTTTACACTCAAAGCTTATTGGATTCTTACCGAGAAAATGATCTAATGAGTAATTCATTGGAGTTAGTATTTTAGGTGAAACCTGTTTGTTGTCTGCTGTGTTCTAGGCCCAAATTTTATTAAGCATGAGCATCTGTGCCTGTTTTACTTAAAGATACTGAGAAGCTTTGCAGTACTTAATAATATGATTTTGTTGAGTTCAATAGACAGTCTCTGCAGGGAAGTCTGCACTGAACCCTGAGCAAAACTGAGTGTCTCTCCTCTGCTGAATAATTTTTTTATTCAGTTTATTTCAGCATATGCTGCTAAGGAAATTAAGGTGGGGATGTGTAAGCATGAATTACATATGTAGTCTCTGATTTAATGGAGTTTAGAACTATGGAGGGAGCATTTTTTGCTCAGAGAGGTGACCATCAAAGATACGTGTGTGTATAGTCTTATAAAAGAAGTAATGAGACTTAGGCAAATTTGTAGGAATATAAGAACCTCTTTCAGACAAAAATTGCATTCCCAGCTGTGGAACCAACATGTGCAGAGCACAAAACATCCCTCTTTAAAAATAACTCCAAGATGAAATTGGGTCATTTGTAGAGACGTGGATGGATCTGGAGACTGTCATATAGAGTGAAGTAAGTCAGAAAGAGAAAAACAAATATCGTATATTAACGCATGTATGTGGAACCTAGAAGAATGGTATGGATGAGCCAGTTTGCAGGGCAGAAGTTGAGACACAGATGTAGAGAACAAACATATGGACACCCAGGGGGGAAAGCAGCGGGGGGGGGGGGCTGGGGATGGTGGTGTGCTGAATTGGGCGATTGGGATTGACATGTATACATAAATGTGTATAAAATTGATGACTAATAAGAAAAAGCAAATAACTAAAAAATAATAATCAATTTTTATATTGATTGATTACATGTTGAAATGGTAATATTTTTAATATATTGGTTAAATAATATATTTTTTAAAATTAAAAAAAACCCTCCAAGTTCTGTCTATATGGTTGAATGACAAAGGCATAGAATAAAACAGGGAGGAGACCTATACCTTAAGAAATGGAATATGTATATAATATTATTTGCTTTTGCAAATTAATATTTTGAGTAGGAATCCTGGACACAGTGAAATAATGCCACAGGCAGTTAGTTTATAAGGAAATCTCACCTCTCAACTGCTATGATTGTATAGCACTATTTAGGGTAGGTTTGAACCCAATTTCCTTTACATGAGATATGAGGAGGAAGTGGGATTTCCATAGTTATCTTTCCCTCCTCTAACTTTGAGTGTGTGTAATGTCAAATTTAGCTTTTGATCTGCCTTTGTATAAGACTACTTTCTGAAGTGACTTTTTCTTTTACCTGTGAAATAAATCTTGAATTTATTTTTCCAGAAAAACAAAATGGCTTAGAATATAGCTAGCTTTGGATAACAGTTGATTAGTAGAGGTTAACACTTAAGACAATGTATTATAAAAATTGCTCTTGTCACTGTTGCTTTGCCAGCTTCAAGTGTTTCTGACCACTGCCCCTTATCACAGCCATTTCATAAAAGTTAAATGAGACTCTGTGTCAGGAAGTAAAGCCCATAATTACAAAGCCTAGAAAATTGATTTCTGTTTTGTTTCTCTAGACAAAGAATTCTCTAGAATCATTCAGCATTAGATTAAAACATCTATAAAAGGACATAGAATAGAAGGTTACAGATCACAACTATACACTTACGCTATCTAAAAAACTACTTGAGAGTCAAAATACCCTTTAATAGTGGTGATAGAGTGAGATTTAGCAGTTTTTTCACTTTAGAAGTTTGCATCAAAAGTGTACTATTACAGGGCTTCCCTGGTAGCGCAGTGGTTGAGAGTCCGCCTGCCAATGCAGGGGACATGGGTTCGTGCCCCGGTCTGGGAAGATCCCACATGCCGCGGAGTGGCTGGGCCCGTGAGCCATGGCCGCTGAGCCTGCGCGTCCGGAGCCTGTGCTCCACAACGGGAGAGGCCACAGCAGTGAGAGGCCCGCGTACCGCAAAAAAAAACTAAACAAACAAACAAACAAAAAAAGTGTACTATTACAAATTAAAATCATATTTTTTAAATTTTAAATAAACTTTGAACATATTTTAAAATAGCTGATTTAAATTCTGTCTATTAAGTGCAGTAGCTGGACTTCCTCAGTGACAGTTTCTGTTGACTGCTCTTTTTCCCTGTATATGGACCATATTTTGTTGTTTCTTTACATATTTTGTAATTTTTTTTAAACTGCACATTTTATATAATATAACATGGCAACTTTGGAAATTAAACCTAAGTTTCTTTATGTTGCTATTTATTGTAGTTGTTTGTTTGCTTGCTTGTTTCGTAGACTTTTCTGAATTAATTATCTTAATTAAGTCTCTATTTTTTGTTGTGCATGGCCACTGAAGTCTCTGCTTAGTTAGCTTAGTGGTCAGCTAATGATTAGACAAAACTTCCTTAAATGCCCATAACCATTAAGTCCACCAGTCTCTGCTTAGGGACTCTGCATGCATATTGTAGCATGCCTTTAACACTTAGCCAGAGTTGACAGTAGTACCTTAGCCTTCACTTCCTGTGTGTTCAGTCTTAAGGACACCCAGAGGTGAGAGTGTAGGGCCTTCTCTGTTTTTTCTGGAGTGTGAACACAGCCCTACACATGCATGAGGCCTTCTATGTTTCTAGTTTTCTAGGAGCGCCTTTCACATCTCCCTGTGGACATCTTACTCTCCATCTTTTTTTTTTTTTTTTTTTTTTTTAAGCTTTTTGGTTAACCTGTTATCCACCACCTCAGAAAGTCATGATGTTAAACAATTGCCTCTTACTATTTTTAACAGATGCCCCTAGGGAAAAGGTTGTTTGCACTGAGCAAGCCCTGGGTCAGGTCAAATAATGACCTCCTTGTGAATGAATAGAGTCTTCTAGGGGACCACCAAACAGGTGAAATACTGACAGTTCTCTGGGAATGGCCTTTTGAAGTCATTTCAACCCTGTTCTGCCCTTCTGGTGGCTGCCAGACTGATTTTCAGTGATTGCAGGCTCTTGGTTTTCAAGACTACTGAGGAGCTTGAGCAGGAGAGGGAGTAAAGTAAGTTAAAACACCACAAAGCATCCAATTCTTTGGTTTGGGGTTTTTTTTTTAAATTAAATGCTCCTTGGATTGGTGCAAGCCTTTGTTTAATTTCCAGAGTTCTGAAGAAGTTGATTTTGACAATTGCCAGTATTCTCAATGCTTTTACGGAGAAGAGGATTTTTGGAGGTCTTTGCTCCACCATTTTCACTGGCATTCTTCTGGATAAACTTAGAGAAAGCATCTATTACATTCAATAGATTATTACATTAGTCAGCTTTTAAATTAGATCAAGACACAAATTTAATTTTTGTAAATCTAAAATTTAATAAAAATCACATTGGTTTGAATAACTTTGTCTGCCTTGACTTGATTAAAATTCATTTGGTTCAAAAAACATCATTCTGATTTAGATGAAAAATTCAAAAATCATATTGTGTTTCAGCTAATAGTCTTAATTGAAGAGATGACATTGGTCGAAATTTACTTAGAGTGTATTGACTTAAAGAATGTATTGACTTAAAATGTACTGACTTCTGATATTATTTACCTTATCATTTGCTTATCTTAAAGGGGGAAATTGATTTATGACAAACTTGCAAAGAAAAAGGTCTAAGAATAAAAATACTCCTTACTGTTGGTATTCTCACGCTTTTCTAATAATTGCCCTCGTGATTATTTGGATTTATATAGACCGATGTTGCATTATGATGAGCCTGAATTCTAGGTTCTTTTATAAAGGTTATTAGGTTTAGAAAGTTGAATCAACTGCACAATGCAAATATTATAGCATGTTTTTAAATCCTTGTGAGTGTAGAGATTCATAATTTCATGGCAACTATTCATTTGGTTTTTAAACATTTAAGTTCTTATTTACAGAACTTAAGTCTTAGGATCTCCCTTTCTTGTACTTAAGGAGACATTTGTAGGAGGGCCTTTGTAGTTTCTTTCCTGTCATTAGTGTGAGACTTAGTTGACCATTTCTTGGATGGAACTTATTATGGGAAGCAGCATTAGAAATTGGGCAGTTTCTGTCTTCCTTCTGAATCAAGTCTTTGCAGATAGTGTTTATTCTGTTTTCAAGGAAATACTTCTGCATAATGCAACTTGTGCATAATTCAACTGCAAGTACATAAAGCATACACTTCTTCTCTAAAGTCAAGTGAATTATTTTTAATTTTTCTGCCATTTTGGATTGTGTACATGTACCTCAGTATAGAAAAATTGTGTATTTCTCCCTCTGGGTGTTGGCTACCTGGTACATCACTGACAGTTTTTCATGTCCTGAGTCTTCTCTTTCCAGCCAGCCCATGTATCTAGGATTTGTATAGATCACAAATTGGCGGCTCAAAAGCCAATTCAGTCCACATAATGTCTTCTTTAAAAGTGAATTTGACAGTTTGAGAATAAAAATAATGATAGTAAAAGATTATAATCAAGTGAAAATAAAATAAGAACCCACAAGCTTATATACTCAGAATAGATACTGTAGAAGGAATGGAGATGTTAGAAGAGTCAACGTTAGACAACTACCATAAGTAATATTTGACTCAGGCAAGAATAATCCATGGATGTTAAAACTAGTGAGTTGAAAGTTTAATGAAGGACTTCTCTGATGGCGCAGTGGTTAAGAATCCGCCTGCCATTGCAGGGACATGGGTTTGAGCCCTGGTCCGGGAAGATCCCACGTGCTGCAGAGCAACTAAGCACATGCGCCACAACTGCTGAGCCTGCGCTCTAGAGCCTGTGAGCCACAACTGCTGAGCCCACATGCCACAACTACTGAAGCCTGCACGCCTAGAGCCCATGCTCCACAACAAAAGAAGCCACCACAATGAGAAGCCCATGTGCCACAACAAGAGAAAGCCCACACGCAGCAACGAAGACCCAATGCGGCCATTAATTAATTAATTAATTTTAAAAATGTAAAAAAAAAAAAGTTTAATGAAGAATGGGATACTTACAAAGTCTATAAAGACTCTCCCTATAAATTTATTTTACATTTTTTAAAATAAATTTATTTATATTATTTTTGGCTGCGTTGGGTCTTTGGTGCTGTGTGTGTGGGCTTCTCTAGTTGTGGCGAGCCGGGGCTACTGTTTGTTGCTGTGTGCGGGCTTCTCATTGTCATGGCTTCTCTTGTTGCGGAGCATAGGCTCTAGGCGCACAGGCTTCAGTAGTTGTGGCACGTGGGCTCAGTAGTTGTGGCTTGCGGGCTCTACAGCTCAGGCTCAGTAGTTGTGGCACATGGGCTTAGCTGCTCCGCAGCACGTGGGATCTTCCCAGGCCAGGGCTCAAACCCGTGTCCCTTGCATTGGCAGGCAGATTCTTAACCACTGTGCCACCAGGGAAGCCTCAACTTCTTATAAATTTATCTCCCTATAAATTTATTGTGAAAGGGAAAGTAGTAACTTATAGTAGAAAATGCTAGCAGATGTTACTTTAATCAAGTAATCAAAGTTACTATCACCAATCCAGTAATGTTGACCAATGGACTGAGACCAACAACAAAAAAATCACTTGTGCCAAAAATGCATGACCTGATTCTGATGATTCTTCATGATTACACAAACCTAAACTGAGAATCGTTCTACAAAATAACTGGCCTATAGTATTCAAAAATGTCAATGTCTTGAGAGTCACAGAAGAACTGAGGAACTGTTCTAGATTAAAGAAGAACAAAGAAATATTACAACTAGGTTCAATGCATGATCCTAGTTTCGCTCCATGGAGTGGTGGGGGAGAAGGCAGGGCAAAAGACATTATTGGGAAAGTAGATGAAATTTTAATATGGACTGTCGATTAGATAATATCAGTGTATCTACATTAATTTCCCTCTTTTAATACTTGTACTGCGGTTGTATGGGTGTGTATGTTTGTGTATATGTATATACATAAATATATAGAGAGAGGATGTTGTAGCACATGGGGCAAAATACAAATAATTGGTGAATCTGAATAAAGGTATATGAGAGCTTTTTATCCTATTCTTGCAATTTTTCTGTAAATTTGAAATTATATGAAATGTTAATACCATAAAAGAACAAAAAAAGGTGGAGAGTATTCTAGATTAAAGAAGACTAAGAGACCTGACAACTAAATGTAGTAAATGATCCTTGGCTGGATCCTGAATCCAGAAGTAGTAGTAGTAGTAGTATCCTGGCTCCAAACGTAGTAGTAGTGGTGGTGGTGGTGGTGGTAGTCATAGTAGTAGTGGTAGTAGTCTATAAAGGACATTATTGGATCAGTTGGGGAGATTTTAATGTGGACTATATATTAGATGATGTATTATTGTTAAATTTCTATGATCTCATAATATTGTGGCTATGCAGGAGAAGGTGCTTGTTCTTAAAAGATACATGTTTAATTGGGTCCCATTGGTTTATCTTTGCTTTTATTTCTTTTGTCTTGGGAGACTGATCTAAAAAAATATTGCTACAATTTATGTCAGAATGTTTTGCCTATGTTCTCTTCTAGGAGTTTTATGGTGTCATGTCTTATATTCAAGTCTTTAAACCATTTTGAGTTTATTTTTGTATATGGTGTAAGGAGTGTTGTTATTTCGTTGATTTAATTGCAGTCATCCAGCTTTCCCAACACCACTTGCTGAAGAAACTGTCTTTCCTCTATTGTATATTCTTGCCTCCTTTGACATAAATTAATTGACCATAGGTATGTTGGTTTATTTCTGGGCTCTCTGTTCTGTTCCATTGTTTATCCTCATTTTTTAAATGGGGAGACTGAAGCTTAAAAACTCTAGGTGACTTGATCAAGGTCACACAACTAACTGAAGACTGAATTCAAACCCAGGCAGTCTTGACTCCAGAACCCACATTCAGCCGCTATACCATTTTGTTTAGTAAAACACAGTGAATATATTTGTTATCAGCAAGTGAATGACAGTTGTTTTTCCAGTGGTGATCAGTGTAAAGGTAAGGAGACCAATAAGCTGACAAAGTTGGATCTGTGAGAATGTTAACCTCTCCTCAGTTTATAGAGTCTGAATTTAAAGGGAGCAAATTTAAAGAAAGCAAATGGCATTTCTGATGGTGAGGGAAGGGTATTCTTGTCAGGAGAAAGCACGGAAGAAATTTTGAAGATAAGTTTTCTTCAAGATTATGTCTAATGGAGTATACTGTTTTCTCTGCTTGAAATACCTCTTTTCAGCTCTTCATTCTGGCCCATCCAGAGATTACATGAGTCTTACGTGGCCAACTAAACCTAAATAGACCTAAATAGGAGTCTTTCCTTCCTCTGTAGTGCTATAGTACTTTTAGGTATTTAAAAAGTAGCAAGTACTGAGGGTGCAAAAATGAATAAAATATGGATTCTGTGTTAAGGGAATCACTTATTTTTATGTACCATTTATTTGCCTGTTACTTAAAGGTTTAAATTTGTTTTTACTTTTTAAATATAGTTTCTACTAGGATATAAGCCTCCACAATGATTACTATCTACTTATTATACCTGCCACATATTGTAAATGCAGTTTCCTTTTAAGAATTCAAGCTAAATTTAAGAAATGGCAGAATTTGAACACGTTCAATTTTAATTGTAACATATATATATAACTTTTCTGTTGGTAGGTTGTTCCAGTTTTGGTGCATCTCCTGTCCGCTATCAGCAGTGTTAGACTTTACATTCCTAAAGACCTTCGACCACTGGACAATAGACAGAGTGTTTTAAAATCAATACAGGTATACACGTTAATTTTATAAATTAAATATAAATTTTATGTAAATATAAATAGGGTTTATAACAAGGCAGCTGATTTGCTGTTAAATATATTGCTTTCTTTCAGAAAACCTATAAACACTACCAATAGTGGCAGTCATTTTTAACAAAGATAGTGGCAGCAGATCTATATGTAGACTTTCCTCTCTTTGAATCTAGCAACAAAGTCAGGCTAAAGGAGGGCTCACAGAGGAAAACATGGCCACTATTGTGTGTTAAATATGTTTTGCTTTATTCGTTATGAATGAAAATAACTATAGAGTGTATTTAAAGTTTTATGTATAGGGCTTCCCTGGTGGCGCAGTGGTTGAGAGTCCGCCTGCCGATGCAGGGGACACAAGTTCGTGCCCCGGTCTGGGAAGATCCCACATGCCGCGGAGCGGCTGGGCCCGTGAGCCATGGCCGCTGAGCCTGCGCGTCCGGAGCCTGTGCTTCGCAATGGGAGAGGCTGCAACAGTGAGAGGCCCGCGTACCGCAAAAAAAAAAAAAAGTTTTATGTATAAAATCATGTGCCAGGACTTTTAACGACTTTATAGTATAGTTAATACATGGATGAAATAGTCTTACTTTCAATAGGAAAAATTAAGATTTTATAGAAAATTTTATTTTCCGGTAGGAAAATAAAAAGGCACTTTGTTAGTTGGTTTAGTTGGTTAGTCAATAAATATTTGAAAAGGATTTACTATGTAGTGAAGGCTGTGTACTAAAATCTGAGAAAGCAGGATGCTTTCAGTGTACAGTAGGAATTTTTAAGCTGTGGTCCATGGGTGAGCTTCTTGAAATGAATAATTCTCTTGACAGTTTTATAAAAAGATTTTGTGGGTAACCCCCCCCACTTTTTTTTTATTTCTAACTGGCCAAATCCTATCTTACCTTTAAGCCCTATCCAAGACCCTGAAAGTCTCCCAGTGGGATACCAGCCTATAGTGACCTATCTCTTCCCTGAACTCACATGTTCATTATATTTAACAGTCAAATCATGTTACAAAAAAATTTAGTGATGGGGATCTGGACCCTTTGAAAGTTTATATCTTTCAGCTCAGTAGTACCCTCCCTAGGAATCAGCCCCAAAGAAGTAATCAGAATATTGAAAACATTTACACATGAGATGTTCAATACAGGATTATTTATAATGGCAAGAAGTTATAACAACCTAAATATACAATGATGGGCTTTATCAATAAATTGTGCTGCATCCAGAGCTATTAAACTTTAAATATTAGAATTATTAATAAATTATAATACATGTCTGTACATAGAAAAAACATAAAAGGAAGTATTTAGTTTAGTCTTAACTAATTTTGTATGTAAGATGAAAAATGAATTTTAAATATTTTGTTTCAGGAAGTTCAGAAACGTTTTCCTGATGGTGTTCCCTTATTAGATCCTATTGATGACATGGGTATTCAAGATCAAGGACTGAAAAAAGTCATCCAGAAAGTAGAGGCTTTTGAGCATCGAATGTATTCTCATCCACTTCACAATGATCCAAATTTGGAAACTGTGTATACGCTTTGTGAAAAAAAAGCACAGGTATGGCAGAAACTCTTTTATCATAGAATTCTAAGTATTTCGCTATATAAGTGAGTATATATTTTTCATTTTCTTTTCCTATTGGTTTCATCACCTAAAACAGGAAAATGTCTAGCTATCTTTTAAGTAAACTATCAACTCTTACCAGTAAAAAAAAGTTGATCACTTTGAGATGTCATTCACATAGCATAGCATTCACCCTTTTAATGCATACAATTCAGTGGTTTTTAGTATATTCACAGATATCTGCAACTATAACCACTATCTAATTCCAGAACATTCTCATCACCCCAAAAAGAAACCACATACCAATTAGCAGTCACTCCCCCTTTCCCTACCCTCCAGCCGCTGGCAACTACAAATCTCCTTTCTGCCTCTATGGATTTGCCTATTCTGGAGATTTCATATTAAAAAAATCATACAATATGTGGCCTCTGTGTTTGCCTTCTTCCACTTAGCTAATACCTTCAAGATTCATCCATGATGTAGCATGAATTTGTATTTTATTCTTTTTTATGGCCGAAAAATATTCCATTGTATATATATACCACATTCTGTTTAACCACTCATCAGTTGATGAACATTTGGAGTTTTTCCACTTTTTGGCTATTATGAATAATGCTGCTACGAACATTTATGTACACATTTTTGTGTGGACATATCTTTTCATTTCCCCTGGGTGGAATTAGCGTAGAATTGCAGGTCAGTGAGTAACACTGTGTTTAACTCTATGTTTAACTTTTTGAGAAACTGCCAAACTGTGTTCCGAAGTGGCTGCACCATTTTACATTCTCACCAGCAATATATTAAAGTTCCAGTTTCTCCACATCTTCACTAATATTTGTTTCGTCTGTATTTTTAATTATAGCCATCCTAGTGGTATGAAGTAGTAGTTCACCTTTTTAGGCTAACTAGCTGTATTCTCTAACCAGTAAAAGCATTCTTACAGCCATTCTGAATAATGAATTTAGAAAAAGCTTTTTGAAATGAATACATTTCTTTCCACTATCCACTTCTCTTCAACTAGAATCTTTTGTATATACAAATGTCACTTCCTCCTTGAAGTTTATAACTCCTTGCTATTATGCTTTTTCAGCTTTTATCACAGGCTATTTTATCATGTTTG
Source organism: Hyperoodon ampullatus (assembly GCF_949752795.1). NCBI lineage: Eukaryota > Metazoa > Chordata > Mammalia > Artiodactyla > Ziphiidae > Hyperoodon > Hyperoodon ampullatus. Next base: position 133,300,890 of record NC_136917.1, on the reverse strand, counting down.
TCTTCCTGTCTCACAAACTAGATTTTTAAGCTCCTTAGGCTCAGGTGTTTCATTTAAGCTTATTTGTACTCTTCCATATTTCCCATAATGATCTGTTTTTATAAAGTAGGTGCCTAGTATTTATTGAATAAATAAGTAGAAACTTCTTGGCTTAATAGAGTAATGTGTTCAGCTCATAGTTTTACAGCACTGCCCCTTTCTAGCTTTTTGTGAACTAACGTGATGTGGCCCTGTGCCATGTTGGGCACAGCAGGTGTGTTCTCAGTGAACATGTAGCACACCATGCTGTGGCCCACTATGAAGGTTTCTTCTCAAGATGAGGAAACTGAGACACAAAAAGCTTAAGTATACTCAGTTGTCATCCTGGCCTCATCTATCACCAGGACCATTGCAGCAGCTCCCTCCCTGCTTCCAGTTACTCCTACCTGACCACCAGAATCATCCTTAACAGTTTCAACACAGGAACAGAAAGACTTGAGTTTGGTTGAGTGGTGACTGGAAAGTATCCACGGAGAAGGTGGTTTGAAGCCACAGAGAAAGGCATTATCTGAGCCACTCAAATATAACAAAAAGGCCCTAGTGTCTGGTTGAAAGACTGGCTAAATAAAATTGTTATGAAGACTGCAGTACATGGAAAAAATGCTTATGCAGGAACATTAAATTTTAAAAGTAGGACCTAAAATCGTTGTGGACTATGATTACAATTTAGCAAAAGTAAAAACGCACACCAGAAAAGACTGAAAGGAAAACCTTAAGTGGTTGTGTTTGGGCAGTGAGATTATAGTAGGTAATCCTACTCCCACCCACCCCCCATCTTCTGTAATGTGCTTGTATTGCATTTCTTAATGAAAGAAAACTACAAAGAGTTAACAACTTAGGGGGGAAAAACAAGTCTTTTTTTTTTTAATGACCTCCTGACCTCCTAGTGACTGCAGGATAGATTTGACATTCCTTAGCCCTGCCTAGGAAGCCTTCAAAATCTGACCCCTCAACTGTCAACATTTTAAGTGTTCATACCCTCTGATTCAGCTTTCCCGTCCTCTCAGACTGAAACTACAAAGTGAGGCAGTACAAGGATGTTCTTGTAGCATTGTTTGAAAAAGCAAATTAATGTAAACAACCTCAGTGTTCATCAGTAGAAAATTAGATACATGAATTATGCATATCCACACAGTGGGTATCAACATGGCCATTTTTTTAAAATGAGGTAAATTTATATGTACTTTTTGGAAAAGAAGTCCTAATTGTATTGAGTGGAAAAGGAAGCTGACCTCACTTCTGTGGGAAAAGCCCCTGTACCTATGTATTTATTCATTTACAAACATGGATATCTGTGTTCTTTTAAAGTATGTAGAAAAAGATATAGAACAGCATTATCCAGTAGAAATATAATACAAGCCACTTACGTAATTTTAAATTCTTTAGTAGCCACTTTAAAAAAATAGTGAAAAGAAACAGGTGAAATTAATTTTAATAAGATTTTTATTTAGCTCAATATGTCCAAAATACATTTCAACATGCAATCAATATAAAAATTACTATGATAAAAATCTTAAATAGTGGACTGTCTTCTACCAATCTTTAAGCTTTATACACCTCTGGGTACTTAGCACAGTCTTCTATGCTAATATAGGCACATCTTCAATTAAAGAAATTTTAGAAGACAAATTTTTTTTTTCTGATAGGCCTGATAGATCATGCTAGGTAGTATAGAGTTGTCTAACATATAAAGCATTCCTTCTTATCCTCCTAGCATTATGACAATATATCTGTTCATAGCAATGTAAATAATTGCTAGGAGTTTAGATTCTAGAGTCTGATAGTCTGGGTTTGAGTCCCATCTTTTATCACTCATTAGCTCTGTGATCTTGACCAGTATCTTGATCTTGTTAATCTCTGTCTGCCTCAGTTTTCTCATCTGTAAAATGCACATTTAATATTAGTTACCTACTTTATATGATTGCTGTAAGAATTAAATGAAATAATGTAAAGCACTTGAAGAAACAGGATTTATAGTTAGCTGTCAATAAATATCAGTTACTGACCACCATAATTGCCTTCAACATTTCTACTCCTCAGTTGAAGCTTAATAAATCATCTGCAAAATTCCAAAGTCTTTGAATTTCTAATTCTCAATCCCTAAACTTTTCTGTCCGTGTCTTTCTGAACTTCAAGCCTCCACTTCAGGATCACAGTGTTGTCTTGCTCTTGTACTGTCATCCTCTGTCACAGTTGAAAAGTATGTAATATTTTCTGATTAATGGAATTTTAAAACTCATCTACCCTATAGGATGACCTCAAAATAACATTTTCCTTTTAAGCATTCATCTCTCTCTATAGAATAAAGACCTATTCTCTGCTAAATCCATTTCCAGCTTAGGCAGATTTGTTATACAATTTGAGGGCAAAGAGAAGGAATACTTTTCAGGGCATCGTAAGGGAAATATAAGTAGTTGAGAGATAAGATTCATATACTCTCTCATCTTTCTTTCCTTATTCTCTGAGTTACCCCCTAATTCCCTAAGGATGAAAAGCTGGAGTTGATGTCATTGCTACCTCAGATACATCATTCCTCTTGTATAATATCCTGGGACAGTAAGAAACTCCTGTGTTCTCCTCCATGTCCCCCGGCCCCCAATATAATACTTTTTGTTTCATTTCATGACTAAACATCATTTCATTTTGTTTACCTTATTATTGAACTTCTTTTGTACTTTTATATGCCTTAGATTGCAATAGACATTAAATCCGCAAAGCGAGAACTAAAGAAAGCAAGAACTGTCCTACAAATGGATGAGCTCAAATGTCGCAAACGTGTTTTAAGGAGGTTGGGATTTGCTACGTCTTCTGATGTCATAGAGATGAAAGGACGAGTGGCTTGTGAAATAAGCAGGTAAAACCTGGTTGTTCTAGAAAACTGATGCTAAAATGGGATACTGTTTTTTAAATGAGGGCTGTTAATCTTTTAGAAAAAGAGCTATATTAAAAATATAAACTTGTACAATGCCTTCCATATTAAAATACAGGTTCTGATCATGAAGTTGAGAAATTAGAAAGGGAGAATAAAAATCTTTTGAATCCTTAATTAAGGATTAACACAGACACCATTAGTACTTTCATATGTTTCCTTTTTCTTTATTTTAATGCATTGTGGACTTTTTACATAATTGTAACCTTAGTTTATATATGGTTTTTGTATACTTTTAATTATTTTTACAGTTAGGAACATTTTCCCACCTTGAAACTTCATCTAATAATCATTTTCCTTTTTTATGTAAAGTTTTGGTCTAACAGTAGGGTATTAGAGTATAGCATGTTATAGGCCACAGCTTGAAATCGGATATAAACTTTTGTAAATTGGATATAAGCTGTTGTCTATTTTGGTAATCTTTTACCACATTACAAATGACCTTAAAACTAAATGACTTAAAACAGAAGTCATTTCATTCTCTCCGATTGTTTCTGTGGGTCCAAAATGCTGGAAGGGCTCTTTAAGATGTTCTGGCTCAGGGTCCCACTTGACTGCCATCATCTTGAAGATACTTATTTTGCCATAGTCATGACCATTATTCTCAATGATTCCATAAAAGACATCTTGAAACAGTTTTTATGTTCTCACCAAGGCCCTAATGGATGCGGCCAAAGAATTACAAGCCTTGTAGATGGTTTTGGATATTCCTGATGAAGACTTATTCATATTGTTCTTATTGATCATCTGGTTCAGATATGAATTCAGATATCGGCAGGGGCCAAGATTCTGTGGCAAACAGGACAGTTCTAGGCCGCCAAAAGGGGGCAGTGACTACCCAGCCCCAATTAATTATTACAGAATAATGTGATATCAGAGTATTCAACTTAGAAAAGTCAAAAATCCAGATTTTTTTTTTTTTTGGTGAAATCTCTTGATTTTTAAATGTTCACAGACTAATTCAAAATTATTTTTGTAAGTCCCTGTGCAAGCTAAGTAAAACATTTCTTCATGTTAGATTTGGCCTACAGGCTTGTAGTTTTCCTTTAAACTGTGATAAAATTAAGCTTTCCTACTTTGTACTTAAAGAAACCTAGGCACTATAAGGCTAATAATTTACCCAGGATTAAATTTAGACTATAACACCAATCTACTGATTTGAATGCCAAAATTAATGTTATTGGAATTATTTCTTTGTGATGTTATGTAGTATTGATATTTAATAGTTAATATAGAAATTAATTTCTATTAGATATCTGCAGCTAGTTTTAGTCTTAGAAGAAAGAATATTTAGAGAGATAGTGATAACAATATCACATATCAAAGTATGTTACCTTTCCCCCAAAATTTGCCTCTCCCTCTGGTCTGTCTTGCTAAATAAGACCCAGCCACTAAAGGCAAAAACTGGGGAGTCCTCCTAGATTCCTCCTCTTCCTTCTAGCTCTCTTCTCACATCTTCATGATTGTTTTCTCCTACCTCTGTGCTGTTTTAACTATTCCCACTGACTAAGGTGCATCCTGTTTATAAGTCTCTATAACCCATCCTTTATACTCTTGCTTTCAGAATAGTCTTTCCAAACCACAAATCCTACCATGTCATTGTTTGGTAAAAGTCTCTCAGTGATTCTGTATTGCTTTCAGAATAAATTCCATAATTTAGTGTATTCTTGCCTTTCCCTTTCTATCCTCTCTGTTGCCACATTCCACACATGGTGTTTCTTTTATTTAACATGACCTTTTCCTTGCTCCCTGTTCCTGCATAATTTTTTTTAAAGATCTTCTGAAACTTGCTTTGAGTTTCTTCAGTTTGATTTTAGGCTCCTCAACTTTTTTTGCATAATTGCCTATATAAATCTCTATTGAATTGCTGTCCTGTGATTATTATCTTTCTTTTCTGCCTCCCGCATTAGACTATAGAAGTAGTCTTGCCTTATTTGTATTTTTGTCCTTTTGTCTTGACTTAACTCTCAGTTTACCATTAGGAACCCATGTTTAGTTTTTGACTTTATTTTTGAGTAGTTATTACTGTTTATAAATATTGATAGTTCATTACTTTATTCTTTTTTAGAAATCTTATGAAAAATAGGAAATTTGCCCTTTTTTCCTTTTCTTTTTTTTTTTTTTTTTTTTTTAGAGTAACACCCTTACAGTTACTGGATGGATCCATTAAGCCCTTTTATAAATGTAAGATACTCTATATGGAACCTTGATTATAGAATTCTAGAGACACCATCACTGTAGTCTTTTTTCAGCTTTCGTTGAACACAGTTGAGAATTCAGAATTTTTTATTTGTCATCCACATGGCAAAGAGAAAAATAACAGAAAAAGATGTTTTTGCAATTATTACACAAATCAGAAAGTTAACACAGAGTCAAAAAGCACTCGAGGCAAAGTGATGATGGTGAAATTGATCATATAAGCAAAATCTCAGACCCTAGGTAACTTCTCACACTCAAGAGTCAGTGAGTGAATAATATATTTCTAAGAACAAGAAGAAAAATTTAAGATTTTTATAACTTTACTCTCCTTTCTGTTCAAGATAAAGGACTTAGTTATGTAATGTTTTGTGATAAGAACTTGGGCCATCCCATTTTGCTAAAAAGGACTTGTGACTTTATCTTTCATCTTTTGTATTTGTGGCTAAATTTTCCTTGATACAATTCTTAGTTGGTCAAATACTGAAGATAGTTGTAAATACAAGGAAATTGATAAAAAACAGATGACGAAGAAATGAAAAAATTCTAATCTTTATAATACAATCTATTATTTTTATAATATAAACATAAAAATAAACAAATGGGGCCTAATTAAACTTTATAAAGCTTTTGAACAGCAAAGGAAACCATAAGCAAAATGAAAAGACAACCCACAGAATGGGAGAAGATATTTGCCAACAATTCCACCAACAAGGGATTAATCTCCAAAATAAACAAACAGCTCGATAACAAAAAAAAACAAACAACCCAGTCAAGTGGGCAGAAGATCTAAATAAACTTTTCTCCAAAGAATACATACAGATGGGCCAAAAGCACATCAATAGATGCTCAACATCACTAATTATTAGAGGAATGCAAATCAAAACTACAGTGAGCTATCACCTCTCACTGGCCAGAATGGCCATTGTCAAAAAGTCTACAAAAAATAAATGCTGGAGAGGGTGTAGAAAAAAGGGAACCCTCCTACACTGTTGCTGGGAATGTAAATTGGTACAGCCACTATGGAGAACAGTATGGAGGTTCCTTAAACTAAAGATAGAGGGACTTGCCTGGTGGTCCAGTGGTAAAGAATGCAGGGGACGTGGGTTCAGTCCTGGTCAGGGAACTAAGATCCCACATGCTGCGGGGCAACTAAGCCCAAGGGCCACAACTACTGAGCTTGCACCCCTCAACTAGAGAGCCTGCGTGCTGCAAACTACAGAGCCCATGTGGTCTGGAACCTGCACGCCACAACTAGAGAGAAGCCCACATGTCGCAACAAAGACCCAATGCAGCCAAAAATAAATAAATAATAAAATCTTAAAAAAAAATAGAGCTACCATATGATTCAGCAGTCTCACTCCTGGGCATATATCATACTCCGAAAAGATACAGGCACCCCAGTGTTCATTGCAGCACTATTTACAATAGCCAAGACATGGTATCAGCCTAAATGTCCATCTACAGATGAATGGATAAAGAAGATAAGGTACATATATACAGTGGAATATTACTCGGCCAAAAAAAATGAATGAAATAATGCCATTTGCAGCAACATGAATGGACCTAGAGATTATCATACTAAGTGAACTAAGAGGAGGACAAATACCATATGATATCTCTTACACCATGTGGAATCTAAGAAACGATACAAATGAACTTATTTACAAAACTGAAATAGACTCACAGACTTTGAAAACAAACTTATGGTTACCAAAGGGGAAAGGTGGGCTGGGGGGTAAGGGCAGATAAATTAGGAGGTTGGGATTAACATATAGACACTACTATATATAAAATAGATAATCAACAAGGACCTACTGTATAACACAGGGAACTCTACTCAATACTCTAATAACCTATATGTGAAAAGAATCTGAAAAATAATAGATATATGTATTGATATATGTGTAACTAAATTACTTTGCTGTACACTTGAAACTAACACAACATTGTAAATCAACGATACTCCAATATAAAATAAAATTTTTTTAAAAATCTGAATGTGAAAATGTACAATTATGGAGCGAAGAAGATGGCCTTTCTCTCTTCAGTGAAATTACGACTTGTCATAATCTTTTAAAATACTGTATTTAGATGATGCAAAAGAAGAACCAAAAGTAAGGGTAAGCTAGACCCTAAAAGATGTATTTAAAATCTGGAGTCAGTAATATGTTTTGACAAGGCAAGTGCAAGAAGAAACAGAAGTAATGATAAGCTAGTACCTATTATAGATACGTTTGAAATCTGAAATTGTATTTACTAGATGGATATACTCCAGATTCATAGATAACAGTCTTGATGAGCAGCAATTTATAACATTCTCAACACTAGGAAACTGAATAAAATGTGTGTCTGCTATGGGTACATTCTAATTAAGATTTCTATAATGTTTTTCATTGTCTATTTTTTAAATTATTTGTAAAATAATTGAATTGAGTTGAAAACCATTTAAAAGGTCCTTGGACCTAGGTAATAAATGCTAATGACTAATTTTTCTGGTATTCTGAGAGTTAAGAAATGATTCTTTATTTCAATGAATATCTGCATTTTGGTATTTGCTAGAATGGGCTCTTTATAGGAAACACCCATTTCACATTTATTATTCATATATTGGTAAATATAAAGACCTGCCATTTCCTTAGTTAAATAAATCTTTGTCACTCCTCACTGACTAGTCCTCATGTTCAAATAACATATTTTATTTAAAACTATATCTTAAGGATGTGTGGGTACATATGTGTGTTTTTATATTCTAACATTTGGAGTTTACTCTCTTTTTGTTTGTTTGTTTGTTTATGGCTGTATAGTGCTGATGAACTCCTTCTAACTGAGATGATGTTTAATGGCCTCTTCAATGACCTATCTGCAGAACAGGCAACGGCACTACTAAGCTGCTTTGTGTTTCAAGAGAATGTGAGTTAATAGATATAGCACATCTTATTTGTTAATTTACATGTCTTATAATTTAATATTATTATGGATTTTTTAATTTTTAAAATATGCCTGCATATTTACATATTATAGGTAATGTTATTAGAAATCAATGCAACTATAACCCAAATTTAGTAAGAGAGAAACAATTAAGTGTATATTATCAGAAAAGAAAGTAAACTAGAATTTTATTTATAGACAATCATCTTTAATCAGATTCCAAGTTAAAAATTTGCTGTATAAAACCCAGTGCATTATTTGAAGGTCTAGCTTAGTCAGACAGTCTAGAAGGAAAAAGAAAAGGTAAAATTAGGCAAAACTAGTAAAAATGAAAAGGGAGTGAGGTTGAATTAATATTCCTCTTCTCAATTTTGGAGAATAACTGAGGCGCAGCTGATTGTACTAGAGGCTGAAGTCTTAGTTTTCATTGGCAAGATTTGAGATAATGGCTATACGATTCTCATCACTGGCTTGGCAGTAATTTTTTCATGTGAGTAGTTAGTTGACTTTCACCAGCTCTTAAGAAATCAAAAAATGAAATGCTGGATGGACCAGAAGGACACTAATCATCATTTACTTTATTGCAAAAGCCAGTATGATTTATTTTAAAAAGTAAAACGCATGTTTCACATTTCAAATTCAAAACTTTAGGGGCTTCCCTGGTGGCGCAGTGGTTGAGAGTCCGCCTGCCGATGCAGGGGACACGGGTTCGTGCCCCGGTCTGGGAAGATCCCACATGCCGCGGAGCGGCTAGGCCCGTGAGCCATGGCTGCTGGGCCTGCACGTCCAGAGCCTGTGCTCCGCAACGGGAGAGGCCACAGCAGTGAGAAGCCCACGTAATGCAAAAAAAAAAAAAAAAAAAAAAAAAAAAACTTTATTCATTGTGTATAAAATTGACAAAATAAGAGTAAGACAGGCACATTTACCTTCTAAAAATAATGTTGCTACTATATAAATTTTTAGAGAACCTTTTACCATATACACTTAGTTTAACTTTTAAAAAAGTAAATTGTGTAAGACAAATTTGTTTTGCAGTTCTGCTGTCGATCTGTTTATCCATTAACTATTTCCTTATTTATTAATCAGATCAAATACATAACTTCTTGGAGTAGGTAGGTATTTTCTCTCAGCTCTCTGATTACAGATCAGAATTACAACTGCAGTGGCAATGATAACAAATAGGACAGTAATCCAAAAATGATTTATGCTCTCATAAGAATGCCTGCTGTGCACCCATGAAGTAATTTAATTTGCATGTGAGGAATGCATTTCTTCACAAAATATTATGTTTGGCTGTTGTTTTCCTTAGGTTCAAAATTTTATTACATTAATTTCTAAGATAATTGTTTAGAATGTTTGTCCAGTTTTCTTTGAACAGATATAAGGTTTAGAGATTATTTGGGGATTGGTGATCTTCTGCCTGTGTCAGACTTTGTCTTGTGGCTAATTTCTTATACTGTGCTTTTTTTTAATGTGGCAGTAAAAAAATCCTGTCTTCTGAGAGGCCATGTATGTTACCTCTTGACGGGAGTTGGGCCTAGCCAAAACACAACTCTTAAATCTTGGAGCAGGATGTCACTAAATGTAGTTGAGATTTGTTCAGTGAAGCCCTGCTATGTTACATGTAGTGTCATCAATTCTTGTGGTGTGGTGCCTTTCAACATCAAAATGGATAATTGTACTGAAAGTACCGTGGAATTCTGTTCATACTTTAAAAGTATGTTTTCTAGCCAGAAAGGAAGGTAAATATAGTAAGATACTTGTCATAAATGCTGATAACTTCTGTTTTGAAGCATGTTGTTTCTAATACCGTGCCCCCTTATTTTTTATATCATTAGAAGTAATTTAAAGATTACATAGTGTTTATAATATAAATATCAAGTATCATACAAATATTTATTAAGCACCCACTATGTGCAATGCAGACACCTAGACACTAGAAAGACAGCAGAAATTTTTGCTTTCATGATACTTTCATGTATGCTAGTTGATGAAGATAAACAAAATAAATAAAATACACACGTTATGACAAAAGGTGATGAGGGTTTTGGAGAAAAGTGAAGCAGAGGAAGCAGATAGAAATTTTGCGAGGGCTGGGGTTACTGTTTTAAGTAAGGTGATTAGAAAAGGCCTCACTGATAGAGTGCCATTTGAATTGAGACCTGAAGGAGAGATAGGGAGCAAACTGCACTCACCTGGTAGGAGAATATTGGTAAAATGACACGTAGCTTACTTACATCAGGACCAGTGCCTTCTACTTACAGTGACCAGGAGAGAGGAAGAGATCAGTAACTGTTGATCGTGAATGGACACAAGACATTTACAGTCTTGTGTACTTTTCACTAAACTGAGATGTGGAGTTCATTCATGATACAAATCAAAACCAAGTCCTATATAAATACTGATGCTCAAAGTAAAGGCAGATCTATTGCAACTAACCTATAGTTGCTTTTTTAAAATTTACCTATAATTACTTTAAATTGTCTCACACATATATACATACATACCTTTCCTGTAATAATTTTAGTTTTGTATAGTAAGTCTATCTTTGTCAAAATTTGTTCCTTAATAATAACTTTATTCTAATCACAAGTCTATAGGTTTTGAGGACCTGACTTATTCTCTTTGACAGCGTAAGAAACTAACACACAGAATTCAAGCAGCTTGTCCAAGTTTATTTGACTAATTAGTAATAGACCTGAAACTCAATTATTCTAATTGAGAAACTGATAGACTTTTCAGTAGTGGGAAGACAATAATAAGAATACTGAAACTCATCTAAACTTTTAAATATTTTAAAAGTGGTTAGAGAGCTAGAAATATCTGGGTAAAACTAAAATTGAGGGCATTATTTGTAATGTTCTTTATCCAAGATTTTTAGTTTCCACAGAGTGAGAGTTGCCTAGAAGCCAAACTGTTTCAAAAATCAAAGTATGATACAACAGTTTATAAATGTTGATGTAACTAAACTACTATGCATGTTTACAGTATTTTCTCCAGTTCCATTTATGGTCACAGAAAATAGCTAGTTTAGCACACTTTGCAAATTTAGCAGTGTAATATTTTCCTCTGAAATATAAGAGAATAGTATAATTCAGGATGAGAGGAGTGATAATTTTGCTTACACAAACTAAGTTGATTAGAAACTCTAAATGCTAATGACTGAGGTCTTATAATTTGAAATTAATGGATATCATGGAAGCTTTGTTTTGTTTATAAAAGCAGATAGTATACACTGCATTTTAAACTTGGGTTTTACATACAATCTTCCTTTTCTTTTATAGTCTAGTGAGATGCCCAAATTAACAGAGCAATTAGCAGGACCACTTCGTCAAATGCAGGTAAGATTTTTTTGAACTACATATTTTATGAATAGTATGTTGTGAAATAAACATTTGTGACAGTCTAATCATAATATTTATTATTCCACAGAGACAGCTTCCTTCAGGATTAAATATATCATTTGATGTTAGTCTTGTCATTTACTGCTGTTTTAATAACATCATTTGTAATTTTTATTTTAAAAATTAAACATTCTCCCTCACCAAAATGTTAAGTTATATAGAGTTGCTGTGAGTACAGATTTAACATTGCATAGTGTAGATAGGCTATACCAACAATTCAGTGTCTGCATCATTTTCCTTGGTGTTAAGAATAGCATCTTGATAGATTTAGTTAACTTAATTTTTTATACATTTTTCCATCTCAGTTTACAACAAATTTTAAAATCAGGTTTTAAAATCTGTTTTAGCCTAAGAAATGATTTATTTCTGGATCCTCAAAGCCACAGTAGTTTATAGTAATGAATTGGTCTCTTTTATTATTTTTCTTGGGAAGAATGGTTTTATCTATCTTTTCAACATTAGATAGGGAAAGATGAACTATAAGACACTGCAAGAGAGAAATGAATCATAAAAGAAGGCCCCTTTAAATGGAACATTTAACATTCCTTAATATTACTAAGAAATTTAAACTTCCAGAATCAGGGAAGTCTTAATAGGCCTAGGAGTTTTTTACCTTCTCGATTACCAAGGAGAAAAGAATGAAATCTAACTTCCTATTGTAAGGAAAAGGAAATATTAAGATTTATATTTTTTAAAGCATTGTTGGAGAAAAAGCATCATTTTGCCATAGGATTTATGTTTCTCTGAGTCTGGCTTATTATTGTCTTTGTTTTCTTAATGAAACAATTAGAGATGAGTTAAATGTTACTGTTTAATAATTTTAATGAAGAGTTTTGGTTTTTGTAGAAAAGGTATTACTGGGTGAAAATCATGCTCTTGATATGTTTTTCTTAATTAATGTAGTGGAAAACTTTGCTGTTTGATTACTCAGCAGTGGAACAGGCACTGTGGCTACTTAGAAGCAGAATATCCAAATTGCAGGCTTATTACCTAGGAAGAAAAAGGAACCTTGTAGAATACTGACTTTGGAAACCTAAAGAAAAAGTGATACGGGAGATCCTAAGTAAGAAATTTTAAGTATATCTTTTATCTTCAAAGGAATGTGCTAAAAGAATTGCAAAAGTTTCAGCAGAAGCCAAATTGGAAATTGATGAGGAGACTTACCTAAGCTCATTTAAACCTCACTTAATGGATGTAGTATATACCTGGGCAACAGGAGCTACATTTGCCCATATCTGCAAAATGACAGATGTCTTTGAAGGTATGGTTAAATTTTGTACACATATATTTCTTTCTGATATAAGAAATATACTTAGGATGGCATTGATATACTAAACAAGAATAATATATTATTTTTAATTTTTGATAATAAAAGGAAATCTTCTGCCTATGTAAATCAAAAATATTCTCCATGAATCCTTTGTATTATTTAATAAGCTCAGTCTGCTCATTATAACAGTTTATAATCCTGTGCCAGAGTCTCTGCAGTCACAGATAAGGCCTATTTATGTGGGTATTTTTACTTTTGGTTTTATTCTCTTAGTAATAACCTAATGGCTTGCTATGCAATTCCACCAAAAAATAGCAGAGCTAAAAATGCTGTCCATCATTGCATTTCTAAAAGCAATCAAAACTGTTACTCAACTGAAGAAAAATTTTAAATGAAGAAGTAAAGATAAAGGGAATATATAAGGAGTAATTATAAGTGAATTACAAGAAGCAAATAATAAGCACAATATTTAAAGAAAACCATATTTAGAAATGCTGTATTCATTGCAAAAAGATTGGCTTATGCAGATTGTAGATATTTATAATGGTGAATTGTGTTTACACCGAACTTTCTTAAAAATGAAAATAAATGAGCTTGGACTTCATAGAGATTTATTATAAGAACATTTAAAATTTTATTTTGAGAAAAATTATATTTTTAACACACCCTGTATACTATGCTTTTTACCCGATATTATTAAAGACTGATAGATTACTGAGTTTATGAATCTCTGCAACAGAATCAACTATGAGCCTTTACTTCACTACATTGAATTTTAATGGGTTTTAAGGTTTTAAATATTACAGTTTATAGTATATTATTTTTTAATTATGGTGTGCTGTTTTAGTCCTTTCCCTAAAGTTTATTTCTAAGCCTCCATTAAATGGTCATTAGTATTATGGTCCCAAAATCTTTTTCTGAATACTGTATTCTGTTACCAGGGTGATCATTATTTATTAGGTAACTACTGTGTGACAGGAGTTGTGCTAATAAGCATTTTATATAATTTAGATCTAATCACCAAAGTAGCACATCAGAGTAGATATTATTTGCACTTTGCGCAAGGAAACTGATTTTTAAAAGGTAAATAATTTGGTCAAGGTCATGGAGGTGTATGTACTATATGATGGCACTGTGATTTGAATTCTGGCCTCTGTGACTACAAGCACATGATAGTTGATAACTTCATCTAAGAACCATAATACCTTATCTTTGAGTTTTGGACCACCTAGAGACTTCTTAAATACTACCTAGAATTATACCATCTCTGTCCACTGAAAATTCATGCTTGTAGGAATGGTAAGAAGGTCTATAATAATTGATGGTGGGTAGCTACTGTTGAGGCTGTGAGAAGAGGGAAGCATGACATCCTCATCTCACCTGTGAACATTGCTTAACACGCAGAAACCCAGATAGATGTATGGCAGCTTGTGTGTTTCAGACACACAAAGGCAATCAAGTACAGTGTCACCACTCTTCAGTCTAACTTCTTTTTGGAACATAAGGATGAAACTAATCACTGTTCTATGCCTAAATTCTACGACTTGTTAATATAATAGCGCATATTTGTATATCTGCTTCTCTGAGAAGGCAAACACAATGGCATAAAACAATAGTGGTGCACTGTTTGTTTTGTTTTGTTTGTTTAAGAAAAATGAAGGGACAATAGGCCTAGAAATATAGGAAGCCTTATAAAATTATCTTTGTGGATTATTTTTCTATTCTTTGTGCTTAAATGAAAAAGTTACCACAGTATGGCAGATAAATCCTAAACTGCTAAATTGAAGACAGTTTGTACTTTTTAAAATTAATTTATTAATTTATTTATTTTTGGCTGCGTTGGGTCTTCATTGCTGCACACGGGCTTTCTCCAGTTGCAGCGAGTGGGGGCTACTCCTCTTTGCGGTGCGCGGGCTTCTCATTGCGGTGGCTTCTCTTGTTGCGGAGAACGGGCTCTAGGCGCGCAGCCTTCAGTAGTTGTGGTTCGCAGGCTCTAGAGCGCAGGCTCAGTAGTTGTGGCACACGGGCTTAATTGCTCTGCTGCATGTGGGATTCTCCTGGACCAGGGCTCAAACCTGTGTCCCGTGCATTGGCAGGCGGATTCTTAACCACTGCGCCACTAGGGAAGTCCTGACAGTTTGTATTTCTGCCACCTATGAGTTGATGTTTTCCACAACATACTAGCAATTCCTGAAATCTGTTTCAGTTCCTGAAATCTAATTCCTGAAATCTATTTCAATTCCTTGAGGCTGTTTCAGTGTCACAGTTTGCTTGAGAAATCTATGATTAAAAATTGAGGAATTCAGTGTATAACTTGAAATTGGGTCTAACATCAACACAATTTTCATGGTACCATTATATCAGCTATACCTTTTCTTTCTAAAATTGGGATAGCTCATAAAAGCAAATTATGTAATTAAACAGCAAAAAAATAACTGAGAACCTTGACTTACTTAGGATATTTTTTTTTCTAGCATATAGTGTCTCCCCGCCACAACCTTTTTTTTTTCCTTTTTTTCTTTTTACTATGTTGCTTAGTTCATCCATTTCAGAATAGCCATTCTCTCCTCATCTTGTTACTGTACATGCTTTATATAATTGGAAAAATACTATAATCAAAGCTCTAGCCCATAGTATAGTGTGTCTTTATTTTTACAGGCAGAAAATGACTGCATTGGAACTTTTTAATGTGCTTCAGTCAAGTGTCTGATCATGTCATGTCATGAGCCTCAGGAGTAGTTTTAAGTATTTTTTCAAACATCAGCTGGAGCTAGTTAACATTGTAATGATGAACACCATATGTTTGGGGGATGTCTGATGTAAGAGAAGAGTTTACACTGATTCAGTTGAGGAATTTTGAACACTTTACATAAATAATTATTGCCTCTGTTATCACCCTGGAAAAAATGATAGAATATAATCATTTCTTATTTCCATCAGTTAAATTTGGATAACAATTAAAAATATATCTGTATGGGCTATAGCCCATACAGATATGGGGTTTCAGTCTACTGATGCATTGTAGTAGATCCATTGTAACCTAGACAGGGCCATTACTATTTATTTCTGTCTATACAAAAACAATATTGTAGTCTTCACTGTGCATGAAAGATTTGCTTTCCACTAAGCACATGTCATCAGGAAAGCTCCTATGACAAATTATCACTTGAAAGTGTTTACTGTACTTCTGCCTGTCATAGGTTTTTTTGTTTTGATTTGTTTTTGGCTGCATTGGGTATTTGTTGTTTTGCATAGGCTTTTCTCTCTAGTTGCGGCGAGCAGGAGCTACTCTTTGTTGCGGTGCGTGGGCTTCTCATTGAGGTGGCTTCTCTTGTTGTGGAGCATGGGCTCTAGGCACGTGGGCTTCAGTAGTTGGGGCATGCGGGCTCAGTAGTTGCAGTTCGCGGGTCCTAGAGTGCACGGGCTTCAGTAGTTGTGGCATGCAAGCTCAGTAGTTGTGGCATGCAAGCTCAGTAGTTGCAGCACGTGGTTCCTAGAGCGTGCGGGTTTCAGTAGTTGTGGCACGCAGGCTCAGTAGTTGTGGCTCGCAGGCTCTAGGGCACACAGGCTTCAGTAGTTGGGGCACACAGGCTCAGTAATTGTGGCTCATGGGCTCTAGAGCGCAGGCTCAGTAGTTGTGGCACATGGGCTTAGTTGCTCCGCGGCATGTGGGATCGTCCCGCACCAGGGCTCGAACCCGTGTCCCCTGCATTGGCAGGTGGATTCTTAACCACTGCGCCACCAGTGAAGTCCCTGTCCTAGATTTTTAAAGCAAATGCTGTTTGGCACATTCCTACTCTCTGCCCCCACCAAATGCCTTTCCACTAGCATAGTTTTACCCTTTCTTAGGAGACGGTACATCAGAGTTAGAAGGGATTTTCCAATGGATTTGTTTTTTTAAAATACTTTTGCTAATAATAATAGAGTAACATTCTATTAGTATGTATCTGTTCTGTGTTTAAATTTTGGCACAGTTTTAGTACTAAATGACTTAGGAATTAGTACCTGATACTGACTCATTTAATGAATAATTAACTGAGACCCTAGTGGGATCAGGAATTGTGCTGGGTGCAGTGCAAGCAACACTGCCCTCCAGGAATGTTTTCAGCCTAAGCTGGGATCTAGTGGTAAATGATAGCAGGAAAATATAATTATGGTCCTAACCTCAGGCCTCAATAACCACTTAGATAGGAGTTATTAAATCAGATTCAGGGCGTGAACTGTGGGGAACCACTTTTGCAAATGCCAGAAAGCTGGAGGTAGAAATAAATACCTCTCCAGATAAAGAAATGTGTTGATTTCCATCCTCAATTAGAATGGTGTTGTTTAAGAACCTCATGAGCCTGATGTTTATAAAATTACCCTTAAAGCATGTGTGCTCAAATGTCCATCAGTGGGTGAATAAGTTGTGTGTTATCCATATAATGGGACAGTATTCTATTGTAAAAAAAAAAAAAAGTGAAGTACTGATTAATGCCAAAATATGGATGAACTTTGACCAGATTAAGGTTCTAAGTGAAAGAAGGCAGACACAAAAGCCACCTATTGTACAATTTCATTTATGTGAAATGTCCAGAATAGGCAAATCCATAGAGACAGAAAGTAGATTTGTGTTTGCCATGGGTTGGGGGAAGGTAGAAAGGGGAAGGGGTGTGACTGCTTAATGGATATGGGTTTCTTTTTGAGTGATAAGAAGATTCTAAAATTAGATAGTGGTTATGGTTGTACAATTCCAAATATACCCAAAACCACTGAATCTGTACACTTAATTAAAAGGGGGAATTTTATGCCATGTGAATTATATCTCACTGTGAGATTTTCCCAGAGAGGTGATGTAAATATGAGGATAAAAACAGGCAGTGACTCCGGGGTACATGCTTTAAAGTGGTAAATTTTATGTGTATTTTACCACAATTTTTCTTCAGAAGGCAATGTCTAGGGCTTCCCTGGTGGCGCAGTGGTTGAGAGTCCGCCTGCCGATACAGGGGACACGGGTTCGTGCCCTGGTCCAGGAAGATCCCACATGCCGCGGAGTGGCTGGGCCCGTGAGCCATGGCCCCTGAGCCTGCGCGTCCGGAGCCTGTGCTCCGCAACGGGAGAGGCCTCAACAGTGAGAGGCCCGCGTACCGCAAAAAAAAAAAAAAAAAAGGCAATGACTAGTAAGAATTCAGTTTTGCTTTCCACTCTGGCAAGACCAGAAAAAAAGATTTGTAACAAACAGTTAGGTTGTTAGTGTGTATGTTTCTATTTCTGGTCAGCTTCAGATAGCCTGGGGGGATGGGTCATGGCTTTGTATCTCTTATCTAATTTATCTAACGCTTAATCTAGGTGGTCCTAATTGGTGAGGCAGAATGATTTCCAAAACTGGGAGTAAGGAGAACCCTTGTATTACAGAGAACTGCAGTAGGTAGGAAGTATGCTGGGTAATTCACTTCTTCACGGTAGGCTTCATTCATCCCCTTTACGCTACAGCCAGCTATGGACAGTGTTTGTACACACACGGTGATTTGTTGACAAGACTGAGGCCAGCACCCACAGCCATTGTATGTGCAACCCTGTACCGCCTGGCCTCATTTTCTTAATTGTTCTTATGTCATCTGAAACTGTCAGAACTCATTTTCCAGAAATTGAGTGGGTGGGAGTGCTTACAAAGTGTGGCAGTGTTCACTCGCTCAATGTGCGTTTAGTTTCTTTAGCTTATCTTAGCAATATACTTCATGTGGTTGGGCCTCTGATAGCTTTTGCAGATCCTGGCTATTAACATGAGTTTCTCAATTTGTAGAAATACCAAAACAATATCAGGTTATCTGTGATTCCCAGTACACATTTGAAATCAGTCAAAACAGAGTTTGTGAGCCAGGGCACCTGGCTCTCGGATGCACTGCACAGCAGTTTTATAAAGGATTTCTTTTCAATTCTAAATGACCTGTGAAATACACCCTGTTCCTTTTTAAAATCCTATATATATTTACATTTTTAACCATTACCTAATTTAATTCTCTTCAAATAGAAGTGTTTGCAAAGTACACATTTAATATCTGGCTGCATGAGTCATGCATACCTTCTCCATTCCAGCCCCCACCCTCTCTCTAGACACCCAGAAGTTACTGCGACTGGATTTCCTCTTTCAGTGAGAGCAGGACTGGAGCTCAGCATTCCTAGCACCTGAGAACAGAAATAACAAATATAGCCAACATTTATTGAGCTCCTATTATGTTACTGACACTTGTTAAGCACCCTACATGCATTATTTCATTCATTTCTCACAATAACCCCATTAGGTATAGGAATTCTTGTTATCTCCACTTTATAGATGAGTAAACTTAAAGTTTTTAATATGTTAATAGAAATGATTTGGAAGGAAAGTATTGAGTTTACTTTTTGGAACTGTTGAGTTTGAGATGCCTATAATATGTCTGGGTGATCAACTTTTTGTTGGCAATAGTATCTAGCTGGAATTGATAGCATTGTTTTGTTTTTGTAACAGTTGTTTTTCTAATTATGGCCTATTTATAAAAAATAAGTGAGCAGCTTTCATTTACTTAAGTAAAAAGTGTTACAGCAAAAATGAGTGATACGCTAATGACTGAAGTTTGTGAAATACCACCTTTAAAGATAAAACTTAGGGTCTACAAGTGATGATCCTAATACAGAAATATCACACATAGACCATCCAGAACCTTATGTTTGAATCAGGACTGAACAGACTCACCAGTGCTCCTACTAGCATTTGCCGTAATGGTATCAAAAGATTCGTAAGCAGTAGAGGAGCACCGTTCCTCCGGGGATGCAGTGGGTGGGGGATAGGCTCCTTACCTGCCCTTGTTGTGTTGCTTGTGCCTGCACATGGGGGCCCAATGGAAGAGGGAGTAGGAGCTGCAACACTCATCCAGGGGAAGAGATAAAAGTGCTGTCCATTTCTCGAGTCATGAATTTACCAGTGGAGCTAGGAGATGCTCCCTTCTGATCCTACAGTGGCTGGTGTCCATCTGGCAGCCTCCTGTTCCTAGGGAATAGGCTAATCCTCTTCTTACCCATATTTGTAAAGCTGGTTGGTTGTGTTTGCTTCATGGTTTTGCTTTCAGCCCCATCCTTTCCCCCACTGCAACTAGCTTGTGCATTTTTATCCTGTCTCACCCAGGTAACTGTCCTCAAGATGCCATTCAGACCTGCTTCCTCTCCCTCTCCCTCCCTCTCTCCCTCTCCCTCCCCCTCTCCCTCTCCCCCTCTCTCCCTCTCTCCCCCTCTCCCCTCCCCCCTCCCCTCCCCCTCTCCCTCCCCCTCCCCCTCTCCCTCTCCCCTCTCCCCCTCTCTCCCTCTCTCCCTCTCCCTCCCCCTCTCCCTCTCTCCCCCCTCCCCTCCCCCTCTCCCTCTCCCCCTCTCCCTCCCCCTCTCCCCCTCTCCCCCTCTCCCCCTCTCCCCCTCTCTCCCTCTCCCTCCCCCTCTCCCTCTCCCCCTCTCCCTCCCCCTCTCCCCCTCTCCCCCCTCCCCCTCTCCCCCTCTCCCCCTCTCTCCCTCTCTCCCTTTCTCTCTCCCTCTCTCCCTCTCTCTCTCCCTCTCTCTCTCCCTGTTTTCCTCATTTAGGCCATTAATTGAGCTTTCTCCTTCCCTGGTCCTGTCTGTTCATAATTTTCTCAGCCACGGTCACAGCAAAACAAACTAGTATCTTCAACTTTTATAAAGGTTTCAGCTTGTAAAGGTCTAAGATTCTTCTTCCATCAACTCTTAGCCTCAAAGTTTAAAGGGAAGCCATTGCTGTAAAGGGTGGCTAATATGGTTATCTCTGCCATTTCCAATGAGGGTATCAGATTTCTTTTCTAATCCTAGATGTAAAACTGTTAACCTGAACCTGAAAGGCGTTAACCACCTCTAGGGTTTCTCATTTGTAAAATGGTAGTAGAATGTTGGAAGTGGCTAACTGACAGTCTCCTCCTACTTGGAAACAACATCTTCTGTGAAATCACTATTTTCTTCTGTTAAAGGTCGCTAGTAAAATCAGCATTTGTTCTGTTAATTTTCAAAATCGTAATATAGTTTATTGGTGTCATATGAGTTGTCTCAGTAACAGGAAGTAAACACCAGGTAGATATCACATAGTTGCTTCCGCATTCTCTTGGAGACCTGCTCTGGAGAGGACACAGCCACTGATTAAAGAACTTTCCTTCTGAACCAGAGTTCCTTTTTTCTAGTCACGGACAGAGAACTAGGAAGCAACTGATATTCTTGTTTTTCCATCTGCCTTATGCACCACCAACCTGGATCAGTCTAATAATTCACTTTCTCTATTCCTATACTTTCACAGCAGAGTTCTGCTGGAGAATAATTGTATGATTTGGTGTCATCAAAAGCCATAGTCTGTAACCTCAGAATCACATTAAACCTTCCTAGTAATAATAGAAGTAGCAGGAGGAGAGACTGTTGAGCACCGGCTAGGTACACTTTGAACACTCTACCTCATGTAGTCTTTCCCACAGCTTGCTAGTACAGTCCCTCAAGTAGTAGATGCCATCTACTACTTAGTTTCCTTAGCTATAAAGTGGGAAGAGTAATAGTTCTTATCTCGTATTGTGAGGTTAACATCATGCATGTAATCCCTGGTCTGTCCATATCCAGAGACTATGTCCTCCATGCAGGACTCCTCTCTGGCTCTGAGACTTCTCTTAGAGGCAATTCCAGATCCTCACTGCTCTCCTTAAGCATCTACCTCAACTTTGCCCCAGATTTCTAGGTGATCACTCCTGCTTCAGAGGAAAGGGAGATGCCACTAGGCCTGTCTTAACCTAGAAATTCATGGCATATATCCTTTCCCTTATTTTCCTCTTCAGAGGAAATTGCACTCAGTTCCAGGGCCACCTTCCACTGTTTTCTGTACCTTCGCAGTCTTGAGTCACGTCCTTTCTGCTGCCATTTTAGCATATGAATATGTTTATATTTCTCATCCACGTCTTCTCCAGCTACCAACATAACATACAGTGTTTAAGAGCAAGAGCATATATATCCTGGTCTTAAATCCTACCCACTCACTAGATGAATGATCCTGGGAAAGTTACTTAACTGTGCCTTTTTCCTTAGCTATAAAATGTTAATAATAATAGCTCTTATCTCGTATTGTGAGGTTAATATCATGCATGTAGAGCCTTTAGTACAGTGCCTGGCACAAAGTAGTCAATAAGTGTCAGCTGCTGCCATCATTTTTTAGTAAGTTATCCTGTTGTCATCATCATCCTCAATCCCTCAGTCCTTTCACAAGCCAGGCTTGGCTTGGAAAGAGTAGTCGAGAATAGACCATCTTCAACTCCCTACCTCCCATTTCCCTCTTGAGCCATAGTAACCTAGTCCCCCACTTCACTGAAATTATCACAAGTCATTACTCTGATTGCCGAATTAAGAAAACAGACTCTTTGTGACTGGATGCTACTTGCCAATTTCCAGTACTTCCTACTTCTTGAAACCCATTACTGCAAATTCTTTGGCATTACCTGGCAATGAAGATTTATAACAGAAGTGAGGAGCTTAGAGTATGACCTGAAAATCTTACTAAATATTTACAGTTTTTTCTCGATTATTTTAAATGTATAAACTGAATTTAATTAAAACTGAAATTTATGAAAGTAATACATTTATTTTAGAAAATATAGATAAATCATTTTTGTGAGGCATTATAGTATAATATGGTTAAATGCTTAGGCTGTAGAATCTTACTGTCTAGAAATCCTGACTCCATCATATACTCCTGGCTCTGACCTTGGTCAAGTTATAATTTCTCTGAGCTTCTTCTTTTCCCTTTTTGTAAAATAGGGATAACAGTACTTGTCTCATGGAACTGTAAGGGTCAAACAAGAAAATTTACACAAAACATAGATTATAGACCTGCCACAAAGTAAGTACTCAGAAAATGTTGGACATCACCCTTTTTTCTCAAAACATGCTCAGCCTTTTCACCTTTTCTTGATGCCTAAGTCTTATTATAAACATCAATTACTTTACTCTCTATAATAAGAAAGCCAGGGTTATTGTAAGACGTGTGTATATGTGGAGGTGAGATGTCAGTCTTGACCCTACTTCTCCAAGAACTCCATGGACCTTTTAATGGGAGAAGAGGAAGGACAATAAAGTATGAACTTTGAATATTTTGGTTTAAGGACTGTATTATGACCTTACATTCCTTTAGAGCTTTGCCCCTGTCACAGAATTTGTGCATCTCATATCCCAAGTGAGATAAATCCAGTTAGGTAAAGTAAGCCCTCTGTTTACATTGCATTTATCATCATTTACCTTACAAATGAGAAGGGGAAATAAGAGTAGAATAAGGAGCTAGATCATAGAGCTAATTACTTAGCTGAATCCTTCCTAGTATCCAAGTCACCATCCAGTCTTCTTTCCTCTAACTCCAGGTGTCTCAGCTCACTCCTTTTATAACCAAGTCTAGATTAGGTGAACATCCCATAAGTAGGAGATGACAGCATCCTTTTAAGAGAGGTATCCCCACTGATCTTTCAAGGTGACACACGTGCTGGTGGTCCTCTCGTTGACCTATCTTCATCCCATAAACCTCTCGCTGTGAATTAGCATCTTTGTGTTCTGCTTGCTCTGGCCCATAGGTGGGTTCAGAAACCAGGCATGTTGTCCTTATCAGCCCAGGCCCGTGTGCAACATTTTCTCAGAGGGAAAAGGTGCTGTACATGTACATGGGCACTTCCTGCTGAATCCTGATGACTCTCTTAGGTACATGGCTTATATTTTTGCCTTTGTCTAAGTTCAAATTCCATTCTGCTCTGTGAGTTAAATCTCTCTACTGTTTTTCTCCCTTGGGCACACTGTACCATAATGTGGAAGGCATTAAAAGGTAAAAAGGAGCCCTCAACACTGCACATTGAGTGTATTACAAGAGCTTGATACATGTTAATGAATTCTTCCAGTGTTGCAAGGAGTTAAATATGGACCTGAAGTGAGTTAACAGCTTGCATATCAGAACTGATATTCCTAATGTATTTCAGGCATTAAAAATGAAATCCAAGAGTTTTAAACTTAGGCAGGTAGCACTTAAGAATTAGGATCCCAAGGCCCCTCCTTGTGCAAGTCTGACAGAAGTGAAAGTGTTTACAACTTCACCTTTGATGCAAACACTTGTCTCAGACAGGGAGTCACATCCAGTGGGAAGAGACTGATCTCTTTTATGCTTCAATGAGGACACATTGTCTGCAGAAAGCACTGATGAAAGAGTCTATTTAAGGTCCAGAAGAATGATTGATTGCACCTTTAAAATGACAAATCTGATCCTGTTATTCCCCTGCCTAAAAATTCCCTGTCACATTCTCTTCACAGGATAGTATCCAGAGGCCGTAGTAGGCCACACTCAGGGTCCTTGAATAGCTGCTTTTCTACATTGTCTCAGTGGTCTTCCCTTGTCACTGCCTGACAGGGACCTCATTCATGAGACCCAAGTTATATGTCACCTTTGCTACCTTTCACCCATGTTGCTCTCTCCTGTGCTCCCAGGGCATTTTGTTTACTTACCTCTGTAAGAGCACGTGTGAACACATTATAATAAATCCATGATTCTCTCTACCATTAGTCAAGGATGGGAATTAAACTTTCCATATTTGTAGCCTTCCTGGTGCCTAGCAGTCACCAGTCAAGTTTACTACTGGTTTACTGCAGGAGAAGTCCCACAAAAGTTCTGCTATTCCTGATTATTTACACTTTACAAGTGATTTGTTTCCTTTTCTGTCCAGGCAGCATAATTCGTTGTATGAGACGCCTGGAAGAACTACTTCGACAAATGTGTCAAGCAGCAAAAGCCATTGGAAACACTGAGCTGGAAAATAAATTTTCAGAAGGTCAGTATCCAGCCCATAAGCTTTTTCTAATAATTTAGGCAAATCCTGTTGAGACTTGAGCTCTTGACCACAACGTAGGAGAACATTTTCAGATGCTCTTCACTGGATTGCCATGAAGGGCCATGTAGTAGTGTTCAGAGAAAATATCAGTGTGTGTGTGTGTTGGAAAAAGTTTGTAAATGAATATATATAAAATCTCAAAATATTTATTGTGCACTTATTGTGTGCCAGACATTGTTTTAAGCACCAGGGAATACAGCAGTGAACAAAAAAGATACAAACCCCTGCCTTAATGGGGCTCACATTCTAGTGCAGGGAGGTGGACAGTAAACAAGTCAACAATTAAAATATATCAGGTAGCAATAAAAACAAAGGAAGAAACAGTAGGGAATTGGAGGATGGATACGATCGCCTAGGGTCCCCTACTCAGAAGGCGGCATTTAGGTCCTTCATAGACACTTGATATACTTAAGCAACAACAAGAGGCCGGTGTGGATGGAGCACAGCTGAACAATGAGTAGAATAGTAGGGGTTGGAGGAAGAAAAGAAATGGTCATGTAGCTCCCAGCCCTCAGCTTTTTTCTCTGAAATGATTGGAGGTTTTGAACACAGGCGTGGTGTGCTCTGACTTGGGTTTCACAAGGCAGTTCTAGCTGTTGCATCCAGGCAAATCTGTAGATTAGCGAGGTGGAAGCAGGAAGACCAGATCAGGAAAGAACGGCTAGACCAAGGTGGTAGTAATGGGGGGAGGCATACATGCTTGCAAATAATTTCATTCCATCTGAATGCTGGCCAAGAGAAAGGACTATGAGTTAAAACATCAAAGAAGAGCAGCCACATAGTTGCTCTGAGTTACCAGCTGCTCACAGTCAAACCTGGTGATTCTGCTGGCAACTCAGTGCCCTAAGAAGCAGCTTATGAAAGCTGCTTATAGCTTCAGCATTGTTAAAGAGAGGCAGACCTATTTCATCACTCCAGGGTTAAGTCTAGTTTTGTAAACTTCTATATGATAAAATGTGTTTGTCCTTAGTCCAGAAAGAATTTCACATGGTAACTGAAATATAGTGCCTTCCATTGCAGGCTGAAGAATTCATGCTTTTGGGTCAACTAACTTCTTGGACAGCTTAGTCCTTCTGGTCTGGTCTTTCTGAATAATTTTAGACACCCCCGCATGCACGGGGTACTTTAGATTCAAGAGTCATGAGGACAGGGGTCTGGTTTCTAAGTTTCCCATCTCTCAGGTGGCTGTGAACTCCTCTAGGTGTCTTTCAGGCAAGCAAGGTTTTGTATTTTCCAGGCTTGCCCTCTCACCAAATTTAATCAGGATTGTTGTGCTGTCTTCAAAACCCCAGGGGAGAAGAATTACATTCTTTGTGGTCTTGAAAATTTAAACTGTATTTTCTTTTCTCTTAGGAATCACCAAAATCAAGAGAGATATTGTGTTTGCTGCCAGCCTCTACTTATAAAGAGTCAGCTAAAGGAATGTGGGATTTTAAATTGTTCACCACCTGTCTGATGTATTATATTTAAATCAAGCATCATTCTAAGAAAGCATATTACATACACAGTTGTACATAAGCGTTACATTTTTTTAATAAAAAATGTACAGGTGGGGCATTTGTTTTAGTGAAAGGCTTGAAATTTTTTATAATGAACTTAGAGCTATTAGATAACCATTGTGTTAAATGTAACTATATACACACAGGGAAAGTGGGCATCCAAGAGGTACAGTAGCAGCAGTCCCCTTAAAGGCTTGTATACTGGGAAGAAGGACGCATCCTCTTGCCTTCTGGTTGCAATCATTTTCCTTTAGAAAGCAGGCCAGCTTCGTCTGGGCACTCTGCCACCTTCAAGGTTGGTGACTGTTCCGATAGTGATTCCCTGTCGTTGGTGTTTCATGCAGAGTTGTATGAGAGTCCTCCTCTTTCCTTTCCTTAAAAGGAGAATTTCTCTCCTTGAAGAAATCTGATACATATACAGCCTGTATAGAACAGGTAACATTTAGAATGGGGCAAAGTATTTAATGATACAATTTTAAATAAGTTTAAAAACCATATACAAAGTTGCAATAAGCAGTGTGCAAAAAATAAACAAAAGGATATACATTACAGGGTACAGGTTAAGGGTACGAATAAATTAGTGTCTAACAGGAATTTTTATTAAGGACATTCTGAGAGTTGCTCTGTTATGTACTGGGCAGATGGCTTCACTCTGCTAGCCCTTAATGGAAGTGTCATTCCTCATGTAAATTAGGTGTTTTTTTTTTCAATTCATACTAAAAACAAAGCTTTACAGCCAGAGCTTTTTACAATTAAAAAAAAAATTAGTAAAATTTTAAATAACTTTTGCAAAGAGTAAGTAACGTAGGTATTATTTGCTATCTATCCTAAAATGACTTTTAATAACATTGGGATCCTTACCCAGTAGCAATTATTGAGCCACATTCTCTGCCTTAGCATAGTTTTCTCATTGGGACATTTTTTTCTACTTATTTATCCAAGTGTTTCTCAGTATCAGGATGTAGGCTGCTGCCCTGTATACTTACAACTAATATTGCAACCAGAGCTCCTTGAATGAGTCCGGTCAACACATCACTCCAGTGGTGTTTGTAATCAGAAATTCGAGAAAGGCCCACGTAAATGGACGCGGCAACAAGACCAAATTGCAGTGTAGGGCGTAAGAGTCTTGCCCAGTCTCCCTTCATCCTGGCTTGAAGATAAAGCTAACAGAAAAGATAAGAATAAAGAAAAGAGCTTAACATACCAACTGGAGACTATGTTTTATATTAATTATCACCACATTGCTAAAGGGTTGATGTTTAAAATGATAGTCACTAAATATTAATATTCATTAAACTGTGATTTATTATTTATGGAACAGGGCTTTAGGCAAGCATTCTTGTACTCATTATTACCTAAAAATTAATCCCAAAACAAAACCAAAAGGATAAAAAATTTAAAAAAAACTATTGTCCTAGTAACATAATTTCTTAGACCACTCTTGAAATTATGAACAAGGTAAGCGTTTCTGACCTTCTAGGATATCGGGGCAGCTCCTCACCTTCCAGTTTGAATTATAACTGTCTTTAGCATAGAGTCTTGGGATCAACCGCTAGCATTCTGAGCACAGGTTGCCCTTATCCTGGGCCAGGCTACTGTATTTTCTACCCAGCCATCTAGGAACTAAGTTAGCTTAATTCACCGAAACAATTTACTTGAGAGCTCCTCTGGCCTCAAATTATTTAACAGAGCAACTGAGATTAAATAAATCATCTGTATTTATAAGTAAATACAATAATCTGCCTAAGTAAATAATACAGTTTGTAGTTTAGTCCTGATCCAGTAAAGGAGTCTATTCTTTCAATAGCACATGTACCCTTTAAGTTCTACAACTTTTCTAATCAGACCTGAGAATCTTGCCTTTGCCACTGTCAGCCTGCCTCTGACTTCAGGTGCATCCCTAAAGATTGTAATGTAGAATGAATTTGCAGTAGTTTCCTATGAACTCCTTTCAGCCAATATGTTCTCATTTTTGTAAAAAAAAATGTTTCCTAACTTCTATCCAATAAGAATATACTTCTTAATATTCATTTTTTAAAACTCTGCTCAGTAATTTATGGCTCATATACTTAAATTGTTTTCTGAGGACTGCATTTAATTATGTGGCTGTACCCAATGACGCTGCCTATTTAAAATAGATACACAAATCCATTTCCAGTTCTTTGGGCACTGCTGTGTTCAGTTCTCAGCACCTGGCAAAGCCCCAGAGGTTGTCTAATTTTATCAAGTACTTTATAGTATAAACATCTAACCCTAAAAGAGCATACCAGTTGTTTAACTGAGTTGGACTCCTTAGCTGGCTGAAGTGCTACTGGCTTTCTGTAGAGCTCCTCTCCCCTTTTTTTGTTTGTTGTTGTTGAAGCTATAAAAACGTAAGGAGTAAAGAGGCTTGTCTCAAGATTCTAGAGTTGGGAAGATAGTTGGTTCTGGTTGGGGCAAAGTTGACATGTGCCAACTGAAGCCCAATTAGGTACCACAGCCATGCCAGATAAGATTCACCTCATTAGTTCTATTTTAATTGGAAACTTTTTGTTCATTTTGAGGAGGACAGTTCCTTGACTAGGGCTGAAGCCAAGTTTCATATATAAAGTTTAACTGACCCTCTTCTGGTTAGTCTTAAGCTACCTTTTCAGATAAGGGTTAAAGGCATGGGTTATTTAGACTATAAAAACATACCTAAGAATTACAAATACTTACATGAATGCAGACATCTTAGGGAGAACTGCACCCATCCCTGCTAGCAACATAGCAATAAAAAAAAACAAAAAGCAAAAAAAAACTATAAAATGGACGTAAAGCTAGTCCTAACCTAAAGGAAACTCAGAGACAGGGCTTTCAATGCTCTTCCTCACTTAAGATGCTAAAATCCCTCTAACAATACTTCCCTTTGAAAGAACCCTGACTTTGACTCTAGGTAGCCTGCAGACATCTGTTAAATAAGTATTAATTTGCCCCAATCTCTTCCTTAACATCCCTGTGAAAATAACATTCACTTACGGATCAGTAATCAAATAAGTTGCAATATACTTGAGGTGAACCCTTTACCCTCTAAGTACTTAGTTTCTTCTTACACGTCTACCCAAGTACAGATGGTCCCCTCGGTGTGGATCCAGAGGTCACTCCCCCTATGGGAGCTCTGGGATTCCCCAGTTGTGATCAAATACCTAACCTGTGCTCCACTCTGTGTTCTGGCCCTTCTGCTGACTAATGGCCGTATGGCCTGAGTGCAGGCTCTGGTCACAGAACAGTTCTCAGCTCTGGGTGAGGTTGGTTAATTGAGTGTGCTTCCTATATGCCTGTTCTGTGTTTCCCTGGGTCCAGGGTACTCAATGTAGCTCTACAAAAGCTGGGCACCACCTCTAGCCCTGCTCTTCCCTGGGAAGACTCTTCCATTTCAGTAGACCCCAAGGCGGTAAACATTGAGTTTCTTGAACCTTGGGTCAACCGAGTTCCACAGTTGACATGCCCTGAACAACTCCAGACCTCGACAACTCCCCTCCTGTGTTTCCAGCCAGAAGTCTGTCCTACATGAGCAGGTGCAACAAAGCACACCATGCTGTCTTTCTGGTGGCTCCACTTCCTCATCCTTTCTCAGGTTTTGCAGTGCAAATCTTTTAAGCTCCCACTCTCTGGAGGCGCTAGAGACTTGGCTTCCTCCTACCACTCATTTAACTGCTTTCCAGAATCTTTACCTCTTGCTTATTGTCTCGTTTTCCATTCTTTGACTTTGTGGATTTACAACTTTTTAAATTCTACTCCTTGTCCTTTGAGAGGGGAGAAGAAGGTATGTATGTTTCATTAAAAAGAAGTCTCCATTCCTCCATCTTTCCCTAACTTTCTTAGAGGAACTGACTATCTGATGCTTCTCAGCACTGTTATATTAGAACTAGACACAGGGACAGCTCATGCTTTAATGCCAGAGCTGATAATAAAAAGGCTCTGTAGGTCCCTGCCTTTGCAACCTCCACTGTTCCCCTTCTTCCCACACATATGTTAATCACGTGCACTAAACCCGTTAGAGGTAAGGCGTTCAATTGCTTTATCTCTTAAGATTTAGAACTCCATATCCAGTGTTGTATATCGTACCAGACTGGTTCAGTGGCAGCATCTACAACTTTCATTTCTCCCAGGCTTCCCTGGTGGCACAGTGGTTAAGAATCCTCCTGCCAATGCAGGGGACACAGGTTCAAGCCCTGGTCTGGGAAGATCCCACATATGGCAGAGCAACTAAGCCCGTGCACCAGAACTACTGAGCCTGCGCCCTAGAGCCCATGAGCCACAACTACTGAGCCAACGCACCCTAGAGCCCGTGAGCCACAACTACTGAAGCCCGTGCACCGTAGAGCCCGTGAGCCGTAACTACTGAAGCCCGCACACCGCAACGAAGAGTAGCCCCCACTCTCCACAACTAGAGAAAGCCCACGTGCAGCAACTAAGACCCAATGCTGCCCCAAAATAATTAATTAATTAATTTTTAAAAAAACTTTCAATTTTCCCTCTGGGGGAAACTGCTGATGCACAGACAAAATTGAAGGGGACCACATAGCCCTGCCTTATTTTCTGGGAGGGCACTGAGTATGACTTATGACAGGCTTGACCTAGAAATCTGCTGGGCTGTAATGTGCCCTCTGGGATTTTACACTGGGAGTAAGAAGGAGTTCTCTATTTTCAGAAGTTGTAGAAATGGCACCTAATGGATACATGATAGACTACTTGCAAACTAAAGTTAAGAGGAAGCAAAAGCTATGGTTAAGATAAGAATGAGCCATTTAATAGAAAAGAATGAAGCAGCCATGGTGTGGAGTGGCAGCCACACTGTAAAAAACCAGGTGGTCAATGGGACACATGGAAAAAGTTCTGTTCCTGGTGGTGTGCCTGTTCTAATCCATGTATGTCTTTACTGTAAACCATCCTCTCCTCTAGGAGATCTACGTAAGTCAGCTGCTTACAACCAAAAGATAAAAAAGACGCAGACCTACTAGAGAATGGACTTGAGGACACGGGGAGGGGGAAGGGTAAGCTGGGACGAAGTGCGAGAGTGGCATGGACATATATTCACTACCAAATGTAAAATAGGTAGCTAGTGGGAAGCAGCCGCATAGCACAGGGAGATCAGCTCGGTGCTTTGTGACCACCTAGAGGGGTGGGATAGGGAGGGTGGGAGGGAGACGCAAGAGGGAGGAGATATGGGGATATATGTATATGTATAGCTGATTCACTTTGTTATACAGTAGAAACTAACCCACCATTGTAAAGCAATTATACTCCAATAAAGATGTTTAAAAAAAAAAAAGGGCTTCCCTGGTGGCGCAGTGGTTGAGAGTCCGCCTGCCGATGCAGGGGACGCGGGTTTGTGCCCCGGTCCAGGAAGATCCCACATGCCACGGAGCGGCTGGGCCCGTGAGCCATGGCCGCTGAGCCTGCGCATCCGGAGCCTGTGCTCCGCAACGGGAGAGGCCACAACAGTGAGAGGCCCGCGTACCGCCAAAAAAAAAAAAAAAAAACCCAGTTAATGTCCTCCTTTTTGTGTGTTTAACCAAAATCCTGTTTTATTTTTAAATTTGAATTTCTGTGACTCAAATGATAGACAGTTTTACTTTATAAAAAGGTACGTTTCGAAAAGGAAAACAGGCTTTTTGTACACCTGGGTTCAAACAAGGAGAAAAACTTAGAAAAATAAAATCCCACATCAGAACAAACATACTAAATGTCCACTGAAGGCACCATTACAAGAGAACTGTGGCACTAGGCATGAGATTTACTTCTATGACTTTTTTTCTGCAACCAGTACAAGGGTGTGAGCCCCTAAGCCGAATGACTCACCTATCATTCTCTCAGGCCCATTCTAACATTCTTCTCTGAACATGCTTCGCTTTGGCCTAGCTAACTAACTGACTTGCCCAGTGGGTATTTCACTGGGGGAAGGGGGTGCTGCTTGATGAGAGATTCTAGCCTCTGGATCCCTCCCAATCCTAACATCCAACTTTCTGGTGAAGGAAAAAGCTCCAAAATAGAAAGTTCACAACTAGAAATAAAAGACAAGGTGGAAACAGCAGAACAAAAGCAATGACCTGCAGCACTTCACTGAGGTGCTTCCCAGAAGCAAAAGCTTCACACTGATAGTACAGGATTCATGAAGCCCCAGTGCAGGGCAGCAAAGGGACAAAGGATGGAAACAAATGCAGCTGGCGAGTTTCGTTACCATGGCAATCCACAAAGCTCCAGTCAGCAGTGGAAGACTTGTAGACATAGAGGCAGGTAGAAAAGAGGGCCTAATCCAGGGATTTACACTGAGCTAGATTTGCAGTGGTAACTAAATTTTTAAGAGGGGAAGCAAAGGGAATTAACACAAGGGTGAGCCAAGGAGAGAATGGATGGGGGAGAATCCCCAGTTAGGTGTCCAGTCTTTGCTCACGTATAAAGGACTACACCTCCTATGCCTACCTCCCCCACAAATTTGAACACTGTCCTGAAATATTTAAGAGAACAGTCATGTTTATAAAAGGAACACATGAGCCTGCCTGGTGGCATCCCTGCTCTAACATACAGGAAAATGCAACAGGCCTTGGATTTCCAGGAGACACAAGTTGGGAAATGAAAAAGAGTTAACAGGAAAGACAAAGATACAGCATATACTTCACTAATCTTTACACTCCTCCCTCCCCCCATTTTCATCTATTAAAAGGAGGAGGATAGACAAATACCACAGGAGGATGTGATAGGGAGAGGGCGTTAACCTCAAGGCCCCAAAGGAGACTGCAGTGAGGTCTGTCTATCCCTCCCTGTCTTGAACCTGACCAGTGAGTCAAATCAAGGGCTCAGAGCAAATCAGTTACAACCACTGACTGCAGAGCCCAGTTTCAGAAAGCAGAAACTAGTCTGAAGAGAATTAGCCTTGCGACTCGACCAATATCCTCCAAGGAACACTCTCACTGAAACCAGGCCTCACCACTGGCCTTTGTGAAAAGGAAGGTTTCAGGGGTAGTTTTCGCCTCCAAAATGAGCAAATGCCACCCTTCCAGGTAGGGCTTCTGGTCAGGAAAACCCCATGTAAATCTTACGGCTCAATGCAGGATAGTGTCCAATCTCTCTTAGCAAAGTAAAACCTACTGAAAATGGGTTGAAAATAAGCTACTATGCCTGACATTTTTAAAGAAAGAAAAGCTGCTTAGCTGGGATATTACTAGAGATTCATAAAGGCAATGTTCTTATTCTTTCGGGCAAGAAGGACAGGAGTCAATTTGCTCAAAATAACTAGATATTCAAGCCCAGAGAGGAGCGTTGTAGGAAGAAGCTCCACCATGCAGGCAGCAAATGCTTCACTGCCAAGTGCAGAGAGGCCTCCCCCAAAACACAGGGAAGCTAACACTTGTGGGTCACTTTATGAAGAGCCTCACAATATGGGTCACAAGGACGACGTCAGAATAAACAGTGAGGACTTCCCAGTGCACAGGACCACGCTGGAAAAAAGAAGCTGTACACATTTTTCCTTTTGTGTAAAAAATTACACTTTTTTAAAAAGTAAGGAAACTCAATGTCTAGGACAATACGTAAACATTCTTCCATTATTTTATTATCACTGAAGAGTAGGATGTCACCTTTCTTTTGTTGTCTAAAACTTCTGAAGAAAAATACATTTAGCTTCCATTAAAGGATCTAGTTGTACAACCTCATTTTTAAAATTTGATTGTTGAACAAGGTATTTTTTGAAGCTGGTTTATTTTTATTTTGCCTTTCCGAGACTGACCTTGTAACACTTAACCATAAAATGCTATTGCCTCATAAAGTCTCTTAATACAGGCATACCTTGGAGATATTGTGGGTTTGGCTTCAGACCACTGCAGTAGAGTGAATATCGTAATAAAGAGAGTCACATGAATTTTCTGGTTTCCCAGTGCATATACAAGTTATGTTTATGCTATACTGTACAGTCCATTAAGTGTGCAATAGCATTTTGTCTAAAAAATAGTACATACCTTAACTTAAAAATACTTTATTGCTAAAAAAATGCTAACAATCATCTGAGCCTTCAGCGAGTTGTAGTATTTTTGCAACAGTAATATCAAAGATCACTGATCACAGATCACCATAACAGATATAACAGTAATAATGAAAAGTCTGAAATATTTTGAGAATTACCAAAATGTGACACAGAGACATGAAGTGAGCAAATGCTATTGGAAAAATGGTACCCATAGACTTGCTTGGTGCAGGGCTGCCACAAATCTTCAATTTACAAAGAACGTACTATCTGTGAAGTGTGATGAAGTGAAGCACAATAAAATAAGGTATGGCTGTACTTTATTCTTAAAATAAGACGGTTTCCGGCTTCCCTGGTGGTGCAGTGGTTAAGAATCCACCTGCCAATGCAGGGGACATGGGTTCAAGCCCTGGTCCAGGAAGATCCCACATGCCGCGGAGCAACTAAGCCTGTGCACCACAACTACTGGGCCTGCGCTCTAGAGCCCACGAGCCACAACTACTGAAGCCTGCACACCACAACTACTGAAGCCCGCATGCCTAGAGCCCGTGCTCCGCAACAAGAGAAGCCACCGCGATGAGAAGCCCGTGCACTGCAAAGAAGAGTAGCCCCCACTCGCCGCAACTAGAGAAAGCCCATGCACAGCAATGAAGACCCAATGCAGCCAAAAATAAGTAAATAAAATAAATAACATTTTAAAAATCATATAAAAAAATAGAGGGTTCCCCCCCCATTTTCAACCACAGTCAAGGGATTATTTTCACATTTTTAAAGGACTATTTAAAAAAAAGAATATGTGACTGAGATTGCACCTGGCTTACAAAGCCTAAATATTATCTGACCTGTGACTGAAAAACTCTGCTAACCCCTGAATTAGACTAGCAACAGCATGCTCAACACAAAGAAATATACCTTGGTCTACTTTTTTTGAAACATTGCTTCTAATACCAAGCCAGGCACATTGCATTGTTCCACCTTCATCTGATGAGAGACCTGGCCAGGAGAGCACTGCAAGGCAGGCCTCAGTTTATTCTTCTCTAGACTTTAATTTTACCATCTTTAGGGATTCACAGAGTTCCTAAATTTAAATCTCAAATCCTACCTTAATATTAGGTAGGATTCATGTAGTTTATGGGCCATTTGCCCAATGCTCACATTAATTCACAGTTTGAGAAACATCTTCATGAAATATCAACAGTGCTAGGTAGTGTATGGTCAATGCCAGATGAGGGACTGTACAAATGCTGAGGAAAGTAGATGGTGTCAGAGGGTCTGAGTAAGACAGAGATGGGGGCAAGGCCCAGATACAAGGCATTCTGTGGCAGGGAGGGAAGCCAAGCTGAAGCACTGACACTGAGACGTACTTGGGCTCCTGTTGTAGTGTTTTATATAGAAATTTCATAACAGGCAGTGATATAAACACTCTGGGGTTACAGCCTCAATATGACAGTGCTGGGAAAAGTACTTTAGTGTATTCCTTACTGTACTGAAAAAAGGACAGTCTCATCCCATTCCTCTTTTCCTGAACAATCAAGTAAATTTGGAATCTTTGGCATGTGGCCAAACTCCAGGGGAGTGACTAAGCACATCAACTGGCTACGTGCAACCCTACCCTGCGCTGCTGCCAACCTAGGTGGTTTTCACAGGTCTAACTCCAGGCACTATAAAGTGTGCAGGGCTCGGCTCCCTGCCTGAGGAGAACAATGGTCAGGTATTTTCTTTAAGAGACATTTTTAACCAGAAGTTAACTTCTGGGTGTCAGGAATTGACAGGGAAGTTCTGCCTATCAAAGATTGTCCTCAGAGAGGATTTAAATGACTACATCTCCCCCCGAATCTGGGACTGACGCATGATGCCAAGATGCCTAGGGGAGAGAGGCGAGCCATTGCCTAAGGAATTTGGGGCGGGGGCGTAGTGGCTAAGTGTGGTATATAAATGTGAACGCTGGAAGGCAAGGAGACATCTGTGTGTTCAGCGGCTGAAATAAAAGCTGGAGCCTACATCCACATCAACTAAATATTTCCACTGCTCCGAGTCAGTGAAACGCAGTGCATGGCTGCTCTGGTCTGCTTGCTTCTCCAGAAATTTCTTGGTCTATGACAAACCTATTTGAGCTTTTTCTTTTGCGTTATACCTTTACATCTAAATAGCTGATACTGACCCAACCACCGAATACAGAGTTGAGGTAATCTGCCCTCTGCTTACAGCCCTAATTTGCCTCCTCGTTTGCTCCTGGGTGTCCACAGAGTGGGCTGGCCATCGAGGCCCTCTATAATTTCATCCTCTATACGTTAATTTCATATTTCACAAAAGAGCTCAGTAAAAGTTTCTATTTGAGCGAATATACAGATATTTTAAGAAGGGTCAAAGGAGCAAAGAAGAAGAGCAAAAATAAATATAAGGCATGGAGTATGATACAGCTGAGAATATTCTTTGAAATTAAAAACAATGAGTGGCGGGCTTCCCTGGTGGCACAGTGGTTAAGACTCCGCCTGCCAATGCAGGGGACACGGGTTCGATCCCTGGTCCGGGAAGATCCCACATGCCGCAGAGCAACTAAGCCCATGCACCACAACTACTGAGCCTGCGCTCTAGAGCCTGCGAGCCACAACTACTGAGCCCGCGTACCACAACTACTGAGACTGCATGCCGCAACTACTGAAGCCCGCGTGCCTAGAGCCCATGTTCCACAACAAGAGAAG
Source organism: Hyperoodon ampullatus (assembly GCF_949752795.1). NCBI lineage: Eukaryota > Metazoa > Chordata > Mammalia > Artiodactyla > Ziphiidae > Hyperoodon > Hyperoodon ampullatus. Next base: position 133,264,039 of record NC_136917.1, on the reverse strand, counting down.
CCACAATGAGAAGCCCACGCACCCCAATGAAGAGTAGCCCCCGCTCACCACAGAGAAAAGCCCACGCGCAGCAACAAAGACCCAAATCAGCCAAAAAAATATAATAATAAAATAAATAAATTTACAATAAAATAAATAAATTTATTTTAAAAAAACGGTGTCACCGTTTATATGTCACCATTTTATTTTCAGAGATCTGCATCACCTGACCTTCTTCGAAATAACTGGACTAGGGTCCAGCTCAAGTAGTCAACAAAGCAAGGGAGCCTGATTAACAAGAGATTCCCAGAGAGCTTGTAGACCTTAGCAGCCTCCTCCCAAGGCCCCTATTTCCCCATCTGTGAAACGGTGGCAACCATCCCTCCTCTCCTACTTCATGGGAGCTTTCAGAAGGAGTCAAAACTTAAGAGTAGTGTAAATGCAAATCGTCATCAATATCAACCAAACCTCAGATTCTTAGTTCTCTCTCATAAAGAGGGACTTAAAGATACTGACACACAGGGGAGGGAATAACAAACCACAAAAGTAGCCCTGGTGATGTCTGGCTCTGGGGCAGACAAACATTCAAAAGCCGTTCAGTGTAGTCACAAACTTTGCTTTGGGAAAAGTTCTCAGGATATATTAATAGCTCTAGCCATTGCTAGCCTTCCCCTTCTGCCCCACTCCCCATGTCCTGTTGAAAGAGAAAAAAATATGGTGGCTCCCTTTAGAAAACATGGTAATTATTCCTAGAAAGATAAATGAACAGAGATTGCTAGAACAGTATTTGCTGTTACTACCGTCAAATAAGTCACATTTCCCATGGCACATTTTCAGAAACATTTGGGAGACTATTTTAAAAAGGAAGCTCTAAATTCTGCTGAATTGGTACCCTGTTGCTTCCTCACAAAATTAACATAAGATGAAAGCCTTGCAATTTGCAGAAATGTTGAAGAAGCCAAAAATTAGCTCTACTGAAAAGGTTTTGAAGTTTGGGTTTGAATTTTATATAACACATCTGCAATTTTTACATTTTATAAATTTTACGTTCTTTCACTTTTTGGAATTTTTTTTTTCAAATAAAAGGAAGATTTGGTAAAACTGATGTTAAATTCTCTCTAAATGAAACCAAATAACTCCCAGCAGCCTACTCTTAACAATACACATCATGAATCTTTAATCCATGTCATGCATTTAATATCATATAGCACTTAACGTGATCAGAGGGGGAAGGGGAATGGGGAACAGCAAATTTACACGCACAACTGTATAAAAGATCCACTTACGAAGAAACAAGACAAAAATTACAGCTCATCTGTAAGGTAGAGAACTTCTCCTCTCCCTTCTTTTCCCACCAAATTTTGATAATTTTATACATACAGAGAGACACACGGACACAGAAGACATTATAAAAAATAAAAGTCAATTAAATTGACGTTTAAAGACCCCTTGTGTGTGCCCTAAAGCCTGGTCTTCCACTAACTACTCTCACTACACACTTCCTCTCTAGTTTGATATGCAAAATATGGGTGCCAGTCTTCTCTAACTCTTCGCTGTTGACTCTGTATAATGCAGGTGCAATTAGATTCGCCATCGGGAGACTGTATAGATGACAAGCTCCTGAAGCAGCAACTGGCTCTCCCTGAAGTTAGAACCTTTCTAGTCCCATGGAAAGCAGTCTGGGAAATGGTTCACAAAGTGGAAGGAAAATAAAACCTGCTCAAATAGGAGCAACAACAGCTGCCTTCACGTGCAATAAACGCCAGGGCTCTCGTCAGGGTGAGGTCGTTAGGGGCAGCAGCCACCTTGGCCTGTATTTCAGAGCAGTGACCTGCTGGGATTACACAGAAGCTGTTTGCATGTTCCAGAAAACCTCTTCAGAAAATATGTCCCAAAGTAAGGGGACACGTCACCTAATTCTTAGCACCAGGCTTGCAGACTTGATGGTTATCTGTTTAGGCCTCTACCATTGTCAGAAAAGTGACAAGTGTCCTCCACCACTTGTCTGCTTCAAGAGTAAAGACTCCCTATTATCCTGAAGGTTCCCAATTTGCAGCTTGCTATACAACGCGCCTGCCTGCTTCCTCTAAATGAAGGACAAAAGCTGTTTCAAACAATTGTAACTGGCTTTGGCAGGAGCACAGGCATCCATTTCTCCTCTGAACTAGTGCAGCCAGCAATGGCTTACAGCTGACTGAGAAGTGAAGCCGATGAGAATGTCGGAGGGGTCTCACAGGGGAGGACACCAAAGCTGAACACATAAAGTGCAGGCAGCACGTATGCCACCATCAACAGACACAAAGTACTTACTGCCACGAACACCATGCAGTACATGGAGAACGAAGAGTGGCCCGAGTAAAAGGACAATCTAGAAGAGAAAGAAAAGAAACATTAATTTTCTCTCCTAGAAACCAAGATTTTTTTTTTTTTTTTTTTTTTTTTGCGGTACGCGGGCCTCTCACTGTTGTGGCCTCTCCCATTGCGGAGCACAGGCTCCGGACGCGCAGGCTCAGCGGCCATGGCTCACGGGCCCAGCCACTCTGCGGCATGTGGGATCCTCCCGGACCGGGGCACGAACCCGCGTCCCCTGTATCGGCAGGCGGACTCTCAAGCACTGCGCCACCAGGGAAGCCCAAAGGATATTTTTTATTTCATAAATCTCCTTACCTCCCCAGTGTACACAGCTCCCTCTCCTTACCTTCAGAAATCAGAAGGGTGGGGCAGGGGGCAGTTAAGTAGTCCTAGGAGGGCCTGAGGTCCGACGTCTACTCAGCATCATTTTATTGATACTTTTAGGATGGGTAATGAGTCACTGAGAACAAACTTGCCAAGCATTTCTGAAGTAGTACATGACAAGCTATAACTGGCATAAATGGCCTGACTTTATTACATAAAGACTTCTGAGACCATGATTTAAGTTTTATTTTCCACTTGAAGGGTTTGTCCCTGAACAGCAGTAATGAATACCTCCTTTGGAACACTCACAAAGTTGGCTACTTTTTAAGAAATAAATTCAAAAATTTTAAAGTGTTATTTTAGCATCTTGCCTTAGATTTCCCACCAGATTAAGTGCTTTTGTTTGACATTTATTTTCACACTGTGCACTGATAGTCCTGTACCTGATGAGCCAGCTCTTTCATTATTATAGTCTATAAACATCTAGGTATCATCTTTCTACCTAAAAATGACAGCATGCTTACAAAACTTAATTCTATTGCACTTAAGAACAAAACCAAGAGGAACCAGGTTCTTAAGTATCTTACTTATTACACCCTACTTGGTTCAAAAGGAATTTGGTTCCCCTGATTCAGAGAGGAGAAAAGACTCCTAAAACACGTATCAGAAAGTCATGTGTGTACGTCTGGCAACTGAGAGTAAGCAGGAGAGTGGAGATTTCCTACGCAGATACTGATGATGACTCCACCAAGAATTATGATAGTCTTTTTTATAATCAGATACATTCCTAAGAAAGAGAATATTCCAACTTCCTGGGCCAAACAGGATTTACGTAATGAAACTTGATCATTATCCTGGGTTTAATCTACGTAAAACAAGAAAAATAAATCACTTTTAGCCTTCCCAACTACTTGGCTATTGAAAGATCAATACAAATCCTTGTTTTAAATCAGATAATTTGAGCAGAGTTCTGTACATTTTATGGCTAGTTTCAGTAAGTTATATTGAAGAGCCTAAAGTTAATAAAAGCCGATTTCAAGGATTGTCAAATCCCATCAAGACAACATGACCATGATCACAGAAATGTTCTCAAAGCCAAGCAAGTTAAAAGTTTCACTGAAACTCCATGTTCAGAGTATTCACTGTAGATTGTGCCACAAAAATCATAAAAACCAAACTCATGTAATGGCTTCGAACACCTCTAATTCATTCACAGGGTGATTTCATTAGTTGAAAACAAAATGGTTTTAGTTGTTTATTCTGAATATGTAAACAGATATTTTATCCAGTTTAAGATCAGCCAAAGAAGTCTGGCTCTGACTTCGACAGACAGGGATTAAAAACATAAAGGGAGAGCTTAGAGACTCAGTCTCTAAGTCTTCACCCACAGTAAGTTATCAAACACATCATGGTAACATTGGCTTTTATTTCCATTCAAAAGAAAACAATAAAACACCAAAAACATGAATTCAAATTATTTTCATATTCCATACAAATCTCTTTATTGATGTCTCTAGGAGATACAGCTTTTAAGGGCATTTTATTATGTCCATAATTCTCAAATGAACAAACAATTGTGTGGATACTTTAATAAAATCCAAAGAGTAGTCAAAATGCAGATTGTTTTCATCACAGTGACCTCAACTGAAAAGTTTAAGATTTTGGCCCTGGTCTAAGAAACCTGCTCTGTTCTTAAGATTTTAACCAATCCTAGACTACCATCTCACTTCACTATAGCCACTCTGATGAAAGTAATACATACAGTAACAATTTAAGCTAGCTTTCCATCAAAGCTTATGAAAGACTATTCAAAAAGAAAATTTACAGAGATAAAAATATATTCAGAAATGCAGCTGTTTGCACTAACTCTGGGGCATGGTCTAGTAAACAATGAGCAAGTAGACTGGTCTTGACTATGTAACTTGCTGGGAATGGGATTCTGTTCCAAATAGCAAACTTAAGATGACTTTTTTTCTTAACATTTGTCAGCCAGGGCATCCCCTTCTCCTGGGAGAACTCATTAAACCTGGTCTGAACCCCAAAATCGTAGCCTTAAGAGTGTTCACAGCCATCCGCCCACCCCAACCCACCAGAGTCTGAGTTCCTACTCCTCAATTCACCATAACATCGACATCAGCATTCAGCCTTACAAACTGCAAAGACAACCAAATCCAGCTTTTATCAGTCATCAGAAGCAATCACCTCACACCAAGTGCTTCTTAATTTTTAATGGCATTTACTAAGCATCCTGGGGCTCACGGGGAGGTTAAATCACAAGTAACCTCCTAGCCACCTCACTGCTCTCCTGCCACCACCTGACTTTCCTTCCTTTCCTCTTCCCAACTCACAAAACAGTAGAAAACACCTTTAGTTATTCTTTTAGTTGAAAATGTCTTTATTTTGCATTAAGTCTTGAATGATGATACCTTGAATTCTAGGTTGATGATTTTTTTCTCATCACTTTGAAGATATCATCATACTATCTTCTGGTAACATGTGAGCCATATGTCTTTCTGAGTTATATGTCTTTTCTCTGTAATTGCTTCCTCTACCCCCAAAGTCTTCAATATTCTGCAGTTTTGTTATCATGTCTCTAAGTGTGACTTTCCTTTTATTTATCTGATTTAGTATCCGTTGGCTTCCTATGGCTGAGGATTTGGATACTTCACCAGTTTTGGATAGATAGGTCTCAGTAATTTTATCTTTGAACTGTGTATCCTCCATCCTATGATCATTTTTCTGAGATTCTGATTCAACATGTTAGACATTTCATTCTATCCTTCCACATCTCTTAACCTTTATTTTCTATTTTTAATCTTGGTCTCCTCAGGTCTATCTTCCCTCCCTTTCACTGTGTCTAATCTGTTTAATCAATCTGTTTTTTAAATTTTAATTACCATGTATGTATCATTTATAGAAGATCTCTTTGGATCTTTTGCAAATCTGTCTAGTGAATTTTGATTCTCTTGATCCTACATCATATTCTCAGTCTCTTCTTAATTTACTTCTATACAGCAAATATGTTGATTTTATATTCTATAGGGTAATTCTAATATCTGCAATCTTTGAGAGTTTATGTAGTTTGTTTTATCTGCTGACTCTCACTTAGAATAGATTATATGTTCATTTATATTAGAGTATGAGCTCATATTCTTGGGACTCTGCCTGCAGGGAAGCTTAAGAGTCCTTGCTTTAAAGAGAATTCTTCCAGAAATATGTGTTCTCTTCTGCTGGATTCACTATCAATCCACTTCAAACTTCTCCTTTTTTTTTTTCTTTAAGCCACACAGATAGTATGAATTCTGTCCTCAGAAGAGTACAAGTATGATATTATGATTAAGAATTCTTTTTGATGGTTCCTCCTGGGAGGATGTTGCCCTTTGAGAGTCCTTATATTATCCACGGGCCTTCCATTTGTCTTTTTATACTGCTCTGGCCTCAGCCTTTATCTCCTGTGCCCCATGTTCAGAGACTATCAAAACTCAGGCTCTAGGCTACCAGGAATTGGCAGGTACTTTCAGGGCACACATCAAATCTACAGCATTAACTGACCCCAGCCTCATAAAAATGCCTTTACTCTCCCACCAGCTCAGCTACTTGTTTAAAAGATTTGTATGTATTTTAAGATTTATGTATATTTTAATATATAATACAAAACATGTGCATATGTATATGCGTGCTATATCATCTAGCATGTTTAGTTGAACTGTATCAGTAAGCATTTCTAATCCTCCATATTGCCAGAAATAGAAGCAATCTTTTTTTTTAAACATCTTTATTGGAGTATAATTGCTTTACAGTGTTGTGTTAGTTTCTACTGTATAACAAAGTGAATCAGCTGTACATATACATATATCCCCATATCCCCTCCCTCTTGCGTCTCCCTCCCACCCTCCCCATCCCACCCCTCTAGGTGGTCACAAAGCACTGAGCTGATCTCCCTGTGCTATGCGGCTGCTTCCCACTAGCTATCTACCTTACATTTGGTAGTGTGTATAAGTCCATGCCACTCTCTCACTTCATCCCAGCTTACCCTTCCCCCTCCCCGTGTCCTCAAGTCCATTCTCTACGTCTGCGTCTTTAGAAGCAATCTTTTTTTAAACAAGACTTAGAACTAATAAAATGTTATCTAAAATAAACTGCTCTACTAGGAGACACAATAGTTTGGCAAAAACAGTTTGTTTTTAACTATAAAGTGGCCAGCACTCACAAATGTTTCCAATTATTACTATTCCACCAGTTCACTGGGTATGCCAAAGTGGCTCTGTTGCAAATTAGGAGAACTTCCTTTTTTCTCCTAAAATTCATCCTAAAATTGCTTCCTAAAGCATTCTAAAGCAGAAAGGTTGTCAAAAGACTGTTAATGGTTACAAGCTATTGAGTACCTTCTATGTTCAGGTACTTAATACCCAGAATTTCCACTCTTTACAAAAACCCCCATAATAGGAACTGTCAATCCTATTTTACACATAGAGAAAACGGAACCTCCCAGAGGTTCAGCAACTAGCTCAAAAAGTCACATCACTTTGAGGTTTAAATCTGACTCTTCCCAGCTCTTCCCCACCATACCATGATTCCATCCCTGTGAATGCCAGGCAAGCCCAGCATCAATGTTAATCCTGCCATCTCCAGGAAGGGAGCGCCCATCAGAAAGAACAGGAGTCACTGCTTATACATGGCAACGTGTGTGAAGTAAATATATGAAGAAGAACTTAGATGATCTGTGACAAAATAAATGTCATCTATGTGCAAATAATCATCTTAAGAGAATACTAATTTGTTCTTTGTATGCTATAAAGACCAAATAAAAGGAAGTCAAATTGCAAAATGAGGCATTTTCTCCAAATGTTATTTCCTGATTATAAAGTTTACATAACAGCAAATTAACTTGAAGGACATGTTAAATTTCCCTTCTGTGATAACCTTTAAACATGGACTGATCCTGTAAAAGAGTTAAAATATGTCCCACACAACTGTACATAGGAGGAATGACCCTTAGTGAACAATTTCCCCATATTCATCCTACTTTATTTCAAAAGGATTTGTAAAACCAATAACTGTTACTAAATGCTTAAGCAATGAGATATCAAGTTATTATCTTAAAAAAAACTCACATCTAAGATACTTGGGGACTCAAGTAGGCTATAAAATGGGACAAATTAGTACTTTCATACTCAATTGATACAAGCACACACTTCTAAGAGGGTGGTCTGGCAACATCTATCTAAATGTATCTATCTATATGTAATTCCACTTCAAGGCATCAAGGCATCCTAGAGAAACACAGCACCAGCACAAAGATGTTTGCTGCAACACTGCTGGCAACTCAAGGACCCAAGAGATGATTCTATCACTGTTTTTCTGAATACTACAAATCAGCTAAAAGGAATTAAGTAACTCTATGTGAACTGACAAAAAATTATCTCCAGGATATATTTTTAAATGTCATTTATGTAAACCACATAAAACTATATTTCACATTTAATGTAAAAATACATAGAAAACAACAGAAAGGATACACAAACTGTTAACAGTGGCTCTGGGGAAAACTACCAAATGGGGATTAAAAAAAACTTTCACATTTTACAGTAATGGTATTAGAAACACAACCTGTTATTATAGGGATAATATATATATATGAAAATATTTTAAATGGTAATCAAAGTGTCTTCAATATGCTTGCTATAAATTTCCTACAAACCCTTCCCCACTACACACACACACACACACACACACACACACACCCCACCCCAAACTCCTCTTGCTGAGCAATAGTTTCCCTGAGAGCTTCTCTGCCAAGCGTGCTACTACTTGGAGTACAAAAGCAGCTCCCCGGGACTTCCCTGGTGGCGCAGTGGTTAAGAATCCATACCTGCCAATGCAGGGGACACGGGTTCGAGCCCTGGCCCGGGAAGATCCCACATGCCTCGGAGCAACTAAGCCTGTGCGCCACAACTACTGAGCCCACGTGCCGCAACTACTGAAGCCCGTGTGCCGAGAGCCCGTGCTCCACAACAAAAGAAGCCACAATAATGAGAAGCCCATGCACCGCAACGAGGAATAGCCCCCGCTCACCACAACTTGAGAAAGCCCACGCAAAGCAATGAAGACCCAACGCAGCCAAAAATCAACCAATCAATAAATAAAATTTAAAAAAATAAACTTTGTCCCTATTTAAAAAACAAAAACAAAAGCAGCTCCCTACCTATAAGTTCATGCCCTGAACCCAGCAGTGACTCAGGCCCTAGAAGCCCGTTTTCACATCTTTCAATGAAATGTTGGACATTTATGTGTATTTTTAAATATCACAAATTGTGTTTCCAATAAAAAAAATGCACATAATTTAAAACCACTGAAATTCAGTATATTAACTCTGGTTATTACAAGTAACAGAGCCAATACACATGTTAGTTTAATACTGAGTGTCTGAAGAAGGAAGATTTTTTAAAGAGATCAGACTGTCTAGAAATACAAGAACTGCAGAGTATCTCTGCTCTAAAGGATACAGAGACAAAGACAAAGGTAATAAATGGTGGAGGAACATAAGATGATCCCAACCAATTTAATTTAAATAAAATACAACAAAAATAATGTAAATTCACCTTATATCCTTGAACCACCCAGAGATTGAAAACTTATTTAATCAGCAGCAAAAACCCTGTCATACATTACCCTGTCATACATTCCTTGAATTATTTTTACCATGATTTTATTATATTTATATATAAAGCTATGCCACATTATATGGGGTCAATTTTAACCAAGCCACTTTATACATAAAAGTAATATGCCTATCTGAAATAAGTCACGTTACTGTTCAATTTTACTCATTAATATTAAAGCATCAAACACCACTGCATAGCCACTAACATCAGTTAATCATATACCAAACAATCAAATATCCGCAGATATTAGATCATGAACCTTAAGGGAGAGAAGCCAGCAGGACCACGGAAAATGAAAAAAAGGAGAAAAAAAGTAAGAGACAATTGGTACATGCATAGGGTGTTTCTAACTCTTGATTTAATGAACCATTTGATGACTAAAAACAAATGATCATGTGTCTTGTGTCTAGGGAAGAATCTTGCAAAAAGCAGGAATCTGGAAAGTAGGAAGTTGCTGAGAACCTTCAGATAAAGGAAAGCAGAACTGTGTGTGTCTTGAAAATCAGGTGACGGGAAGAAATGGTCCCAAATTCTCATCAGGGAAACTGTGTGACTCTAACAACAGATGAGGAGAGAGTAGGTATGACAAAGGGTAAAACATGAATAGATGCACTAACTAGGGGAAGAAAGGTCACAAGTTTCCTTTGGCATGGGGGAAAATTCATGACCTGGTGCAGAAAGACTCAAATCACCTAAGCCACCTTATCTAAGCCAGTTAAAAAGGAAACAAGCGGCAAGCGGTAGATTAAACAAAGGACACAGTATGAAGTATTCGATGCGGCAACTAATAATACCTTGCCTACCAACCTTTTGAAAACACGTTGAACAAGGAGACTACTTGCTAAAAGGGAAAAGATTTCAGAGTAAGACAGAAGGAAGGACAGTTCTAAATCACCTTCAAAGTTGTTTATCTTTTTTAAGAGGCAGGATTGCTAGCTAGGGGCAAGATGGAGAGATTTTTAGTTTAAGCCCTCCCCCAAAAAGACAACACCAAGGCCAAGAAAGCCTATTAGCACCTAGCTAGTACGCTCCACTTCCAACCCTAACGTGGAACATGAAATCACCACCAACCCTTGGGCACCAGGGTCAAGAAGGATGAGGCTCAAGACATCAATAAAACTGTCTTTAGAACTGCACCAATGCAGAACTTTAGATCTGAGCTGAAGCAGACACTGCCAGGGGCAAGAGAAGAGACAAAGGCCCACATAGATGTAAAACTATTAGAGCCCAACAGGAAGCTGGCCAGACAGGTCACTCTTGGTTCCTTTCAGATTAGACCAGATTACATCAGTAGAGATCATGCTACAGGACTAGCAGAGTGCCACTTAGAGAAACCTTTCTACATGATGGAGAAAAGCAGAAAAGTCACATTTCCTTTAGTATCTCAACTCCTTCTGCTGTTAAATTATATCGATTCCTACTAAAATTACCCATTTTAGTGTATATTTAGATTAGAATTAAGTGGAGGAAAGCTAAATATTTTTTACAAGTATAAAAACAGAGTTACTCTCCTGTTTCAAACCCTTCATGAGCACAAACTGCTGAATAACAGACCCTTCACAAGCCCCACCAATCTCTCATCTGCTACCAAACTACTTACATTTCCCAACACACACCATGTTTCACACTCTCTGAGCTTATTCGTCCCTCTGCCTGGCCTGGGCTTCCCACTTTTCTTTAATAATTATATAAGAGCCACTGTTTCCTCCAAGAAACCTTTCTTGAACAGCTAGGTTGAAGTTACTGCTCTTTCTTTCTCCACAAAGGAGAGATCATCAGCACTCAATGAACACATCTGTCTTAGCACCAACCTTCTTACAGTAAAATCATCTATAACTGTACTCTCTTCCTCCAATATATCAGATGGGTAGGGGTGGAACAAGACTTTTTAAATAGGAACTTCTGTATTTTTTTATTACATAAGATATGTTCATTATAAAAATTCAGAAGGTACAGCTAAACAAAAGAAAAATTGCTGGTAAACTCCCATCCTCCCTGGCTGAGATCACATCTTAATTCATCTTGTATCCCTAACACCCAACATCATTATCACGCACAGGGTAGGTGCTCAATTTATTTTTTTAAGCTAAAGTAGAACCTAATCTCTTGAATAATCATTTAATTATCCCAGAAAATATTACACTCTTACACTTTTCATAGTTTAAACATTACATGCAAATCCACCTTTTCTGCCCATCCCCCCACCACCCACAAGAAGTACACCTCAGCAATCTTGTGTTTTGTTAGTTGTACTGAACAAAATGCATAAAATAAAACTAAGGAAAATATGTTATCTTTGCGTGATAATTTCATCATGTAATTAAATGCTATGCTTAGCTTAGTCTATGCCAATAAATTGTAGCAAGCCACATACGATAAATTATCGGATTTTAACAGCATTGCCCTCTGCTGTGTTTCCCCTCACAGTGGTTAGGAATTCTGACTTTATCATCAAAGTTCAGGGGAATTAGGAGTTTCAATGTCAAAATGTTACGAGCTTAAACATACAGTACCTAATGCATGTTTCCCAACACATCTGGCAAACATTTTAATAACGTGTGTAAAATGTCCAGAAACCTTTTTTACTTTACGATCAAAAGCAATCAGATTAGTAGAGCAGATGATATCCACAACGATGAAGTGACAGATATATTCTGTTGCAAATAAAAAACAATTTAAGTTTTTTAAAAGCATTCTCAAAGCAAATGTAAGTGGCCAAAACCCAAAGCAAAACAACAAGGGCTGACAAATAAGGAGAAAGGTTTTACGTATTGTCTGAATGCTACTTTCCATTGCCTCTATGAAGCATGTTCTCAATTCTGAAAAGATGCATTTCTATCCTTCAATAAAACAAAATCCTGAAAACTCCCCAACTTCTTCGTAGTTTCCAAACGTTACCTGAGAAGCAAAACATTGCAGCTGCAATAGATTACATAAGAAAAAAGAAAAGAGAACGTTAGCCAAGTACATACATGTTAAGCTCATTTATTATATAAATGAATAGTAATGTTATTAGATAATGTCATCTAGTGTCTTCCCAAACCTCACTCTCCCAAAAGAGGAGCATTAAAAATCCCATAGCAACACAAGCTTTTTCTGTCTGCTTACTCAATAGAGAACAGCATCACAAGAAAGTCAAGATCGAGGCACCTAGAAGTCATTACGTTACTGACCAGTAACCTGTTAGGAAATCAGCTGGCCCAGGTGAGGCTAGTGCCATTTTGGTACAGCAAAGTCACAAGACAGAGCAGGGCTTGCTCCTCAAACTAATGTACGGAGATCTTGTTCAAAATGGAGAGTTTATGGGTAGGGCCAATGCTGGGATGCAAGACTCTGCATGTCTAACAAGCTCCCAGGTGATACCCAGGCTGCTGATCAGAGCAGAGAACCACACTTTCAATAGCAAAGGGAGAGAAATGAGAAGAAAAGTAATTTTGACCTCAAGTAGGAATACACTCAGGATTAAGTCAACAGTTTGGGTACTTTTTGAAGATAGTCACATCCAAGGGAATGATGATGCTTTTCCTGTTTTCCATCTTCTCTTTTTATCACAAAACCTACTTAAAACAGAAAAATACTGTGTTTTATTTAAAAATCACTCTAATGCAGATTTCAATTCTTTGAATATGTAGCTAATAAAACCCATACGTTAGGCTTGTTTTGCTGTTCACAAATTCAACTTACTTCCTACCTCTCAATAAAAATATTTATTTGCTATTAGACGAAAATAGCTAAGGGTATTGTTCACATTTATTTTGAATGAAAACTTACACTTTACCACTTGATCCATGGGGTTTATCATTATATTTTAATCTGGAAAAAGTACTCACTAATATATCTATGAAACTTTTCTTTTCATATTTCAAAGGTGGCAATGTGGAATTCAAGAGTTCTAAGGAGAAGGTACAAAGCATCAATATGAAATAATCAGCTGATGACATGTTAATATGATTTAGTAGCCTTTTAACATTTAATATAAAGCACTGGTTGATTTATTAAAACCCAAGGATATGTGTCATCTTAATATATCCATTGCAAGACCTACATTCTAATTCAAAAACTGAGAAGAAAATCCAAGGGGTAATTCAAAAAGCTGATGGATTTGTTCATAATTAATTATCTAAACAAGCATTTAAAAGGGGAGGAGGGGAATAGAATGAAATGTCAAACATCTAAAACTTTTTTTTTTTTTTTTTTAGTTTCTGCTTTATAACAAAGTGAATCAGTCATACATATACATCTGTTCCCACATCCCCTCCCTCATGCATCTCCCTCCCTCCCACCCTCCCCATCCCACCCCTCCAGGCGGTCACAAAGCACCGAGCTGATCTCCCTGTGCTCTGCGGCTGCTTCCCACTATCTATCTACCTTACGTTTGGTAGTGTATATATGTCCATGCCTCTCTTTCCCTTTGTCACAGCTTCCCCTTCCCCTTCCCCATATCCTCAAGTCCATTCTCAAGTAGGTCTGTGTCTTTATTCCCGTTTTACCCCTAGGTTCTTCATGACATTTTTTTTTTTTTAATTCCATATATATGTGTTAGCATACGGTATTTGTCTTTCTCTTTCTGACTTACTTCACTCTGTATGACAGACTCTAGGTCTATCCACCTCATTACAAATAGCTCAGTTTCGTTTCTTTTTATGGCTGAGTAATATTCCATTGTATATATGTGCCACATCTTCTTTATCCATTCATCCGATGATGGACACTTAGGTTGTTTCCAGCTCCGGGCTATTGTGAATAGAGCTGCAATGAACATTTTGGTACATGTCTCTTTTTGAATTATGGTTTTCTCAGGGTATATGCCTAGTAGTGGGATTGCTGGGTCATATGGTAGTTCTATTTTTAGTTTTTTAAGGAACCTCCATACTGTTCTCCATAGTGGCTGTACCAATTCACATTCCCACCAGCAGTGCAAGAGTGTTCCCTTTTCTCCACGCCCTCTCCAGCATTTATTGTTTCTAGATTTCTTGATGATGGCCATTCTGACTGGTGTGAGATGATATCTCATTGTAGTTTTGATTTGCATTTCTCTAATGATTAATGATGTTGAGCATTCTTTCATGTGTTTGTTGGCAGTCTGTATATCTTCTTTGGAGAAATGCCTATTTAAGTCTTCTGCCCATTTTTGGATTGGGTTGTCAAACATCTAAAACTTAAAGAGTATTGCTAGTCTGGTGCATGCTGGGGAAAGGATGTTTGATTGTTTTTAAAATAAATTATGGTATACAAATATTTACCAATAAATAGTGGCAGGGAGTCACAGAAAGTGAAGAAAGTCTCTTTCATATCTTTGCAAACTTGCACCTCAGCCAAAACAGAGTCACACGTAGACTCAACTCATTCCGCCTCTCAGGAAAAAGAATGAGGCATCAAGTTAAATCTAAGGGGGAAAAAATCCTTTGCTTTTATTTCCACATTAAAACAGATAAAATTATATGGAATGCATGAATGCAACACAAGCTAAATCAGAAGTTTACATAAAAATTAGGTATCATGTTGTACAACTACATTTTCATTTTCTAATCAAAGAGGAAATGTTTCCTTAGCTTTAAACGCCCCAGACTGCCTTTATAATTTAACAAAACCCCAAAAATCAAACAGGTCATACTGAAACTAAGTCTAATAAAACACTGCTTGTATACTTTTTTTTTTTTTTTTGCGGTACGCGGGCCTCTCACTGTTGTGGCCTCTCCCATTGCGGAGCACAGGCTCCAGACACGCAGGCTCAGCGGCCATGGCTCACGGGCCCAGCTGCTCCACGGCATGTGGGATCTTCCCGGACCGGGGCACGAACCCGTGTCCCCTGCATTGGCAGGCGGACTCTCAACCGCTGCGCCACCAGGGAAGCCCTGCTTGTATACTCTTAAGTCTCCAGCCTTTAATCATGTTGCTCCCTGGACCTGAGATATATTCCATCCCAATTCTACACATTCAAACCTTACTCATCCTCCAAAATGCCTCCTCTACTAGAAGTAGTATTACCACCCTCTGATTTCATGTAGCATTTTATCTTCACTCCTTTAAGGCATGTATCACTTTCTATCATCCACACAATCTCTGAACATGTCTTAGCTCCTACGTAGCGGGCACCACAAGAGCAACAGGCACACCTTGGTAGCTTTTACACTAACTAGGACTTAGGAGTAATAGGTATTAGTTGAATTCCAGTAACTTCCTGGAATACGCTGAAGCAGTGGTTCTCATATCAGCAGCCAAAGCACCATCTGGGAACACTTTTTTTAGAAATGCAAAGTCTTGAGCCCCACCCCAGACCCACTGAATCAGAAACTCTGAGGGTGAGGCCAGCAATCTGTTATTTTAACAAACTGTCCACATGATTCCAATGTGGCTAAATGTGAGAAACACAGGGGCAAAAAGAGTCAGGGTGGTATGGGGGTGAAGAAGCAGTCACAGCTACAACCTGAACTGTCAGGTACTGCTTGCTATTCAGAACAGAGGAGGTGGAAAGAGGTGCTGGCCTTGAAGTCACCTTCTATTAAATACACTAATACTAATGCTCTTAGAGTGAAGGATCTTTTAAAATCATCCTCTTTCATTCTATACATTGATATTTCCATACAGATATGACTAAAAAGAAGGTTGTTTAGTTTACTGATACATACATGCCTGAGAAATACAGATCAGCCTGAACAAATGAATCTTTTTGAAGGCATAAAGGCTTATCCAGTGATGTTTTATAATTAGGCTACACAGGAGAAGCCATTCTCTCAAAGTATAAAGCAGGTTTTACCAGGTACTTAGTACCACAGCCAGTAAGTCTAGTTACAATGGTTTTTCACTATTACAGAAGGCACACCCTCAGACTTCAGCTTTATTTACCTGCATGTGGGCTGCATTACAAAAAGAAAAGGAGTGACTTCCCTGAGGGCACAGTGGTTAAGAATCCACCTGCCAATGCAGGGGACTGGGTTCCAGCCCCGGTCCGGGAAGATCCCACATGCCTCGGAGCAACTAAGCCCGTGTGCCACAACTACTGAGCCTGCGCGCCTAGAGCTCGTGCTCCACAACAAGAGAAGCCACTGCAGTGAGAAGCCCGCGCAGCACAAAGAAGAGTAGCCCCTGCTCACTGCAACTAGAGAAAGCCCGCGTGCAGCAACAAAGACCCAACGCAGCCATAAATAAATAAATAAATAGAGAAAAGGAAAATTATTTCTCCCACGCGACCAAACATATTGCAATTAAACATCGAAGCTATATAAGCTGCCATAATCCAAACAGAACCAACTTTGAATATCTGATTCACAAAGCCAGAGATCAGTCACTAGGAATTGATCAGGAACACTGAGTTTATTCTTAAATAAATATAATTTAAATAAAAGCCAGAAAAAAAGTAAATCTCTCAAAGAAGCCAATAGTTTCTATACTGTATTATCATAAACAGACCAGCTCACTGTGCACAATCTTAAATTCACCCTACAGGGTGAATATCAGCTCTCACAGCCTGAGACGTCATGCGAGGTCATGGTCCCATATACAGGTGATATAAAGCAGTGGTTCTCAAAGTGTGGTCCCAAGATCAACACAGCAGCAGCATCCGGGAACTTGCCAGAAATACAAATTTTCAGACCCTACCCCAAACCTTCTGAATCAAACACTTGGAGATGAAGCCCCAGAAATCTGTTTTAACAAACCTTCCAGGTGATTCTAATGAACCACTAATGTGTGAGAGCCACTAATTCTCTAAAGAGAATCTCAACCTCCGAAGGGAGCTACAGGTCTGAACTATCTGGAATCGTCAGTAATTTTTTTTCAAAAACTGAGAGCAATGCTATTCTCATTGGCACAAGCAATGGCAGCTGGAAGTCCTACTGTTACAGTTATAAGCCCCTTTTATTTCATAGTAAATTCAAGGGTATTGATTTTAAACAATGAATAGGACTCTCTGGATATTACAATTATTCCATTCTAGTCCATTATGTTCTCACTTCTATGTTAGGACCCAATGGTCACCACAAATGAAGCCCAGTAAAAGTCCTGCAACATCAGTGATATCAGGTGGCACAAAAGTGTACACATGCGCAAGAAGGGAGGAGGGAGAAAGAGACAAAGAAATAAGAGAACAAATGGGGAAAAAATCAAGACCAAAAACCAAAGTTGCAAGAGGGTACTCTCATCCTAAGATGTAACTCTGACTCATTTATCGTCAACAAAAATGACTCATTCTGGGTGCCTATGTTCTCTTCTTTCCGTCAAACATTATAATTTGATAATTAAAAACTTACAGGGAGCAGGCTGTGGAGATAAATAAAAGAGCAGATTACACCATACTCCTAATAAACTTAGAGACAATTCTAGACTGAAATGTTTTTGCATTATTGGCATCCTGACTTTAAAATTCAAGAGAAAAGGAATAGGACAGTCTGTATCCAACCAAACTATTTAAAATTCAAGAGAAAAGGAATAGGAAAGTCTGTATCCAACCAAACTATGCTCCACAATAGAACAGCAACACAAAGCCACAGTTATGTACCGATGTTATACAGCTCTGAAACCAGCTCTGAAACCAGCAACAACTAATTCATTCTGGAAACAGTGATGGAAATCACATTTTTCTCATAAGATACAGTCTTCTTAAAATTTCATTTCTATGTTTGATTTTCCTTTATCCTTGTTACAGAACCCCAAAACTTACTAACGGATGTTCTTCTTTGAAAACTATAGATAATAATTATTTGCGGGACTTCCCTGGTGGCGCAGTGGTTAAGAATTGCCTGCCAATGCAGGGGACATGGATTCGAGCCCTGGTCCAGGAAGATCTCACATGCCGCGGAGCAACTAATCCCGTGTGCCACAACTACTGAGTCTGCGCTCTAGAGTCCATGGGCCACAACTACTGAGGCCACGGGCCACTACTACTGAAGTCTGTGTGCCTAGAGCCCAGGCTCCGCAACAAGAGAAGCCACCACAATGAGAAGCCCGCGCATTGCAACAAAGAGTAGCCCCCGCTTGCCACAACTAGAGAAAGTCCGCGTGCAGCAACGAAGACCCAACACAGCCAACAATAAATAAATAAATAAACAAACAAATAAATAAAAAGAAAAAAGAGTGACGGGAAGTCTCTGAAGGGTTTAAAAAATAAAAAAATAATTATTTGCAATATACATAGCTTTGCAATTTGAGTTATCCAGATATTCATACTGCTTTGGAAGAGATTGTTTTCCTGACCCTTACATAGGACTTTAAGTGGAAAACTGCTTGTGGGTTGATGTAGAAATGTGAAATGATGATGGGTAAAAAACCCAAGTTTACTTAAGTCAAAAATACAATGAGAGTCATAGTACACGTTGGCCAATTTGGGTACACTAGGAAGAGATAGAGAGGATGACACATATGGACTGAAAAATGTAATTCTTTTAATAACATTTTAACTAAATTATATTACTTCAAATTTTGTCCAAATGGCTTGTATAAGAAAGAAAAATCTCTCAATAAGACAGGTCACAAAAAAAGTTTGAGTTAAGATTTATGTACCTGAACCAGAAAAACAATACATGTGTAAAGAATTTGTGTCCTTTAAGGAGCATTTACAAAAACATTTTCTGGAGTTTAGGTAAACACTCATCACCATAGTGACTTTCTTAAATTCCCTGGCTGAGAGAAAACATTCGAGTTTTCCTGTCTATTTTCTGTTGGTTAATGTAGGAAACATATTCTTAAAGACACAGGCATAGTGCTTGATGAAAAAGTACTGAACTAAGACTAGAATGGTGAAACCTATAAAGAAGCTCAACAAACTCTGAGCAGTACAAATATAAAGACAGAACCATAGCTAGACACATCACAGTAAAATTAACATAAGCAGTATGAGAGAAAATAATACATCACATAAAGGGGAACAAGAATACAACTAACAGATTATTTCTCATCAGAAACGACAGAAACCAGAAGACTGTGCAAAGACATATTCCAAAATTTGGAAAGGAAAATACCAAAGAATTTTATATCCAGCAAAATTATTCTTGAAAAATTAAAGCATGGAAAAGGTATTTCCAGACCAAAAAAAAAAAGCTGAGAATTTGTTGCTAGCAAACCTGAGCCACAAAAATACTAAAGAAATTTCTTCAGCCTGAGAGAAATTACACCAGATGGTAACTGGATTTCCAAACCCTCCACTGTGCACTCTGGAAATCCAGTTCTATAAACAAAGAAACCTGTATTTTCCTGTATCTTTAAACTCTTCACTGAAGATTCACTACATCTCCTAATCACTAAAGAGACTTTCAGCTAATTTCTTCTATTAATTTCTTTAAACGTGACTGTTTAAAGCAAAAATTACAACACAATTTTTGAGTTTATAATGTATACAGATGTAATAAATATGACAATAATAAACCAAAGTGTGTGGAGGTTGGGGGCACAGAGCTATAATGTATACAAAGGGCTAATTTTGCCATAAGAAAGTCAGCATTGGTTAGACGAACCAAGATGGCGGAGTAGAAGGACGTACTCTCACTCCCTCTTGTGACAACAGCAGAATCACAACTAGCTGCCGGACAATCATCGACAGGAATACACTGGAACTCACCAAAAAAGATACCCCACATCCAGAGACAAAGGAGAAGCCACAGTGAGACGGTAGGAGGGGCACAATCACAGTAAAATCAAATCCCATAACTGCTGGGTGGGTGACTCACAGACTGGAGAACATTTATACCACAGAAGTCTACCCACTGGAGTGAAGGTTCTGAGCCCCACGTCAGGCTTCCCAACCTGCGGGTCCGGCAACAGGAGGAGGAATTCCTAGAGAATCAGACTTTCAAGGCTACTGGAATTTGATGGCAGGACTTCGACAGAAATAGGGGAAACAGAGACTTCACTCTTGGAGGGCATGCACAAAGTGGTATGCGCATCGGGACACGGGAAGGAGCAGTGACCCCAGGGGAGACTGAACCAGACCTACCTGCTAGCGTTGGAGGGTCTCCCACGGAGGCGGGGGGGTGGTGGCTGTGGCTCGCCATGGGGACAAGGACACTGGCAGCAGAAGTTCTGGGAAGTACTCCTTGGCGTGAGACCTCCCAGAGTCCGCCATTAGCCCCACCAAAGAGCCAAGGTAGGCTCCAGTGTTGGGTTGCCTCAGGCCAAACAACCAACAGGGAGGGAACCCAGGCCACCCATCAGCAGTCAAGAAGATTAAAGTTTTACTGAGCTCCGCCCACCAGAGCAACAGTCAGCTCTACCCACCACCAGTCCCTCCCATCAGGAAACTTGCACAACGCCTCTGAGATAGCCTCATCCACCACAGGGCAGACAGCAGAAGCAAGAAGACCTATAATCCCGCAGCCTGCAGAACAAAAACCACATTCACAGAAAGACAGACAAGATGAAAAGGTAGAGGGCTATGTACCAGATAAAGGAACAAGATAAAACTCCAGAAAAACAACTAAATGAAGTGGAGGTAAGCAACATTCCAGAAAAAGAATTCAGAATAATGATAGCGAAGATGATCCAGGACCTCAGAAAAAGAATGGAGGCAAAGATCGAGAAGATGCAAGAAATGTTTAACAAAGACCTAGAAGAATTAAAGAACAAACAAACAGAGATGAACAATACAATAACTGAAATGAAAACTACACTAGAAGGAATCAATAGCAGAATAACTGAGGCAGAAGAATGGATAAGTGACCTGGAAGACAGAATGGTGGAATTCACTGCTGCATAACAGAATAAAGAAAAAGGAATGAAAAGAAATGAAGACAGCCTAACAGACCTCTGGGACAACATTAAATGCAACAACATTCGCATTATAGGGGTCCCAGAAGGAGAAGAGACAGAGAAAGGACCAGAGAAAATATTTGAAGAGATTATAGTCGAAAACTTCCCTAACATGGGAAAGGAAATAGCCACCCAAGTCCAGGAAGTGCAGAGAGTCTCATACAGGATAAACCCAAGGAGAAACACGCCAAGACACATAGTAATCAAAATGGCAAAAATTAAAGACAAAGAAACATTATTAAAAGCAGCAAGGGAAAAATGACAAATAATATACAAGGGAACTCCCATAAGATTAACAGCTGATTTCTCAGCAGAAACTCTACAAGCCAGAAGGGAGTGGCATGATATACTTAAAGTGATGAAAGGGAAGAACCTACCACCAAGATTACTCTACCCAGCAAGGATCTCATTCAGATTTGATGGAGAAATCAAAAGCTTTACAGAGAAGCAAAACCTAAGAGAAATCAGCACCACCAAACCAGCTCTACAACAAATGCTAAAGGAACTTCTCTAAGTGGGAAACACAGAGAAGAAAAGGACCTACAAAAACAAACTCAAAACAATTAAGAAGATGGTCATAGGAACATACATATCGATAATTACCCTAAACGTGAATGTATTAAATTTTCCAACCAAAACACACAGGCTTGATGAATGGATACAAAAACAAGACCCATATATATGCCGTCTACAAGAGACCCACTTCAGACCTAGGGACACAGTCAGACTGAAAGTGAGGGGATGGAAAAAGATATTCCATGTAAATGGAAATCAAAAGAATGCTGGAGTAGCAATACTCATATCAGATAAAATACACTTTAAAATAAAGAATGTTACAAGAGACAAGGAAGGACACTACATAATGATCAAGGGATCAACCCAAGAAGATATAACAATTATAAATATATATGCACCCAACATAGGAGCACCTCAATACATAAGGCAACTGCTAACAGCTATAAAAGAGGAAATCGACACTAACACAATAATAGTGGGGGACTTTAATACCTCACTTACACCAATGGACAGATCATCCAACATGAAAATAAGGAAACAGAACCTTCAAATGACACAATAGACCAGATAGATTTAATTGACATTTATAGGACATTCCATCCAAAAACAGCAGATTACTCTTTCTTCTCAAGTGCACACAGAACATTCTCCAGAATAGATCACATCTTGGGTCACAAATCAAGCCTCAGTAAATTTAAGAAAACTGAAATCATATCAAGCATCTTTTCTGAACACAACGCTATGAGATTAGAAATGAATTACATGGAAAAAAATGTAAAAAACACAACACGTGGAGGCTAAACAATACGTTAATAAATAACCAAGAGATCACTGAAGAAATCAAGAAGGAAATCAAACAATACCTAGAGACAAATGACAATGAAAACATGACGATCCAAAACCTATGGGATGCAGCAAAAGCAGTTCTAAGAGGCAAGTTTATAGCTATACAAGCCTACCTCAAGAAACAAGAAAAATCTCAAATAAACAATCTAACCTTATATCTAAAGGAACTAGAGAAAGAAGAACAAACAAAACCCAAAGTTAGCAGAAGGAAAGAAATGTTAAAGATTAGAGCAGAAATAAATGAAATAGAAACAAAGAAAACAATAGCAAAGATCAATAAAACTAAAAGTTGGTTCTTTGAGAAGATAAACAAAATTGATAAACCATTAGCCAGACTCATCAAGAGAAAGAGGGAGAGGACTCAAATCAATAAAATTAGAAATGAAAAAGGAGAAGTTAAAACAGACACCACAGGAATACAAAGCATCCTAAGAGACTACTACAAGCAACTCTATGCCAATAAAATGGACAACCTGGAAGAAATGGACAAATTCTTAAAAAGGTATAACCTGCCAAGACTGAACCAGGAAAAAAGAGAAAATATGAACAGACCAACCACAAGTAATGAAATTGAAACTGTGATTAAAAATCTTCCAACAGGGCTTCCCCGGTGGCGCAGTGGTTGAGAGTCCACCTGCCGATGCAGGGGACACAGGTTCATGCCCCAGTCCAGGAGGATCCCACGTGCCACAGAGCAGCTGAGCCCATGAGCCATGGCCGCTGGGCCGGTGCGTCCGGAGCCTGTGCTCCACAACAGGAGAGGCCACAATGGTGAGAGGCCCCCATACCGCAAAAAAAAATCCAACAAACAAAAGTGCAGGACCAGATGGCTTCACAGGTGAATTCTATCAAACATTAAGAGAAGAGCTAACACCCATCCTTCTCAAACTCTTCCAAAAATTTGCAGAGAAAGGAACACTCCCAAACTCATTCTATGAGGCCACCATCACCCTGATACCAAAACCAAACAAAGATACTACAAAAAAAGAAAATTACAGACCAATATCACTGATGAATATAGATGCAAAAATCCTCAACAAAATACTAGCAAACAGAATCCAACAACACATTAAAAGGATCATACACCATGATCAAGTGGGATTTATCCCAGGGATGGAAGGATTCTTCAATATGCACAAATTAATCAATGTGATACACCATATTAACAAATTGAAGAAGAAAAACCATATGATCATCTCAATAGATGCAGAAAAAGCTTTT
This sequence comes from Hyperoodon ampullatus, assembly GCF_949752795.1. Lineage (NCBI taxonomy): Eukaryota > Metazoa > Chordata > Mammalia > Artiodactyla > Ziphiidae > Hyperoodon > Hyperoodon ampullatus. The sequence continues at coordinate 133,240,397 of NC_136917.1, read as the reverse complement.
GACAAAATTCAACACCCATTTATGATAAAAACTCTCCAGAAAGTGGGCAAGGAGGGAACCTACCTCAACATAATAAAGGCCATATATGACAAACCCACAGCCAACATCATTCTCCATGGAGAAAAACTGAAAGCATTTCCTCTAAGATCAGGAACAAGACAAGGATCTCCACTCTCACCACTATTATTCAACATAATTTTAAGGCCTAGCCATGGCAATCAGAGAAGAAAAGGAAATAAAAGGAATACAAATTGGAAAAGAAGAAGTAAAACTGTCACTGTCTGCAGATGACATGATACTATACATAGAGAATCCTACAGATCCCACCAATAAACTACTAGAGATAACCAATGAATTTGGTAAAGTAGCAGGATACAAAATTAATGCACAGAAATCTCTTGCATTCCTATACACTAATGAGGAAAAATCTGAAAGAGAAATTAAGGAAACACTCCCATTTACCACTGCAACAAAAAGAATAAAACACCCAGGAATAAACCTACCTAGGGAGACAAAAGACCTGTATGCAGAAAACTATAAGACACTGATGAAAGAAATTAAAGATGATACCAACAGATGGAGAGATGTACCATGTTCTTGCATTGGAAGAATCAACATTGTGAAAATGACTATACTACCCAAAGCAATCTACAAATTCAATGCAATCCCTATCAAATTACCAATGGCATTTTTTAGGGAACTAGAACAAAAAGTCTTAAAATTTGTATGGAAACACAAAAGACCCCAAATAGCCAAAGCAGTCTTGAGGGAAGAAAATGGAGCTGGAGGAATCAGACTCCATGACTTCAGACTATAACATAAAGCTACAGTAGTCAAGACAGTACGGTACTGGCACAAAGACAGAAACATAGATCAATGGAAGAAGATAGAAAGCCCAGAGATAAACCCATGCACCTATGATCAACTAATCTATGACAAAGGAGGCAAGGATATACAATGGAGAAAAGACAGTCTCTTCAATAAGTGGTGCTGGGAAAACTGGACAGCTACATGTAACAGAATGAAATTAGAACACTCCCTAACACCATACACAAAAATAAACTCAAAATGGATTCGAGACCTAAATGTAAGACCAGAGACTATAAAACTCTTAGAGGAAAACATAGGAAGAACACTCTTTGACATCAATCACAGCAAGATATTTTTTGATCCACCTCCTAGAGTAATGGAAATAAAAACAAAAATAAACAAATGGGACCTAATGAAACTTAAAAGCTTTTGCACAGCAAAGGAAACGGTAAACAAGACGAAAAGACAACCCTCAGAATGGGAGAAAATGTTTGCAAACAAATCAATGGACAAAAGATTAATTTGCAAAAAATATAAACAGCTCATGCAGCTCAATATTAAAGAAATAAACAACCCAATCCAAAAATGGGCAGAAGACCTAAACAGACATTTCTCCAAAGAAGACATACAGATGGCCAAGAAGCACATGAAATGCAAATTAAAACTACAATGAGGTATCACCTCACACCAGTTAGAATGGGCATCATCAGAAAATCTACAAACAACAAATGCTGGAGAGGGTGTGGAGAAAAGGGAACCCTCTTGCACTGTTGGTGGGAATGTGAATTGGTACAGCCACTATGGAGAATAGCATGGAGGTTCCTTAAAAAACTAAAAATAGAACTACCATATGATCCAGCAATCCCACTACTGGGCATATACCCTGAGAAAACCATAATTCAAAAAGACACATGCACCCCAATGTTCATGGCAGCACTATTTACAATAGCCAGGTCATGGAAGCAATGTAAATGCCCATTGACAGACGAATGGATAAAGAAGTTGTGGTACATGTACACAATGGAACATTACTCAGCCATAAAAAGGAACGAAATTGAGTCATTTGTTGAGATGTGGATGGATCTAGAGACTGTCATACACAGTGAAGTAAGTCAGAAAGAGAAAAACAGGGCTTCCCTAGTGGCACAGTGGTTGAGAGTCCGCCTGCCAATGCAGGGGACACGGGTTCGTGCCCCGGTCTGGGAAGATCCCACATGCCACGGAGCGGCTGGGCCCGTGAGACATGGCCGCTGAGCCTGTGCGTCCAGAGCCTGTGCTCCGCAATGGGAGAAGCCACAACAGTGAGAGGCCCGCGTACGGCAAAAAAAAAAAAAAAAAAAAAAAGAGAGAGAGAGAAAAACAAATATCATATATTAACGCATTTATGTGGAACCTAGAATAATGGTACAGATGAACCGGTGTTCAGGGCGGAAGTTGAGACACAGATGTAGAGAACATATGGACATTCTCAAACGTATGGACACCAAGGGGGGAAAGCCACGGGGGGTGGGGATGGTGGTGTGCTGAATTGGGTGATTGGGATTAACATGTATACACTGATATGTATAAAATTGATGACTAATAAGAACCTGCTGTATAAATAAATAAATAAAATTCAAAATTTTTTTTAAAAAGTCAGCATTAACTTGAAGTAAATTATGACAAAAAGATGTAATCACTAGAGAAACACCAAAAAATAACCAAAAAATTAGACTAAATGTCAGTAGAATACTTAAAATTTACACTAAAAAAATCTGTGTAATACAAAAGAAAGCAGTATAAGAACAGAAATCAAGAGATAAAAAAAAGAAATTACACCTGAAACTAATATGATGTTATTATACATTGCATGTCAATTATTCCTCAATTTTAAAAAAAGGTAGCAAGATGAGACAAATAGAAAACACAGAGCAAAATGGCAGACCTAAATCCACAATGGATAATTACATTAAATGTGAATTAATTAAACACTCTAATCAAAAAGCAGGGATTTTTTACACTAGATTAAAAAGTATAAACAAGATCTGACCTACATACTTTAAATATCCAACAAACGTACTTTATATTCAAAGATTCAAATGAACCAAAAGTTTTACTTATGGAAAATATATACTATCCAAGCAATAAAACATGAGAGTACAAGAGTGGCTATATATTATTATCAGACAAAATAGACTTAAGGTAAAGGATATTTCTAGAAACAAAGAGAGACAGTTCATATATACACTAATATGTATAAAATGGATAACTAATAAGAATGTGCTGTATAAAAAAATAAATAAAATTCAAAAATTCATAAAAAAGAGAGACAGTTCATACAGAAAAGGGTACCTACAGCTGGAAAAAAGAACATTTAGAAATGTTATACAACAAAGAGCAGAATCACAAAATAAATGAAACAAAAGCTAACAGAAAGGAAAGAACAAAAACAATCAATAGTTAATGGAGATTTCAAACTCCTAAGAATAACTGACAAAACATCTCTGTAGAAAATTCATACAGATATAGATTTGAATAACACTATCAATCAACTTGACCAAATTTACATCTATAGAACATTCCACCCCCAAAACAGGAGAATACACATTCTCTTCAAATGCACATGGTATATTCTCAAGGACAGATCATATGCTGGGCAATGAAACGAACCTCAATAAATTTAAAAGCATTCTAATCATACAAAGTATGTTCTATGATTACAATGTAATTTAACCAGAAATAAATTACAGAAAGATAAATAACCTGTAGATCAAAGAGGAAAACACAAGGGAAATTAGAAAATATTTTTAGTTAAATGAAAATGAAGATACAATATATCAAAATTTGTGACATAGCTAATGATCTAGGTTTCTACCTTATAAAACTACAAAAAAGAGCAAATAAAACTGAAAGCAAGCAGAAGAAAGTAAATAAAATAGCAGAAATAAAGGAAATTGAATACAGAAAAACAATAAAGTCAGTGACCCCAAAAGAAACCAATGAAACTAATAAAAAGATTAATAAACTTGAAAGTTTCATGCCAGACCACTCCAGAAAAAAAGAGATTAAGACACAAATTATCAATGGCAGGAATGTAAGAGGCGTTTGCCCTACACTTCTTACAAACAATAAAAGGACAGTAGGAGACACTGTGAACAACTTGATGTCAATAAATTTGATAATTTAGATAAATGGACAAATCCTTAAAAGGCAAATGACGAAAGCTCATATAAGAAAGAGATAACCAGGACTTCCCTGGTGGCGCAGTGGTTAAGAATCCGCCTGCCAATGCAGGGGACATGGGTTCAAGCCCTGGTCTGGGAAGATCCCACATACCGCAGAGCAACTAAGCCTGTGCGCCACAACTACTGAGCCTGCGCTCTAGAGCTCGTGAGCCACAACTACTGAAGCCTGTGCGCCTAGAGCTGTGCTCTGCAACAAGAGAAGCCATCACAATGAGAAGCCCATGCACCACAATGAACAGCAGCCCCTGCTCACCACAACTAGAGAAAGCCTGCGCACAGCAACAAACACCCAATGCAGCCAAAAACAAATAAATTAAATAAATAATTTTTTTTAAAAAAGAAAGCGATAACCTGATAATCCTACATCCTTTTTTTTTTTTTTTTTTTTTTTTTGCGGTATGCAGGCCTCTCACTGTTGTGGCCTCTCCCATTGCGGAGCACAGGCTCTGGACACGCAGGCTCAGCAGCCATGGCTCACGGGCCTAGCCACTCCGCAGCATGTGGGATCTTCCCAGACCAGGGCATGAACCCATGTCCCCTGCATCGGCAGGCAGACTCAACCACTGCGCCACCAGGGAAGCCCCCTACATCCATTTTTTAAAAAAACATTCCTACAAAGAAAACTCCAAGTCTAAATGTATTTACTGGCAAATTCTATCAAACCTTAATACCAAACATTGATACCAAATCTAGGCAACAACTTTACAAGAAAACTATAGACAAATAACATTCATGAACACAGAAGTAAAAATCATTAACAAAACATTAGCAAATTGAATCCACTTAATATGAAAAGATTTTATATACCATGACCAAGTAGAGTTTATTCCCAGGAATGAAAAGCTGCTTTAATATTCCAAAATTAAAGGGATACATTGTATTGAGAGAATAAAGAAGAAAAACAATATGACCTTCTCAACAGCCATAGAAAAAGCATCTGACAAACCATACACTTTCGACAAAAATCTAATAAAGGACATCTACAGAAAACACATAGGTAATATATTTAATGGTGAAACACTGAGTGCTTTCTACCTAAGGTCAAGAATAAGACAAGCATATCTGCTCTCCCCACTTCTTTCAACATTGTATTAGCAGTCTTAGCCAGTATAATATAGCAAGGAAAAGAAATAAAAGGCAATATAGAAGGGAAAAAAAGAAGTATAACTCTCTTTATTCACAGACAGTATGAAGAGGAACAGAGAAAATCTTGAAGAACCTATAAAAGAAGTTACTCCAACTAATAAGTTACATTAACAAGGTTATAGGATAAAAGGCCAAATAAAACCATATAAAAAAGCCAACTTTTTGTTTGTTTTATTTCTAAACATAAGAACTAGAAATCAATTTAAAAATTTTTTAAAAACCCTTTCGTAATAGCATCAAGAAATATTAAAAACTCAGTGATATATTTAACAAAATGTGTGCATGACATGGACACCAAAATCTAAAAACTATTGCTAAGAGAAACTAAAGAACATCAAATAAATGGAAAGATATACCATACTCATGGATTAGAGGACTTAATATCAAAATGGCAGTTCTTCACAAACTGATCAACAAATTAGAAGCAATCTCTATTAAAATAAGCTTTCTCTTCTCCAGCCAAGCCACTAATTATCCCTTCCAACCCAACTCCTCCACTGTACATTCTGGAATTCCAATTCTATGGTTAAAATCCTCTGTATTTCCCTTGTCTTCAAACTCTTCACTGAAACTTCACATCGCCTAGTCATTAAATTAAAGAACCTTTCCCTAGGACACTGCCTAGCCCTGTATTACTATCAAAGCAGAGAATGAGATATCTACATCCCACACCTTAAGAGTCCAGTGTTGGTCTTGATTATCTTCATCACTCCTCAAAGCCATTTCTGGACCATTCTTTCCCTCTTATAAAAAATGCTTGCTTACCTAAGCTCAAATCAACAATACCACCTTCCGCTATCTACTTCTCAACCAGTTAGCACTTAAGTCACTTTCCCCCCTTCATTAAAACTTTACACCCATATCAGTCCTCATATCATCACCTCAGAGCTTGCCATTCAACAGCCTGTCTATTCTTTGGCCTTGTTATCAACAGGGAGGTTCTATTCCATTGGCAACATTTGTTTAATGTAAGTCTTCCCTGCTAGACTAAGCTCCATGAAGATAGAAACCAGAGCTGTCTTGTTCACTGCTGAATGCCAAGCACATAGCATAATGCATACTCTTAAATAAGGTGTTTTTTCATCCCCACTAAATGCAAATACCGAGGGGTACTAGCAGGCCTCTGTGACTTACAAAAGAACTAACAAGGACAATAAAGTGTCTGGGAATCATATATTAAAAAAAAAATCAGAGGATGTTTTTCTGAGAGAAAGTATTTGTTGGATGAATAAATAAAGGAAAATGGTAACAGCTATCTTAAAATACAAGAAGGTCAAACATATAGAAAAGGAAAGATTGACAATTCTGAGACTTGGGATGAGGAATTGGCTCTGCTACTAATTAGTGGCTTTATTCAATGTTACTGGCCCTTTGTCTGCTCATCTATAAATTAAAGGCATTAGACCTTCTGGGTTCCAAACATTCTCTTTCATTCATGTCTAACAGTGCTCCTGATGTAGAAAGTAGCCCAACAAGTGTGTTATAAGAAAGCAACCTGAGGACCTAGAGCTATCAAAATATGAATGAAGTTACCTTACAAAAAATATACTCTAAGAAAACTAAGAAATCTAGCAGAGCTTCATACCTGTTGGACTAGATCAGAAGTAAGCAAACTATAACCCACAGGGCAGCCACTGTTTATGTAATAAAGTTTCACTGGGACACAGCTACACCCATTTGTTCAAGGACTGTCTGTGACTGCTTTTTCCTGCTACAAAGGCAGAGTTGGATACTAGTCAACATATGGCCCACAAAGCCTAAAATATTTATTATCTGGCACCTTAAGAAAAAGTTTGCTGACCCTGGTCTGTATGATCTAAAAGGTTCATTTTATATTATTATACACTGAAGATGAAAAGAGTTGCATTAAAATGCTCTTAAATAGAGTATAGGGATAAAACAGGAAAAAAGAGTAAGTAGAGAAAATAGATCAAACATGATCTCAGTTCATCTCCTGGTGATTACACTAGCTTCTCTCTCTCTGAGTTAGTGGATGGCTCATCTTCCAATCACTGAAACCTTCTATTCCAAGAATATACAAGATAAAACAAGCATTAAAAATTTAACACGCACCTGCCCTCCTTCACTTTTTGTGCATTCCCTCGACATATGAAGTTTTCAATGTAGCCATCACTGCAGTTGATTTTTGACCAGTCTGGGTCACAAACATCCAAGAAGTGAGGCCGCAGTCTGCCTATCGAATACTTGGCAATATCAGTCAGGGACTGACTAGCAGCTGCACCAAATAAAAATGTTCCAATGGCTTTGTAAATAGTGGCTATGTAGTTATTCCTGATAAAGGAATTCGAGTGCAAAAGGTTAAAGTAAACAGATAGGGTTTCTCCAACAATCATCTGAAAAAAAAAAAACAGAAAAATAATGTTAAAGCAGCAACCAGGCACTTTAAACAAAGTAAAAAATAGAAAAGAAAATGGTAAATCACAATAAAATATTTGTTTTAAAAATACCTCCCCCTTTTTTCCTTTTCAAATGGAGAACAGGATATCTAATTCTAGACCACAAAAAAAGGTGTCAGATCAATTGATACTTTGCTTACAGAGCAATGGCAAAGCCAAAATACTTTCAAAGTCTACCTTGAAACAATAAAACCTTATTTCTTTACTTGTATTCAAATAAACTGAGCCTTAATGTAGACAATGATGTATCATGGAGGATAAAAACCATGGTTTTTCAAAGAATACAAACTTCCCAATTAGAATATCCCTTACATAAGTACTTTTATCTGACAGAGTCTGCCTTTGCATCAAACATTCCTTTGAATCAAAAATATTCATCATGTTGAAAAGGGTAAAACAGTCCCACAGAGAGGAAAAAGCCAATATAATAAAAGCAGGGATCAAACACAGAGGCCAAAGGGTACAGAGGGCAGAGATCAGCTGTCAAGGCCTCCCAGTCCTGCCTCTCCCGGAGACATTTAGGGCTGGCTTCCTTAACAAGTCTCATTTAAAGACCAAACACACACTTGATGCTCTCCTTCTCCAAGACAACATTTCAAGTGATTCCTTCCCCTTTAATTTTCACTGACTTTTGTAAAATGGGAGTCAGAGGCTTCCCAGATTCTATTAGAGTGTGTGTGTGAGCATGCACCAGTGTAATTAGTTTAAAGGCATAAAAAGGTTTGCATAAAAAGGTTTTCAAATACTTCCCAAGTTCACAGGCCAATATCCTGAGAAATTTGAAAAAATACTGAATGGCAACATTACAAAAAATTACAATTGCTGATAAAATAAGCCACACTCTAGCTACCTGAGACCAAAATAAACACTTAAAAAAATTATGCTTGCTAATTTATGTTGGGGGTGGATATGAATCACAAAGTTTCACTGCTTCGCCTTAAATTCACATAACAATTTTACAAAGCATTCAAACATTTCTATTAGTGACGACTAATTATCTTCAGGGTGAGCCTTACCACAGATGAAATAAATGGTTGCCTCCTGAAAGGGATTTCAAGAACCTGATACCAAAATTTTTTTCCTCATCTGGCTCAAAGGCTCCTAGAATTCCATAATTAGAATGTTATAACTTTGACAACTAGACTATGAACTCTACAAAAGCAAGAATGAATTTTTAGTTGAATAGAAAGCTAGTACCACCATACTGACCTAAAACAGAGCTGGTGATCAGTAAATTTCAATTCAAGGTGCTGCCTCTTGGGTAAAAGGTAAACACCCTTAACTTAAACATATTAAACCCCATAGAAATATATTCCTCATTATAATCCTTAATGTGAATGACTTAATCAAACTTTTGCTGAGAACAGGCCTCACAGGAGAGGAAAACCACACGCACTTCTGGGGATACCATACCTCCCCAACTGTGCTTAGGGTTCTCCCCGGCGATTGCCCTAGAGGCCTTGAATTAAAGTATATTACAGTCTCCTCAGGCTGTTAAGGTGTTCCAGCAACTGCCTTGATAGATTAGCAGCAAGAAAGGATATCTCTAATGTTTTGTTATGGAGTTGATCTTTGATAATTTGAAATATGTACCAAATATATTAGTCAACCACAATTTGAGCAGTCAAAACTTCCACTTCTCAGCGGTCAGCTCTTCTTGTGTAAGCACTCAACTACTTTCCAAAAACAAGTACTGGTCTCTGTGAGTCTTCCTAGTCATAATGATCATTGTTTAGGACCACCCAAACCCTGGTTCCTGCCACTGATGACCGAAAATCAGTTCACTAGGAACATTCAGAGCACTGGGCACAGATTAAAAGTTGATCTACGGGGCTTCCCTGGTGGCACAGGGGTTGAGAGTCCGCCTGCCGATGCAGGGGACACGGGTTCGTGCCCCAGTCCGGGAGGATCCCGCGTGCCGCGGAGCGGCTAGGCCCGTGAGCCACGGCCGCTGAGCCTGTGCTCCGCAACGGGAGGGGCCGCAACGGTGAGAGGCCCGCGTGCCACAAAAAAGGAAAAAAAAAAAAAAAAAGTTTATCTAGAGAAGTGGTACATGCTGAAACTTAACCCTTAATTCTGGGAAATGGTGTGGGGGGCTCTAAAGCCAACAAATGCTAGGTCGACATACATCATTTTTTTATTATATAAAAAATAGACAATAGAGATGTTCTAAATTAATTCTTCTAACTTAAATGCAGGGATGTGTCTGTGCATTGCACTACACATGCAAGACATATTTTCATTTCATTTTAATACCTTATCTTGCCCTTTGAGCCATTTATACCAACTCAGCCTCTGGTGAAGTCCACGCTTAAACTAACTGTGCCCTAATCTTAGAGCTGAGATTACTGGTCACGCATTATCTACTACTCCAAATAAAGACAGGATAAATTATTAAAGAACTAAAGATGATGTTTGGGGAGTAAAACAGAATACTTTGAAGATCAAAGCTAATAATTATCTAAATCAGCATGATTCAACCATTTAAAACCTATGTACCAGAGTATTTTCTCACCATCTTCTTTATATCTCCACCAACCAAGATAATTTTATACATCTCTACACTGTCACTACAGTTATGTGTCTTCCACTCAGGACCCCACCTTCCCAAAGAACAGTCTAAAATCACTGGCGTACTTCCACTCCTTCCTAAATATCTCTAAATACCTCCATTCCCTTTATTCTACTGAATTTCTCTCCAAAAAAGTCAAAATGGTCTCATCAGATCAAACAGATTTTTATCAACCCAAATCTTAACTTCTCAGTAGTATAAGACATCACTGACTATTTTGTCCTTATTGAAATTCTCCCTTGGCTTCTGAGAAACTATATTAATTCTGATTCTCTACCAGGCCCCCTCAATCACTCATATATGTGTGGGTCATTTGCAAGTCAAATCAAAGGCCTGGTATGAAATCCCAATCATAGTCCTGATTTTTTTTTTAAAGAAATAATTTACTTTCTAGAAATTAAATTAAACATATACAAGTCTAACCAAGTGCTGCCTGAAAGAAGCTGAGTTAATGAATAAACTGAAATTATTTTAAATTAGTACATAAAACCACTGCCCTAAGCAGTGTTTGTCTTTGTTGATACAGTTGATATGAAAAAAGTACTTTTACAGCACCTTTAAACAGTCTGCTCTTTTTTAAGAAAACTACACTCAACTTACTTGCTGTTTTATAAAGATAACTTTCTCACAGGTGATGGTGAAATAATCAAAACTTCCAAGCTAATAAAATACAAATAACAAGTTTTTGCTAACTGAGTGTAGTCAGGGTCTGCGCTAGCTGTGCAGGCTACACAGCACCCTGTCCTGTTGCAGGCCTCCGGTCTGTAGCAGATTTCTGTAGTTTTGCTTATGCAGCATCCTTCTTACTGAGACACAAAGAAAAGTAGAATTGAAAGACAAGTACATTTGTAGCAGTGTTTGAGTACTTGAATCCTGTCTGAAATCAGCTACTATTTGCGGAAGAGTCCTACTAAAACTTTTATATTTAAAGAGCTATTCTCTCAGAAACACATACTTTATTTTATTTATTTATTTATTTATTTATTTAGGCTGCATCAGGTCTTCGTTGCTGTGTGCCAGCTTTCGCTAGTGTGGCGAGCGGGGGCTACTCTTCGTTGTGGTGCGTGGGCTTCTCATTGCAGTGGCTTCTCTTGTTGCAGAGCACGGGCTCTAGGCACGCGGGCTTCAGTAGTTGTGGCACTCGGGCTCAGTAGCTGTGGCTCGCGGGCTCTAGAGCGCAGGCTCAGTAGTTGTGGCGCACGGGCTTAGTTGCTCCGCGGCATGTGGGATCTTCTTGGACCAGGGCTCGAACCCGTGTCGCCTGCACTGGCAGGTGGATTCTTAACCACTGCACCACTAGGGAAGTCCCAGAAACATATACTTTCAAAAGAAGACCCTGAGGCTCATACTCCCTCTTTAATGGAAGGATCATAGGCTTGGCTTTCTTTCTTTTAATAGTAAAAACTCAGTGTAAAGACCTGTCTAGATTAAACAAACCACTGATTTCTTAAAACTTCACTATACTGTAGGAGAGTCACCAACATTACGGCAAAATCTCTCAAGTTTCATTCTAGCACCTAGGACGTGCCAGGGTCCATGGCAACAGTGAGGATACCAAGATGAACAAGGCACCACCTCTACCTTCAAGGAGCTCAGAGTCTTGCGAAACAAACATTTGTATAGCAGAGGTTTTCTTTTATTAATTATACACCACAAATTATGAGTTGATTAACTTTTTGTGCTAACAAGGGGCTGTGATCATTCTGCAATAAGACATTAAATTTCTAAATCAAGAAGATTTGTTTTGTTTTTTAATAAACTCCAGAACAGACAAGCTAGATATGCTATTATCTTTTTGGCCTGTCTCCTGGATGAGACCATATTTTCTGCCTGTAACATAAATCTTATTTCTAAAGTTACAAGTTATGGAGCTTAAAACTAATTAAAGTCATAGAATCCGAGTCAAGCGATTATAAAAATCATGTAGTCTAATCACTCGATATCTTCTCCCCAGAGCACATTCTCTAAGCATTCCCACCTGAAATCCTAGAAAACAATAATTACTACAGTGTTTTAGTGCCAGTAAAAATTCTTTGTCGTGTTCACTTCTAATTATATATAGAATTCAGGCTCTTCTCTCCTATTTCTGCCGTTATCTAAAAATTCTTTAAAGTAAACTAAACATGGGTTAAATGAAGTCTTAACACCTGTTAAGATTTTTCTAGAACTCAGTAACTAGAAAGTCAGTTCATATGCACAGCCTCAATAAATTATAAAATAACATCCTAGGTAAGAAGTATGCTAGAAATACATTGATATAATAGTCATCTATTGCATTATTACTGAAACAATAGCAAATTGGAGCTCTAAAAAAAATCAAAGTGACTTAGAAAGGTTAGCATAAAACCTACACATGTTCAGTAAGGTTCTTCTGATTATACATTGTTGCTCTTTTGGCTCCACTTAAAATAGCTGAGATTATTTTGATCAAATAACATTAAAGGTTAAAAAAACACATTGTTTTAGAAGGTTATACATTCAATCATTAATAGGTTAACACAAAACTAAGCCAATTGCCCGAAAGTGATAAACTTGGAAAAGTGGATTTAACTTACAACGATAATACTGAATGGAATGATTATTCCACCTAATAACGGATAAGGTATGGTGTCTTCTTTGTAAGGGTACTTGATGGACTCATCATTACAGAATAATCCTCGTTGGAAAGGGGTATGCCTTGAAGTAAGAATTGCAAAAGGCAATCCAGCTAGCAAAAGGAATAAATGAAAATATCATTAAAAAGGAATATCAAAACTAATTAATGGCGATAATTATCCCAGAGACCATGTTTAAAAATACATTTGCCACGAAAATAATAGAGCACATGGAAAAAGGAAATGCAGCAACGCATGCAACAGAAGTTAGAAAAATTATAGTTTAGGGTACAGATCTTTTTTCTACAGGAAACAATACCTCCAAATCCTCTATCAACGAATTTAACCAAGAGCAACTTCTTCCCTTTGTTTCTGCACAGATACACTAAACTGATTTTAGGGGAAAAAAATCTCTTCTCATGCTCTTGTTGTCATTTAATCATAGGGTTTTCAACACTATTTTCAAACCACTTTGTCAGGAGCTTTACTTCCAAAAGGTTGAAAACAGCATTTTGACATTCCCCATTTTATCTTGATATTACTACCACATTTGGACAGGTCACAGTCACTGGCTAAGCTATCAGAGTATCTAAATAAAGTTTATCCACTCATTTCTGTACTGCCTACAGCAAGTTTAGAGCTGCTATGAAAAGGAGTCTAAACTTAAACCAAGCTTCTCAGGAAAAGATGGACAACAGAGTCAAGCACAAAAGCACCTAAAAGAGCTCTCTCTTTTTTTCATCATCAATGTTTTCCCTAAAGATCATGTCTCACACTCATCTCATCTCAAAATGTCTAAACTTTTGTCTAAATGTGAACTTTAAGAATTCAGTCCTCCTTTACTTCATCACTGCACCCAGCATCCTGATTAATACTGACCAGGACTGCTTTCTAAGAGATAGAGTTTAGCAGAAACCCTCAACATGAGTTCTGCTTCAAGACTTTTCCAGGTATGGATGATTCTCTCCCTAAGTGACCCATTCTCCCAGCAGTAATACCATAACCACTAAGCTAACATACTCACTGTATATTCAGGTGTTCTTTCCATGAAGCTCCAAGTCTTGATGACCATTTACAGTTTCTCATCAACTCTGCTAAGCCCTAAAGGCTCAATGACAACCAAGCTTCTGCCACTCTGCCTGATGCATAGACTACAAGTATCAAATGTGTTTAATCTACAAGGGCCAAATGAAAAGGAGAAGCCCATTACTGGTTCTTTTTATTTATCTTCCTGTTTTTCATTTAGACTCTGAATACATAAACCAAAGTTTATTTTTTTGTGTTAACCAATTTGCCAAGCTGTTAAACCATTAGAAGTCTTTATGATGCAAGCAGTGGCCAAGATGGCAGAGAAGGAAGACCCTGAGCTCACCTCCTTCAACAAGCACAGCAAAATCATGATTATTTACAGAGCAACTATCCGTAAGAGTGACCTGAAGGGGGCCTCCCTGGTGGCGCAGTGGTTGAGAGTCCGCCTGCCGATGCAGGGGATGCGGGTTCGTGCCCCGGTCTGGGAGGATCCCATATGCCGCGGAGCGGCTGGGCCCGTGAGCCATGGCTGCTGGGCCTGCGCATCCGGAGCCTGTGCTCCGCGACGGGAGAGGCCACAACGGTGAGAGGCCCGCGTACCACAAAAAAAAAAAAAAAAAAAAAGAGTGACCTGAAGATTAGCAGAAGAGATCTTCTATAGCTAAAACTATAAAGAAGAAACCACAACAAGACAAGTAGAAAGGGTGAAGATGCAGTATCGTCATCACCCATATTCCCGGCGTAGGCAACCCACAAATGGGAGAATAATTACAATTGCAGAGGTTCTCCCCAAGGAGCAAAAGGTCCTAGCTCCACATCAGGTTCCTCAACCCGGGGGTGTACACAAGTAATATGAACCTCCAGACTGTTTGGCTCTGAAAGCCAGTAGAGCTTACTTCTGGGGGAGCCAGAGGGCTGTGGGAAATAAAGACTCCACTCTTAAGAGAGCACACACAAAATCTCTTATGTTTCAAGACCCAGGGCAGAAGCAGTTATTTGAATGGAGCTTCGGTAGGACCCACTTGCTGATCTTGGAGAGACTCCCAGGAGGCAGAAGGCAACTGAAACTCACTCTGGGAACAAGGACACTGGCAGCAGCCATTTTGGGAAGCTCATCCCACCACCAGGACACTGGTGCTGCTAAGTGCCACTTTAGAATCCTCCCTCTAGCCAGTCAATGGCAGACCAGGCCTGCCCACCAGACAGCACCAGCCCTGGGATGCCCCAAGCCAGGCAGCTAGGTGGGCAGGAATACAGACCTACCCACCAGCAGGTTGACTGCTGTAGAACCCCCTGAGCCCCCAGCCATCCCAGCACATGACACCACCCACCACAGGACCCAGGACCCAGCCCCACCTACAAGTGGGCCACCACCAGCACTGGGACCCCCAGGAACCACTCACATACACATGCACACACAGCTAGTCATCTGACCCAGCCCCACCCACCAGTGGGCCAGCACTAGCCCCAGTCCCGGCCTCACACACCAGGGGTCTGGCACCAGCCCCGAGATCTGATGGGCCCCAGCCCCACCCACCTGTGGCAGACACCACCCCCAGACTCCCCAAGGCCCTGCAGCCACAAACTCTGTGCCCAGGCACTGCCCACAGAGGGCCAACACCAGCTCCAGAACTTTCAGACCCCACAACCAAAGATCCCAGGACCTGGTTCTGCCCATCAGTGGGCCGGCACTAGCCCCAGGTCCTCCTGGGCCCCAACATTGCCCACCAGCAAGCCAACCCAAGCCCCAGGACCACCACAGCCCCCCACAGCAAGTTGTGTAAAGACCCGGCCCACCCACTAGTAGTCTGGCACCACCCCGGACATCCAGGACCCTGGCCCTGCCCAACAGCAGGCCAACACCAGCTGCAGGACACCTTGGGCCCCTTGGCCAGCCATGTCAGAATCCAGCCAACAACCTTCAGGCCATTACCAGGTTGGGTGGTGGGTGGCCATGCAGCCAGCCAAGCCATGACCCAGCCCCACCCACCACCCAACCCCATCCACCAGCAGTTGGCAGCCTCCACACAAGGCAGGGCCTGGCAACCAACAGGATCGAGGGCCACCAACGCACACCGGTACACCCACAATTGTCAGCCAGCCACAAAAGAAGAACCCATGCAGCCTCTATAGAGGGCACCCATAGAACACAAAGCTCTGGTGACCAGAGAGGAGTACGCTGTTGGGCCACATAGGACATCTCCTACATAAAGCCATTTCTCCAAGATCAGGAAATGTAACCAACCTACCAAATACACAGAAATAAAAACAGTGAATTACGCAAAATGAGGAAACAGAGAAAAACATTCCAAGTAAAGAAACAAGATAAAACCCCAGAAGAAGAACTAAGTGAAGTGGAGATAGGCAACCTACCTGAAAAAGAGTTTAAGATAATGATCATAAAGATGCCCGAAGAACTTGTGAGAAGAATGGATGAACAGTTAGAAAATATAAAGAAGAACCAAACAGCACTGAAGAATGCAATAACTGAAGTAAAAAAATACTCTAGAAGGAATCAACAGAACATTATATGATACAAAGGAACTGGAAGGCAGAATTGTGTAAATCACTGAAACTGAACAGAAGAAAGAAAAAAAAAGAATAAAAACAAATGAGGAGAGTTTAAGACACTTCTGGGAAAACATCCAGGTCCAGGAAGCACAGAGAGTCTCAAACAGGATCAACTTAAAAGCAGCCCACCAAGAACATTATAATTAAAATGGCAAAAATTAAAAATAAAGAAACAACATTGAAAGCAGCATGGTAAAAGCAACAAGTTACCTACAAGGGAACCCCCATAAAGCAACAAGTTACCTACAAGGGAACCCCCATAAAGCTATCAGCTAACTTCTCAGCAGAAACTCTGAAGGCCAGAAGGGAGTGACACAATGTATTTAAAGAGATGAAAAGTAAAAACGTACAACCAAGAATACTCTACCCCGCAAGGCTTTCACTCAGATGTGAAAGAGAGATCAAAGTTTTACAGACAAGCAAAAGCTAAGAGTTCAACACCAGTACAAGCTTGGACTACGTAACAAATTTTGGCACAGCCAGCCAGGATCCTTGCTACTCATGGCTAGCCAGCCTGATCGGGGAATTTTCGAGTAAGCCCCTAGCAGTTGCCAAGATCACTTGTCCTGAGGACCTTCCCTTCAAAATGGCCCAAAGCCAGAAACTAACACAACACTGAAAAGCAATTACACTCCAATAAAGATATTAAAAAAAAAAAATTCCCCAAACCAGCACAGGCTGCCCCAGTGCTTTGCAGTTGGAAAAAAGAATCAACATTTGGGAGCAGCTGAAAGGCTCCACGCAGTAGGGTTGTTTGGGCAGATAGTTACAAAGTTGGCTGTGCAGTACAGTTTTGACCTCCGGTTTCTGGCTTTGAAAGTCTTCACAATGGACCACATTTTATATGCAACTATGGACCAGGCCACGTGGCTGACACGGTCTTGGTGCTCTGGCTGGGTATGAGGCCTGAGCCTCTGAGGTGGGAGAGCTGAGATCAGGACATCGGTCTACCAGAGACCTCCCAGCCCCACGTAATATCAATCAGCAAGAGCTCTCCCAGAGATCTCCGTATCAACACTAAGAACCAGCTCCACTCAACGACAAGCAAGGTCCAGTGCCGGACACCCCATGCCAAACAACTACCAAGACAGGAACACAACCCCACCCATTAGCAGAGAGGCTGCCTAAAATCATAATAAGGTCACAGACACCCCAAAACACACCACTGGACGTGGTCCTGCCCATCAGAAAGACAAGATCCAGCCTCATCCACCAGAACACAGGCACCAGTCCCCTCCACCAGGAAGCCTACACAACCCACTGAATCAGCCTTACCCACTGGAGGCAGACATCAAAAACAACAGGAACTACGAACTTGCAGCCTATGAAAATGAGACCCCAAACACAGTAAGTTAAGCAAAATGAGAAGACAGAGAAATATGCAGCAGATGAAGGAGCAAGGTAAAAACCCACCAGACCAAACAAATGAAGACGGAATAGGCAGTCTACCTGAAAAAGAATTCAGAGTAATGATAGTAAAGATGATCCAAAATCTTGGAAATAGAATGGAGAAAATACAAGAAACATTTAACAAAGAACTAGAAGAACTAAAGAGCAAACAAACAATGATGAACAACACAATAAATGAAATTTAAAATTCTCTGGAAGGAATCAATAGCAGAATAACTGAGGCAGAAGAATGGATAAGTAACCTGAAAGATAAAATAATGGAAATAACTACCGCAGAGCAGAATAAAGAAAAAGAATGAAAAGAATTGAGGACAGTCACAGACACCTCTGGGACAACATTAAACGCACCAACATTCGAATCATAGGGGTCCCAGAAGAAGAGAAGAACAAAGGGACTGAGAAAATATTTGAAGAGATTATAGTTGAAAACTTCCCTAATATGGGAAAGGAAATAATCAGGTCCAGGAAGTGCAGAAACTACCATACAGGATAAATCCAAGGAGAAACACATCAAGACACATAGTAATCAAACTATCAAAAATTAAATACAAAGAAAAAATATTAAAAGCAGCAAGGGAAAAAGCAACAAATAACATACAAGGGACCCCCCCCCATAAGTTTAACAGTGGATCTTTCAGCAGAAACTCTGCAAGCCAGTAGGGAGTGGCAGGACACATTTAAAGTGATGAAAGGGGAAAACCTACAATCAAGATTACTCTACCCAGCAAGGATCTCATTCAGATTTGACGGAGAAATTAAAATCTTTACAGACAAGCAAAAGCTAAGAGAATTCAGCACCACCAAACCAGCTCTACAACAAATGCTACAGGAACTTCTCTAGGCAGGAAACATAAGAGAAAGAAAAGACCTACAATAATAAACCCAAAACAATTAAGAAAATGGTAATAGGAACATACATATTGATAATTACCTTGAATGTAAATGGATTAAATGCTCCAACCAAAAAACAGACTGGCTGAATGGATACAAAAATAAGACCCATATATATGCTGTCTACAAGAGACCCACTTCAGACCTAGGGACACATACAGACTGAAAGTGAGGGGATGGAAAAAGATATTCCATGCAAATGGAAATCAAGAGAAAGCTGGAGTAGCAATTCTCATATCAAACAAAAGAGACTTTAAAATAAAGACTATTACAAGAGACAAAGAAGGACACTATATAATGATTAAATGATCAATCCAAGAAGAAGATATAACACTTGTAAATACTTATGCACCTAACAAAGGAGGACCTCAATACATAAGGCAAATGCTAACAGCCATAAAAGGGGAAAGTGACAGTAACAAAATAATAGTAGGGGACTTTAACACCCCACTTTCACCAATGGACAGATCATCCAAAATGAAAATAAATAAGGAAACACAAGCTTTAACTGATACATTAAACAAGACGGACTTAATTGATATTTATAGGACATTCCATCCACAAACAGCAGAATACACTTTCTTCTCAAGTGCTCATGGGACATTCTCCAGGATAGATCATATCTTGGGTCACAAATCAAGCCTTGGTAAGTTTAAGAAAATTGAAATCATTATCAAGTATCCTTTCTGACCACAATGCTACTGAACTAGATATTAATTACAGGAAAATATCTGTAAAAAATACAAACACATGGAGGCTAAACAGTACACTACTAAATAATCAAAAGATCACTGAAGAAATCAAAGAGGAAATCAAAAAATACCTAGAAACAAATGACAATGAAAACACAACAATCCAAAGCCTATGGGATGCAGCAAAAGCAGTTCTAAGAGGGAAGTTTATGGCAATACACTCCTACCTCAAGAAACAAGAAACATCTCAAATAAACAACCTAACCTTATACCCAAAGCAATTAGAGAAAGAAGAACAAAAGAAATCCAAAGTTAGCAGAAGGAAAAAAATCGTAAAAATCAGATCAGAAATAAATGAAATAGAAACAAAGAAAACAATAGCAAAGATCAATAAAACTAAAAGCTGGTTCTTTGAGAAGATAAACAAAATTGATAAACCTTTAGCCAGACTCATCAAGAAAAAGAGGGAGAAGACTCAAATCAACAGAATTAGAAATGAAAAAGGAGAAGTAACAACTGACACTGCAGAAATACAAAGGATCATGAGAGATTACTACAAGAAACTCTATGCCAATAAAATGGATAACCTGGAAGAAATGGACAAATTCTTACAAAAGCACAATCTTCCCAGACTGAAACAGGAAAAAATAGAAAATACAAACAAACCAATCACAAGTAATGAAATTGAAACTGTGATTAAAAATCTTCCAACAAACAAAAGCCCAGGACCAGACGGATTCACAGGAGAATTCTATCAAACATTTAAAGAGCTAACACCTATCCTTCCAAAACTCTTCCAAAATATAGCAGAGAGCGGAACACTCCCAAACTCATTCCACAAGGCCACCATCACCCTGATACCAAAATCAGACAAAGATGTCACAAAAAAAGAAAACTACAGGCCAATATCACTGATGAACATAGATGCAAAAATCCTCAACAAAACACCAGCAAACAGAGTCCAACAGCACATTAAAAGGATCATACACCATGATCAAGTGGGGTTTACCACAGGAATGCAAGGATTCTTTAATATATGCAAATAAATCAATGTGATAAACCATATTAACAAATTGAAGGATAAAAACCATATGATAATCTCAATAGATGCTGAAGAAGCTTTTGACAAAATTCAACACCCATTTATGATAAAAACTCTCCGGAAAGTAAGCATAGAGGGGACCTACCTCAACATAATAAAGACCATATATGACAAACCCACAGCCAACATCGTTCTCAGTGGTGAAAAACTGAAACCATTTCCACTAAGATCAGGAACAAGACAAGGTTGCCCACTCTCACCATTATTCAACATAGTTTTGGAAGTTTTAGCCACAGCATTCAGAGAAGAGAAAGAAATAAAAGGAATCCAAATAGGAAAAGAAGAAGTAAAACTGTCACTGTTTGCAGATGACATGATATTATATACAGAGAATCCAAAAGATGCTACCA
Source organism: Hyperoodon ampullatus (assembly GCF_949752795.1). Classification (NCBI taxonomy): domain Eukaryota; kingdom Metazoa; phylum Chordata; class Mammalia; order Artiodactyla; family Ziphiidae; genus Hyperoodon; species Hyperoodon ampullatus. The sequence continues at coordinate 133,219,589 of NC_136917.1, read as the reverse complement.
GAAAACTACTAGAGCTAATCAATTAATTTCGTACAGTAGCAGGATACAAAATGAATGCACAGAAACCTCTTGCATTCCTATTCACTAATGATGAAAAATCTGAAAGAGAAATTAAGGAAACACTCTCATTTACCACTGCAACAAAAAGAATAAAATAACTAGGAATAAACCTACCTAAGGAGACAAAAGACCTATATGCAGAAAACTGTAAGACACTGATGAAAGAAATTAAAGATAATACAAACAGATGGAGAGATATACTATGTTCTTGCATTGGAAGAATCAACATTGTGAAGATGACTATGCTACCCAAAGCAATCTACAAATTCAATGCAATCCCTATCAAACTACCAATGGCATTTTTCACAGAACTAGAACAAAAAATCTCACAATTTGTATGGAAACACAAAAGACCCCTAATAGCCAAAGCAATCTTGAGAAAGAAAAACAGAGCTGGAGGAATCAGGCTCCCTGACTTCAGATTATACTACAAAGCTACAGTAATCAAGACAGTATGGTACTGACACAAAAAAGAAATACAGATCAATGGAACAGGATAGAAAGCCTAGAGGTAAACCCACACACATATGGTCACCTTATCTTTGATCAAGGAGGCAAGATTATCCAATGGAGAAAAGACAGCCTCTTCAATAAGTGGTGATGGGAAAACTGGACAGCTACATGTAAAAGAATGAAATTAGAACACTCCCTAAGACCATACACAGAAATAAACTCAAAATGGATTAAAGACCTAAATGTAAGGCCAGACACTATAAAACTCTTAGAGGAAAACATAGGCAGAACACTCTATGACACAGCAAGATCCTTTTTGATCCACTTCCTAGAGAAATGGAAATAAAAACAAAAATAAACAAATGGGACCTAATGAAAGTTAGAAGGTGTTTCACAGCAAAGGAAAGCATAAACAAGATGAAAAGACAACCTTCAGAATGGGAGAAAATATTTGCAAACGAAACAACTGACAAAGGATTAATCTCCAAAATATACAAGCAGCTCAATATCAAAAAAACAAACAATTCAATCCAACAATGGGCAGAAGACCTAAATAAACAGATTGCCAACAAACACATGAAAGGATGCTCAACGTCACTAATCATTAGAGAAATGCAAATCAAATCTACAATGAAGTATCACCTCACACCAGTCAGAATGGCCATCATCAAAAATCTACAAACAATAAATGCTGGAGAGGGTGTGGAAAAAAGGGAACTCTCTTGAACTGTTGGTGGGAATGTCAATTGATACAGACACTATGGAGAACAGTATGGAGGTTCCTTAAAAAACTAAAAATAGAACCATCATATGACCCAGTAATCCCACTACTGGGCAAATACCCTGAGAAAAGCATAATTCAAAAAGACTCATGAACCACAATGGTCACTGCAGCACTATTGAGAATACCCAGGACATGGAAGCAACCTAAGTGTTCACTGACAGATGAATGGATAAAGAAAATGTCGCACATATATACTATGGCATATTACTCAGCCATAAAAAGAAATGAAATTGAGTTATTTGTAGTAAGGTGGATGGACCTAGAGACTGTCATACAGAGTGAAGTAAGTCAGAAAGAGAAAAACAAATACCATATGCTAACACATATATATGGAATCTACAAAAAAAAAAAGGTTCTGAAGAACCTAGGGGCTGGACAGGAATAAAGACACAGACGTAGAGAATGGACTTGAGGACCCAGGGAGGGGGAAGGGTACGCTGGGACGAAGTGAGAGAGTAGCACTGACATATATACACTACCCAATGTCAAACAGATAGCTAGTGGGAAGCAGCTGCATAGCACAGGGAGATCAGCTCAGTGCTTTGTGACCACCCAGAGGGGTGGGATAGGGAGGGTGGGAAGGAGACGCAAGAGGGAGGGGATATGGTGATATATGTATACGTATAGCTGATTCACTTTGTTATACTGCAGAAACTAACACAACACTGTAAAGCAATTATATTCCAAGAAAGATGTTAAAAAAAAAAAACAACAGAAGAGTTCAACACCAGGAAACCAGCTTTACAAGAAATGTTAAAGGGACTTCTCTAAGTGGAAAAGAAAAAGCCATAATTATAAATATGAAAACTATGAAAGGAAAAATCTCATTGGTAAAGGCAAATATATAATAAAGGTAGTAGATCAACCACGTATAAAGGTAGTAGGAAGGTTAAAAGACAAAAGTAGTAAAGTCATCTATATCCAAAATAAGCAAAGCAATACACAAAACAAAAGGATGTAAAATATGACATCACAAACAGTAAACGGGGGTTGGGGGAGGGAGGAGTAAAAATGAAGGGTGGTTAAAAAGCATTCAAACTTAACAGATCAGCAACCTAAAATAATCATATATATAGAGAGAGAGAAAGAGAGAGAGAGAAAGCCACATGGTAACCACAAACCAAAAATCTGTAATAGATACACTGACAAAAAAGAGAAAACAGTCCAAATATAACATTACAGATAGTCATCAAATCACAAGGAAAGAAAGCAAAAGAAGAAACAGAAAAGAACCACAAAAACAACCCCTAAACAATTAACAGAATGGCAATAAGTACACACATATCAATAATTACTTTAAATATAAATGCTCCAATCAAAAGACAGACCGCTGAATGCATACAAAAAGAACTATATATATGCTGCCTATAAGAGACACACTTTAGATCTAAAGACACACAGAGACTAAAAATGAAAAGACAGCCTCTTCAATACATGGTGTTGGGAAAACTGGATAGCTACATTGAGAAGAATCAAACTGGACTGCTCTCTCACACTGTGAACAAAAATAATCAAAATGGATTAAAGACTTAAGTGTCAGACCTGAAACCATAAAACTTCTAGAAGAAAACACAGGCAGTAACTTCTTTGACATCAGTCTTAGCAATATTTTTTTGAAGATATGTCTCCTCAAGCAAGGGAGACAAAAGCAAAAATAAACAAATGGGACTACATCAAACTGAAAAGCTTTTGCACAACAAAGGTTAACTATCAACAAAACAAAAAGGCCAACTACTGAATGGGAGAAGATATTTGCAAATGATATATCTGATAAGGGGTTAATATACAAAATATACAATTCAACATCAAAAAAACAAACAACCTGATTTTTAAATGGTCAGAGGATCTGAATAGACATTTTTCCAAAGACGTACAGATGGCCAACAGATGCATGAAAAGACAGTCAACATCACTAATCATCCGGGAAACGCAAATCAAAACCACAATAAGATGTCACCTCACACATGTCATAATGGCTATTATCCAAAAGAAAACAAATAACAAGTGTTGGTAAGGATGTGAAAAAAGGGGAACCCTCATGCACTGTTGGTTGGAATGTAAATTGGTGCAGCCACTATGGAAAACCGTATGGAAGTTCCTCAAAAAACTAAAAATAGAACTACCATATGACCCAGCAATTCCACCCCTGGGTATTTATCTGAAGAAAACAAGAACGCTAGTTAGAAAGGATATATACACCCCATGTTCACTGCAGCATCATTTACAATAGCCAAGGTATGGAAGCAACCTAAGTGCCCATCAAAAGATGAATGGATAAAAGAGAGGTGCTGTACATATACAATGGAATATTACCCAGCCATAAAAAAGAATGAAATCTTGCCATAAGCAACAACATGGATGGACCTAGAGGGAATTATGCTAAGTGAAGTAAGTCAAACAGAGAAGGACATATGATCTCATATGCGGAACCTAAAAGACAAAACAAGTGAACAAACATAACCAAAGTCATAGATACAGAGAACAAACAGGTGGTTGACAGAAGCGAAGGGGTTGGGGCAAGGAGAGAAACAGGTGAAGGAGATTAAGAGGTACAAACTTTCAGTTACAAAATATATGAGTCACGGGTATGAAATGTACAGTGTGGGGAATATAGTTAATAATTATGTTCTATCTTTGTATGGTAATGGATGACAACTAGATTTATCATGGTGATCATTTTGAAATGTACAGAAATATCAAATCACTATGTTGTATACCAGAAACTAACATAATGTTATAGGTCAATTATACTTCAAAAACAAACTAACAAACAAACTCACAAAGAAAAAGATCAGATTTGTAGCTATCAGAGGCATTGGTTGGGGGAAGGGGAATTAGATGAAGGTAGTCAAAAAGCAGAAACTTCCATTTATAAGATAAATAAGTGTGGCCACCTAGAGGGGTGGGCTAGCGAGGGTGGGAGGGAGACACAAGAGGGAGGGCATATGGGGATATATGTATACGTATAGCTGATTCACTTTGTTATACAGCAGAAACTAACACACCACTGTAAAGCAATTATACTCCAGTAAAGATGTTAAAAAAAATAATTAATTAATTAACTAACTAACTAAATAGATAGCTAGTGGGAAGCAGCTGCATAGAACAGGGAGGGAGCTCAGCTCTGTGCTTTGTGACCACCTAGAGGGGTGGGATAGGGAAGGTGGGAGGGAGATGCAAGAGGGAGGGGATATGGGGATATATGTATGCATATAGGTGATTCACTTCGTTATACAGCAGAAACTAACACACCATTGTAAAGCAAGTATACTCCAATAAAGATGTTTAAAAAAAAAAGTTAAGTACTAGTGATGTAATGTGCAACATGATAAAGATAATTAACACTGCTGTATGTTATAAATTGTTAACAGAGTTCATCCTAAAAGTTCTCATCACAAGGGAAAAAATTTTTTTCTATTTCTTGAATGTTGTGTCTGTATGAGATGATGGACGTTCACTAAACCTACTGTGGTAATCATTAAAAAATAAAATAAATGAAAAAAGCAAAGAGTAGCATTCTTAATCTTTCAAGAGGAATGAATAAGTTAGTCAGCTACAATATTAGTATCTAGATACAAGGAGATAAATTTCAAGTTTCCAGTAATATTTTAAAACATTTGAGCACAGGGCTTCCCAGATGGCGCAGTGGTTAAGAATCCACCTGCCAATGAAGGGAACACGGGTTCGAGCCCTGGTCCAGGAAGATCCCACATGTCGCAGAGCAACTAATCCCGTGTGCCACAACTACAGCACCTGAGCTCTAGAGCCCACAAGCCACAACTACTGAGCCCATGCACCACAGCTACTGAAGCCCGCGCACCTAGAGCCCATGGTCCACAACGAGAAGCCACCGCAATGAGAAGTCGGCGCACCACAACAAAGAGTAGCCCCTGCTCGCCACAAAGCCCACGTGCAGCAACGAAGACCCAACGCGGCCGAAAATAAAAATAAAATAAATTTATTTTAAAAAGATTAAAATAAAACATTTGAGCACAAACATTTTCACCTCAAACAACAATAAATAAATATCTAGCCAACAAAATATTTATTAAAGAACAGGTTTATAATGTGGCTAGAACCTGAGAATTTCAGAGAATGGAAAACGGTGCTATAGGAAAGATATCTCTTACCAATAAAATAAAACAAGATAAATAAATCTAATAACTCTTAGCCTGCAGGTTCATGTTAAAAGTAAAGTATTGGGCTTCCCTGGTGGCGCAGTGGTGGAGTCCGCCTGCCAATGCAGGGGACACGGGTTCGTGCCCCGGTCCAGGAAGATCCCACATGCCGCGGAGCGGCTGGGCCCGTGAGCCATGGCCACTGAGCCTGCGCGTCCGGAGCCTGTGCTCCGCAACTGGAGAGGCCACAACAGTGAGAGGCCCGCGTACCGTAAAAAAAAAAAAAAAAAAAAAAGTAAAGTATTGCCTTAGCTAATTTTATTACATTAGGTGGGAAGGAGAAGAGAAAGGGAAGTAAATGAAAGAGAAAATCCTTACACTTCATTTTCACTATGAATTAGAGGGCTATTTCCCTTAAGGCTCTCTATTAGCAAATGGAGTAATTAGAATTTATTCTTGCTTCATGTACTGTTTATCTAGTGTAGATGCAAATTAAAAAGGCAAATGGTTATTGAGTTTTTTTTTAAGTCTTTAAGATGCTTACAAGTTTTCCAAAGCTTTATTTCTAGTAAATGCAACATTTAAAAAAAAATTAAACTAGAGCTGACTTTGCTAACTGACCCTTATACTACCTCTCATATCTGAATTCAGACTATCCTCTGATTCACCAAATTGTCTGCATACAGAGGAAGGGGTGAAATGCCCAAGCCTTTAATACAAATACCACAGTTGCAGCACAAACCTTTTGCACTTAACAGTACACACTGTAGAGGTGAATACTCAGATCTATAATTTTAACTGTCGCCAGCCCTATGCAATAACTAAATGCTCAGCCTTCAACTCTAACTCAATGAGCAAATTTATTTTGTATTTACAAACAACCTCCACTTCTAGAATTCCTTTTACTTGTAAGAACTCTATATAAAATAATGGAAACTTTCAGTGTCTACAATGCATTTTTCCAAATTGGTTGAATTTTTCAATTAGCATTTCTTTCTTTTGGAATAAGAAAAGGTATGTAGTACAGAAATTAAATCCACATATGATTAGTGTCCAAAACTCAGTAGGCTTTCTATCCTTATTCTCAAGAAAAATTTGTATTAATAGACCCAAATATATTGAAAAATGTTCTTAAGCATACCCATTAACAGTAAGTTGTTTTTTTCCCTTGGACCACAAAAGAAATTACTCTTAGATTTAGAAAAAAATTTTGTGGGACACAAACAAGTATAATTAGTCCATTTTTAAAAATAGGAATATTCAAGTGGGCAAATATTGAGTGAATCCATTGTGCAAGGAATTCTGTGAAATGATACAAAGAATACAAAGTTGAATAAGGCACAGTACATAATTACAGCAGAGAATAAACAGAGATACAAAGAGCTATGAAGTTTCAAAAGAACAGGAACTGGTGAGGCTCTAAGTGGTGATACTCAAAAAGGTGCTGGTTATCAGAGTCAGAATCTCAGTAGAGGGGGTCTGGTATAGAGGCAGGATTTGGGGATAGTAAAGCATCCCTGAAGTCACAAAGGTAAAAGAAATTGTGTAAGTGAAAAGAAGTGAAAGGCGAGGCATGGGGCAATAGCAATATTAAAGGGATGAGCACAGCAAGAGGATCCACTGAGGCAGCAGACTTGGTAGGCTGAGGGAAGGTCAGGAGAAAGCGGCATCATTCAGGCCAAGTCCAAAGACAGCATTTCAGGAGGTGGTGATTGGTCCACAGTGCCCAATGGGTTTTCAATTGCCAAACTTAGCAAAAGTGGTTTCAATAAGGAAGAAGGAGTGGAAACCAGACCACAGAGGTTTTAGTAAGAAATGATAAGAAAATAAGCATGAATCTACCAAAAATGCACATTACCTTTCTGAGAGTTTAAGTGAAGAGACTGTATCACAGAAGGCCCTAGAAATGTTTTAAATTAATATTAATATTTGCAATCTCTCATATAAACTCATGAGATGTATTACATCAAAGTTATTACCCAAAGCCATTTCATTTTCACTAAATAACTAAACCTGAATGTAGACCCCCCCAAGAAGGATGGAGAGGAAGACCAAATCACCAGGTGTTCACTGACCCACTTAGGGCTGGAAAAGATGAGCTAGTCCAGAGTCCTGCTCTGGAAATTTTGGAACTAGAACAAAGACTGACTCAGTCAGAGCTGGTAAACAGCACTGATCAATGCACTAGAAGACTGGCAGGAGAAGAGGCTGAGGATAAATAAAGCAGGTCTGCAAAGAAAACTGAAGTGACTAGTCTGACCCGAAAATGAGAAAAGGTGAAAGCAGCTTTGGTTCCCCACTACCAAAGGGCTGCACTGATCTTGCTGTTTGGGGGGTTGTTAAAGCACCTTATATCCTTTCAACAAAGCCCAATTTCACTTAAGCTAGTTAGAAAGGGATTCTGCTCCTTGCAACCAACAGAGCCATAACTAAAACAATTGTAACCATTCCCCCTACTTTGAGACCATATAGGTTATTATTGTTTGATTATCCTCTATAATGCTATAATGAACATTTCTAAATACCAATCCTTGTTTGCATTTCTAATTATTTCCTTAGAATATATTTTTTATGTGGAATTATAGCAAAGGATATAGATGTTAAGGTCCTTGACAAACTGTTCCAGAAAAGTTTTTTTACACCACCAATTTATTCTACCAGCCACAGTATACAAATGTTACAGAAATGCAAAATTTTAAGGGTATCTGATGCTATCTTTGACATTTACTATAGGTTTTAGGGCAAAAATGAAGGGTTCCATTTACTCTTTCATCTATTCAAATCAAGTACCCTTTTCCTTTTACCTGAAAGATTACACTTCTAAAACAATCCCTTTTCACCATTTGTCAAATGACTGCATTTGTCATACAATGTTTCTCTTAATACTTCAGTTTACAAAATTCATTTTCATTTCCTTCTTTAAAACAACTTCATTGAGGTATAATTTACAAACCAAAAAATTTATCCACTCTAAATACATAATTCAATGACTTTGGTAAATGTAGAGAGTTGTGCAACCATCACCACAATCCAGTTTTAGAACATTTTCCTTACCCAAAAAAATTCCCATGAGCCCATCTGCATTCAACCTTTTTTCCCACCACCAACCCCAGGCAACCACTCGTATGTTTTCTGTATCTACATAGATTTGCCTTTTCTGAACATTTCATAAAAATGGAGTCATACAATATGTGGTATTTTGTAAGTGGTTTATATCACTTAGCATAATATTTTTGAGGTTCATCCATGTTGTAGCATGCATTTTGTTCCTTTTTATTGCTAAATAGTATCATATTGTATGTATATGTTACATTTGGTTTACCCAGTCACCAGTTAATGGATACTTGGGTTGTTTCCAGTTTTTGCCTATTATGACTAATATCACTATAAACATTCATTTACAAGTCTTTGTGTGGACATTATTTTCATTTCAAATGAGTAGACTCCTAGGAGTGGAATGTCTGGGTCATGTGGTAAGTTTACGTTTAACTTTTTAAGAAACTGCCAAACATTTTCCAAAATAGCTGCACCACTTTACATTCCCACATTTTGCTTTTTAATATGCCCACGTGGCTAGTCGTATTACCCCATTTAAGAATCAGATTCTATGCATAGTAAACTCATACTCACCCACCAATAAATATAGCCTTCCACCTTCTACAAGTGAATATTTATTTATTTTTGCGGTACACGGGCCTCTCACTGTTGTGGCCTCTCCCGTTGTGGAGCACAGGCTCCGGGAGCGCAGGCTCAGCGGCCATGGCTCACGGGCCCAGCCGCTCCGCGGCATGTGGGATCTTCCCAGACAGGGGCACGAACCCGTGTCCCCTGCATCGGCAGGCGGACTCTCAACCACTGCGCCACCAGGGAAGCCCACGAGTGAATATTTATAATGGTTCAAAAGAGAATAAGTGATATATAACTCATTGCTTCCACAAACTAAACACACCAGAACACCTCTCCATCCTTTTACCAGAGACAGGAAAAGACAACATAAGATCATGGTCACACAACATCTTCTTCAACTTCCTCCTACACAAATAATAAGGATCTTGAAACCATAATATAAATGCTAACAACTGTTTTAGAAAGATTGGTGATGGAGTGTCCAGCAAAACTGAGAAACTATGGTTAAAAACTTTTTTACATGTTAAGGGAACTCTTCCAGTGAAAACTACACAAATGCCTCCAGGAAAAATTTTTGTTTTAAGTTTCATCCATGGTGTAGCATAGATTGGTATTTTGTTCCTTTTTATTGCAGAATAGTATTCCATTATATGTATATAAAACATATCAGGTGCCCAGGAGAGAGTGGCATCTGTAATCACAGTCTTAAGAATCCATAATCACAGTCCATAATCACAGTCTTAAGAATGCAGGAAACTTAAGGAAGATGTAAAAATAATTGTTATTTCTGTCAACATTAAGGGACATTATAATTCAACTAGAGAAAGATCTCAGAGATTTCTCTAATAAAGAAGCAATTATTCAATTATTTAACAATTAACTGAGTTCCTACAGGCTTGAGTTGGGAAGGGACTGCAAGTAATGGCACGGGTCTTAACGCTGGCAAATTCTGGATTTATTTTGGAAGTAGCATCAACGGTATTTACTGATGGATGGACTGGATATGAGTGTGAGAAATAAGGAGTCAATAATGATCCTAAGATGTTCCATTTGGGAGACCAGAAGTTTAAAGCTGGATTAACTGAGATGAGGAAGACTAGAGACTGAAAAGGGGGAGCAAGGAATAAATCCAAGAGTTCATACTTGGATGCATCAAGTTTGAGTTGCCTATTAGTAGAGATGTCAGGGAGGCAGTTGGATGTAAGGTTCACTGGGGGAAAGGTTCAGGCTGAAGATATAAATTTAACATAGAGGTGGTATTAGAGCCATGAAACTGGATGAGATCACCAAGGAATGAGTATAGAGGAGAAAAGAGGACCCAAGGACTGATACCCAGAGAATTGCAAAATTAAAAGGTCAGGAAGAAGAGAAGGAAGTTGCAAAGTAGAATGAGAAAAAGCAGCCACTAAAGTAGAATTAAAACCAGGAGAGTATAGAAAACCCCAAGAAATCTATTCCAAAACTCCTAGAACTAATAAGTGTGTGTAGCAAGATCACAGGATATAAGGTCAACCCATAAAAATCAATCATACTTCTATATAGTAGCAATGAACAATTGGAAACCAAAATTAAAAACATAATACCATTTATAATAGTTCAGAAAACTGAAATACTTAGGTATAAACCTAATAAAATATAGGATCTGTATGCTGAAAACTACAAAACAGTGGTGAAAAAAATCAAAGACCTAAATAAATGAAAAGACATAGCATCTTCATGGATTGGAATATTTAACAAAGTAAAGATGTCAATTCTGCCCAAATTGATCTATAGCTTTTAATGCAATTCTTATCAAAATTCCAGCCAGATTTTTTCATAGATAGATTGATTCTAAAATTTATGTGGGAAAGCAAGGGAACTAGATAGCTAAAGCAAATTTGAAAAAGAATAATAAACTTAGAGGAATACTTCCTGAATTGTTTTTTAGAAAAATGTACTATATTTTATTTTTTCCCATTTGATTTTAAGCTACTCAGTATATCTTTTCTTACCACCAATATATAACTACAGTAATCAAGACAATGTGGGGCTTCCCTGGTGGCGCAGTGGTTGAGAGTCCACCTGCCGATGCAGGGGACACGGGTTCGTGCCCCGGTCCGGGAAGATCCCATGTGCCGCAGAGCAGCTGGGCCCATGAGCCATGGCCACTGAGCCTGCGCATCCGGAGCCTGTGCTCCGCAACGGGAGAGGCCACAACAGTGAGAGGCCCGCGTACCTCAAAAAAAAAAAAAAAAAAAAAAAAAGTGTGGTATAAGAGGAAGGAAAGACATATAGTATATCAATGAAGCAAGAACAGAGTCCAGAAATAGACCCACAAGAGGACAGCCAACTAATTTTTTTTTTACAAAGGTACAAAAGCAACTCAATGGAGAAAGGAGAGTCATTTTAGCAAATGATGTTGGCACAATTGGCCACCCATACACACACACACAAAAAAAAAAGATGAACCTTGACCTAAACCTCACCCTTTATACAAAACAACACAAAATGGATCACAGAGATAAGCAGAACACAGAAAATTATAAAACTTTTTGAAGAAAACACAGAAAAAAGTCTTTGTAATAGGGTTAGGTAAAGAATTCTTAGACATAACACCAAAAGCAGAGTCTATAAAAGACAAAAATGTATATTCATAAACTTGATTCATCAAAACCAAAAACTTGTGCTCTCAAAAGATACTTTCAAGAAAATGAAAAGATAAGCTACAGACTGGTAAAAACAATACTTGCAAATCTCATATTCAACAAAAGACTTTCTATACCAGAATATATGAAGATCTCCCTAAACTACAGTTTCAAAAAATCTAATCCAAAAATGAGCAAAGACTTGAACATACACTTCACCAAAGAGGTATGCATGGATAGCAAGCAAGCACATGAAAAGATGTTCAACATCAGTAGCCATTAGAGAAAAGCAAATGAAAACCCCAATGAGATATTACTACACACTTACAGATAGTAAAAATAAAAAATACTGACAATACTAGTGTTGGTGAAGATGCAGAACATTATACACTGCTGGTGAGAATGCAAAATGGTTCAACCACTCTGGAAAACAGTCTGGCAGTTTCTTATAAATTTAAACATACATTTACCAAAAGACCTAGAAATCCTATGACTGGCTATCTACCCTGGAAAAATTAAAACTTGTATTTACCCAAAAACCTGTAGACACATGTTCATAGAGTTTTATTTGTAATAGTCAAAAACTGGAAATAACCAACATGTTCCTTCATAGACAAACAGATAAGTAAGCTGTGATACATCCATATATCAGAATACTACTCAACAGAAAAGAAAAAAACCAACACACCATTGATGCACTCAACAACTTGGATAGATCTCAAGGGTATAACTCCAAGGGGAAAATAAGCCAATTTAAAAAGGATAAATACTGTATGAATCCATTTATATAACATACTTGATAGAATTATAGTAGGTATAGTAGAGAGTAGGTTAGTGGTTGCCAAGGGTTAGGGATTGGGCGAGGATGTGACACAGAGAGATGGTAGGAGGGAGTTTTCATGAGGTGATGAACAATTCTGAACCCTGACTGTGGTAATGGTTACACGAATCTATACAAGTGATAAAGTTCACAGAATTATACACATACACAAAAAGAGTGCATGCAAAAACTGGTGATATCTGAATAAGGTCTGTATTCTGGTTAACAGTACTGATGATTTAACCATTGTTATGTAAGATGTCATCTTTGGGGGGAGCTGTGTGACGGGTACATGGGAACTCTGAACTATTTTTTCAACTTCTATGAGTCTACAATTTTTTCTAAATGTTTTATTATGGTGCTGAGAGATTGAAGAGCACTGGATTTAACAACTTGGAAACTGCTGGTGATTGACAGGAACTATTTGCATAAAGGTGGTGATTATAGAGTAGAATGCTTAAAATTCAGATTATGGAGGGGTTTAAGTTATTAGAAATGGCATCAACTAGGATATGACATGGGAGGTAAATGGCTGAGGAAGACAAAGGACAGGATCTCTGAGGTAGAAAAGTTAAGGGAACTGAAAATTTCTTATTAAATTGGAGGGGGAAGAGCAGTTTATTCTTAAAAAATTCCCAAGGAAGCTACTGAAGTATATCAAGTATAATAAATGACCACGCATTCTTATAGAGTTGCTTTAAGGTCCAGAGAAAAGCATATTTAAGCCCAAAACGAGTAGTACAGACAGACAATGAGAAAAGATCAGGGAAAGAATTATAAGCAAAGCATTACACTCTCGCATAAATGATGGATAATTGGCAGTGCCTTTCTCCAAAGTATAATACCAAAGTGGTTTACTATACTGGGAGTTAAATCAGTGAACTCTCTTCTTAAGAACAAGGACAGGGCTTCCCTGGTGGCGCAGTGGTTGAGAGTCCGCCTGCCAATGCAGGGGACACGGGTTCGTGCCCCGGTTCGGGAAGATCCCACGTGCCGCGGAGCAGCTGGGCCCGTGAGCCATGGCCGCTGAGCCTGCGCGTCCGGAGCCTGTGGCTCCACAATGGGAGAGGCCACAACAGTGAGAGGCCTGCGTACCGCAAAAAAAAAAAAAAAAAAAAAAGAACAAGGACAGACTTTGAGATAGGTTAGGTGTTGGCATCCATGAAACAAACCCTCTTCTCGTGGCTTTCTGATAAACCAAAAAGCACCCTTTTTATAGTTAGAGAAATATATATGAACAGATCAAGTGACTTGCACAAGGTCATACTGAATTTCAGGAGTAGAGCTAAGAAACAAGATTCAAATTCAGATTTTCACTCAACGAGTCTAGATCATGATTCAGAAATTCTTCTAGGTGATAAAGTCAACCTAGACAGATAAGCTCCACTACATGCTTTGGTGGCTGCTATCACACTAACCCAAGTTTCCCACCACTCTTCTCTAATCTAATCTTCACCACCTAGACTCATATTGACAACGTTTAACTGATAAAAGAAAACCAAAACAAAAGAGTTTACTGGATTTACCTACTTTCCATCCAAACAGACCCACACCACACTGAAAACAATAAGGGACTGTCAAAAAGAATGTGAACAACAGAGGATGCAGACTTGGTGGAGTTAAAATCCCAACTTGGCCTCTTAATAGCTATAAAAGAGAAATACCTGCCAACCTCAGAGAGTTGTTATGAGGAAAGAATCTATAACACAGAAGTACCTCAGACACAAAAGCCACTCAATAAATGACAGAACAAACACAGCCTTCCATTTACCATATATGCAAAAATTCTAAACCAATGAGTACCCAATTATAATCTTTTCTTAGAGAATAAACAAAATTTTACACTAAACAAAATGGGTGCCTTCGCAGTCACTCTTTCCATCTCCTTGTCCAGTGATTTTTCTTACTGGGTCCCACAAAGCAGTTACTCTCCACATTGGAAATGGAAAATCTGCTGCTAAAACTACACAAGGGCATACTCCCCCAAGTAACAGAGAAATTAATTTGTCAGAAATTTCACTTTTTCTCTCAGATTTTGATAGCTTCTAAAAGGATGCCTTTAAGTGTATCAGAAGATTAATACTCAAGTATAAGAATGTATTTGATTGGACTTCCCTGGTGGTGCAGTGGCTAAGAATCTGCCTGCCAGTGCAGGGAACACGGGTTCAAGCCCTGGTCCGGGAAGATCCCACATGCCACGGAACAACTAAGCCCGTGTGCCACAACTACTGAGCCCACGTTCTAGAGCCCAAGAGCCACAACTGCTGAAGCCCACACGCCTGGAGCCCGTGCTCTGCAACAAGAGAAGCTACCACAAAGAGAAGCCCGCGGTCAGCAACAAAGACCCAACGTAGCCAAAAATAAATAAACTAAATTAAAAAAAAAAAAGAATGTATTTGATTGAAAACATATACAATCCCACATATTCTACCGAGAAAATCAGTGCATCACTAGACCATCCTCCCCACTCTTACTGTCCTGCCAGTGACCTCTGCTTATATTTCCCTAGATTTCACAAGATCCCCCCAAATCTAATCCCCTCTCACACTCACCCAGCCCTCTAAGCCAAGACAGCCTTTGAAAAGTCTGATTAAAAAGATTCCTCACTGCTGTTACCTACCCTGGTGCCAGAGATGCAGCAACTGGGACCTGCCTTCTGAAAGTAGGTTACCTTTCTGAACCACACTCTGAACTGGTGTTGATTGTTCACAGTCCAAAAACAGGTGTAAAAACACAAAAATTTTTCTTTCTACAAGTAAACAGAATTTCATTTCTTGTCATGTTAGAAACACAGGTTCATGATAAAGCAGTAAACTGCCATTTTAAAAATGCTATCTCATTCTCATTCTAAATATGGAAGCTTAAAGATAATTGACAGAAATGCTGGAGACCCTTTTAAAATTCTTAAAGATGGAGCCCACAATAATTTGGCTAGAGTAGAATATTAAGTGATTTTCCAGAAAGCCAGATATGATATATAAGCTATTTGTAGCTACAGGGAAACACCAAAATGTTCTTTACAGGATAATATTTTTGCTCATGCTTCACAATTACTGAATAAGGTAACATTCAAAAATCACTGTAGTGCATTGGACATGTTCATCTTTTATGGCTTACATCACTAACCCTGCGCTCCAATCACAAATGAGTTCATTTCACATAAACAGTTCTAAGCCTACACTTTTAACCATAGGTCCTGCTTCACAACAAAAACTAAATAGGATTTTCAAATATTTGTTTAAAGTAACCACATAACATGGCTAAGAAATAAATAATTTTAAATCAGCTTTCATTAAAAGGCCCATAATCCCTTATTCTAAAACCCAAAGCCCTCAAAATCCTAGTTCTTTCATGACATTTGGCACCAAAGCCTAACCTGGACTTATCTAATGGCAGAACTTAACCTGAACAAATGAAGGAATGACCCCAGCCTTTATTTACTCCACTTATTTTGACTAGTCTTATTTCACTACATAAAAATTAGTGTCTTTGATTACAAGGTACTGTCCTAGACCCTGCTGAAGGCATTACCTAAGATGTATGAATCATATAACCTTTCAAAAATTCAGACAGTTCTGGCTCCAAGAGTTCCAGGTAATGGACTGTGAACCTGTATTTAGATAAAATCTTCACTGTTAAAAGATGCTAAACTCAATCTATTATTTTTCAGAGAGCCAAAAAAATTTTAATGTATTATATAGACCTACTACATAAAAAAACTTGAAATGGTAATGGTCCCTTACATAAAATGAACTAAATATATCCCACACATATATTTTCTTAATTATAGGACTATGACAAGATTTCAGTTGCTTTCTTTTCATTATAAAAACTGAAAGCTTGCGCTGAATTTTTAAGTACTATCATGTTTTCTAAATTTAAGTCTTCACTAGATATTAAGTCTTATAAGTTAAAAGTATTTTATTTATTTAACTGTCAACCAATTTTGCACTCGTTTCCCTTGGCAAGAACCAATGCTCTCAAAGCAAAACAAGTACTCTCATAAAATGAGTTAACAAATAGATAAATTATATGAAGCAAAGCCCTGAAATTTTACTCTTTACATCTTATCAAGTAATCCCATTCCTTGCAACGAATATATAAATTATTCACTAGCTATGAGGATAATCATCATTACTAATATTATTTAGACAAAGAGCACTGACATTTCACCAGACTTTGTGAGCAAATTTTTTTTCTTTTCAGAATTTTTAAGATTAATATACTTTATTTCTTAAAGTAATTTTAGGTTTATTAAAAAAACTGAGCAGAGAGTAAAAGATACACTCCCTCCCCATAACTACCACCCTTAATTTCCTCTATCACGAACAATTTTCATTGGTATGGTATATTTGTTATAACTGATGAACCAATATTGATACATTATTATTAACTCCATAGTTTACATTAAGGATTATTCTTCATGCTGTACAGTTCTATAGGCTTTGACAAATACATAATGTCATGCATCCATCATTACCATATTATACAGAACAGTTTCACTTCCCTAAAAATCCTCTGTACCCCAACTGTTCATTCCTCCTTTGTCCTCCCACCGACCCCTAGTAACCACTGATCTTTTTACTATCTCCACAGTTTTGCCTTTTCCAGAATGTCATATGGCTGTAATCATACACCAGGTAGTCTTTTCAGATTGGCTTCTTTCATTTAGCAATATGTTTAAGGTTCTTCCATGTGTTTTTATGGCTAGATAGCTGATTTATTTTTAGCTGAATAATATTCCATTGTATGGATGTACCAGAGTTTATCCATTCACCTACTGAAGGACATCTCAGTCGCTTCCAAGCTTTGGCAATTATGAATAAAGCCGCTATAAACATCATGTGCTGGTTTTTATGTGGACATAAGTTTTCAACGCATTTGGATAAATACCTAGGAGCTCCATTGCTAGGTCCTGTGGTAAGACTATGTTTAGTTTTGTAAAAAACTGCCAGTCTTCCAAAGCGGCTTTACCATTTTACATTCCCACCAGCAATTACTGAGAACTTCTGTTGCTCCACATCCTCACAGCATCTGGTGTTGTCAGTGTTTCAAATTTTAGCCATTCTAATAGATGTGTAGAGGAATCTGACTGTTGTTTTAGTTTACAATTCCCTAATGAAGTATGATATGGAGCAACTTTTCATATGCTTATTTGCCATTTGTATATCTTCTTCACTGAGGTGTCTATTCAGACCTTTTTGCCACTTTTTGATTGGGCTGTTTGTTTTTTGCTGTGTTTTAAGAGTTCTTTGTATATTTTGGACACAAGTCCTTTATCAGATATGTGTTTTATAAATATTTTCCCCCAGTGCGTAGCTTTACACAGAGCGGAAGTTTTTAATTTTAATTAAGTACAACTTATTATTTCTCTCATGGACCATGCTTTTGGCATTGTTATCTAAAAACTCAGTGCCAAATCCAAGCTGCAAATTTATTTTTAATTACAAAAGTGTTCAAGGAAACAATGTCACAATTTCAACCAATTTATTAGGACCTAAAAAAGGAGAGTATATAATACCCCCAGCTAGAGTTTTCAAAATAGTATTTATGAAAGAGGAAAATAAACTTATGAAATATTAACACAAATGCCTTCACTTCACTTTTACCTAAAGTATGACAGATGACATTCCCAAAATAAGTTATACTGAGATACTCTGCCTTCAAACTCTTTGGTCCATAACAGAAAAACACAGATATTACCATTCTAGAATTTTCATGTATTCAGAGATGAAAGGTTTATTTTAAAATATATAGGGCTTCCCTGGTGGCACAGTGGTTGAGAGTCCGCCTGCCAATGCAGGAGACATGGGTTCGTGCCCTGGTCCGGGAAGATCTCACATGTCGCGGAGCAGCTGGGCCCATGAGCCATGGCCGCTGAGCCTGCGCGTCCGGAGCCTGTGCTCCACAACAGGAGAGGCCACAACAGTGAGAGGCCCGCGTACCGCAAAAAAAAAAAAAAAATATATATATATATATATATATATTTGGCCCATTTTATAAAAAGGAATTAATGAAAAGATATATTTGACCTTTTTCATATATTTTAATATAACTGCATATTAATCTCATTACATCCATCAAAAATATTTTTGTTTGGTCATCTTGCCAGTTCAATATTTACCAAATTAAAAAATTATGTCACTTCTGCTTGAAAAAGTGCCAGGGGTAGGGGTATAACTCTGAGTACAAGTTTAGATGCTCTGTAAAAGGACTTAATTCCTGGTGGGAGGCAAAATGAACATTTTAATTTCAATTATCTTTTTTTTATAAATTTATTTATTTGTTTTTATTTTGGGCTGTATTAGGTCTTCGTTGCTGTGCACGGGCTTTCTCTAGTTGTGGTGAGCGGGGGCTACTCTTTGTTGTGGTGCGTGGGCTTCTCATTGTCGTGGCTTCTCTTGTTGCAGAGCACGGGGTCTAGGCCTGCGGACTTCAGTAGTTGTGGCACATGGGCTCAGAAGTTGCGGCTCGCAGGCTCTAGAGTGCAGGCTCAGTAGTTGCGGCGCACGGGCTTAGTTGCTCCGCAGCATGTGGGATCTTCCCGGGCCAGGGATTGAACCCGTGTCCCCTGCATTGGCAGGCGGATTCTTAACCGCCGCGCCACCAGGGAAGCCCTCAATTATCTTCTTATCACATATAATTCACTGATGAAGCTCACTTAGTAGAAAGAGATTTTAGGGTTTCTCAAAAATCAGATATTCCCATCCAGGAATAACATTTAACCCACTTAAATCCTGCAGATTTGTCAAGATACATGCAGTAGAAAAGTTAAAAGACAATGTCTAGTCATTTAATAGAGATGTACTCAGTGTGTGAAGCAACAGCTCTTGACCACTTAACCTTAGAAAAGGCATTCCATAACATTCCCTGAAACTACTTTTAAAAAGAAGATTTTGGGACTTCCCTGGTGGCGTAGTGGTTAAGAATCCTCCTGCCAATGCAGGGGACACAGGTTCGAGCCCTGGTCCAGGAAGATCCTACATGCCACGAAGCAACTAAGCCCATGCGCCACAACCTCTGAGCCTGCGCTCTAGAGCCCACAAGCCACAACTACTGAGCCCATACACCACAACTACTGAAGCCCACTTGCCTAGAGCCCGAGCTCCGCAACAAGAGAAGCCACCACAATGAGAAGCGTGCATACTGCAATGAAGAGTAGCTCCCGCTCGCTGCAACTAGAGAAGCCTGCGTGCAACAGACCCAACACAGCCATAAATAAATAAATAAATAAATTTTTTAAAAAAAGATTTTATGAGCAGAAATTTTTTCCTATGAAATCCTTTAAAAAGCCACAGCATTTAGGAAACCAGCAGTGGAATTCAGTAAGCTTGGCTAATGTGCAACTGAGCTTTAGTTTTCATTATTGGCAGTATATACTCAATATTTATATAACTTTTCTTTCCTTTAGGTTCATCCAATATATTAAAATTTATCAAAATATTTTCAAGTGTTCTGTAAAATGGATGTACAACAAATACTTAATATACCAAATCTATACATTACCTCTTCCAACAGTAGCATAAAAAGCAGTTTTAAACAAAGGAAATGTTTGTGATTATAACAAATTACTTAAGGATGCATCTGGTACTACTTCATTTTGTGACAATTATATAAAAAAAGGGTGCTGGAATAAATGCCCATATGAACTGACTGAAGCAGTACTTTCCACAACAATGTAGACAAAAAATACAGCTCCACATCGGAATAAGTAAACAAGGAAATAAAACTTTTTTCAAACCTAAGAAATTAAGCTCCATAATACCATATTTCTTTCATTCCAGTAGACGTTCCCCCATATTTTAAGATATCTCTAATCAGGATATATATTCAGTATGATAGTGTTCCATTTTTTTCCTGAAAAGCTATTTTAATGAGGTATCTGATATTAAGAGATGACTTGGAAATACAATATATTTCCAAAGGGTTAAGCTGAATTTTCATCATAGTAATTATTATTAAACATAAGTGACAATCTTATTCCATTTCACATTTAGTATTTTTTCATTAAATTTTTCTATCTATATTTATTAAACACCTATTACATACCAAGCAGTGTGCTTGACACTAAGGATACAAGTGGAGCAAAACAGACCATTCTTACCCTAGCAAAGCTTATTGCCTTGTCCAATTGGGGGGAAACTGGGAAAAGGCAGCACAGCACTTACGTCAACATGGAAACAAAGGAGTTAGAATATTCAAGTGTGGGCAATAGGCCATTTTGATACCAGCTTTCTGGACTAGTACAGGAAAGGGTGGCACGAGAGACTTGTCATGCCATAAAACCCAACAAACACCAATGTCCTCCTACAGTGCAGGGCTCTTATGGCCACTTTTGCCATATATAACACTTTACTTATATATTACTTTACACCTTATAAACATATTACTAACCCATCCATTTTTTTTCTTCATAGCAATTTTTTATTACCATTTAAGTAGCTACTCAAAAATTTTAAAAAATACTGGGCCTCATTTACCTCCTTTGGGACAGTCACCTAAAGAAATATGATTTTTCAAACTATATGCCAAAAACAAAGAACTTGAGAAAATCCATATATCCACAGTAAATTATCTGCCTCATCTTCCTAAATATTACCGAATCTCAAACTTTAGAGATGCAGTATTATATAATAATTCAACCCCCAAAACTTATCCTGTATTGTCTTTTTCCTCAGACATTAATAAAGGGAGTAAAAGTGATTTTAAAAAAGTAACCTGGGGCTTCCCTGGTGGCGCAGTGGTTGAGAGTCCGCCTGCCGATGCAGGGGACACGGGTTCGTGCCCCGGTCCGGGAAGATCCCACATGCCGCGGAGCGGCTGGGCCCGTGAGCCATGGCTGCTGGGCCTGCGCGTCCGGAGTCTGTGCTCCGCAACGGGAGAGGCCACAACAATGAGAGGCCCACGTACCACCAAAAAAAAAAAAAAAGTAATCTGAAAGCAATTAGAATACCAAAAATAGGGGAAAATATTTCTTCCAAGTTGTATTTTATCCTTTAAAACTGTGAATATCATCTACTTAATATAGCACACTAATAATACTTGTAGCAATAATCTACATAATAATCAATGCTAGAAAAATACTTGTGCTGAAATTCAAAATCCTGGGGGTTTTTTGGTTGCATTCACACACACCACAACAGTTGAAAAGGATAATGCAAAGTCCATTACTCTAAATTTTGGTTTAAAAGGCTATTGACATTTCTGTGTTTTTTACAATAATCACCAAGAATGATGTCGCTAAAATCCCCAATCAAAAATGGGAGTAGGGCTCCCCTGGTGACACAGTGGTTGAGAGTCCGCCTGCCGATGCAGGGGACACGGGTTCGTGCCCCGGTCTGGGAGGATCCCACATGCCGCGGAGCGGCTGGGCCTGTGAGCTGTGGCGGCTGAGCCTGCGCGTCCGGAGCCTGTGCTCCGCAACGGGAGAGGCCACAACAGTGAGAGGCCCGCGTACCGCAAAAAAAAGAAAATGGGAGTAATCCACATCCTAGAGTAAGAGAATTTTAATAGGCAAACACTGCATACAATGGAGACATAACAGGATTTCAAATAACACATTTTTTAATGAACTTAGAGTAAAGGTTTTTTTGCACATTAAGATATGTTTACATAAATGTTCTTCCATCTATCTGCATGCTTTCCTGCACACTGTTTCATAAGCCTGGTGGCTAAAATAGAGGTTACCAGTTATCATGGAATTTACTTCTTAGGAAAAAAGTAAATATTTCCTTAAACTAACCCCAGATTTTCCTTCCGTTTTACTTCTATGAAAGTGGCTTTAATCAAATTAGGATGCACAGACTGCATGTGGAAATGTTTAATATATCTTGAAACATAACTAAATCCAAGTCCCCTTCACCTTCAGAATACTGTGCTAAAGACATCACCAAAAAATAAAAAAATAATTTGCTAGCCAAAAAAGGCAAATATGAACTGAACGCAGATATGAACTGAAAAACCAAAGAACAAGGCTATTATTCTTAGCCAATTTGGGGGAAAAATAGGGAAAGAAAAGCCAGTCTGTCCTACTGTGGAAATAAGGCTTCAGTTTGCTAAAACAATAAAAAAAAAAAAGTAAGTCAACTATCTGGGGAAGGCAACTGACGAGAGACAAGTTGTCGAAAGAGAAGTATGGCATGATCTGCTGGACTCCCAAGACACTCAAGGAGGTAAATCTTTATTCTGCTTCTTCTCATCCATTTCCAACTCACACAGAGAGACACAGGGCAAGGTGCAGAAATCCGAACCAAGGATAGAGAAAGTAAGCACAATATCTCAAGTGCCAACCTTAAGCTAGTTTGTGAAATTTAACCTAGAAGCAAAGTGTCCAGTTATTTAAAGTAATGAAACCCAGTATTAACCTACAAACTGATGAATAGTACAACTTAAAAAACAGTGATATAGTTTTGATATATTCTGAGGATTTTCTTTTGCATATGTATTTACATTCTTTCTGATGAGCTGTATTCTCAAATTTAACAAATAAATCTGTCTCCTTTTTTGTGGCCTCAATTTCCATTAACATGATAAAACAAGCATAATCTGGGCTTCCCTGGTGGCGCAGTGGTTGAGAGTCTGCCTGCCGATGCAGGGCACAAGGGTTCGTGCCCCGGTCCGGGAAGATCCCACATGCCGCGGAGCGGCTGGGCCCGTGAGCCATGGCCGCTGAGCCTGCGCGTCCGGAGCCTGTGCTTCGCAACGGGAGAGGCCGCAGCAGTGAGAGGCCCACGTACCGCAAAAAAAAAAAAAAAAAAAAAAAACAAGCATAATCTTAGTTTCAGCTCTGCCATAAAATAGCTTACTGGGCTTGAGCAAGTATCTGGGCCTAAGTTTCTTCACTTGTCTACTGAAAAGTGTTGCTCCAAAATGACTTAAATGAACTCTTCATTCTAAAATAATCATTCTATAATTCTTTATGATGACATCAAGTTATTTGGGGCAATATCTCCCTTTAACTGGAGAAACACTGCCCTGGACTGAAGCAGTGGCTATATTCTTTAAGCAATCATTCACCACACCAACACTGGTGACAACAGTACTATGTATTTACCCCCACCCCAATTCGATCACTTCATAAAACCTCCAGCACAACAAACCCATCACTACCTACTTATTCATTTACTTACACAGGAAATGGGTAAACCAAGCCCCACTGTGTTGAGGACAGTGGTTGTGACGGTACTGTCATGGTACGGATACTGGATGCTGTTGTCTTTACAGAAAAAGCCTCTCTGAAATGGATATATTTGGCCCAAATTTAGAACAGCCATAGGCATGGAAGCTGTTAGGGAAGGGAAAAAAAGACACACATGGTTAAATTCAATTCACTTCATTAGGAAGTAAAGTCTACTGAATGGGATGCAAATCTTAACCGTATTTTGCCCTTTCTGAAAAAGGATCACACTATTCCATTACATCCAAGAGTAAAGACTGAGGAAACCATGCATCATTAGCTTGTCCACATCAGCCCCACCTTTATCAAGTTTAAATTCTCTTACTTGCGTTGACCTCTGATTTTAGGGACAATCAATAAAGGAAACCCCAAGGGAAGACAGCAACATTGGCCCATGAAAAAAGAAAGTTGAGAAAACAAGAAGGTTTTGTATTTTACATGTTGTACGTAATTCATTTTTAACTGAATTGCTCAATACATTAAATATGTTTAAGAAAAAAAGGCAAAACTCAGTAAATACATTTAATAATCAATAATACATCATAACAGCCAAATGTAGTCAAGAAGGGAAAAGATATAAAATTTTGTTTCATATTAAAATTTAAATTAATAGGGTTAGAAAAAAATAGAAACTGTAAGTATATTTGATAATAAGAACAGAAATAAGCCCTTTGTTTTCCGAAGACAAATTAAAAATGGTTTTTATTAGCCCTGGCAAGGCTCCAAAATCACTTTAACAAGTTATACAGAAATAATGTTCATTTGAAATTTTTCACCCAAATAAAATGAAAGACCAAAGAGAAGTTAAATAACTTAAATTAGTAATTTCTTAGTATGTTTAAATTTACCACACTTTTAGGCTTTGTTTTATACAATTCAAACAGTCAAGCATCTACTTACTATATCCTTGATACTAGAGTATGCCATACATAGAGGAGACAATTAGTGTAAAACGGGCACTCGGTTCAAGAGCCTAAATTGTACAAGTAGCAAAGGAAGGCATACTCAGGAAGCAGTTTTAAAACTAATAATACTAAGACAGATTTTTGAGGGATGATGAAATTGTTCTATATCTTGATTGTGATGGTAATTCCACAACTCTAAGTATTTGTCAAAACTCACAGAACTGTACCAAAAAAAAGTACATTTTACTGTATGTAAATGTTAAAAGGAACACCACAAAAGAGAAAATATGACTAATTTCTAAAATGATATAAAAGGCCCTATAGGAATTCAGAGGTCAACGTGAACTGGAGTAGTTAGAAAAGACTATTAGGGCTTCCCTGGTGGCACAGTGGTTAAGAATCCGCCTGCCAAAGCAGGGGACATGGGTTCGAGCCCTGGTCCGGGAAGATCCCACATGCCGTGGAGCAGCTAAGCCCGTGCGCCACAACTACTGAGCCTGTGCTCTAGAGCCCACGAGCCACAACTACTGAGCCCACATGCCACAACTACTGAATCCCACGTGCCTAGAGCCTGTGCTCTGCAACAAGAGAAGCCACCACAATGAGAAGCGCGCGCACTGCAACGAAGAGTAGCCCCTGCCCGCCACAGCTAGAGAAAGCCCGCGTGCAGCAACAAAGATCCAACGTAGCCAAAACCAAATAAATACATTAATTAATTTTTTAAAAAAGACTATTAAAGAACAGGCAACTGAGCTGAACTTGAAGCAGCAGGTAAATCACAGGCAATAGGGAGGGCCTCAAGGAGAGCATTTAGTGGTAGAGGGATGCAAGAGCAGCATGAGGTCACACCAACAAGAGTACAGAGAGAATGAGCAAGAAGTTTTCAAGGTACATAACATTTTATAGCGAACATGTACTGCGTGCTCACACACGCCAAGCACTAGGCTACACAGATTAACTCAATCTTTACCTCAACCTTGTGAAGTAGGTAACATCACTTCCCCCTTTTTTCACATAAAATTACTATGAGGCTTTAAGAAATGAGGAATCCTGCTGGAACTAGTAAGTAGTGGAACCAGGATTACAACACAGGCTATCTGTTCCTAGAGTCAGTGTATATATATGATGTCTCCCATGGAGGCGAGTGATTTGCTAAATTAACAGAATTGTGACAAGGAAGATGATTTGGGTGAGGGGTGCCTGTCCTTTGAAAACGCTTGTTCAGTACAAAATACATGTTATGTTCAGAATAAAAACTCAACGTTAGTGAAACAAAATCTTCTTTTCTACAGATTACTCTTAATTCCACAATTGTGTGGTTTTTAATGGAAGGCAGAGAACCTGAGATTCGGGGGTTTAACAAAAAGAATTATGTTTTTAAAATACGGGCCTAAGAAAGGACTTATCCTGTAGGAATAAATAAAAAAATAAATAAATAAAATATCACTGTCCTCTTTTGCTCAGGGTTAGTAATACAGTAAAATAAGGGGTTTTTAAAAATTAACTTAAAAAAATTAGAAAGGGGAGCATTTAACACAGCTTTGAAATAATCTACTAATTAAGTGTTAAGTAGTATGTTGACAGGGAAAATAGAAAAGGACACATGAAAGAGTGTTTTGAATATCGAAATGACTCAATTTGAGGACTGGTCACAATTGTTGAGGCAGACCTGAAGATGACACTTCAGGCTTTGGGAATAGTGAGAATGATGGTCCCTGATGGTCCCATTGACAAAAACGTGAAGTTGGGACGGGCAGCTGGTTTATGATGAAAGAAAATTAGTTGAGTATTGAAAATATTGCCTTTGGGGTAATCTGACACCTTAAATGCTCAGCCTCATCTTTCACTCTTCCCCATGCAGCTTAAGGCTCCGATCACACTGAACAATTTGCTGTTGCCTGAACATACTATGTTTTCAAAACTTTAGGTACCTACATATATGTTCAGCCTTCTGTTGGGGATACCTGTCCCCTGTTTCCCTTTCCCTGCTAAGTAAGGCACTCCCTACTTATCTGCCCCATGGCACCTTGGACACACATCCATTACACAGTATTTTAAACTGCTTTTTGCATTTTGTCAGCAACTTGAGGACAAAGACCATATCATTCTTGTATCCTTCGGACCAGGCACACAGTTGGCTCTCAGTGAAAATTCACTGAACAGCGAAAGGAATATAATGCAGGATGAAGATCAGAAGTAGAGACAGATTTGCAGATTGTTGGCATTGGAGGTGGTAACAAGCCAGGAGAATAAAACAGTCTCAGAGAATGCCTAAAGTCAAGACTAACAGAGATCAATAAAAACAATCAGGTAAGGACTAATATCCATAGTGAAATCATGGAAAGAGATTGCAGGAGAGAGAGAGGGAGAGGAGATGATTACATGCTCTAGAGGGCAGGGGCTGTGTCTCTCTCATTCAGCAGAACATATTGACCATTCTTTAAACACAAGAATGAACAATAGAGAAGTAAGACAATGTTGTTATACAAAAAGCCAATGAAAGTAGCTTAGAGTATCAAGTCTGTACTAGGTTAAATGTAGGACGTCAATGCTAAGACATCAAGAAGAGTGAGAACAGAGTAAAGACAATGAGGTCTGAGGAAAAAAGGTGTCATATATACTCTGTGAGAGAATATCTTACACCACCTCCACTAACACCACATCTTTATGAAGAAACTTCAATAATGAGCTTCAGTATTGGGTTGTCATTGTCTAAGCATGAATCTCTTTCTTCAAGCTAAATATATCACATGGGGCTTCCCTGGTGGCGCAGTGGTTGAGAGTCCTCCTGCCGATGCAGGGGACACGGGTTCGTGCCCCGGTCTGGGAGGATCCCACATGCCGCGGAGCGGCTGGGCCCGTGAGCCATGGCCGCTGAGCCTGCTCGTCCGGAGCCTGTGCTCCACACGAGAGAGGCCATGGCAGTGGGAGGCCCGCGTACCGCAAAAAAAAAAAAAAAAAAAAAAAAAAAAAAATCACAATGATTTCCTCTATTACTCATATGATTTATATATACACACACACACATACACACGCACACTACTATGGGCTGAATTGTGTCTGTCCCCCCAAATTCTTATGTTGAAGTTCTAACCCCCAATTTTACTATAATTGGAGATAGGACTTTTAGGAGGTAATTAAGCTAAATGAGGTCATAAAGGTAGGGTCCTAATTCAATAAGATTAGTGGCCTTATGAGAAAAGGAAGAGAGAGAGAGAGAGATCTCTTTCCACACGCACGCATCCAAGGAAAGGCCATGTGAGGATACAACAAGAAGGTGGACATCTACAAGCCAGGAAGAGAGCCCTCAAAAGAACCTGACCATGCTGGCACCCTGATCTCAGAATCCCAGCCTCTAGAACTCTGAGAAAACAAATTTCTGTTGTTAAGCCACCTAGTTTTTGGTATTTTGTTATGGCAGCCCAAGCAGACTAAGACACACACACACACACACACAGGTATAGCCATCCCCCCAGAGTAAACAGACACTTCTACTCTAAAAAGCAATGGAATATTCTCTATCTACACAGAAATTATTTTCAGTGGTAATTTTTTAGGGTAGTAATAGAGAGTTCTGGGTCAAAGTTAGTACTATAGGAAGATTCTTCTCAAAACAAACTCTTTCATAGGACACGAATATTCTTTCCTTAATATATAAAGGATATAGAAACTATTTTTGACACTAATCATAATTCTAGGGTATTTTTCTCTTAATTGAAATTCCCTTAAGAGAAGTCACTTTTTTTTTTTTTTTGCGTTATGTGGGCCTCTCACTGTTGTGGCCTCTCCCGTCGCGGAGCACAGGCTCCGGACGCACAGGCCCAGCGGCCATGGCTCACGGGCCCAGCCGCTCCGCGGCATGTGGGACCCTCCCAGACCGGGGCACGAACCCGCGTCCCCTGCATCGGCAGGTGGACCCTCAACCACTGCGCCACCAGGGAAGCCCAAGAGAAGTCACTTTTAAAAGTTCAATACTGCTAATAAACACATTTGTTAGCTACTGTATGTCTGCTCTTAGCACATCTCTAAGTTATATTGAGGAAGATAGACAAATGAATACCTGGAGATAGATACATATATATATATTTATTTCCTATATTCTTCTCCAATTAAGTAATAATTAAAATATCTCCCATTTTATACATAGTACATAGTTCCTTAAAGACAAGTTGTTACAAAATATTCCAATGGAATAAATCTAAAATGCATTGTAAAGAGAATCAATGTTAATTTCTAATATGTAGAAGCAAAGGTAAAGAAAAACAAGTCCTAAGTTTACGTTTTGAAAAGAATGAAATATAAATCTAGACATTATTAAAGTAACTATACTGACTTCAGTACCCACTACACCTTTCCCTATTTTCTCAATTTCAGACATCTAAATAAATATTACACTATAGCACAGGGAAATTCAAGTGTCCATCTTCTTGAAAATCTCCTCTCATTATTCACTCAGACATTTCAATTCCTATGACACGGCAGCCACAGTGCCAGGAAAGGAAAAAGAAAAAAAAGGGAAGGACTAAAAACACTAAAGAAGGAAAGGAATGAAAAAGACCTCACCACAAAATTTTTAATAAGAGAGAGATAAGCGCTACTGGAAAATAACACAGCTGTAACTGCAAACAGAGCTGAAGCTTAGATGACTTAGACAATGTAGCAGTCAGGATCCCAGCAGGAAACAGCACTCCCAAACTGGGGAACTTAAGAAGAGCTTAATAAGGGACTATTTACAAGGTATGGTGAGGGCAAAGTCAAGAGATAGTACAACCTTCTGAAGCTGCAACCACTCCTAGACCTAAAAGGTTCAAAGAGCTATGACCTCTGGGAGAGCCAACACGACAGGAGTTGGCAGGAGGACTCCAGGAGAAGAAACCCCACTCTCCTTCCAGTGCTTCCCATTCTTCAAACCCATCTAGAAGCCAAAGGGCAAAGTGAGCCTCCTAGCACTGAGGACAAGGTAGACAATGCTGAGAGCAGGTCCACGCAGGGAAAAAGCTAGAACCGGGAGGCAGAAGGTAAGACCAGTCAGGGTCTCAGCATGAAATAGAGTCCAGTAACTAAATATAGATAACTCAGGAGAGTTTAATAAAGGGACTATTTACAGAATCTATATTCAGACTATATATTAAGAAGTTTGGACTCTATTCTGTGGGTAACAGGAGACACACCACCCAATCTGTGCCTTAGTGGGGAAAAAGACTCTGGTAAAAACTGTATAAAGGAAAAAGAAGTATGAAGTTAGAATAGAGGGAAAGTCCAGAGGCAAGGAATACTAGTGTATATGAGAGATGTTGAGGGCTTCAAATAAAGAAATAACAGTGGAAATAAGAAGAGACAGTTCTAAAAATGTTTAGGAGATTTTTCCCACAGAACTATGGACCATGTCTCTGTATATGTATATATGGATGTGTGTCTATCTCTCTCTTAAATACACACACACACACACACACACACACACACACACACACACACCTATCTTCAGCCTTTGGACTCTCTACAAAATACATTTTCCATTTGTCCTTTACCCTGAGTAGATTACTATCTGATAGACTTCCCTCCACAATCCTGCCTATAGTAAGCACTTCAAGGAATATATGTTGAATGAATAAATGAACCAATGAATAAACAAGCATGCAAAAGCCTCTGAGGCACATAATAATAATTTTGTATAACTATAAACTTAGGTCCTGAAAAGTTTTAAGTTATTTTTCTCTCCACAAGACCCAAGTTAAAACAAATAAACCAAGAAAAGAACAAAAAACAAACAAAACTGGTTAATGATCTTAAGTCCAAGAACATGCTAGGGAAGCACTTACAATTCTATATTCTAACAATTATTTCTCAAGCTTGTTTTCCACTGGGAACACAAAGTGCTAACAAATAAAGATAAAAAGACTGATATACCCACATTAATTGCTAAAAGAAATTTATGATTCACAAATTCCTGGAATCTTGAAGGCAATTTTTGTACAGTCCAGCATTATCTCCAAACAAAGCTTAAGACATGGCTATTGCAGAAGCACTTCTCTCAGCAGCACCCCTTACTCTTTTCTCAATGAAAAAAGGAGTTGGGGCCCCAATTCAATCTTCTTTCCTGATCCACCCAAAACAGAGGTCCACAAATTCCCGCAGGAAAGCAGAAGGATCAGATTTCCAGATGAAATGAGGAGTATAAAGCAATAATACTTCAAAATAGGACTTTACAAATAATTAACAATCAGCTCTAGATCCATCTTTTCCTAATCTCTTCTCTAGAACCTACAGAAACAATCAGACCTGAAATTTTATCACAAAGCACACAATAACATATCCTACGCCATAAAAGAAGTGTTGAATTCCCAATCTCAGCATCCATTCTATACATCTTCAAAGTTAGCAAAGGACTTTGTTCCAAGATTCCCATGTAAAATGTTTTCACATACTGTACAACTTTACAGTACATACTATACTGTGCCCTCTCAGTTAAAAGGATAAATCAGGGCTTCACTGGTGGCGCAGTGGTTGAGAGTCCGCCTGCCAATGCAGGGGACACGGGTTCGTGCCCCGGTCCGAGAAGATCCCACATGCCGCGGAGCAGCTGGGCCCGTGAGCCATGGCCACTGAGCCTGCGCATCCAGAGCCCGTGCTCTGCAACGGGAGAGGCCACAACAGTGAGAGGACCGCGTACCGCAAAAAAAAAAAAAAAAAAAAAGGATAAATCATAATGTGGTCTCTTACTCACTAGGAAATATCTGCTCTTACCACAAGCACCTAAAATAGTTGGGGCAGCCTAGCTTACAAGACTCTTAAAGAGCAACCCTGCTAGTCTTGTAGTAATTTATAAACCTGAATAACAAAACACAAATATGATTAAGAGAAAGGTTTGCTTTATAGTGAAAAAACCAGTTAATCATCTTCCATGGCCTTTCTCATATATGTCCAAAAAGAAGAATGGAAATTAACATGTATTGAGCACATATAGGTCACTATCATGCTAAAGCAGCTGCACATCCACTACAACTGTATATTATCTTCATATAAAACATATTTATGCTTTAGATGTCCTACCATAAAATCTGGGGAAAAAAATTTTAAACCTAATCAATAGCATGAGTATGAATCATATACATAGAAATATATGTATATGTATATATTGTTTAGTAGGCAAACTAACCTGTACAAAACATTATATTTAGTATAGTTTCATTTACATAAAACAAAGTATTTGCATTTATGTCTAAATATACATTGGAAAGCCTAGAATATATAACCAACTTTCAAGTAGTTATTTCCAGATGGTATTAATACAAATCAGGTAGAAAACTAATTTTCCACTGTATGTACTTCCATGTTTGAATATTTCATAATAAAACAAAAGATCATGATCATTAATTTTGAATTTTAAAAAACACTTTATCACAATGAAACCCTTCTCACTGTGTTTCCTGAAATTGTTATACATGCAACTTAACTGAAAAAGTCCCATCTATAGTAAAGAGATTGTTTGAAACCAGGGCAAAGGAAAAGGCCTATTTTTCTATTCTGTTTAAAACAAAAAACAAAGTAATAGTAACAAAGTAACAGAAATTATCCTTTGGCTTTTATGCCTGATTGATAGGCTCTCAAAGAACTAGGCCTACAGTGAGATTATTACTTTTGGGGGTTTTCCTCTCTTGCAACTTTTGAAAACTACAATGATTTACCACATATGAAGTAGGTAGATCATAATAGCTATAAGTTTAGTATCTCCTAAAAAGTGTACAAAACAAATTTCCAAGGTCTAAGGTTTTTCGACATTAGAAATTTTGTTACAACACTTTAGGCCCTTCCAGAACATGCTTATCTTATAGGCAGTAGAAATAATCTAGAGGGTCATCAGTTTAGTAGAAGGTCATCAGTTTAGCAGGGGTAATCAAATACAAGCCATAATGAATATACTTATTTTAGTCACCACTTCTTGAAAAATCTTATAAAATAATGGTACTCAGGCAGATCATTCTAAAAGGGTGGCACTGTCTTTTTAATTATGTAGTAAGCAAAGGAATATTACTCTAGTGGGTCTTTCAAGTTTTTGATTTAAACAAAACCTCAAAACTGATTACATATTAATATAAACCATTAGTCTGATGGAGAAGAGAGGAAAGAAAATAAGCAATTTCATTTAGGGCAGTGTCTAATGAAATTTTCTGTGATGACAAAAATAACCAATACAACATGCTGTCCAATACAGCAGCCACTAGTCACACTTGACTAATGAGCACTTGATATGTGGCTGGTGAGAATGAAGGACTAATTTTTTTTATTTTACTTTAATTAATTTCATCTTAAATAGCTACATACGGCTAGAGGCTTTCATAATGGATAATGCAGATTTAGGGGGTCAAAAATAAACTAAGGTTGAGAGCCATCAAATTTCATTAACACTTAATACACAGCAAAACTAATTTTGATTCCCTAACTTAAGAGGAAATAATTATGAAGTACTTGAGTAAACATAGATTTAACTGTGAGCCAATGCCCAGAATAAAATTCCCCTACGTGAATACTTTTGCTTCCTTTAAAGAACCTGTCCCTGCTGCATCCCTCAAATTTAAGAACCCTGAATTGGCTTCTCTCTCCAGGCAACTAGCCTTCCTATAAGGGGAAGGAAGAGGGCTGGTCAAGTTTGTCTGGGGTACTCTCCTACCTGGCTCACCAACCTCAAATCTTCCCACTCTTCTGTCCTGGGGTAAGAAGCCCTTAATCTCTAACCCAGCAGAGTGCCTTCTTGTCTCTGGCTGCCCAAAGCCCGCCTTTACAGCACCCCATCTGAAGAGCAGCTACCAACTGCTTCTTCTTACTCCCAGAATTATTCATACCCTGAATGGAGGCCATGAACACTCCGCTTGGCTGTATACAGATAATACTAATCAAAGGCATGTAGGTTTTTGTAATTCATTCCAAGCAGCACAATACGTATGCTTATAAAATACAATCTAGTTTTAAGTTTCACTTCTGTAAAAGCTAAATTCTGTTCTTAGTACACTGACTGATCATCTGCTTCTAACCTAAGGAATTAGAAAGGATACTCAATCTCTCTCAAGTGGGCAGTAGTCATTACTGTTAGAACAGAAAAAAACAGAATTCTTTCCTGGTAGGCTTCTCAAGTTATCCCACATAGTGAAGTCTCTAAAGTAGCAGTTCTTAACTTCTTGGGGTTCACAGACCCCTTTAAGATTCTAATGAAACTATGGACCCTCTCCTCAAAAACACATGAACTTTTGCCATATAGTTTCACAACCTGCGTGCACACACACACACACATATACACACCCAAAAATGGTCATCTATGGACACTTCTGCTATAAAAGTATATGAAACATAATAAAAATAATTAATATCCTAAAGTCCACAGACCTAAGTGATCAGTAGAATATGACCTCAAAGAAGCTAGAATTAATTCAACCTGATATTCCTACATCTTCCCTTAATTCTGCTTCCTCCTTCCCCTCCTCCCAATTTTACCCTCTTCCCATCATCCCTCTTTGCTCTTTATACTTCGTCTCCTTATTTGGCTATATTATAGAACTAAAGTCACTTTTAGTATTACTTCCATACTTATTGCAATATTATGTTTCCTGTTCTAATTTCAAGAGTCAAAGTTTATTTCTTTAAAGAAAAGTACAATATCTGTTGAATACCTACTATTTGCCAGATGTTTGCCTATATTCTATCTCTAACAATTCTACACAGGGGAAAGAAAGAGTATCCCCCTAAATCTGCATGTCTGAAAACTTCCAAGTCACTAAGTCATAGAAAAGTTAAGATATAAATCACAAAATAGTTTGATATGAATGAAAATATGACAAATCAAAATTTAAAGTACAAAGTTAAAATACTACACGTGAAAATGTAGTCTTAAATTTATACATTAGAAATTAATGAAACAAACATTCAACACAATAACTTATCTTTTAAAAGCTCGAGAAAGTGAAAGAATATAGGAGATTAATGAAATAGAAAAAGGAAAAATCAGATCAATTGGTCAAAAAATCACATCAATAAAACCAAATGAGTTTTTTAAAATATAAATTTATTTATTTTTGGCTGCATTGGGTCTTCGCTGCTGCACACGGGCTTTCTCTAGCTGCGGCAAGCGGGGGCTACTCTTCGTTGTGGTGCGCGGGCTTCTCATTGCAGTGCCTTCTCTTGTTGCGGAGCACGGGCTCTAGGCGCGCGGGCTTCAGTAGTTGTGGCTCGCAGGCTCAGTAGTTGTGGCTCACGGGCTCTAGAGCGCAGGCTCAGTAGTTGTGGCGCATGAGCTTAGCTGCTCCACTGCATGTGGGATCTTCCTGGACCAGGGCTCAAACTCGTGTCCCCTGCGTCGGCAGGCAGATTCTTAACCACTGCGCCACCAGGGAAGCGCCACCAAATGAGTTTTTATAGGTTAACAAAATAATCAGTCTTGCTCAAGTTTAAGAAAACAAAACACAAATACAGCAAATTATTAAAAATTTTAAACGGCACTAACTATATCTCTGAGCTGAATTTTATCAGAAACTCACAGATGTTAAGCAACTCACCCAAGAGTGCACAGCTCTTGGGTGTGTACTAAGGCAGATACCAGTATTACCCAGTTGGTAAAGAGGGAAGCCAGGATTTTAACAAAAAGTTCCTCTTCTTTTCATATCATACCACCTCTCTTTTAGGAATGGACACTAACCACCAGGGTCTCAGTTTCTTAGCTACAAATGAAAAAGAAGAATGACATCTCTCAGGTCCCTTTTGAACCCATGATTCTATAAGCTTAAGCTGGTCTGTGTAGAGACAAACAGCTGATTTCCTTCTGTTGGTTAGACTGGGGGTGAAGGTGGAGTTGTTCTGTGTGACCTAGCATATATCTTGATGTACTACACTTGGGTTGATTGAGCCATCCTAATGTGTAAGTACAGTTTGAGGCAAACTATGGAAGAGAAATAAGAAACCTCAGCAAAACTTACAAGAAAAATAAACAGCAAACTTACAAGAAAAATAAACAGTGAGGGAACTGCTTCTAGGAGCTGATGTTTTACCAAAAAGGTAATGGATAAAACCCATATGTAAGAAATATTCTCCCTTCCAAAAAAAAAATCCAGCATATATAAATTTAACCATGTTTGTTCATTTCTCTACATGTATATTTGGGTCTAACAAGTAAGTCTACAGTTACTTTCGTGAAATTTGCTTCTACAAACCCTTTCATTTTCTCCTTTTAGAAGGCCAAGGTTAAAAGTAAATAAAAATTTTTTGGCTCTTTACTACTTTGTGTTACCTGAGCAGTTTTTAGAAAATTCTATTCATTCCAAATTTAAGGAATGTTCTTTATTTGGTGTCCAATTCAGTTTGAACAAAATACATTTTGGAGAGAAAAACATGCAATATTTTTCTTGCTTTCTTTGGAAACAGGTGTTGCAAATCTTTCCAGAATCACATGAAAAATCTTCCTGCCAATTGACAGGACTTGTATGTTATTTCTGAACATAAAGGGTTTTCTCCCCCTCCTTTATAAAGGATCATTAGATGTCCAAAAGTAAAGAAAGTCATTCAAAATTTTACCACCTTAACAAGTGAAACTAATAAGTCTGCCAGGTAAGATAGCTTGTTTCCTCTACAGATCAAATGCAGAGACTCCTTCCTGATTCTTAGTCCTGATCATTTGACAAATGTTTCATGTCTAGCACACAGCTAGACATTCATATCTGACACTCAAGAGAGAATGCAGAGTAAAGATGAATATCTGAAATTTCAATTATAAAGGGGATAGCTGAAGCCATGAGATTTTATGACGATCAGAGAAAGTGACAACAACCATAATGTTAAAAAGAAAAAAGAAAGACAACATAGCCGACTACTAAGCAATGAACTACCAGGTAAGTAGGATAAAGAACATGAAAGAATAGTGTCAGGGAAAATGAGGGGGCACTTTTCAAAAATGTCAATAACAGCTTTTACTTAACTCCCTGAAAGTATGCTAGACGGTCTTTAGTAACTTTAAAGGGGAAATGTTATTACATCATTTTGAAGATGAAGACACCTACCCAAGGCAACTTAGGTTGCAGAATTAGGATTTAAACCCTGGGTCAACGAGGCCGTGAGCCTTCTGGGTTCAGATCGTCTTAACAATAGCAGATGCCACTTAAAAAGCTACACACAAGAGGTCACTGATGACTCCTGATAGAAGGACTGCAGTACTCTGAGTGAAAACAGAAAAACTGAAAAGAATTAGAGAATGAGAGTAAGTGGGTAGAAACTTTTAAATGCCTTGTGGTAAAAAGGAAGGAAGGGGGAGAACTTGGTCTCTACCTTGAAGGACAAATACGGCAAAAGAAGGTTAATGATTTTTTTGGTCTTCTCTATGGTGCAAAACATGTGATAGTGAGCTGATGTGGTGAAATGCAGATGGTGGGAGAGGAGGACTTGAGAATGAGCATGAATGGATGGAGCTGGATCCATAGGAGATGAGAGGAAATGTAAGCATACACAGACGACCAAGACTATCAACTCATCAAGAGCAGGGTTGGCTAGTGTTGGGTTTTTTTTTTAGTGTTTCCTGTTTGATTTGTATTTCTATGCAATGTAGTCAGGTCCTGGTTACTCTCTGGGGATGCCATATCCAGTTATTAGTATTGGCTTCACCCTTTCCCCCTCCCACACTCCCCTGGGCCCTTTGGCCCTGATGAAAACAGTGTGGCAAAAGGGAAGAAAGGGGGCTGAAACAGTGTGAGCACCTCTGTGGGTCTGGCACCATACTGAACATTTAACAGTAATTTTCATTTAATTCTCAGAATACTAGAACACAAGCTCCAAGAAGGCATGAGTATGTTTGTTTTATTCTCTGATATACCCCAAGCACCTAACACAGTGCTTAGAACAAGGCAGGCCCTCAACAAATATTTGATGAATGAACAAAGAGTCACCTTGGTATTATTATCCCCATTTTAAAGATGAGAGGATGACTCAGAGAGAATAAGTAACTTAAAGTCATACATGTAATAAGGGTGAAATTTAAAATGTTTAACAACTAGTACTGCACCAGCACTGGCCATTCAGAACAGATGCCAGTTGGTGCTGGAGGAGCTGGGTTCTGCTTCAACCTTTTAGTTGTGGGATCTTGGGGAGGTCCATGGGAGGGTTGTGGGCAGGGGAAAGGAAGACTCAGATGTATACTGTCTACCAGCCTTGATAGTAAGTGATACATCCAGGATTCAAACATGCACTTATCTGACTCTAAAGCCTTCTAAATGAAGTGGGAAACAGTACCATTTGCTAAAAAATGAGGAGAGCAGGAGATAACTGGAGGTTTTAATAGAGTAGAAAAAAATATTCAAAATACCTGCAATGGGAAACAATTAGTAATGAATTAAAGATTGATACCTGAGCTCAGTCTGTTGCCAGACAATTTAAAAAACAAAAACAACAGGATGATCCAACTATAATAGGGTAGAGGGAAATGAGGAATAAGAGAAATATGAATGGGCAAAGCAAAACTACAGTATAAGGATTTTCAATTCCAGGTAATAATTTGGATATGCTTCAACAAGAAATGAAAAATCAACACTGGCTCCTGAGCAAGAAAGGACTTGATGAAAACTGTACCTCAAGAAGGAGTTTGTGCAAGGTAGAGGGGGAGAAGGTGAAGAGTGTGGAGCCACATGGGAGGGGTCAGTGGTCGAGAGCACTATATATTTGGGTGTGATTCACAGAGATGGCACTCAAAGTATCCAGGGGCAAGAGTTCAAAGAACAGTGCACCCTCGGCTTTTAGGAACACCTACATTCTGGTCACTGGCTTGTAGTCGCCACCTCTCTGTGGCTGACATGGTTTTACTATAAAAAGTACTTAGTTATCTTGTTGGTTTTCTGCTTAAGTTGGAACAAAAGGGATAAAGTGCAGTTTAGATATAAGTGACATTTACCAAAGGTTTTTACTTTTTGTGGTTTTCTGTCAATAATTACCTATAATATCCTCAACCTTGGAGTCTCTTAGTTCATTAAGACACTTAAAATAAATTTGTGTATGTACTTAAACAGCTTTAAAAAAAAAAATCCAGGACAACGACATGGGCAGTTTATTTTAATATGGACCCTGATACTTCCGCACAAAAAACAAGTTAGGCTATTTATTTATACGATAACAAAAATAAAAAGCAGAAGCTGGTCACCTGTTGTTACTGTCCCAGAAAGGCACACAGTGCCAACTGGCCAGGAACAACATTAATTCCTTCCACCCTCTTATGGTAACAGCTGTTCCCTTTTTTTTTCATGCTGGCAAAGGTCACACTCAGTAGCAAACTTTCCATGCTGATTTCTACATGCAAGAGGCAAGGAGATGGCTAACATAATAGGGTGTGGGGAGAGACAGCTGATTTTTTTCTATTTTACTTTCTCCTGGGCACTTATCCGGAATCTATTTTGGGCTTCTTTGATATTTGAAGCTATAACTATTAATCATTTCTCAGCCAAAAAAAAAAAAAAACATGCTGTTTACATGAAGCTGGACTTGGGGATGATATAAGCACATTTTGAAATAAGCAAAAAACTACAGCAAAATTATACAGTAACGTTTACATCATTAATGGCCGCCTAATTAAAAATGCATTATGTTAAGTGAAGAGGCCAGACTCAAAAGGCTACATATTGTATGATTCCATTTACTATATGGCATTATATGACATTCCATTTATATGACATTATAGGATGAAGAACAGACCCATGGTTGTCAGAGGTGGAGAATGGTGGGAGGAGTTGACTAAAAAAGAGAAGCCTGAGGGAATTTTGGGGGGCGGGGGAACAGACTAGTTCTGTACCTTGATTGTGTGGTGGTTACATGACTCTAAGTTCTAAATTGTCTAAATTCACAGAACTGTATCCCAAAAGAGTGAATTTTACTATATACAAATTTTTTCTTAATGTTGGCTTAAGCCTCATATCACCTCTCTCGACTCCCCTCTTACCAAGCTCCAAACAATGACCCCACCCCCTCCACCTAGCTAACGTCTACCTGCCATTCTAGCTTCTTTCTATTCAGCTCCTCCTGGAATCTTTCCTTTGGTGTGGCAGGGTGGGGTCCCAGATGGAGCTGAGGCTTTGTAGTCAGATACACCTAGTTGGGTTTACTCTGGGCATTCTCCCAGTTACTAGTTGAGTGAGCATGGGCAAATGATCTACCTATCTAAGCTCAGTTTCCTCATATGGTGGATGCAAATAAATATAATTTATGTACCTCCCTGTTGTAAACTAAGAGCCTAGTAATATGCCTAGCATATTACCTGGCATATTAAGAGAGCTTAATTAAATGCTTATTCCCAGATCTTTCTCCTCTGCCTACTGCCTTCACAACAACTGCTCTCTTTCTGAGTTTCCACGGACCTGATACATACATAAAATTATCACAACACTTAACTGATGTATTGAAATTATTTATCTCTGGCAAATAAAATGGGTCTATGTCTCTCTCTGATCCCTGAATTCACAGAGGCCAGCATGTTCATTGCCTGATAGTTAATGAATTGTTTGAAGTAGAGCTTGTCCGCCTGATCTGGTCTTATTGTTAAAGAAGGAAGTACTGGAAGAGAGAGAGAAGCAGGCAGAAAAGGCCAGAACACACTGAGATAGTCTGGGATGGGCGAGCCAAGAAGCTTTTCCAAAGTTTCTACTAAGATGTTGTATACAGAATTACAGCACAAAAACTGCAAATAACCTAAATATTAAAAAATGGAAGTAAAGTGGATTATGCCAAATACAAACAATGAAACACACATAACCATTAAAAGTAATTTTGTAGAAGACTATGTTAAAAAGGGTACATGAAGTAATATCCCAACTTGTTGCTTTGTTTTTTTTAGAGCACACGTTTTTTGTTTGTTCGTTTTTAAATTCTTATTTTATATCAGAGCATAATTGATTAACAATGTTGTGTTAGTTTCAGGTGTACAGCTAAGTGATTCAGTTATACATATACATGTATCTATTCTTTTTCAAATTCTTTTCCCATTTCGGTTATTAACAAAATACTGAGCAGCGTTCCCTGTGCTATACTGTAGGTTCTTGTTAGTTATCTATTTTATTTTTTTATTTAAATAGACTTTATTTTTTCCAGAGCAGTGTTAGGTTCACAGTAGAATTAAGCGGAAGGTACAAAGATTGCCCACATACCTCTTTTCCCCACACATGCACAGCCTCCCACATTATCAATAATCCTTCCAAAGTGGTACATTTGTTACACTTAATGAACCTACATTGACAAATAATTGTCATCCAGTGTCCACAGTTTACATTAGGGTTCACTCTTGGTGTAGTACATTCTATGGGTTTGGACAAATGTAGAATGACATGCATCTACCATTATAGTATTACAAAGAGTAGTTTCGTTGCCCCCAAAATCCTCTATGCTCCACCTATTCATCCTTCTCTCTCCTCTAACTCCTGGCAACAACTGTCCATAGTTTTGCCTTTTCTGGAATGTCAAATAGTGGAAGTCATACAGTATGTAGCCCTTTCAGGTTGGTTTCTTTCACTTAGTGATATACATTTAAGGCTCCTCCTTGTCTTTTCATGACTTTTTGCTTAGTCTGGATGTACCATAGTTTATTCATTCACCTCCTGAAGGATATCATTGTTGCTTCCAAATTCCAAAATTTTGGAATTCCAAAAATTCCAAATTTTGACAATTATGAGTAAAGTTGCTATAAATATCCACATGCAGGATTTTGTATGGACATAAGTTTTTTACATTTGGGTAAATACCAAGGAGCATGATTATTAGATCCTGTGTAAGAGTATGTTTAGTTTTGTAAGAAACTGCCAAACTGTCTTTCAAGCTGGGTGTACTATTTTGCAATCCCACCAGCAATAAATGAGAGTTCCTACTGCTCCTCTCCCTCACAGTCCACATACTTCTTTTAAGTTTCCAGTCATTTCCCTGGTTTATTCTGATTAATTTTCACAAGTGTTATGATAGTTTTTTAGACTCTTGAAGCCCCTCTTGAGTTTTCGAGTCCACATGCCACATTGTAGCTAGGTTATCTTTTAACTGACAAATGTGATGAGGCTCTTAAATCCAAGTACTGCCATTAGTAAGTGGTCTCTCTACTCCTTAATATAATTTCACATCATATCACATGACATGAAATGACAGCACAGAACAACATAAGACATAAAACTGTATGATCTACTCATCACTCTAACTTTATTTCACACCAATACCTGCTTAGGAATTGTCTATTCCCTTTAATGAAAATGCTTTTTATTGTTTCCTCCCTCTTTT
This sequence comes from Hyperoodon ampullatus, assembly GCF_949752795.1. NCBI lineage: Eukaryota > Metazoa > Chordata > Mammalia > Artiodactyla > Ziphiidae > Hyperoodon > Hyperoodon ampullatus. Next base: position 133,177,757 of record NC_136917.1, on the reverse strand, counting down.
TTTCTTTTTCTTACCACTATCACTAGGCCTTAACTACATTTTCAATAAACTATAAGCTACTTGAGGGCAAGAAATGAATCTTGTTTAAAACAGATGCCTAGGGGCTTCCGTGGTGGCGCAGTGCTTGAGAGTCCGCCTGCCGATGCAGGGGACACGGGTTCATGCCCTGGTCTGGGAAGATCCCACATGCGGCGGAGCGGCTAGGTCCGTGAGTCATGGCCACTGAGCCTCCACGTCCGGAGCCTGTGCTCCGCAATGGGAGAGGCCACAACAGTGAGAGGCCCGCGTATGGCAAAAAAAAAAAAAAAGATGCCTAACATTGAATACAGAATCTGATGTCTACTATACCTACAGTTTATATTTACTGAATATAAAAATAAATATAAATATGTAAATATAAATAGATTTATTGAATAAATGATATAGATATATATAAGCATATTTGGAAAAATATTTTCTTGCTTCAAAATTAATTTTAAAAAATTTTCCAGTCATGTCCAATAAAATCAACTGCTTCTAAAATTTCAGTTGATTTTTTGGGGACCTTATCAAACTTTACTGTAATATATTGTCTTTTAGGTAACTAGATTCAGTTTGGTAAAATTCTATTCCTAATTTTTTCTTAATATTTTCATAAGAAAGAGAGAATGGATATATATATGTGAATATATATATGTGGATGTTTATATATATATATAAAATGTCTTTGCCATGTTAGTATCAAAGTTATGCTAGATACATACATGATTACAAATAATAACTTGTATTGGTTTGTATGTTGAATTCTGTCTGAAATTTATTTCTTCAACATTGGAAGGATATTCTCAGTTAATATAGACTTCTAGCTTGGTCTACAAGGACTTTAGACAGATCTTTTTTTTTGGCGGGGGTGGGGGGGAGGGATCTATCATTTCTTTTGAGAAATTTCCTAACAGTCTTCTTTAGCTCATTTGAAGACAGTGTATTTCCATTTAGAGCACAGGTTTTTTTTAAAAGTGTCTGGAAAGATATATAACCAAAATGTTAAAAAAGAGGTCATCTCTGGGTGGCAGTAAGATTAGTAGTGATACTTATATTCTTTTCTGGGCTTTTTAGAGTTTACTAATTTATTACATGTTAATTTTAGAAAATTTGGAAATGGCAGAATAATTATTTTAAAAGAAAAAACTAACCTAGATTTTACTAATGATGTTATTCCATATCCAAGACTCAAATGTCGAAAAATGGGGTTAAATGCATTATGCTGAATCCATATAATTGGGCTTCCCTGGTGGCGCAGAGGTTGAGAGTCCGCCTGCCGATGCAGGGGACACGGGTTTGTCCGTGTCCTCCCTGTCCGGGAGGATCCCACATGCCGCGGAGCAGCTGGGCCCGTGAGCCATGGCCGCTGGGCCTGCGTGTCCGGAGCCTGTGCTCCACAATGGGAGAGGCCACAACAGTGAGACAGGCCCACGTATCGCAAGAAAAAAAAAAAAACTACAAATAAATTTTAAACAACCAAATAAAATCCAGACCTGAGACCTCAACGGCTTTTAAGAGTTCACATGCCCCCACCTATAAAAAAAAATGTATTGTGTATTTTAAATCTTAAAAGTATTTATGTGGATCCATCATGTCTAGTCTGAAATTATGCCAAATGGCAAGGTTCCAGAAACTAAATAAAGTTATACTAAGGTGTGTCTCAGAAGGAAAACATAAAAACTCTAACTTTGGCAGGAAGTTACCAAAGTGGCATATCTAAATTAGTAAGCTTTGTTTAAAACACACACACTTTTTTTAAAAGGCACACAAGCCAAAAAGTTTGGTAAAATTCTTTTTTTAATAGTTATTATTGCAGTAGCAAATCATATATCCGTTTTCCTAAAAATCTATGTTTATAGCACTCAAGTTATTTTATACAGAAGATAAGTTGCAAGAAGGAAGAACTCCCACAAATTATTCCTTTATGGCTAAGAGCAAACATGCAATGCTGAAACTACACAATAAATAGCAGCTGCCATGGGAAGCAAGAAAAAAAAGACAGGCAGATATTAGTTTGTTGAATGCCTACTAAGTACCAGGTACTTTATTTACATAGGTTCTCATTTATTCCTAACAAATCTGTGAAGTAGACAGTATCCGCTCCATTATGCAAGTGAAGAAACTGAAGCTCAACAAGACTAAATAAGAATTTGTGTGACCTGAAGCAAGAATACATAGCAAAGCAGAATTTTGAAACCAAGTCTACCAGGCTTCATATCCCAAACTCCACCACATTTGGTAACAGTTACTTTGGAAAACAAGGATATCAAATAATCCAGTGTTCCCAGTAAACAGGGTTCTGTAAGAGGAGTTCAACTATTCCTATACCATTGACCTAAAAATGGTCCCTCTATCTGGCAAGATCATTCTTCCCCCATTGAACATAGCACAGGAAACCATGACAACGTATTATCCCAGACTATTGGCTACTACACTCTCCCTTTTAAGTGCAACTTTTTAAGAGAATTACCAATAGCCACAGATTTCCACTTCACCAACTACTCACTTCTCAGCCCACCCCAATTTATTTTTTTAACATTTATTTTTATAATAAATGTATTTATTTTATTTATTTATTTTTGGCTGCGTTGGGTCTTTGTTGCTGTGCGGGGGCTTTCTCTAGTTGCTGTGAGCGGGGGCTACTCTTTGTTGCGGTCCGTGGGCTTTTCATTGCGGTGGCTTCTCTTTGCTGCGGAGCACGGGCTCTAGGGGCACGGGCTTCAGTAGTTGTGGCTCGCAGGCTCAGTAGTTGGGGCACACGGGCTTAGTTGCTCTGCGGCATGTGGGATCTTCCCAGACCAGGGTTTGAACCCGTGTCCCCGGCACTGGCAGGCGGATTCTTAACCACTGCGCCACCAGGGAAGCCTCCAGCCCACCCCAATTTAAAAATGGCTTTACATAAGGTTATCAATGACCTTTGCGTAACTAAACCCAATGGACACTTTCCAAGTGTTATCTTACTTACATTTCAGGAGAATGTAGACATTGTTACCACTCTCTCCTTGAAGCATTCTCCTCACTTGGCTTTCCAGAAACATTCTCCTGGTTTTTAAAGTGTTCCCTCCCTCTCAGTCTTGGTATTTTTCATTTCCTCCAACCAATCTAAAAAGTTGGTGTTTCTCATAGCTCAGTCCTAAACCTTCTTTCCTTTTCACTTTATAACTTCTTCCTGAGATTTCATCAATTCTCATGACTTCAATTACCATGAATATGCCAATGACTCCCAAAAGTCAGACAGTTCCTCTGAGCTTTCGACCCATCTATCCAAACAAGGACTTGATACTTCCTCTTGGAAATCTCAAAGGCACCTTAAACACAGCACTCTGAAAACCAAACTCACTATCTCATCTCCCCCGCCTTCCCATCTCAAATGGGTTCTCTCCTAGTGCTCCCCAGCTCAGTTATTACAGAAACCAACGTCTATCCAATTATGCAAGCCAGAACTTTCAAAACTATCTTTGACATTTCTCTCTCTCCGACTTTCCACTTTCAATATGTCACCAAAACCTGTCCATTTTACCTCTCAGATACCTCACAAATCCCTTCAAACTTTTCTCCATTTCCACCAGCACCTCTTTACTTTCACTACCATTATCTCATTTGGACAGCTGCAACAGCCTCCTAACTGATCTCCCTAAATCCATTCTTTTCCAACTTCAATCTATTATTCCTCCCTGCAGCCAAAGTCATCATTTAAAAAAGCTACCCTATCCTCCTTATTCAAAACCCTTTTTATAAACTCGCATAGTACCCATACCTCCCCTTCATAGCACTTATTGGTTCATTTTTATATTTATTTGTGTGATTATATGCATCTCCACTGCCTAAGACAGGGCCTAGCACACAATATGTGAAGAACTAATATTACTGGAATTAACAAATGCCTACTATGTAGTGGACACTGCATCACAGCCAAGGAGAACATACAGATGAAGACCCAGTCCTCTTCAGATAAAGAAATTGAAGTTGTCAACTTGGGTGATTCACCCTAGTGGTAGGTGATAGAACTAGAATTCAAACTCAGACCAGTATGTTTCCAGTGTCCATATTCTTTAACTTTTATGCATCCTATCAATATAAAATAATTCTGTAAAACTTTTATACATTAGTAAAAATAAATGGAAACTTATTTAGTATCTTGATAACATATAAAATATTTTAATAAAGTTCTGTTGAAATTGCAAGGTAACACCCTACATTTAAACTGCTTTAAAGTAATACAACAGTCCATTCCCCTCTTATTTTGAGTAATCAGTTTGCACAGACATGATGCTAGCCCCCTCAAAAAGTACCCATTCACCCCCTTTATTATACAGAGTACTAATATGTCTTTATCTCCTATAACATAAACACCCTCTTCTGAATTATATTCAGATAATACACTAAAACATGCCTATGGCTAGCCCCTATATGAACTATAACATTTCTGCCACAATTCTGTTTGATGTACCTTACAGTTCAAAATTTCAAACTCTTCTTCTTTTAATTTACAAAATATTCAACCAAGTTATGCTGTCTTCCAATCTCAATATTTCGTTCCTTTTTTTAAAATTTGATTGATTGATTGATTGATTTTGCTGCACTGGGCAGCTTGTGGATCTTAGTTCCCCAACCAGGGATCGAACCCAGGCCACGGCAGTGAAAGAGCCGAGTCCTAACCACTGGACCGCCAGGGAATTCCCCTCCAATCTCAATATTTCATTCTTAATTACGAAAAGTCTGAGGACATGAAGTAAGGGTAACTATAACAAAATTTTTCCAGCAATCTGCTCTTTTTTCCTAGTAAATCCAAAACATAGGTTCAATTATAGTTGATCAACCTAAAGGACAAATTCCTTACTTCAGGAAATTTAAATTACTATAAATGTGACCCTTAGATTCATCCAACTGAAAATCAGAACCTCCACTACAATCTCTTTACTGGGCAGCAATCTCAGGCCTTGTGAGGTACATCCTCATGATTAATCCTACTGGCCCTCTTCCTCTCAAAGAAGCTTCACCCTCTCCTGACTTCCTCTTGGAAGGTAAAAACAGACTATAGCAATATTCACTTCTTTGTTTTTTTAAACTTTCCTTTTCCTCACTCTCCTCTTTGCCTCCCTTTTTATCAGAAGAAATTAAGTTAGCCAAAGCCAACATCAGGGCCTTTGGGCTACAGAGGCTTATGAGTTTAAAATTTCAGTCACAACTACTCAGTGTTTTTAAGTGTAAGTTTTAAATTATTAGCAAACAAAAAATATGACTCTTAAATAGGACTCAATTTTGTCAAAATTTTCTTACAACTTCGGCCATGGTATTTTAATTATGATGTACATATTTCTAATTGGTGGTGGGTTTCCAGGGCTATAGGATAGACAAAACTCCTTAACTGTTCAATGATAGCTATACCCCAATGCCCTATGTAGTAATGAATCATTCTGCCAGCTACAGCTAAAAGTAACATTAAGGTCTCACCATTCCAATCATTAACTGGCTAACAAACTGCAAGACTAGTACTGAGGAAAACAGAAACATAATCCTAGATAATGTTATTATTTAATTTAAAGAAATCTCTCTCCTATTTACTATTCTGCAAGTCACTGGAATAGAATATATAGCACAGGTGGATATAAAGTTAGAAGAGGTTCCCCTGGCATTTCAGATCTTTGCCAAAAGAATCTGACAGTCTTAGCTGAAGACAAATTGCTGTTGATACAGATGACAATCTCCTGATATTAAGCAGACTAGGTTAGAATTGTGGTTTCTTTCTTTTTTCGTTTTTTCTTTTTATTTTGATAGTAGGTGAACATTATTCTTTATCTTTTTTAAAACTGAAAATCTCCCTTCACTGAAATTTCAGTGAGTTTGACCAAATTATATTTTGCTTTGGCTTCTCAAGGTAGCATATGTTACCATTTCTCACAATATGGCTGACATAAGAGTAACCAACTAGTTGCAAGATTTCATGAGCCATTTGGTCACTGATAAAGTCATATACCTATGTGTGGTGAAAGAAGAGACTCAAGCAGGGGGCCTGCATTACTTTGTATCAGGGCCCATTTTTCCTATATCACTACTTCCTGAATACTTCAATCAGTCTTCAGCTTTTTCCTATTTTTTGCTGACAACACTCACTGTCGTCATGGCCAGGCTAGATTTATAACTGATCTCCTGCAAGTCTGCTGCAGTTGCTCAAAATGCCCCATTTACCATGTGCTCTTCGTTTTCCTACCCTGAGTCCAGTGGTATCAACTGCTCCAATATATTCTGCAGCTACTGACTCTCCTTAATAAGCAAGGTTTGCTCACCCCTATGATCTGGAGAGATAGGCAAGGCCGACATTCTTCTCACTATAATTTACATATAAGTAGATGAAGGAGCCCAAGTGATCTTGCCCATGTGATCAGAGAGAGTAGCAGAAGACTAGAATTTGACTTCCAAGCCAACCTCTTTCACTACCAGACCACACTCTGAACCCTTTAAAAAAAGTTACATAAACAAAATTGTTATTCAGTGAAAAATCATCCACAATGTCAAATCCTAATGCACAAACTTATCTTCTTAAAAGGTAACTTATTTATTTATTAGATTTTGTTAGTAATTAAACTATATTCAATGGCAGAACTTAGAATCTCTCATATTAATGTAGATATCCAACACTAGCTATAAAGTTGAGTATTACCCATAACTCGCCTAACAAGTTTTGATAACAATCACAAATTAAGAGACCTTTTCTCCAATTGGGCCACTGGGTTAGACACAGACAATATTTGAGAAGGAGCATATTCAAAATTCCTCTCTTGTATCAATGCTATTTTTAAAAAAGTAAAATACAATAAACATCACTTGCTTCTGCTGCACTGTATAACTATGCTAAGTATATTTTCTAAATCAAATTGGGATGTCATTTGAAAAGTGTGGGGTTTTTTTTGTTTTTTTTTTTGCGGTACGTGGGCCTCTCACTGTTGTGGCCTCTCCCGTTGTGGAGCACAGGCTCTGGACGCGCAGGCTCAGCGGCCATGGCTCACAGGCCTAGCCACTCCACAGCATGTGGGATCTTCCCGGACTGGGGCGCGAACCCATGTCCCCTGCATTGGCAGGCAGACTCTCAACCACTGCGCCACCAGGGAAGCCCAAAAAAGTGTGGGTTTTTTTAATAGTTGTTTTAAGAAAAATATTATAAAAGTATAACTTTGAATTACATTTAGTTATACATTTAACAAACTGCCTCTATGAAGAAGACTGTTACCTAAAATTAGGACTATCCAAGAACACTGCAGATGGATGTGATCACTATATACATTTATTTTTTAAACTCTATGGAAAGAAAAAAAGGAAAAATTCTTATTGATCAAGAGAAGTTATAAGAACTCGTTATGTTTAGCTGTATTGCAGCTGTACTTCAACCTGTATTGCAAGTTATTAGCTTTTGACCAGTTTATATTCAAGAAATAAAATCTTCGTGTTTTAAAATGTGAGTACTAAGAGAACTTATGACTATCTCAACCATGCTATTCACACACACCTTTGTTTATTCCTATTTCTAGTCTGCTCTTCTCTCTACAACCACAAACATTCGTTTGGGTACTTTGTCTATGAGCTGTGGGAATATTGCTTACCTAGAAGTAAAATGAGAAGATCTGAGTAAGGTATCTGAGTCCAGAAAGAAACAGGTTAGAAGTAATCAAAACATCTCCCATAGTGATCTGGACACTAAAAACTGAAATATGAACCAGGTTCCAATTTAAATGCTATTTAAACTGAAGCTAGAACTACACTAAATAATGTTCCAAAAGAAAAGTCACCAGCACATGGTATCAAATTTAAATAACAGACTGGGTCAGTGGTACTACATTGGTTTATTAACTTAACAATGATAATGATAACAACAATAGCACAGGCAAGGAATACGCTAAACACTTCGCATACACTGTCTCGTACATTATCTCATCTAATTTCACAGCACTATGAGGAAGACACTATTATCATCATCTTTTTCCTCATTAGATGACAAAACTCACGGAGAGTTGAAGCAACCTGCCCAAGGTCGTACAGTTAGTAATAGATGGAGTGAGCATTCCAGCCCCAGAAGAGTGGCTGTCTCAAGTCTATTGCCTACTCACTCAGGTAACAAATATCTGAATGCCTACCATGTGCCACACACTTTCTAAGCACCGGTATTACAGTGTTTCCACCCAGTAATATAGATGGATTCTGAACTATCTACAGGAATTATTTCCAGAATTTAGCACTAGCCAAAAGTGATGTTCCCAAAGGTTTACATTACCTCTGCTGGAAAGTAAAAGCAGTGGTCTCAGGAGAAACTATTTTGAAATACAGACAGACTTCATTCAAATTCCTACTTCTCTCCCCTTACAGTGCTCTGTGTACCTCTTGGGGATGGAGACCCTATCTCACTCATTTTGTTTGTTTGTTTGTTTGTTTTTGTTTGTTTCTTTTTTGCGGTATGCGGGCCTCTCACTGTTGTGGCCTCTCCCGTTGCGGAGCACAGGCTCCGGACGCGCAGGCTCAGCGGCCATGGCTCATGGGCCCAACCGCTCCGCGGCATGAGGGATCTTCCCGGCCCGGGGCACGAACCCGTTCCCCTGCATCGGCAGGCGGACTCTCAACCACTGCGCCACCAGGGAGGCCCTATCTCACTCATTTTTAGTAACCTAAGTGTTGTGACATATCAGGCACTCAACTCAACCATACAGTATTGTCATTGTTTGTTATGAGTCCGACTTCCAGAGAAAGCAAGAAGCTATTTGAGATCCATGGGTTTTGTTTTATTTTTTCACCCATTTTGTATTACCAGTGCTAGGGCATACAATGAGGCTCATACCATAGGCTAATACCATACAGTTCTGTGATGATTCATGAGTTTATGTAAGACACTTACCAAAGGCTCATTTATTCATTCAATAAAGAACGTTTTTCTTCTCTTCTTCTCATTTACCTCAAGCACCTAAGCAGCCAACCCATCTCTCTTCCTGCTGACGTAAATGAACCAAAAGGCAAGGCAGAACCTGGCTTAACAAGCTGCCAATTAACTCAAGAGCTCATCCGCTACACATTTCCTATATGTCATTTTCCTGGGCACTCCACCCTGAAAAAAGACTCAGGAAACATTTCCAAGCAGTGACAACTGAGAACTAAACCATGAGGCTCTAACTATATCTGCTGGAGTGAGTTACGAAAGGTGACTCTAAACTCTATACACATGACTCATGTGTAATGCAATGAAGGACAAAGGTCTTCCTTTACTGGGTAGAAATGCCTATGACAACAACGTATTTGAAGAAAAAGTCTGTGGGTATGTTACTGAACAGGGCAAATCAGTTACATCTTCCAGTATGATATACCCTCCTAGCAAACTCTTAGTAGTTATTACGCATTTGACTTATGAAAAATTAAAGTGCCTCCTTTGGACAGCAGACACATGCTCAAAACATGATAAGCAGAAACTGACTCTGCAGCAACATCATATAGAATAAAGATAGTCATAAAACATTTAGGCCACCGAAAATAACCACTGCTTTTACAGCCAATTAATTCCCTCAATCCTTCATTCCTCACCCTCTTCATTTCTCAAACCTGGACCAGTCAATCTGAATTCAAAAGTTATAACCCTTAAAAATGCATTTCCCAATTCTCAACCATACCACTTCTTACCTGAGTTACACTGGGAGTTTCCCAACTGCTCTAGGCCTTAATTCCATCATCTACAGAATGAAGATGAACAAGCTATCGTCCCTGAGCACGTTTTTGAGAGACCTCACAGCCACACAGGGCCTAGTGAGCACTAAGTAAATGTCAGTTATTATTATTATTATCCACTCTGACATTTAGAAATAAGTTGCAAAATTCACTATTAAGAATATCGGGGGGCTTCCCTGGTGGCGCAGTGGTTGAGAGTCCGCCTGCCAATGCAGGGGACACGGGTTCGTGCCCCGGTCTGGGAGGATCCCACATGCCGCGGAGCGGCTGGGCCCGTGAGCCATGGCTGCTGGGCCTGCGCGTCCACAGCCTGTGCTCCGCAACGGGAGAGGCCACAGCAGTGAGAAGCCCGTGTAATGCAAAAAAAAAAAAAAAAAAAAAAGAATATCGGGGCTTTCCTGGTGGCGCAGTGGTTGAGAGTCCGCCTGCCAATGCAGGACCCACGGGTTCGAGCCCTGGTCTGGGAAGATCCCACATGCCACGGAGCAGCTGGCCCCGTGAGCCACAATTACTGAGCCTGCGCGTCTGGAGCCTGTGCTCCACAACAAGAGAGGCCACAACAAGAGAGGCCGCGATAGTGAGAGGCCCGCGCACCGCGATGAGGAGTGGCCCCCACTTGCCACAACTAGAGAAAGCCCTCGCACAGAAACGAAGACCCAACACAGCCATAAATAAAAATAAAATAAAATAAAATAAAATAAAAAGAGCTGGTGACACGTACGTGTGCCGAGACAGAGCGAATTAAAAAAAAAAAAAAGGAATATCATGGATACATACTATATTCCAGCCACACGGGTCTCTTTTCTGTTACTAATGCCCTTTTGCCCCTTTAGCCCTCAACGCCTGCTCTTCCCTATGCCTGGAATCATCTTCTTCCAGCTCCTCCACTTTCATCCTTAAATCTGAAATCAAAAATGCCCTCATTAGAGAAGCCTTCCTTGAGATTGCCACCTCCCACATCTCACTCTCTTCTAACCTTGTTTTCATTCTTCCATGGCATTCACAAACATCTGTAATTGTCTTATATATTTGTCACACATTCTATATATTAGTATAGAGACCTTACCTATCTTTTTCACAGTGATAATTACAGCTCCTAGCATTGTACTAAGCGCATAATAGCTAATAAATAAATAAACGAAGGATGTTGCAAAATCAGATATTTTAAAAACTTAACATTGTGTTAAACACAACATAAAAAATAGTACCAGGTTAACACATGTCAAAATAAATCTCTGAGGGAATTCCCTGGAGGTCCAGTGGTTAGGCCTCCACGCTTCCACTGAAGGGGGCCTCGGTTTGATCCCCGGTCAAGGAACTAGGATCCAATAAGCCGCATGCCGCGGCAAGCAAGCAAGCAAGCAACTAAATAAATAAATAAAACCTGATGGGAAGAACAGGGGTAAGAGGGAGAGGGGATATGAAGAGGTATTACACAGTAGCTTTTTCTTTGCTGCCTGCTTAACTGCAGGTAGGAATTCAAACAACAGAATTTACACAAATGAGGATGCACAATTAAGGTCATTCAAAAAATTTAGGATTAGTAAGTCTACTTTTTTACATGGTCACTCAATCATTTCCAAGGCCTGGGCAATAAAAACAGTGAAGGTGATCAGAGTGTGGCTAACTCCATTTTCTTGATTAAGCTGAAATTCAGGACTTAACCACTGTATAAAGTAACAGTTTTTCCATTTGTTTAATTACATTCTACCCCAGACTATACAGATCGATTTCTACCGTAGCTGGGATTACCACTACCTGAAGATCATATATGTGGTTTTTACATGTGACTGATAAAACACTACTATTTCAAGATATTCTGTAAGCTTCAAAGACATTCCATGAGTACTCATGGGAAACGGTTTAAAGTTTGTGTTTTTGTCCCTATTAAAAAATGAGGTTGATGTTATTTTTACTAAAATAATGATGTTGTTATAGTAGGATTATAGGTGATTAATTTTATTTGACAAACACATTGTGCACATTAAGTGCAAGGCACTGCTCTAAGCCCTTTATATACTGACTCATTTAAGCCTCACAACAACCACACAAGGTAGGTACTTTTATCATTACACAGCTGAGGCAACAGAGGCACAAAGAGGAAACTTGCCCAAGGTCACACAGCTAGTAAATGGAGGAGCTGGAATGTGAACCTAGGCAGTCTGGATCCAGAGTCCATCACTAGACTGTGCTGTCTATCTAATGTTTTAAAGAAAAAGTCATTCCCAATGTTAGACTAGTTTCAGTTAAGTAAAAAACGACTCTGAGCCATCTGGGCTTTAAACCTAGAGAGCAAGAAGGTTGAAGGGAAGAAGGAAAGCAGGCTGGAGTGGAAAAAGTGAAAATGAAAAATAAGGTAAGTAGAAAAAGAAGAGGGCCAAAAAGAAAGAAGAAAGTTACTTGTAACCACAGCTCATAATACCTGAATGAACGCTTTTTCAGAAAGAAAATAAGAAAAGAGGCAAGACAGTTTCCATATAATCCCTAACTAGCTTATTACATAGACTGTATATTTCCATCTCATATGCTGAATTAAGCCACCTAAATTAGGAGGAAACAATTAACATTCCAAATTCCTTTCCATAAAACTGAAGCTACACGTTAACTGGTTCACTTAAAATGTGGATGTTTAATGACTTACTACCAACTTCTTTTTTAGCAGGGTAAACAATTTAAACTTTAATTTCTTATCAAAAAGAATTAGAATAATTCCACAAGCTAAGCAACACATAGGAAACTTTGGTAGAACTCAGCCAAAAATGACTAAACAAGAAAGAAATTAATAAAGATTCATAGCATGTCCAAGAGTTTCCAAAAGGATGTAATTCAAAAAGAATATAAAGGAAAAAATTACTTTTCATAAAAGCTATAGAGGGGAATGGCCTCAGAATATTTCCATACTCTATTCCAAGCAAGGTAAATTTAAGTTTAATGTCAACTGTATAAAACCAACTAGAGCCAAATACTATCAATTTCTTCCAGGCCTCTGCTTTTGTTCCAAACTAGCCATTTAAAGGTAGAAAAAGCCTTGCAACAGGAGGCCAGTGTGACCCAAGAATAGGCCAGTTTGACAAATTTCTGTTCATCTTTTGAGATTCCTTCTCTCTCTCTGTGGCTGAGAGGAAAGAGAACAGTTACATAAAACAGAGAAACAGGGCTTCCCTGGTGGCGCAGTGGTTGAGAGTCCGCCTGCCGATGCAGGGGACACGGGTTCGTGCCCCGGACCGGGAGGATCCCACGTGCCGCGGAGCAGCTGGGCCCGTGAGCCATGGCAGCTGAGCCTGCGCGTCCGGAGCCTGTGCTCCGCAGCGGGAGAGGCCACAACAGTGAGAGGCCCACGTACCGCAAAAAAAAAAAAAAAAAAACAGAGAAACAAGCACAGTAAACTTTCATCAGAAGCAAAAGAAGTCTGCTGAATAGAAGTTAACAGAAGTTGAAATGGCAAGTAGGACAGGCACTATGTCCTATTTATTTATTTACCTCTTTGGTATCTAACAGAATGCCCAGCACCTACTAGATAAGAAACAAATACATGAGTGAATTCACCCAATAATGAGTGAATGAACAAATAAATGTTAGGAGAAAAGGGAAGGCTGCAGACTATTTAGCAAGTGAGACTCTTTCATTAAGTATTTGATTTTTACTTCAGAAAGGGGCCCAGATTCAGGGTCAGGAAAGGGGGCACTCGTGAGGGGTACTACTTAAGGGGCAGGATGATGTCAGCATAATTACTGGAGAAGAATAAGTAACAGGGATTCCACAACCACCTATGGATGCCAATGTTTTTTGCTGCCACATTTTCCCCTAAATTTATTGACTCTGATCTGGCATAATGTTGATACCACGTTTGCAGCATGCTGAGGTAACCATGACGCCCTCCATTCCAAGAAAGCCAATGGTGGGGCCCATGAGTTGCTGTATCACCTGCTATTATGGGAAACTGTAACTGGTGTCAAGTGCAGAAAGGGAAGTTACCTCATCTGTTTGGACATAACATGAGTGTTATCAGTAGGGCCCTGGACAAAAAACAACACATCCAAATAAGGTTTTCAAGAGAGAATTTAATGAAGGAATAATCTTCAAAAGTACAGGCAGGGTTTAGGGAAAGCAGCAGGGGATGGTGGAATACTCCCACACCAGCAACATGAGGAAGTCATTATCATCTCTAGGCCTAAGGGGGCAAGTAAAGGGTTACCAGAACCCAGAAAGATCTGTAACTGTAGCTGGCTGGCACAGAAGGCCACTGAATAGAAGCTGTGACCTACTCACAAAACACAGAACAGCTCTGGCAACACAAATCCAGCAGGAGTAAACTGGCTCTTCCAGGCCTCCTGCTCTTGTCCCATTGGTCAAAGCCAACCAGAAACCAAAAAGCAAGAGCAGGGTGGAGAAAAGATCTGAAGGGGCAAAAGGAGAATATACAATACAGAAGGATATTCCAAATGACCGCCACCCAGAAAAACACAGGCACATAAAAAGGTTTTGCCAGTTCCACCCAAATCTTCTAGGCGTCATGAGAACCTGCAAAAAAAGTCATAAACACAGGTACTTATTTGGGTTCCCACTGCCCTATATCAAGTTGAGGAAGAAAAAAAAAAAGATTCTAAGAGTAGTCCTAGGTAATTTTTGTCATTTCTGCATCTCTAAGAATAAACAGACAACCCTTTTATCTATAATGGATCTCATCTAGAGCAACTCTCTTCTTTGTACTCAAAGGCCATATATTCCATACCTTCATTATTACACTTATCATAATGTGTTGTGACTCTTGTTTGTTTCTCCCTCATTAGACCCTGAACTCCTTTAGGGCACAGATTGTCTTATTCGTCTTTGTATCCCTAGCACTTAACATGAACTTGGAACAGAGTTAGCCTTCAATCAATGTGCACTGAATCAATTAGTGGACTCAGTGTCCATTAACTGGCAGCCTAATGCCAGGGTGCATAAAATCTAGAATGACCCTCAGCAATTAAACACTAATAAGTTTTATTCAGGACATGGTTTAAACCATTGAGCAAAAACACAGCTTCCATACCAGCCCACTACCATTCTCTGCAGAGTAGCTTTTCTTGTGTGCTCAAATGGTATTTATGGCCTTTTCTACAATCATAGAACTCATTATCAAAAGAGCCAGAGAAAGATGGCAAGACCATGCTCCACCACAGAAAGGAATCAAATATACATCATCTCTCAAAATTCTCACTCTTCTTCCAAGAATTGACCAGATCCACTAAAGGAACTAATAATCTGGGTATATTATATGGAGGAACTCATGTTTCACAGCGGTGATAACACTGATTTGGGGTAGAATGCGTATACACATGTGCACACATGCACAACCCACACACCCCCCCCACAAGCATGTTTAACTATCACTTCAACAGACGTCACCTTCTGTAATATTATAAAGTAGGCATGTAACACAATCACATAACATTAGCATATCAAATGGATACACTATATGATGTTGGGTGATCATTAACAGAACCTGGAACATATTCACATTATAATTATGAATCACTTTCACATAACCCTGTACTTATGAAGTGCTTAATCATCTTTTTGTTGCTATAGTCAAATCTCGCCTGTAGTTCTCCAAAGAAAAAGAAAAAAGTTGGGCTTCCCTGGCGGCGCAGCGGTTGAGAGTCCGCCTGCCGATGCAGGGGACACGGGTTCGTGCCCCGGTCCGGGAGGATCCCACGTGCCGCGGAGCGGCTGGGCCCGTGAGCCATGGCCGCTGAGCCTGCGCGTCCGGAGCCTGTGCTCCGCAACGGGAGAGGCCACAAGAGTGAGAGGCCCGCGTACCGCAAAAAAAAAAAAAAAGTTAATGCCAGGTTGATAACCCTCTTTGAGCTATCACGATTTTAGGCCGCCAATCTCCTGCTGTCAGTTAGGTGAATGAAAACCAAATTTAAAGTTTGGTTTAAAGTGGGCCCTTAGACTCCACTAGAAAGGTGAGTTTGCTATAAAAATATATTATCTCCCAAAACTCAGCATGAAAATGCTTTGTATCTCTAGCATCACTGTTCTCCTTCATTGCTGCTTGTAATGGAGAGTTGATACTGTTAAATCTAATGTCATCGTATATACCAAATTAAAATAACACTTCACTTTCTATTTAGGAATAGGGAATTCTGGGCTTATCTTGACAATACACTGAATTACTTTAAAACTCTAGTAACACAAGAACAGATAAAATGTGTTTCAAATAGATCGGTATAAGTATCTGATACTAAATGCGTAAGTCCCCAAAACAAGTTTTTTCCAAAACCATCGAAGATACTTAAAGTCATAAACACAATTTTATCTTTTTTGAGAGCCGTCATAAATTCTGCAACTGTCAGGTCCATGTAGCAATAAAATTACTCTTACCTCTATAGGACAATTATGTGATGTTTCCATCATATTGAAAATATAGACTGCAAGAACCTACAATTTATAAAGTTGTACTGCATATAGTTTCCTCCATTATACATGAATTAAAACAAAACAAAACATAGATTTACCATATGGCTTTCTGTTTAATAACACTGAGCTACCTCAGAGCAGTATTATGTTTCACCTATCCTGGTTCAGTGTTTGGCCCAAAGAGAAAACATGACGTTTGTTTCATAAATTACCAACTCCCACAAGGCAGGAAAAGGGCAAGTTTATATATAATTCTGACAATACACAATATGTGGCAATGACAGAATAATATCCAATATATTAGAATTATCAAAGTCACTTATGACTAAACATTTTCCTCTCCCTTCACTATAATATAAATGAAGTTTAACAAACCTCCACTAACATTCAGTACAAGTTAAAATACATTTTTAAATATAACATCTTTACCAAGGTACGCTTTTCACTGAAAATAAATTTGAATATATTTAATGTAATTATGAATATGTCCGGACATCTGAAAGGATCACTTGTGCTTCTATAAAAAGAGTGTTCCAAAATCGTGTTTCCCTTTCCTAAACTGAATTCCTAAAATTCACTGTGGAGCTATACAGTAAGTGTCTTCATAAACAATAAAGATGTTTCATAAATAAAAAAGAGATTTTTCCTCAAAAAACAGGTAACAGAATTTGTAAAAAATTCGGCAAGACTGCAAGCACCTAAATGGTCAGGTTTGAGGCAAGAGAATGGAATACTGGATTAAAACCGGGGAAAATTTCCTATCACTGAAAAGCTATTATGCAGACCTGCATCTAAGATGCTAAAGTCACAGCTCTCCAACCAACGCTGAGAACTTGCCAATACCATTACTTCGATACTCAACCATGAGTAGGACTACCCAAACATCGAGGTCTTCTTGTTGTCGTTTTTTCCATAACATATAAATAGTTCAAAGATAGTGCCTTACACAATACATACTGAAAAGGTGAAAATCTCTCCTCCTAACGCCTATCCCTTAGCCAAATGACTTCAATTCTTTCTCGTCAAAATAAAAGAGCAACTGGCAACCAGAAGACTCACAACTGAACTCTTCTGTCAGAAAGACAACGCCAAATTTGCTGCAGCCAAAGAAATGTCTAGTGCTCCTTCTGGGCTCTCACAGGAGATGGAAAGCTACACAATGGCAAGGTCTGTGCAGAGAAGGACACAGCAGGTCTGGGGCACACCATCCCCACTCCAGCCCCAAAAAAGCAAGGTTCTTCAAACCTATAGGCAGAAACCTGGCATCATCACACCCACTTAACAGCCTGACAATTTACAAGCTGGTAACACCTTCTAATTAGGAGAGTTCTAGTCTTTCATAGACAGAAATGTAAACGGCTTCCCACAAATAAGATAAACCTGGCACTGGCGCCAGTTACTGAGAACCCCCAATGCATCAAACCTCCCGTTTCGCTACTGAACCTGATGAGCCAGTGACCAGGCTTCTCTACAGCTGAGAGGGGAAGAGCCCACCCTCCGGGCTGGGAGTGGAAGGGAAACAGAGGACAGGAGAGCAAGGGATGGAGCGCAGAGGCGTGAACAGCGTCCAAGCAGGGTGGGCTCAGCGCACCGCCGGGCGACAAACAGCAGCGGCCACGCGGGAGCCGGGGTGCGGGCTGCGAAGCGGGGTCCCCGGGCTGCGGAAGCCGCCCCCACCGTCTCGCCCGGCACGGCTCGCGCGTCAGGCACACACACACCCCCACCCCACGCCCGTCCGCGGCTCTCGCCCAGTCCCCTCCCAGCGAACACACACCCGCAACCCACCGGTGCACCCACACCCCGGGCTCGCGCGCACACGCCCCTCCGGCCGGCGGCGCGTACGTACCCAGCAACACGCAGAGCACATCGAGGGCCACGTACGGCAGCCGCGTCTTGTCAAACATGGTCTCGGCGCGGGCGGCAGACTAGGCACCCGATTCACGAGACCGGGCCGGGGACTGGCGACGGCTCCTCCCAGCCGGGGGAGAGCAGCCGAGGGCTGACGGGGACCCTGCGGCGTTCTGACGGGCAGCAATGGCGCCCGCGACCCCTTCCCTCGCAGCTCCCGCAACCACTCAGTCGGGGCCGAGAGGCTCGTGTGCCAGCCGCGGCGGGTCCGTTGCCTCAGGCCCTCCTCGGTCGGCCCTGGCCTGCCCCGGCTGCTCGCTGTCCAGATGCAGGCGCCGTCTACAACAGGCGGGGCGTCCCGACTCGTGCTTTAAGGATGGGGACCGGTAGGGAGGAGGAACACGGGCTCGGCCCCTCCCGCGGGGCAGCGCGGGACCCGCCTGCGCGCGGCCTCGCGGGCTGGGGGAGCGCGGCAGAGGCGGGGCGGCCAGTGAGGGGTGACGGGGCGGGGCCGGGGAGACACCAGGCCGGGGCGCGCCAGCCAATCGGCGCCTCCGGCCCCGCCCCGCCCGACCTGCGCAGCCCGCCCCTCAAGTGGGCCGCGCGGCGGACGGCGGAGCGTGGGGTCTATCTCCGGTGCGGTGCGAGGGTTGTTGCTCAGATCCATTTTCTGCCGGTGGTCGTCTAACCTGGCCTCCGCATCCCTGGCCGCCGGTCATTGCTGACTCGAGAGGAGAGCTGGACCCTCGACCCTGGCTGCCTGCCAGCTCTCCTCATGGGGATTGGGTAATAAAGAGGAACGGGGTAGTCAGTGAAAAAGACTCTCTCCCTGTACAAACTTTAGCCAGGCTCCTCCGAGCCCTCCACTCGCCTGGGCCTCCATTGAGGCCTTCGAATCTGGCAGGGCAGAACCCCGTATTAGCGTGAATTCTGCTAAGTCATCCCTCTACCCTTGGTATCTGGTTACTTTTCATATGTGATCAAATTCCTTTATATGTAAGTCCTTTAATATATGTCCTTGGCCTGCCTTTAAGCAGGAATCCCTCTACCCTTAATGTCTTCTCTTAATTTTCCATCCACTAACCCGCTCATTCTGCTTGTCTGTTGGCTGTCATAAACCCCCAGATGTCTTTGCCGTAGTCGGAGTTGAGCACAATTGCTTTCTCCTGTTGCAAGTTATGACCCCCTATTGCAATCGTTTGGAATAAAGTCTTCCTCACCACTTTAACAAGTGTCAGAATGAGTTTTCTTTATTCCTCTCACCCCTGATTCCAGGAGTACCCTAGCAAAATTTAGTAACTCAGTTTCCTAACCTGTAAAATTGGGATGTTGATAATCCCTGCTCTGTGTTTTAGTCAAGAAGTGATAAAGCCCAGAAAAAATACACATGAAAGTGTTTTCTAAAAGCTTAAACCCTCTACAGATGTTAACCATTGGTATCTCTCCTCCTCATTCATAAGATGTGAGACAAATTGAAAACTGTTACCTAGTACTTCTGACTTTGCCTGCAAAACAGTCATAAAATGAGTGGAGAGATACTATCACCCTCAGGGAATCTGAAGATCTTGCCCCAAGTGATCCCCCAACAAGCAAAAAGATGTATTTGAAGAAGCATGTTTTTCTTTAAAAGGAATATGAACATTGGATTTCACCTTTTGTTTGAATATCTTCTGAAAGCTTTAAACACTTTATACCTGAGAAAGATGTGCCATTGTTTATTCTCTGACTTCCCTTACTTCCAGAGTTACAGGGACCCCAAATTGCAAGGCCACAGTGAATTGAACTTACTTGTGGTATGTAAGTATTTGGCATGTGTTAGGTGAATATCGTGATAGAAGTGTGTTGGTGTATAGGAGGCACTCAAGGGGACAGGGTGTTCACCTGGGAGCTCTGGAGACTTCACAGGAAGGTGAGAGTCACATTGTTGTTTCCTGTGTCTCCCACACCAACAGCCATTTTCTTAGGTGAGAAGCTAGTAGACAGTTAATATATTAAGACATGTTTTCCCTTTGGAGGAGTTACAAATAATAGCTTTAAAAATAGATCAACAGAGAATTAATTCCCTGGCAGTCCAGTGGTTAGGACTCCGTGCTTTTTTTTTTTTTTTTTTTTAATAATCCAATCCCATGCAATTTTATTTATTCTGGGCTCCTGCAAGAGGGGCTATTTTATTTATTTTTTTTTAAGATTTTTAGAAATTTCATGTAATGTCTGAAACATTTATATTAACATATTTCCATACAAATAACCCAAAGAAAGTTTAGTATTAGTTGTTTTTTTTGTTTGTTTGTACTGCAGGTTCTTATCAGTCATCAATTTTACACACATCAGTGTATACATGTCAATCCCAATCGCCCAATACAGCACACCACCATCCCCACCCCACTGCAGTTTTCCCCCCTTGGTGTCCATATGTTTGTTCTCTGCATCTGTGTCTCAACTTCTGCCCTGCAAACCGGCTCATCTGTACCATTTTTCTAGGTTCCAAATACATGCGTTAATATACGATATTTGTTTTTCTCTTTCTGACTTACTTCACTCTGTATGACAGTCTCTAGATCCGTCCACATCTCAATAAATGACTCAATTTCGTTCCTTTTTATGGCTGAGTAATATTAGGACGCCGTGCTTTTACTGCCAAGGGTCTGGGTTTGATCCCTGGTTGAGGAACTAAGATCCCACAAGTCGATGAGCATGGCAAAAAAAAAAAAAGATCAACAAAGCAAAGTCCATTAAAATGCATTGTCATGCCCTGTGATTTTAAATGGGATCTGTGCTATGTGCAGATTATAAGCAGTAAGTCTTCAGTTGAGAGAATGATTAAGAAATGTCATTTTGTTTTGAGGTGGGGGGTTTTGTTAGTTTTGGGAGAGTGTTGTTTATTTGTTTTGGTTTATTATCAAGATTGGGTTCTAGTGTGATCACTAGAATTGAGAATGAGTTAAATAACCTTGAAATGATGGTGAAAATAATGAAACACTGATTATATAGTGACACCATTAACACCCCCTTGGGGGTAGGTACTAGTGTGTCCCTGGATAGGACATGAAACCTTAGAGATTTTCTTAAATGCCTAGCAAAGTTTATGCTGGGGTCTGTATTTTTGTCTCTGTAATACAGCCATCAAATACAAAAGCAAAATAGAGTGGGCTTGGGAAGAATAGTCCTGAAGAATCTCTGAAGAAGAGAGAAACTAATTTCCTCTCTTCTTTTATTACTAAGCATTTTGAAAAGGAGACTGTAATCTACAACCTCCCTTTTAATTTCTTCTTAATACTTGTGTAGTCTCACTACTGTCCCCACTCCTCTACCGGCACTGTTCTTTAACATAGTGTTATTGGTACGTCTCCATCTCTCTGTTCCAACAGCGCTTACTTCTTTTTATTTTATAAAGTTTCTGCACAGTAATAAGAATAAAACCCTTTAGAACATTTGTGTTTGTATGTGCTTAGGTCCTTTCTCCCCACCTGGACTGAAGCAAAAAAGTGTTTATTATACTCAAAAAGCATTGTAAAACTAAAACAATTAAAAATGTAAGTGTCTGGTTCCCTAGTACATGTGTCTCCCTCCCAAAAAAATTTCACAATATGATATGATCCTTTGTGTACTTATTGTCAAAGCTATTTATTACCTTACTAAAGTTTTTTTATTATGTAACATTTGATACATACATATATATATAACATATAAGTAAGTTATGAAGCATAATAATAGACAACTGGGAATCCACTACTCAACTTAATACCTAGAGCATTGTGGTATCATTGAATCTACCTGTGTGTTCAATCCCTTTCTTGTTCCCTGTCTCAGGAGAAGTAACCACTATCCTGAATTTTGTGTTTATCTTTTTCTTGC
Organism: Hyperoodon ampullatus; assembly: GCF_949752795.1. Lineage (NCBI taxonomy): Eukaryota > Metazoa > Chordata > Mammalia > Artiodactyla > Ziphiidae > Hyperoodon > Hyperoodon ampullatus. Next base: position 133,155,926 of record NC_136917.1, on the reverse strand, counting down.
TTTGTTTTTTTCAAAAACACATGACCACATGTGTATGTATCTCTGAAAATATATATTGTTTAGCTGCCTTCTTTTTTTTTTTTTTTTTTTTTTTTTTTGTACGTAGGCCTCTCACTGCTGTGGCCTCTCCCGTTGCAGAGCACAGGCTCCAGATGCGCAAGCTCAGCGACCATGGCTCATGGGCCCAGCCGCTCCGCGGCATGTGGGATTTTCCCGGACCAGGGCACAAACCCGTGTCCCCTGCATCAGCAAGCGGACTCTCAACCACTGCGCCACCAGGGAAGCCCTAGGCTTCTTGTATTTTATCTTTTAAAAACATTATGCCATATATGTAGTCTTCTGCTCTTGATTTTTTTCACTCATTTCTTACACCCATTCATGTTGCTGCAATCATTGCAGGTGTATCATATAAATGTATCATTTTACTCATTCTTCTGACAATGACCATCTGGGTTATTTCCATTCTTGCTATTACAAATAATGCTGCTGTGAACATTCATGTACATGTGTCCTGTGTGGAATCGCTAGCTGTGGAACTGCTGCATTATGGGGTATGCAAAAATCCAACTTCACTGGAAAATCCCAGATTGGATTGCTAAGCGGTTATACCATTTTACTCCACCCCCGCCAGTGGTAGATAAGACTCCACATTTACAGCAACACTTAATATTTTGAGATTTCTTAATTTGGGGTAATTTAATAGATATAGTCTATATTTCAACATAGTCTTAATTTGCATTTCCCTGATCACTAATGTGGTTGGGCATCTTTTCCTAAATTTATTCACCAAAAATGTTTCCTCTTCTGTCAATTGCCTACTCACATTTTTGCCTGTTTTTCTATTAGGTTGTTTATCTTATTTTTATCAAACTATGGAAGTTCTTTTTATATTCTCAGTAGCAATTCTTTGTGTTATAAACTCTTCCTTCCAATATGTGGCTTGTCATTTCACTTCCTTTATAAGCAGCTATGTGACAGAGTTATTGTAAATGTAATGTAAATGTCTACTGGCAGATTTGTGTGAAAGTTTTTACTTTCCTGACCAAAGGAAAAGGCTGGTTTCGCTTCCTTCTGCTTTCTACCTTCCTTGAACATGGACATGATATTTAGAGTTACAGCAGCCACCTTGTGATCATGAGGGAATGGTCAAGAAGAGGAACATCACTGGTCTTTTTAATCTTGAGCTACTAAAACAACCAGCAACTTGGCTACCTCCAGATTTCTTCTAATGTGAGGGAAAAAAATTGCTTAAGTCTCAAATATTCACAACTGATACAAGGCTCAAGAGTACTTTGATTACTATTTCTGAGAAATCATATATTATACTACTCTAAGAAAACCTTTTACTTGAGCTAATTTAATTGAATTTCTGGTCCTTGAAACCACAAAGCCCTGAATAAAACAATTTTCGTATCTAGAATGGATGTTGAAGAATGGTTTGAGCATAGAGGCAAAACAAGTGACATATTCTGGGGTCTTTGAGTAGGAAAGGCTGTGAAACAAGGAACTCACATTGAGGACTAGTGGAAGATAAGGTTCTAGAAGGTAGGTTATAGCACTTTGTAGTTTTAAAGTGTGTCTGGAGGTAAAAATACATCACTGAAAATACATAGCGACATGCTGAAAACAGTCATTTAAAACAATCTAGTATGAGAGGAAGTCATAATCTCTGCAGTGGGCTGTAAATTCAAGATGAATAAACCTTATTTTGTAAAGCATATTTAATTTCAAGTCCTCTTCTGTGTTTATTTCCATTTTATTATCTTCCGTGTTTCCTAAAATCTTGTTTATGGCTTCCAGCCCTTTTTCAGCTTTGTTGCTGAGTATTAAGGGGAAAGTCTTCTATTATAATTGAGCCAGTCTACAAATGTGAGGAGAGTACTTGCGAGAGTAATTCACCTCCGTAAAAGGAGGTGAATCCCTAGGATCAGAGTTGGAGTCCTTGTGGGTGGACAAACCAGCTCCACCAAGATATTCTTCCACCAAGACTCTCCTTCAGTGTCAAGTTTGGAGGGCCTTAGTTTTCTGTTTGTTTTTTTAGGAAGACAATATTTCCTTAATCGGCTTATTGAGATAATCAAATATAAAAATGTAGGTGCAATTGCCTTGCAAATGTCTGATCTAGGCAGACACACTACATAATTTTTCAAAAACAAAGATTTCTGTGAATCCACATCTATTATTTCTGCTTCCCTAACACCCACTCAGACGCAAATTTACCATGGTTCCCTAGTCTACCAAAGAAATGGGGCTGGTCTTGCTGTGTTATTCTGGTCTCAGGTTATCACCACTTCCTTTCTCTAGGATGCTCACAAATTATTCCTTTAACCATCTCTTTAAAATAGTATATCACCAGAGGTAGAGAAGTTATTTGCCTATAAAATATCTATAGCCTTAAAGACATCATATATATTTTTCTTAAAAAAAATCTTGAGTAGGATTGCCATCCAGTTACTAGTCTTTAATCAGACTCCACCTTCTTCAGCTGTTTTAGAAATCATATTAAAATTCTCCCTTCTCTCATCTTTTAATTTCTTTTCTGTTCACAACCCCCAGTTTGTGCTTTGTTAAACCTCATCCCTGTATTGATATAACTGGTTAACTCACCTCCTTAAAGCAAAGGGAGTAAGCCTTCTTCACCTCTGTATCCCCAGCTCCTAGAGCTGTACTTGGCCCAATGAAGTCACATGCAGGTTTCTTTGTTGTTGTTGTTAAACTGCTTGAATAAACAAATGAACAGAAAACAAAAAATAAACAACAGTCTAGGAGAGAGTCAAGCTATGCCCCCCATGCTTTCTGTTGTTATTCTAGCTTTTTCCCCCCAAATTTAAGCTTCCCTGGGGCCAGAGGTGAGGAGTAGGGTTAATTTTCCCTCCGCTATTCTTACAGGCTCATGACACCACTTTATAAGTACATTTTTGTGTCCTCGATAATGTGAGCTACAGTTGACCCTTGAACAATTTGGGGGTTAGGGAAGCTGATCCTCAGCGGAAAATCCGAGAATAACTTTACTGTTGACCCACCGTATCCTAGGTTCAACATCCACGCCTTCTACCGAATGGGGATCAGGCAGGGCTATAGTATGCATTTAGTGAAAAAAAACGAGTGTAAGGGGACCCGAGCAGTTCAAACCCTCGTTTGTTCAAGGGTCAACTGTACTTTTAAAAGTGAATCTTTCCTCCCTCCTCACATTTAAAAAAAAATTAATACTAGTATTTTCCCAGATATAGACAGTTTTATGGTATTTAAAATAAAAGTTCTAAAAGGAGGTCACATGAGACAAACACCTATTCTTATGTCTAAATTAAGTGGAGATTATCATATTAAGTGAAGTAAACCAGAGAAAGACAAATATACGATACCGCTTATATGTGGAATCTAAAAGGAAAAAGGATACAAATGAACTTATATACAAAACAGAAATAGACCCACAGGCATAGAAAACAAACTCATGGTTACCAAAGGGGAAAGTGGGGAAGGGATAAATTAGGAGCTTGGGATTAACAGATACACACTACTATATATAAAAGAGATAACCAACAAGATATATAGATAGATAGATAGATATCACTTTGCTGTATACCCAAAACTTACACAACATTGTAAATCAACTATACTTCAACAACAAAAAAAAATTTTTAATAGTGGAAAAGAGATTATTTTCTGTAAACAACCCCAGTAATAAATATCATAAACTTAAAAAAAAAAAAGTGGATCTGTCCCCTTCTAAGTGACTGTATTATGGAATACTCCTGATTGGACTGCAAAGGAAACTTCCCTTGCTTTTCTTCCTCATTAAGATCAGAGTCAGAAAAGCATTTCTAGGAACTTCCTAACCCTCAGAGCCACCTTCCTTTCAGAGTTTCTCACATAACGAAGTTCAACACCTTTGGATTTTTAAAACACTGCCCTTTGTAAAATCTATGGCAATGACACTCAAACTTTACACATTAGAATCATCTGGGGCATTGGTTAAATACACAAATTCCCTTCCCCAACCCCAGAGATTCTATTCTAGGATGGAACTCAAGCATTGTTTTATCATGTTTGACAAATGCCCCAGGAGATTCTGATGCCCATCAGAATTTGAAAACCTCAGGTCTAGTCAGTCCACATTTTCACTCTCCAGACAGATTTTAATAAAATAAATTACTTTCTTCAAAGTAATTGCTAGGCAGTAAGACTGCAGTACAACGTAGTAATTCAACACCTGGGCTCAGGAATCAGGCTCACTGAATACACGTGAGCAAATTACTTAAAACTTTCTATGCACCAGTTCCTTATTTGTAAGATGAGAATGATAACAACAGTACCTTCCTCATAGGTTTGTTGTGAGGATTAAATGAGATGATACGTCTAGAACACTTAGCATAGTGCCAAGGCATATAGTAGGTGCTCAATAAATGTTGGATGTTACTATTCAAAGATTCCTGTCATTTCATCAGAACCAGGTTGATGGTGTATCCTATTAACCTTGGCCTAAGGACAGTGTCCGGGGCGCTCCAAACCCTTTGCAATTGTATGTTAAATTCTATGTGTGAAATTTTGTTGTGAAATGGATCTATAGATAGCTCTTCCTAGATTTTCAAAAGGGGTCTGCGACACTATACTGAACTCTAGAAACTTGCTGCTCAAATAGTGCCCACAACTGGCAGTGTCTGCATTACCTGAGGCTTCTCAGAAAGGCACACTCAGATTCCACCGAGGACCTACTGAATCAAAATCTGCATTTCAAAAAGATCCCAAGTGACTCCTGTGCACATTAACATTTGAGAAGCTATGCTCCAGAAATTTCCCAGGTTTCCCTGATAATGAGAATCACCTGCTATGCTTATTAAATATGCAGATTATCTAGGGTCTTGGAAATTCTGATTTATTAAATCTGGTAATTTTTTAAATTACTCTGTGTGATCGTTATATTTAGGGAGGAAATACTGCTCTCAAAACTGAAGCTATCAGCAAGTTAAGAATTTGTTAGATAACCTGTTTATAGCTGAACCAGCCTTCCTGCACCAGACTCTTCCCCTTTGCATACAAGAACGGAGGAGATCGAAGTCGATACTTCAGCTGCTTCAAATCCCAGATGCTTCCCAGTTCTTACCCATATGAATCCTTGTGATAAGTCCCTCTGTTTTCTCTAACCAGCTTGAGTCTATATACCTAACTTCAAAAAATGCTTAACACAGGGCTTCCCTGGTGGCGCAGTGGTTGAGAATCTGCCTGCCAATGCAGGGGACACAGGTTCATGCCCTGGTCTGGGAGGATCCCACGTGCCGCGGAGCAACTGGGCCCGTGAGCCACAATTACTGAGCCTGCGCGTCTGGAGCCTGTGCTCCACAAGAGAGGCCGCGATAGTGAGAGGCCCGTGCACCACGATGAGGAGTGGCCCCCACTTGCTGCAACTAGAGAAAGCCCTCGCACAGAAACGAAGAGCTAACACAGCCATAAAAATAAATAAATAATTTTTTTAAAAAAGCCTAACACAATGCCACTAATTACCATGGTGGATTTTTTGAGGGTTTTGTTTGTTTGGTTCGGTTTTGGTTTTTTATTGAAGTATAGTTGACATAGAATGTTAGTTTCAGGTATACAATTTTGTGACTTGACATTTAAATACGTTATGAAATGATCATCATGTTAAGTCTAGTAACCATCTGTCCCCATACAAAGTTATTACAGTATTATCGACTATATTCCCTATGCTATACATTACATCCTCATGACCTGTTTATTTTATAATGGGAAGTTTTTACCTCTTACTCTCCTTCACCTATTTTGCCCACTTCCCTCCCTCCTCCCCTCTGGCAACCACCAGTTTGTTCTCTGCATCTATGAGTCTGTTTCGGGTTTGTTTTGTTTGGTTGGTTGGGTTTTTCCGGGTTTGGGGTTTTTTTTACATTCCACATGTAAGTGAAATCATACGGTATTTGTCTTTCTCTGTCTGACTTATTTCACTTAGCATACCACCCTCTAGGTCCATTACCTTAGGGTTTTTAAAAATATTTGATACATATAAAGGAATATTTGTAATGTGTGTAAATTGTAAAGCATAAGAAAATAAACACCTTAGGACTCACTACCTGACATAAGAGCTAAAACGTCTCCAACATGGTTGACGTTACCTGAGTGCTCCTTCCCAATCCCAAACCCCCAGCCTGCTCCATTTTCCACCACCACTAACCCAGAGGTTACTACATTCTAAATTTTGTCTTTATCACTGCCTTTATTTAAAAGAAAATCATGACTTTACCACATATTTGTCCCTGGTTAATATTTTACATGTTTTGAGCTTTATAAAAACAGTATCGTATCATGTACACTAGTAAGTGAGGATTTGCTTTTTCACTCACCATTGTTTCTGCTGCTTATTCATGCTTCCTGTTGCTACAGATCAGTCATTGTCACTAATGGATAAATTTCTCTTTATGTGAATATGCCACTCATTATTATTTTTTTTTTTTTTTTGCGGTATGCGGGCCTCTCACAGTTGTGGCCTCTCCCGTTGTGGAGCACAGGCTCCGGACGCGCAGGCTCAGCAGCCATGGCTCATGGGCCCAGCCGCTCCATGGCATGTGGGATCTTCCCAGACCAGGGCGCGAACCCATGTCACCCGCATCGGCAGGCGGACTCTCAACCACTGCGCCACCAGGGAAGCCCACCACTCATTATTACTCCATTCACCTATCAACAAACATCTGGGTGGATTCCTTTGGACTTTTAAAATGCACTTCGAAAAATACACCTATGAACAGTCTTGTATACGTTTCTTGGTGCACTTTGGCAGGAGTATCTCTAGAGCATTTAATAGGAGTGGAATTGCTAGGGTATTGTGGTAGGCTGACAATGGCCCCCAAAGATCTTGTTAACTTATATGGAAAAAGAGTCTTTGCAGATGTGATTAAGTTAAGGACCTTGAGATCAGAAAATCATCCTAGATCATCCAGGTGGGCTCTAAATACAATCACAAGTGTCTTTATAAGTGGGAGGCAAAAGGAGATTTGATTCCAGACAGAAGAGAAGAAGGCAAAATTCCCTGTCAACACTTTGAATCAGTCCAGTGAAACTGATTTTGGACTTCTGGTTCCACAACTGTGAGAGAATAAATTTCTGTTGTTTTAAGCCATCAAGTTTGTGGTGATTTGCTACAGCATCCATAGGAAACTAACACAGGTGTGCATATGTTCAAGTTTACAAGATAAGGCCAAACAATTTTCAACCCAAATTAGCAAGTATCCAGAAACTATGATGTGTCAATGTCATGTATCAAATATTAGCTCTAATGGTGGTTCCAGAATTCCTAAATTCTTAAATTCCAGAATTTAAGAAACCTCTCTTAAAGCTGTATTTACACAACACTTTCAAAACAACTGGAAAAAAAAATCAAAGGTCCTATCAGAGAACATGGGTAGAGAGAGTAGGTTGCCATTGACTGGCACACTCTCAAGTTATTATTTTGCTGGCTTGTTAATAACAACGGAGTTCTCTGTCTGTTATATTATTCTCTTATTGTTGGCGACCTTGGAAAGATCATCTTCTTGGCCCCAGGTCAGGGAGGTATAACCAGCTCTCGGATGTGTGAATGGGTTTTTAGAATCACTGGCATGCCATGTGTTTACTTGAATGATTTCCCTATTTATGAAGTTATTTTTGTTGTTACACCAAGGGCAGGTATATGTAGGAGCATTTCCCTGATCTCTGTACCTTGCAGAAACAGCACTTCTTTTCATGTCCTTTCCAAGGACAGTGAAGAGGTCGAACTGTAGATAAGCCCTCTGTGCCCTTTACTCTTGCATATCTGTTTTGACGCAATACAGTTAAGAACTCCCAGTCTTGCCAAACTTCTGACATTCTAGGGTCATTATTGCTGCTGCTGACAGTGGCAGCTCATAAGGGGAGAAAGCATGACATATTTCTTAAAAAATGCATTTCCAACAATCAGGAGAAGGAAGGTGTATTAGTTTTCTATTGCTGCTATCACAAATTGCCACAAACTAGTGGCTTAAAACAACAAACATTTATTATCTTACAGTTCTATAGGGCAGGATTCTAACGTGTCTCACTGGGCTAAAATCAAAGTGTTGGCAGGACTGTGCTCCTTTCTGGAGGATCTAGGGGAGAATCCATTTCTTCTCCTTCTCCAGCTTCTAAAGGCTGCCCATATGCCTTGACTCATGGTCTCCCTCATCCCCACAGCCAGCAACATTGTACCTCTCTGAACATTCTTCAATCATCATATCTCCCTCTAACCACATCTGGGCGAAGTTCTCCCATTTCAAGGACACCTGTGATTTTAGTTTGGGCTCACCCAGATATCCCAGGATAATCTCCTCAAAGTTCTTAATTTAATTACCCCTGAAAAGTCTCTTTTGTCATATAAAATTACGTATTTACAGGTTCTGATAATTAGGACATGGATACCTTTGGAGGGGAAGCATTATTCTGCCTACCACAGAAGATCTGTTTAAAGGGGAAAATAGAGAACAAATGCTATGCTTACTTAGCTGCAAGTGCTATAGACATATAAGCCATATAAGCAACTTGTTGTGCAGAGGGCTTGTTAGAGCACTGGAGGTTGAATCAATTGCCAATAACCAATTATTTAATCAATCATGCCTATGTAATAAAGCTTTCATAAAAACTCAAAAGAACAGGTTTCGGAGAGCTTCTGGTTTTGTGAACATGTGGAGATTTGGGGAGAGTGGTCCCTGTGGAGAGGGCACGGAAGCTCTTTGCCCTTTGCCCACCCCTTGTCCTATGCATCTGTATTCTTTGTCATATCCTTTTAGAATAAACTGGTAATCCAGTAAGTAAAATGTTTCTCTGAGTTCGTGAGTTATTCTAGCCAATTAATCGAAACAAAGAAGGGGGTATGGGAATCTCTGATTTTTATCCAGTTGGTCAGAAGTACAGGTAACAAACAACCTGGACTTGCAATTGGCACCCTGAGTTGCAGGGGGTCATCGGAACCTTCCATTTGTGCAGCCAGTTGGTCAGAAGCACAGGTAACCTGGGTGTCTAAAGCAGAGGGCGGTCTTGTGGGACTGAGCCCTTTACCTGTGGAATCTGATTCTATCTCCAGGTAGATAGTGTCAGAATTGCTTTGAATTCTCAAACAACGTACAGACATCCAAGAATTGGTTGTTGGTATGGGAAGCCTACACACACACACACACACACACACACACACATTGGAACTGGATCTGGGAAGTCCTTTGCAGCTGGATATATTGGTTGTCTTTTGAGGAGCAGAAGTTCTTAATTTTAATACAATCCAGACCAATGTGTCAATTTCCCCCTTTATGGTTGGCATTATGGATGTTCTTTCTAAAAAAAAAAAAAAAAGAAGCAAACAAAGCCTTGGTTTATATTTTAATTTTAACTTTGTTTTCTTTTTCAACTTAGAAAAAGATGAATGCTCATTCTTTTCAAATTAACTAATTTATTTACTTATTTATTTTTGCTGCATTGGGCCTTTGTTGCTGTGCACGGGCTTTCTCTAGTTGTGGCGAGCAGGGGCTACTCTTCAATGTGGTGTGCGGGCTTCTCATTGCGGTGGCTTCTCTTGTTGCGGAGCATGGGCTCTAGGCACACCAGCTTCAGTAGTTGTGGCTCACGGGCTCTAGAGCACAAGCTCAGTAGCTGTGGCGCACGGGCTTAGCTGCTCTGCGGCATGTGGTATCTTCCCGGACCAGGGCTCGAACCCATGTCCCCTGCATTGGCGGGTGGATTCTTAACCACTGAGCCACCAACGAGGTCCCTGAATGCTCATTCTTTTAGAAATGTATGGATAATGAAAAAAAAAGATTAAAAAATCAACAATAATTCAATACCCCCCAAACAAAGACAATTAGTGTTTATTTATTTTTTTTGTCTGTGTTGGGTCTTTGTTGCTGTGTACCAGCTTTCTCTAACTGCGGCGAGCGGGGGCTACTCTTTGTTGCGGTGCACGGGTTTCTCATTGTGGTGGCTTCTCTTGTGGCGGAGCACGGGCTCTAGGCATGCGGGCTTCAGTAGCTGTGGCACTCAGGCTCAGTAGTTGTGGCTCGTGGGCTCTAGAGCGCAGGCTCAGTAGTTGTGGTGCACAGGCTTAGCTGCTCCATGGCATGTGGGATCTTCCTGGACCAGGGCTTGAACCCACGTCCCCTGCATTGGCAGGTGGATTCTTAACTACTGCGCCACCAGGGAAGTCCAGTATTTTTAACCTTTAAATAAGTCTGTATGGGGACAGATAGTCACTAGACTCATCATGGTGATCATCTCATAATGTATGCAAATGTCAAGTTACTATATAGTAGATCTGAAACTATTATAATATTGTACATCAACACTTTAATTTTTGATTTTAAAAATTATATGTCCTAGTTATTGAGTGAGACTAGTTACATAGAAATTTTGATTTCATGGAATTTTAATAAATAAAAATATTAAATGTACCAACTTACAGTGAAAAATTAACCCATTAATCTCAATACGTCTGCTCTCTCCTAAATCTTAATTGTTTTCCCAGTAATACTAGACTTTCAGTTCCCTAAGGATGTTAACACTTTACTACAAAACTGTGGTAGAAATTTAATGTGACAAGCAACTGATATTGCATATCTCATTAACATGCATTTTTTGCAAAAGCAAGATACTGACTAATGTTCACTGCCAGGAAGATAAAATAAATTCTTAGCTCAAAGTCTTGGTTTTCTAGTTTTTAAAAACCCTGACTTAATCTCTAAAAGATATTACAGTAAGTCCCCTACACACGAACTTTCAAGTTGCGAACTTTCAAAGACGCGTACGTGGTTTGCATGTCCAATCACGTAAGTTAGCTCATGTGACTGTCATACATTGTCACGTGTGTGCATCCTCTACAAGTAGTTGTGCTTTGTGTACTTTACTGGACAGTACTGTATACAGTACAGTAGTACAGTATCTTTATTTCAAGCCCAGGATGTCTGGAAGCAAGCATAAAAGCAGCAGTGATGTAGCTGGTACTGCTAAGAAGCACCAAGCAATGACGATGGAAACAAAAGTGAAAATAATTGAGAGAGTGGCGCAAGGCAAAAAGATGGAATTGGGGGCCCAGGAAAAGGACAAAGAGAGACAAGAGGAAGAAGAAGTAACTGAAGAACCGAAGAGAGTCACGACGCAGGAAGTGGCAAGTGGATTTTCTTTGTTTGAGGAGGCACTATTAGTTTTTGAGGCAAAAGACCCGAACATAGAATGGTACACGAAGGCTGCAGCGACAGTTCAGAATGCAATCCAGTGCTACTGTGTCATCTATAATGAGAAAAAAAGAGCTACTACCCAGACATCACTGGATCATGTTTTCAAGAGGGTAGATAGAATTGAATCCAGCAAGGAACCAGAATCTGTGCCATCAACGTCAGGCATGAGTGAAATTACAGCTTGCCCTCCATCTCCTATTGCTAATGATCCTTCAGCTCTACCATCTCCCACCTCCTCTCCCTCCTCCAGTCAATAACTCTTCTTGCCTGTTCACTCAATGCCAGCCCCTGTGTGCCAGCTGTTGTACTGTACTACTGTACTTTTCAAGATACTGTACTGTAAGATTAAAAATGTTTTCTTTATTTTTTGTTTGTTTTTTATGTATTATTTGTGTGAAAAGTATTATAAACCTATTACAGTACAGTACTATATAGCTGATTGTGTTAGTTGGGTACCTAAGCTAACTCTGTTGGACTTATGAACAAATTGGACTTATGAACTCACTCTTGGAACAGAGCTCATTCATATGTAGGGGACTTACTCTATACAGTTCCAGAAGAAAAAAATTCTGGGTGCTTAAAAATAAAAATTAATAGCTTTAGAAAAATAAACTTTCATTTCTTTTTATGCCAGAAGTATTTGTTGGATAGAGGTGAAAAGAATCTCTTTCTCATTTTTCACCCTAAATCTGATCAAATAGTTTCCCTTGCAACCTATGCACATCCAGTCAATAAATATTGATTAAGCAGTTACTACATGCTAGACACTCCAGTGGTACGGTTTCCACAAGACATTGTACTCTTGTGTCCCATTTTTAAGCTAACAAGATACAGTCTGTGGGGAGGAACCAAGCTTTATCACATGTTTGGGGAACCCTGAGGCATAGACCTCAGGGCCTCACCCCATGACTGAGGCCCTGTCTGCCTTATTCTTGGCAGCCTGCCCCAGGACTTATTCTGTTCTATCTGCTTCGGGAATGACTGGAGAACTGGTTCTGAACCCTAGCTAGCCCTACGGCTGGGGCCCTGTATCAGTCGTGATCCAACAAGGAAAACAGAAACATTCTGAGTATTTAAAATAAAGAGAATTTAAGAAAGAGAATTGGTTACATGGGTGATGGAGTAGTTGAGAAATTAATATGGAATTTAAAGCATTCCAGATATTAGCAGCAGAAGAAGGAAGGCACTTCCACTTCAAACCTGGAGGTACAGAGATTGAAAATGATATGATTCGAGACTGAGGGCTGGAGTCAACTTGTGGAAACAAGAACCACAGTGGGCCTGTCTGATGGAAGCTGAACGGTGAAGAAGACACAATTGCAGCTAGAGAAGGAGGCTAAGACAGAAATGTGGGGAAAATGCCCTGGCTTCTTCCTTCTGCTCTCCAGATTTATGCCAATATCTCTCACTGGCTAATCCCATTGGGAAGTCAATCTACAGGGGCCTAGGAAACAGCCTGCAGGAAAAAGATACCCTGCTGTACTGAGCAGAGCAGAGAAAGAGTTGAAGAAAGATCTGATAACAAGTAGCCCAGAACTGGTATAGGACTGGTTTGAGGCTTCTTGGATGCCAGATGCTTACCTGTCTTATAGTTCACTTGCAGCTGAGCTCTGCAAGCTAGCCTACCAGAATTCCCTAGTATCTCTTGCTGGAACTCCCTATTGCCAGCTTCTTGCATGAGTGCACATTGGAATCACCTGGAGACCAGATGATTCCTGGGCTTCTCCCCAGAAACTGAATAAGAATTTTTGGAAATGAAGTAGAAAAATCTATACTTTTTACACCTCAAGATGATTCTGATGTAGGTGATCTGTGGACTCAGTTTTTAAAAAGCAGTGCTTAAAGATGAGACTACTCTAGTCCAAATTTCTGGATCCTCCAAGTTTTCTTTTACCCTACTAGAATGAAACCATCATGCTGAGCTGGACTATAGAATGAGAGTAGCCTCCAAACAAACACACACTATTTAATATATAAATAGATTGAACTTTATATTTACATTATCACTAAAATCCGAATGATGGATTAATGTCAATATCATTCTTATTAACTGGATAATGTCTGATGACTTTTGTGAATATTCTGTTTTGCTGGTCTAAGTTGAATTAGGCATGGCATTAAAGCAGAAAACTGTCTCTGCAATCTGATTTTGGTTAATTTTGAGATTGGCCATTTTAGACTTTATCCATAATTATGTATATTTCACATAGTTTAAAAGGCACTAAACATCAGAAGCATTCATCTGTAAAAGATAGAATTAGAGAGGTGGCCAAAATGGCAGAGTAGGAAGACCCTGAGCTCACCTCCTCCTAGGGGCACATCAATACAATTATTTATAGAGCAACTATGGATGAGAATGACCTGAAGACTAGCAGAAAAGATTTCCCACAACTAAAGATATAAAGAAGGAAGCACAATGAGATGAGTAGGAGGAGTGGAGACACAGTATAGTCAAGTACTATACCTGCAGGTGAGTGACCCACAAATGGGAGGATCATCACGATTGCAGAGACTCCCCCTAGAGAGCAATGGGTCTGACCCCCTCACTGGGTTCCCCAGCCCAAGGATCCTGCACTGGGAAAACAAGCCCCTAGAATGTCTTGCTTTGAAGGCCAGCAGGGCTTGTGTACAGGAGAGCCAGAGGGCCCTAGTAAACAGAGAGTCCACACTTAAAGGGCACACACAAAGCTGCACATGCTCTGAGATCCAACACAGAGGCAGTAATTTGAAAGAAACCTAGGTTAGACCCACTTGCTGATCTTGAAGAGCCTTCTGGAGAGGTAAAAGGCAGGTAGGACCGCATCTGGGGACACATATGCAGGCAGCAACCGTTTTTAGAAGCTTGTTCTACCACAAGGACACTGGTGCTGGCAAGCGGCATTTTGGAGTTCTTTCTCTAGCCTATTAATGCCAGGGGCTTACCCACCCACCACCTGGTAAGCACCAGTGCTGGGAGCCCCCAGGCCAAGCAGCCAGTGCCCCAGGACCCAACCCAACCCACCAGCAGGCTGGCACCAGCCTCAAGACCCCCAGGACCCTGCAGCCAACTGTGCCAGGACCTGACCTCAGCCACCAGCAAACTGGCAGTCTCCATATGAGGCAGGGCCTGGCAGCCAACTGGGCCATGGACCAGCCCCACCTACCAGCGTGGCCATAGTAGTTGGCCACACCACAACAGAAGGGCCCATGCAGCTCACATAGAGGGTAGTGCTAGAGCATATAGCTCTGGTGTCCAGAGGGGACTGTGCAGCTGGGCCCTATAGGATGTTTCCTACATAAGACCACTTCTCCAAGATTGGGTAACATAACCCACCTACCTACCTAATACATAGGAATGAAAATAGAGAATTAGGCAAGATGAAATGGCAAAGGAATGCATTCCAAAAGAAGAAACAAGATAAAACCCCAGAAGAAGAACTAAGCAAAGTGGAGATAAGCAATCTACCCAACAAAGAGTTCAAAGCAATCATCATAAAAATGATAAGTGAACTCAGGAGAAAAAGTGAGTAAGGAGAAAAAGTGAGTAAGCACAGTAAGAAGTTTCACAAAGAGTTAGAAAATATAAAAAGAATGAAACAGAGCTGAAGAATACAATACTGAAATAAAAAATAGACTAGAAGGAACCAACAGTAGATTACATGATACAGAGGAATGGATCAGCAAACTGGAAGACAGAGTAGTGGAAATCACCCAAGTTGAATAGAAAAAAGAAAAAAAAATTTTTAATGAGCATAGTTTAAGAGACGTCCAAGATCACATCAAGCTAAAATTTGCATTATAGGGGTCCCAGAAAGAGACAAGAGAGAGAAAGGGGCAGATAACTTATCTGAAGAAATAATAGCTGAAAACATCCTTAACCTGGGAAAGGAAACAGACATCCAGGTCCAGGAAGCATAGAGAGTCCTAAACAAGGTCAACCCAAAGAGATCTACATCAAGACACACTACAATTAAAATGGCAAAAATTAAAGATAAAGAGAGAATCTTAAAACAAGCAAGGAAAAAGCAACTATTTACGTACAGGGGAATTCCCATAAGACAATGAGCTTACTTTTCGAGGGGGCTGTGCACCGTGCAGCTTGTGGCATCTTAGTTCCCTGACCAGGGATCGAACCCACACCCCCTACAGTGGAAGCATGGAGTCCCAACCACTGGACTTCCAGGGAATTCCCTAGACTATGATCTTACTTTTCAGCAGAAATTTTGCAGGCCAGAAGGGAGTGACACAATATATTTAAAGTGATGAAAGGAAAAAGAAAACCAAAACACAAGACAACAACAACAAAAAAAAACCGAATTCTCTAGTGGTGCAGTGGTTAAGAATCTGCCTGCCAATGCAGGGGACACGAGTTCAAGCCCTGGTCCCAGAAGATCCCACACGCATCGGATCAACTAAGCTCATGTGCCACAACTGCTGAGCCTGCATTCTAGAGCCCACAAGCCACAGCTACTGAGACTGCGTGTCACAACTACTGAAGCCCATGCACCTAGAGCCCATGCTCCACAACAAGAGAAGCCACCACAATGAGAGCCTGTGCACCTCAACAAAGAGTAGACCCGTTCACTGCAACTAGAGAAAGCCTGTGTGCAGCATCGAAGACCAGTCAAAAATAAATAAATAAATAAAGTTATATTAAAAAAAAAAAGAAGCAATAATGCTCTACCTAGCAAGGTATCATGCAGAGATAAAAAGTTTTACAGACAAACAAAAGCTAAAAGAGTTCAGCACCACCAAACTGGCTTTACAAAAAAATGTTAAAGGGACTTCTCTAAGGAGAAAAGAAAAGACCACAACTACAAATAAGAAAATTATGAAAAGAAAAAATCTCAACGGTAAAGGCAAATATATGGTAAAGATGGTAGATCAACCAACCCCTTATAAAGCTAGTAGGAAGGTTAAAAGACAAAAGTAGTAAAATCATATAATCATCTCAGTAGATGCAGAGAAAGCTTTTGATAAAATTCATCATTGATTTATGATAAAAACTCTCCACAAAGCGGGTATAGAGGGAACATACCTCAACATAATAAAGGCCATATATGACAAACCCACAGCTAACATCATTCTCAATGGTGAAAAGCTGAAAGCATTCCCTCTAAGATCAGGAATAAGACAAGCATGCCCACCCTCACCACTTTTATTCAACATAGTATTAGAAGTCCTAGCCAGAGCAATCAGAGAAGAAAAAGAAACAAAAGAACCCAAATTGGAAAGAAGTAAAACTTTCACTGTTTGCAGATGACATGATACTATACACAGAAAATCCTAAATATGCCACCAAAAAACTATTAGAATTAATAAATGAATTCAGTAAAGTTGCAGCATACAAAATTAATATGCAGAAATTTGTTGCATTTCTATACACTAACAAAGAGCTATCAGAAAGGTAAAATAAGAAAACAATCCCATTTACAATTGCATCAAAAGAATAAAATACTTAGGACTAAACCTAACCATGGAGGTAAAAGACCTGTACTCAGAAAACTATAAGACATTTATGAAAGAAATTGAAGATGATACAAATAAATGGAAAAATACATCATGCTCATAGATTGAAAAAATTAATATTGTTAAAATGACCATACTATCCAAGGCAATCTACAGATTCAATACAATCCCTATCAAAATACTAATGACATTTTTCACACAACTAGAGCAAATAATTATAAAATTCATATGGAAATACAAAAGACTCCAAATGGCAAAACGATCTTGAGAAAGAACAAAGCTGGAGGTATCTCATGTCCCTATTTCAAGTTATATTACAAAGCTACAGTAATCAAAACAGTATGGTACTGGCACAAAAATAGACACATGGGTCAATGGAACAGAACAGAGAACCCAGAAATAAACCCATGTTTATATGGTCATTTAATCTACAACAAAGGAGGTAAGAATATACAATGGGAAAAAGACAGCCTCTTCAGCAAATGGTGCTGGGAAAAGTGGACAGCTACATGCAAAAGACTCAATATATACACATCATATACAAAAATAAGCTCAAAATGGATTAAAGACTTAAATGTAAGACCTGAAACCATGAAACTCCTAGAAGAAAACAGGCAGTATGCTGTTTGACACCAGTCTTAGCAATGTTTTTGGATCTGTCTCCTTAGGCAAGGGAAACAAAAGCAAAAATAAGCAAATGGCATAACATCAAATTAAAAATCTTTTGGCACAGCAAAGGAAAACTATCTACAAAATGAAAATGCAGCCTGCTGAATGGGAAAAGATATTTGCAAAGGACACATCAGATAAGGGGTTAATAACCAAACGATACCAAGAACTAAAAACTCAATGTCAAAAAACAAACAATCCAATTAAAAAATGGGCAGAGGACCTGAATAAACATTTTTTCAAAGAAGACATACAGAGGGCCAACAGACATGTGAAAAGATGCTTAACATCACTAATCACTAGGGGAATGCAAATCAAAACCAAAATGAGATACTGTTTCACACCTGTCAGAATGGCTGTTATCAAAAAGACAACAAAGAAGTGTTGACGTGGATGTAGAGAAAAGAGGACCCTCATGCACTGTTGGTAGGATTGTAAATTGTTATAGCCACTCTGGCACAGTATGAAGGTTCCTCAAAAAATTAAAAGTAGAACTGCCACATGATCCAGCAATTTCATGTCTGGGTATTTACCCAAAGGAAAAAAAAACCCACTAATTCTAAAAGATATATATACCAATGTCACTGCAACATTATTTAAAACAGCCAAGATACAGAAGCAACCTGAATGTCCATTGAGAGATGAATGGAAAAAGAAAATGTGGTATATATATACAATGGAATATTACTCAGCCATTAAAAAATGAAATCTTTCCATTTGCCACACCATGGATGGATCTAGAGGGTATTATGCTAACTGAAATAAGTCCCTGGTCAGAGAACTAGATCTCACATGCCGCAACTAAGAGTTCACATGCCACAACTAAGAGTTCACATGCCACAACTAAAAGATCCCACATGCTGCAACAAAGATCCCACACATGGCAACGAAGATTCAGTGTGCTGCAACTAAGACCCAGTGCAGCCAAATAAATAAATAAATATTTTTTAAAAAGTCAGCCAAAGACAAATACCATATGTGGAATCTAAATAACAAAACAAACAAACAAATAAAACAAAATGAAAAGACTCATAGATAGAGAACTGGTGGTTGCCAGAGGGGAGGGGTGTGTGTGGGACAAATAGTTGAAGGAGATTAAGAGGTACAAACCTCCAGTTATAAAATATATAAGCCACAGTGATGAAGTATACAGCATAAGGAGTATGACAGATAATATTGTAATAACTTTGTATGGGGACAGATGGTTCCTAGATTTATTGTGGTGATCATTTCATAATATATGCAAATGTCAAATCCTTATGTAGCACACCTGAAACTAACATAATATTGTAGACCAGCTATACTTCAATTAAAAGAAAGGAGATTCCAAAAAATAGGATAGGGAATGGTTTAGCGGGTCTAATATTAGTCAAATATCAGTTGTTAAGATAATAAATGACCTCTGATTATACTTGAATTCAAGATTTGGGGTTTTAAAAATTATGTCTACCTATGTGTTTTTATGTAAGAAGAACTTTTAGTACAATAAGGAAGACAAAATTATATAAGATTCTTCTGAACCTTAAAAGAATTAATAACTCAAGAAAGCCTAAATGGAGTATTAAATCAGAATTATATTAGATTGTGTTCATTTCAAATTTGTTAGAAACTTGAAATATGATGCTAAGTACAACTGCATATATGAAATGGCAATATGATTGGCAGTGCTAGAAAATTTAGTTAAAGTAAGCCTAATAAAGCAGAACATTTGCTGAAAACCGCATAGGAAATTGTGTACTCTTATTGAAGCTTGTCAGTTTATCCCCCTTCCAGAAAAAGGTTGGACCCCTTCTTGATTATATTCAAGTTAAGGTGCAAGCCAGATACATCTATCCCTTTCACAAAGTGTTCACAGATGTTCTACTAGATTCTAAAATGCTCTATTAGATTCTACTAATATCTGCTGGCCAGAACTGGTTCATATTGCCACCTTAGCTACAAAGGGTCTGGGAAAGTAGTATTATTAACTAAATGTACCACTTCCCTGAGGGGGGAAAATGGAGCTCTATTTTTAAGAAAGAAGGAGAGAAAGAATCTGGTTAGAAAATTAGAACAATGTCACAAAATGTTTATTGTATGTTAGAGTGTCTATCAGGATAGGTGTGTATGTATTAATTCAGATGTTTGTGTGAGCCTAATGTGTGCGTTAAGGTCAACAGAATTGGTTATAAATTCATTCAGTAGGATTTCCCTGGTGGTCCAGTGGTTAAGACTCTGTGCTTCCAATGCAGGGGGCATGGGTTCCATTCCTGGTCGTGGGAAGTTCACTTGCTGCAGGGTGTGGCCAAAAATTAATTTTAAAAAATTCATTTAATGAATATTTGTTTCTTGGGAAAAAAGAGAGTTTGATTTTTGCATATTTGGCCCTTCTCCTTATCAATATCTCATCTATTATTTTGTTTCATTTCTTGCTTATTTTACACCCAACTGCTGTCTGAGGATGTACCTCAAGGACCACAGTCCTGGGGAAAACAGAGAGCTGAAGAAGTGGGGCTGTGAGCCTGGATCTGGCTTGGACCTGAGCAGTTTTCTTTAATGCTTTAAATATTAGGTTTCTATATAAAATTTTATTTGAAAAAAGTGTTCCATTTACTCATTTTAAAAAATCCTGGATTATGGACAGTGCTTTACAAAGAGCAGATTAATAAAAGTTTCCAGAATTGCATGGTCCGATACACTTCATGTTTCTGGGAATCAGGCTCTTGATAGAGGTGTGATTTAATGCAGCTTGGAGACAGGGGTTTGAACAGGCTCATTAGTCTGCATTTTAAGTATTGTGTTTATTAACTACCGTGGTTTGAAACTATCTGACACCTGTTAGCCAAGAGCAATGTATGGATAATCCAGGGGATGAGAAACCAGGGCAGCAAATATTATGATCAGGAAACACTGTGGTTTCCTAGGTTAACTGCTAAAGAACCATTTTAGCTAGAATCATCCTCTCGCTCTGACATGACTATTTTTTAAAATATTTTACTGAAGTATTAGCAGATGTAAAGTAGTATATACAGGATGGATTAAAAACTGACTATATTTTAGACTTTTCACTAAAATCTTAGGTGGCTTAGATGTGCTATCAAGAAATATTTTTTCATCTTTGAAACATTGGCTTATTCCCTTAGTAAAATTATGGAATGTGACTTTTTGTATCTTTTCCTATCTTTACAGATATAAAGAAAAATTTAAAAATTGTTTATGTATTTTTTTGCCTCGAATAAGACATGTTTTATAGCCACACTGAGTCCCACACAGGATGTGGTTAAAGCCAGCCACTAGCATTAGTTGTTAAAAACAGTGAGGGGTAAGTGTCTCATGTATACAGTATTCATATGGCTTAGAAGTGTGAATTCACTTGGTGAGACATTTTGCATTGAAATGATACTTACAAAGTTAATGTGAGATCATTAAATGATATAGTCTTTAGTGGAAGTGAAGGACATAATTATATATAATGTAATTATTATTTTACTTTAAAATATACACACAATGTCCCTTGATCCAACAATTCCATTTCCCAAATAGATGTGCAAAGATAAATATGCAAGGATGTCTACTCCATTGTTTACAATATCAAAAAATTAGGAACAACAAATCTTTCGAAGTAGAGATTAGAAACAATACTATGGTACATCCCATGCAATGGGATACTATATAGTCATTTTAAAAATGGAGTTGATACTTACATCTGGACTTTGAAAGATGTCTAGATATATTGTTATGTGAAAAAAAGCAAATTACAGAACAGACTATATAGTATAAGCCATTTGGTAAAAATATCAAGTGATAATATGTAGTAGATACATATTAGACACTATGTATCAATATAGATATTGTATATATCACTTTATGTTTTATATAATATATATGTAATCTTGATATATAGTAGAGAATATTATCATCTATTGTGGGTTGAGACTCTAGGAAATGTTAGTTTCTCCTTTATTTCTTATGTAAATTGTTTATAGAATGTGTGATAATTTATAATACAATATTATACATATGATTTATAATACAAAATACATAAAATTTCTGCATAGAAAAAAGGCTGTTACAATAATTGTTTCTAAAACATGGAACTTTGAAAGATTTTTAAAAATTATTTGTGTTCTAATAAATATTATTCTATGTGTATATGCTGTACTTTTTTTTTGCATTTTTATTTTATTTTTGTGGGTTTCTCATATATGGCCTTTATTATGTTGAGGTAAGTTCCCTCTATGCCTACTTTTTGGAGAGTTTTTGTCATAAATGTGTGTTGAATTTTGTTGAAAGCTTTTTCTGCATCTATTGAGATGATCATATGGTTTTTATTCTTCAGTTTGTTAATATGGTTTATCATATTGATTGATTTGCATATATTGAAGAATCTTTGCATTTCTAGGATAAACCCCGCTTGATCATGGTGTATGATCCTTTTAATGTGCTGTTGGATTCTGTTTGCTAGTATTTTGTTGAGGAATTTTCCATCTGTGTTCATCAGTGATATTGACCTGTAGTTTTCTTTTTTTGTGACATCTTTTTCTGGTTTTGGTATCAGGGTGATGGTGGCCTCATAGAATGCATTTGGGAGTGTTCCTCCCTCTGTTATGTTTTGGAAGAGTTTGAGAAGGATAGGTGTTAGCTCTTCTCTAAATGTTTCATAGAATTCTCTTGTGAATCCATCTGGTCCTGGGCTTCTTTTTGTTGGAAGATTTTTAATCACAGTCTCAATTTCAGTGCTTGTGATTGATCTGTTTATATTTTCTATTTCTTCCTGGTTCAGTCTGGGAAGGTTGTGCTTTTCTAAGAATTTGTCCGTTTCTTCCAGGTTGTCCATTTTTTTGGCATAGAGTTGCTTGTTGTAATCTCTCATGATCCTTTGTATTTCTGAAGCGTCAGTTGTTACTTCTCCATTTTCATTTCTAATTCTGTTGATTTGAGTTTTCTCTCTCTTTTTCCTGATGAGTCTGGCTAAAGGTTTACCAATTTTGTTTATCTTCTCAAAGAACCAGCTTTTAGTTTTATTGATCTTTGCTATTGTTTTCTTTGTTTCTATTTCATTTATTTCTGCTCTGATCTTTATGATTTCTTTCCTTCTACTAATTTTGGGTTTTAGTTGTTCTTCTTTTTGTTCTTTTAGGTGTAAGGTTAGATTGTTTATTTGAGATTTTTCTTGTTTCTTGAGGTAGGATTGTATTGCTATAAACTTCCCTCTTAGAACTGCTTTTGCTACATCCCATAGGTTTTGGGCTGTCATGTTTTCCTTTTCCTTTGTTTCTAGGTACTTTTTGAATTCCTCTTTGATTTCTTCATTGATCTTTTGGTTATTTAGTAGCGTATTGTTTAGCCTCCATGTGTTTGTATTTTTTACAGTTTTTTTTCCTGTAATTGATATCTAGTCCAATAGCACTGTGGTCAGAAAAGATACTTGATATGATTTCAATTTTCTTAAATTTACCAAGGCTTGATTTGTTACCCAAGATATGATCTATCCTGGAGAATGTTCCATGAGCACTTGAGAAGAAAGTGTATTCTGTTGTTTTTGGATGGAATGTCCTATAAATATCAATTAAGTCCATCTTGTTTAATGTGTCATTTAAAGCTTGTGTTTCCTTAGTTATTTTCATTTTGGATGATCTGTCCATTAGTGAAAGTGGGATGTTAAAGTCCCCTACTATTATTGTGTTACTGTCGATTTCCTCTTTTATGGCTGTTAGCATTTGCCTTATGTATTGTGGTGCTCCTATGTTGGGTGCATAAATATTTACAATTGCTATATCTTGCTCTTGGATTGATCCCTTGATCAGTATGTAGTGTTCTTCTTTGTCTCTTGTAATAGTCTTTATTTTAAAGTCTATTTTGTCTGATATGAGAATTGTTACTCCAACTTTTTTTGATTTCCATTTGCATGAAATATCTTTTTCCATCCCCTCACTTTCAGTCTGACTGTGTCCCAAGTCTGAAGTGGGTCTCTTGTAGACAACATATATATGAGTCTTGTTTTTGTATCCATTCAGCCAGTCTATGTCTTTTGGTTTGAGCATTTAATCCATTTATGTTTAAGGTAATTATCGATATGTATGTTTCTATTATCATTTTCTTAATTGTTTGGGGTTTGTTATTGTAGGTCTTTTCCTTCTCTTGTGTTTCCTGCCTAGAGAAGTTCCTTTAGCATTTGTTGTAAAGCTGGTTTGGTGGTGCTGAATTCTCTTAACTTTTGCTTGTCTGTAAAGATTTTAATTTCTCTGTTGAATCTGAATGAAATCCTTGCTGGGTAGAGTAATCTTGATTATAGGATTTTCCCTTTCATCACTTTAAATATGTCCTGCCACTCCCTTCTGGCTTGCAGAGTTTCTTCTGAAAGATCAGCTGCTAACCTTATGGGGATTCCCTTGTATGTTATTTGTTGCTTTTCCCTTGTTGCTTTTAATATTTTTTCTTTGTATTTAATTTCTGATAGTTTGATTAATATGTGTCTCGGAGTGTTCCTCCATGGTTTTATCCTGTATGGGACTCTCTGAGCTTCCTGGCCTTGATTGACTATTTCCTTTCCCATATTAGGGAAGTTTTCAACTATAATCTCTTCAAATATTTTCTCAGTCCCTTTCTTTTCTCTTCTTCTTCTGGGACCCCTATAATTCGAATGTTCATGCATTTACTGTTGTCTCAGAGGTCTCTGAGACTGTCCTCAGTTCTTTTCACTCTTTTTTCCTTATTCTGCTCTGTGGTACTTATTTCCACTATTTTATCTTCCAGGTCACTTATCCGTTACTCTGTCTCACTTATTCTGCTATTGATTCCTTCTAGAGAATTTTAAATTTCATTTATTGTGTTGTTCATCATTGTTTGTTTGCTCTTTAGTTCTTCTTGTTCCTTGTTAAACGTTTCTTGTATTTTCTCCATTCTATTTCCAAGATTTTGGATCATCTTTACTATCATTACTCTGAGTTCTTTTTCAGATAGACTGCCTATTTCCTCTTCATTTGTTTGGTCTGGTGGGTTTTTACCTTGCTCCTTCATCTGCTGCATATTTCTCTGTCTTCTCATTTGCTTAGCTTACTGTGCTTTGGGGTCTCCTTTTCTCAGGCTGCAGGTTTGAAGTTCCTGTTGCTTTTGTTGTCTGCACCTAGTGGGTAAGGTTAATTCAGTGGGTTGTGTAGGCTTCCTGGTAGAAGGGACTGTGGATGAGGCTGGATCTTGTCTTTCTGGTGGGCAGGACCATGTCCAGTGGTGTGTTTTGGGGTGTCTGTGAACGTGGTATAATATCAGGCAGCCTCTCTGCTAATGGGTGGGGTTGTGTTCCTGCCTTGCTAGTTGTTTGGCATGGGGTGTCCAGCACTGGAGCTTGCTGGTCGTTGAGTGGAGCTGGTTCTTAGTGTTATACGGAGATCACTGCGAGAACTCTTGCCGATTGATATTACGTGGGGTCAGGAGGTCTCTGGTGGTCCAATGTCCTGAACTTGGTTCTCCCCGCTCAGAGGATCAGGCCTGACTCCCGGCCGGAGCACCAAGACCCTGTCAGCCACACGGCTTTTGGGAAGTCTGAGGTCTTCTGCCAGCATTCATTATGTGTTCTGTAGGAGTTGTTCCACATGTAGATGTATTTTTGACGTATTTGTGAGGAGGAAGGTGATCTCCATGTTTTATTCCTCCACCATCTTGCAGGTCCTCTCTGCACTTTTTCTTTTTTCTTTTTTTCTTTTTTTTTTTTGGTGGCTGTGTCACACAGATTGCGGAATCTTAGTTCCCTGACAAGCAAGAACCCACGCCCCCTGCAGTGGAAGCATGGAGGCCTAACCACTGTACTGCCATGGAATTCCCTCTACTTTTTAATTTAAAAAAAAGGGAGAAGATGGTAGGGAGTCAGGGAGGGAGTTGTTAGAGATTGGAATAGGTCATTTAAATACCTAAATGTCTTCTATCTTTAATTTATTCTCTTTGGTCACTGTTAATGTTGCATTTTCAGAATGCCAAACATGCAGTTAGGTGGATTAGGCTATTTAAGAGGGCCAAAGTAGGTGGGGGAAAGGCATCAGGGATAGATATATGAATTGCTTTTGCTGGGGGGTTTCCACCAAATGTGTTCTTACCACTGTATAAATCACATAAACTGCTGACGCTGGAATCCCTCACAGCAGAGGACACTTGCTCCTGGGGCACAAGTCCTCCATTTGCTTGTAAGGGGGCATCAGTGCATCTGACTCCAAGCTAGAGTCAGTTTTAAACAAATAGTGGCTTTTAATTTTCTAGAGCATTAGAGTCTTGAGGCAATAAGTCCTTCAACTCTATGATGTCAGCTTATTTCTCAGAAGAGCTCCCAGCTGAGTTGTTCTGAGAAATGTTGACCGTCTGAGGCAAAGATGTAGACACCAGCTCCTCACCTCAGAGATCCCTTTTCTGGTAAACTCTCTTGTGGGCAGATTTCTGAGAATATGGGGCAGACTTCAGATGTCCCAGAATTTGAATTCTATAGGTCATGGTCCATAAATGGACTATGGAACCACCCACAGGAGACTGCAACCAGGACCTCTGTTTTTCCAGCACCTACATCCCTGCTGATTTTCCACCTTTCTAAGAAAGGAGGGATGGGGGCCATGGATCAACAAATGGCAGCCAGATCAAAATCCCATGTCACCAACTAAGACCACAGCAGGTGGGATTTGCCACAAACCCAGAAAGAACCAGATTTATGGCATTTGAGCCACTAAATAGCAGTGTCATTTTGCAAGGAGCTTGCTGATGGAAATCATTTCATTGATGGAAAATCATCACATTGCTTCACTTCTTTGCTGTTGTGTTTTTAATTGGCGTGCCCTAAGGCTTTGTGGCAGGAGTTGCAGAATACATAAATAAAGTCATTTCATGACATAAAACCTTTTCAAGTGCCAAAACTCTGAAAGGAAAGAAGAGTTGATTCAAATGCCACAGAGACAAAAATGTATTTTCCTGGGACAAAGGAAAATGAATGATTTAAGCTTGTGGCAACTTTTAGTCTCATTCATGCACACACAGAGATAATCTTTTTTAAAAATTCTGTTCAGCACTTGGGTACAAGCACAGGGTGTACCCAGGAAGTTCAAATGTCAATGATCGTTATTAATACCCTTGTTTTCCTCGCTTGCTCATTGCCAAGTGAAACAAGGAATTAAGCACAGGCTCCAGCAGGAAAACAGCCATGAGTATCCTAGATAGAAAAGGCCCCATCAGCTTTTCCATTTCCTATAGGGCAGAGTTCCTTTTCATGTAAGCATGGTGCCTTGGAGAAGGATATCAAGTGTGTCATACTGGCTACTGTCTCATTTCAGTGAGTAAAAGTTTCCTACACGTCCCTGGATACGATGGAAACAGAAAAGGCACTCCCCAAAAGGTGGTTACCTGCTCAGCAGTCAGAATAAAAAGAGATCCTGAGGGAGCTACTATCTCAGTGGCTGTGTTTTCTCTCCGGAAATGCAACCTCCATCTGGGGTCAGGTGTGGTTTGTGTTGTTTTCTCTGGGGGGGTTTGCACAGACTTCTCCTATCCCTGTAGAGAGTTCACAGTCAGTTCTGAGACAGAGACTAAAGCAGGGATGCTTTGGTCCCAGAGGTATGCAGTTTTCGGCTAAAGTGCCCAAAGGAATGTCCCAACCAGGCATTTCTACCAATGAGGCAAGCTAAGGGATTCTTTCTACTTTTTGGAACTTCACTGAGCTGTGGAAGGAAGAAATGAGTATGGTTTCCTTTTTTTTTTTTTTTTTTTTTTTCCTTCTTTTTTTTTAAAGCTGAAACAGGAGCAGGATTGTAGCTGTCACAAGCTGACTAAATATTTTTTTTACAGCACCAAAGTCTTTAAAATCCTTGGAACACTGGTGAGAACTAATGTTTATGTTGGGACCTTTACATTAGTTGAGGAGGGTATGTGTGCAAGTTACATATGCACAGTGCCAGCCGCTGCCCAGGGGCTCCACATCTGAGGAGAGTGGGGAGAGCGAACCATTCTATCCATGGTCTGGAATAACTTAAAACTGCAGGGGAAAAGACTTCAGCTCAACAATCTGAAAATGGACGAATCAGAATGAGGTTTGCAGCAAGCCCAAGAATGCCCTTGACATTCAAACCATGCACCCTAGCTTCCCTGACTGCGACATGTAATTCTACTCTTTCTACCCTGCCTGTGGACGGTCTGTGTAGTGTCAGAATTCAGCCTGCAGGCCTCAAAACCCTGTAAGCATTCTAATTCTTGGATATAAGCCTAAGACACAGTTGCAGAGGATTGATTTCCATCCTCTCCCTTAACAGAGGCCACCAAATTTTAAAACATATAGAAAAAAGGAGACTGTGTGACTTGAAAATTTTACTTTAATCAGATTTATGCCAGGATGACTTAGCATTTATCCAGTAATTGGTTCCCAAATTGAAGCTTTTTTTTTTTTTTTTTAACAAATTTGTGGATCAGTTTACTGGAATGTTCACCAGGTGCTCTTTTGCATTTTTAAAATATTAACTTTTCGTAGGGTTGTTGAGCCAGTTTACATGGGAGTTCACACTTGGGAAAGTCATTCAGAGTGTGACTGTAAAGGTCATTACCATGCTTTAGAAAAATAAAAAAGGGTGAATCAGCAGGGTCATCTTTCATGTGGGAAATATGGTTGGCTATTATTGTCAAAGTATAATATTTAGAAAGTGAAAAACATGGCCCAAATATTTAAGTGAGCACATGCCAAATGTTTATTTACCTTATTACTTGGGGAGCCATCAAGATGGTAAAACTTGTTCATAAGAGAATTCAAGAGACTAAGTATATGTAGTTTAGGAAAGAAAGAATCCAGGAGTAAGATTGCTAAATTAGATTCTTTTAAAAATGAGAATGCAGGGCTTCCCTGGTGGCACAGTGGTTGAGAGTCTGCCTGCCAATGCAGGGGACACGGGTTCGTGCCCCAGTCCAGGAAGATCCCACATGCCGCAGAGTGGCTAGGCCCGTGAGCCATGGCCGCTGAGCCTGCACGTCCAGAGCCTGTGCTCCGCAACGGGAGAGGCCACGACAGTGAGAGGCCTGCGTACCGCAAAAAAAAAAAAATGAGAATGCAGGGACTTCCATGGTGGCACAGTGGTTAAGAATTCGCCTGCCAATGCAGGGGACACTGATTCGAGACCTGGTCTGGGAAGATCCCACATGCTGCGGAGCAACTAAGCCTGTGCACCACAACTACTGATCCTGTGCTCTAGAGCCCTTGAGCCACAACTATTGAGCCCACACACCACAACTACTGAAGCCTGCGTGCCTAGAGTCCATGTTCTGCAACAAGAGAAGCCACTGCAATGAGAAGCCCACGCACCACACCGAAGAGTAGCCCCCACTCACTGCAGCTAGAGAAAGCCTGTGTGCAGCAACAGACCCAATGCAGCCGAAAATAAATAAATAAATAAATAAATAAATAAATAAATTTTTAAAAATGGGAATGTAAAATAATGCATCCACTTTGGAAGACAGTTTAGCAGTTTCTCATAAAGCTAAATATACCCTTACCATATGTCAACTGAAAAAAAAGGCACAACCTAAAAGTTGAGAGTTATGTTTTATTTGACAGGCTTACTGAGGACTTCAGCCCGGGAAACAGCCTCTCAGATAGCTCTGAGGGACTGTTTCGAAGAGGCAAGGGAGGAGCCAGGATATACAGGAGTTTTCAGAAAAAGAAAAAAAACAGGCAGTCTATCGTCAGAAGGTTACTGCTAATTAAAGAAAAAACAGCCATCTCAAGTTAATGAATTTAGCACTTTTCTATGTATGGGAAGATGTGAGAATCTGGACTTAATGAAATTACCTCTTTGATATGCGCCTTAACTATCTAGAGTCAGTATCCTGTTTTTCTCTATCCTGAATCCTCTCAGGGTGCACAGGCAGGGGTAGCTGCAGTGGCTGAGGGCTGATGACTGCAACATCCTTTTTTACTGATATGGCAGGCGGCATTCTTTGTCCACACATATGATCCAGCAAACACAAATGAGTTGAGAACTTATGTCCACACAAAAACCTGCACACAAATATTTATAGAAGCTTTATTTATAAGTGCTAAAAGCAGGGAAACTACCAAGATGTCCCTCAATAGGTGAATGGACAAATAAACTGTGATATATCCATACAATAGGTATTATTTAGCAATAAAAAGAAATGACCTCCAAAGACATGGAGGAACCTTAAGTTCATATAACTAAGTGAAAGAAGACAGGCTGAAAATGCTACATATTGTATGATTCCAACTACATGACATTCTGTAAAAAGCAAAACTAAAGACAATAAATAGATCAGTGGTTGCCAGGGATTCAGGGTAGGTGGGGAGGGTTGAATAGGTGAAGCACCGGAGATTTTTAGGGCAGTGAAAGTATTCTGTATGATACTGTAATGGTGGGTACATAACATTATGCAGCTGTTAAATCCCTTAGAACTGTACAACACAAAGAATAAACTGTAAGGTAAACTATGGACTTTAGTTAATAATGTATCAATATTGGTTCATCGATTGAAACAATGTTCCACACTAATGCAAGATGTTATTAATAGGGGAAAAAAGGGAGGTGGGGGAAAGAGGAGAGAGCGTATATTAAACTGTCTGTACTATCTGTTCAGTTTATCTGTGAACCTAAAATTCTAAGAAATAAAGTCTATTAGTTTTTTAAAACTTCAATGCCCTTAGGGTAATAGAACTATAAACTTTGTGATTCCTTTTTCTATCCAACAGAAATAATTTACAACTCTACTCTGCAAAAATCATTTACCACTTAATCTTCTACAGGTTTATGTCTAATTTCACAGAGTGTAGGCCCTAAGCAATAATAAATAATAAGTTAAACAAAGGTGCATTTCTCTAGAGAATTATGTAGTTATGTGGGTAGGCCTGTTAGACAATGCCAGTGTGACACTGAAAGGACAGACATACAGTCATCCTTTTGCCTTATTTTTAAAGTTTTGAATATTTTTTCTTAACACGATAACATGTCCTATTTGCTAGAGGAAACAGTTTTGCCACACTTTTGGTCAATCTTGCAAATAAATTTCCAAATTTTGAGCTAGCTAGTTGTACCAGTCAGGGTCCAATCAGGAGTCAGAAAGCAGAACAATTATTTTAACAGAGAGAATTTAATATAAAGAATTGTTGGGCTTCCCTGGTGGCGCAGTGGTTGAGAGACACCGCCTGCCGATGCAGGGGAACACGGGTTCGTGCCCCGGTCCGGGAGGATCCCACATGCTGCGGAGCGGCTGGGCCCATGAGCCATGGCCGCTGAGCCCGCGCGTCCGGAGCCTGTGCTCCGCAACGGGAGAGGCCACAATGGTGAGAGGCCCGCGTACCGCAAAAAAAAAATATGGTAGAAGTAAGTAACTTCAGGAGGTGATTACCATGTTTAGGACTGGAGGACCAAAAAGTAGAGGCCGGATTATTAAAATTTGGAACCATGGGGGTGGGGCCTGAGGATGTAAGATGCCTCAGGGACTCAGAGGAGAGCTCGAGGAGTCAGGACCCAGATCTCTGGGAGGGAGTGTGGTTGGATGGCGTGGCATCATTGAGTGTTTGAAATGAGGCTGGTGCTTGGAATGCAGACAACTTGCAAGCTGGAATCAACTAGAAGGAACTGCCACTGCCAGGGTGAAGAGCTGTTTCCAGGCTGATGCCGATAGGAACGACAAACAAATGGCAAAGAGCCAGTAACTTGTCCCCTTGGAGCTTTCTATTGGCAGAACCTACAAGGGAGCCAACTGGCTAAGGAGAATTGTGGTTTGTATCATAAAGTAGTGAAGAGTAGGGTGAGTTTGAGGTTGAGACAATAGCTTAACAACCAGCACAATGCTCTAACTGGAACACTTGTAATTAATATGTTTGCTATTGTGGAAAAGCATCAGTTTTGGGATCAGATGGATCTGATTTTGAATCTTGCTAAAATGTCTACTGGAGTGTTACTTTGGGTAAATTCTGTATTATACTTAATGTCTCTAAGGCTTCGTTTCCTCATATGAAAACAGGGACAAGAATATTTATCTCAGGAGGCTTTTGTGAGCATTAAATAAGATCATGTATGTACATTACCTAGCATGGTGGCAGAGTCAGGATTCAAACCCAGGCAACGGGGACTTCTGAGCCATTCTTAATCACTATATATACTGGCTTTCCAATTTACATGGAGAACTAACTGGTAAGTCAAAAAATAATACAGTTTGGGGGGTAGGAGGGAAGCCTGTGTGTTACAAAAGACAACATAAGGAACCCTTGTGGTGATGGCACTGTCTGTATCTTGACTGTGTGGTGGATACGCAAAGCTACATAGATGATAACACTGTATAAATAAACACACACACACACATGCACACGAGTCCAAGTAGAACTGGATTGTATCAATGTCAGTATCCAGGTTGTATTATACTATAGTTTTAGAACATGTTACCACTGGGGGAAACTGGTCAAAGTGTACACAGGATCTCACTGTATTATTTCTTACAATTGCATGTGGATCTACAATTACCTCAATTAAATTTTCAATTAAAAATAATAACACAGGGCTTCCCTGGTGGTGCACTTGTTGAGAGTCCACCTGCCGATGCAGGGGACACGGGTTCGTGCCCCGGTCTGGGAAGATCCCACATGCCGCGGAGCGGCTGGGTCCGTGAGCCATGGCCACTGAGCCTGTGAGTCCGGAGCCTGTGCTCCGCAACGGGAGAGGCCACAACAGTGAGAGACCCACGTACCGCAAAAAATAATAATAATAATAATAATAATAATAATAACACAGCTTGTCATTGATGCTAAGACTACCTTCTATGATGCCCTGCAAGATAAGGAAACTATCAACTGGGGATATATTCATGTCATACTCAACATTTTAAACCATGTTTGAGGTTTTGATGCCAATGGATTTAACTTTATAATCATAGGTAAAAGCTATGAAAGGAAGTCAAAATGGAGTTGGTATTGCTAAGAGAGCACTCTTAAATGGAACTCTTAGGAAGTGTGACTTTTGCAACATCTCAGCTTGGATGGAATCTGAACTTTTGACCTGATGAAGTTATCAAAAACACCGGCCAGAAACTCAAGATACTTATCGGACCCTTATCCTAAAATAACTCTTGACAGTCTATCTACTTATCAGACCCCTACCTTAATACAACTAGTGATCCCTTAAGGACAAATATTTTCATGTCAAAGTTTATCATAATTCTCTCCAGGCAACTTTTAACAAACTTGTGGCTTTTTGTCTGTATAAGCTCCTGACTCTTTCTTTTCCTTGGAACACTCCTTCGGAGTTACCCAAATCTGTGTCTCCCGAAATGCAATTCTTAAGACCCCAGATAAACTATTTTCTTATTTGCAGCCTCCTGCATCATCATCATCATCATTTTTATTATTTGGTTGGCAAACTATATTACCTTCAAATGATATCTGGGCTCTATACAACTCAATAAATCAGATATTTTGAAAGATTTGGTACAATATCCCAAAGCATAAATGCAAAGCTTGAAGCAACACAAATTGTTTAGTCTCTGTCAAACAATTACTGAAAGTGAAACATAACTGAAATGTGCTCCAGATTACCACAAAATGTTCTTTTTGGTCCAAATCATCCAGAAACTTTACCTAAATTCTCTCCTGTGTTTGGACACAGCCAGTAAACTAAGCTTGGTCATCATTTTGAATGTCAAGGTGAAGTGACATTTCAAAGAACTCCACTGGTCCCATATTAAGAAAGTTTTAAAAAGTATATGTCAAAAAGATTTTGCCAAACAACAGAAGTAATAATTGAAATCTAGCTGGTTTCCTGCAGAGCTTTATCTTCTCTTTCTGTGGATTTGTTCTTATGCAAGTTGTGGGGAATTTATTTGGTTTGGGGTGTTTTCCTGCTGTGTGACTGTGGTTGAAATAATAAGTTGTTCTGAATCAGTTGCCTCTTCTCTAAGGCTGTCCTGTGATTAACAACATATCTGAACTAATTTCTTTGCTTATGTCAGGCTTACTGGCCCAAGAAATGATTGAAAAGAGTGATAAATACACAGGACAGGGATTTCCCTGGTGGTGCAGTGGTTAGGAATCCACCTGCCAATGCAGGGGACACAGGTTCAAGCCCTGGTGCGGGAAGATCCCACATGCCGCAGAGCAACTAAGCCCGTGCGCCACAACTACTGAGCCTGTGTTCTAGAACCCGTGAGCCATAACTACTGAAGCCTGCACACCTGGAGCCCGTGCTCAGCAAAAAGAGAATCCACCACAGTGAGAAGTCCGTGCACTGCAAGGAAGAGTAGCCCCCACTCGCGGCAACTAGAGAAAGCCTGTGTGCATCAATGAAGACCCAACACAGACAAGTAAATAACTTAATTAATTAATTTTTAAAAATGTACAGTGCAGGTTTTAATGGCCAGACAAAAACAGAATTATTCTGAGGACTTATTACTTATCTCTACTGTGACAGATGCTGATGTATCTGTCTTTTCTTTAGGCTTGGAGCATCTCTCTCACCACTAAAACTGTCAAAAGCCAGAAGAGAGGAAGGAATGAAGATAAATCCTTTTCTTTGTGGCTTCATATCACAGTCCCATCTGTTTCCATAGTCAAGTGGAAATTTATGATAAATCATGCTCTGTGATGCCATATAATTCTACCTTTGAAATATAGTTAATTGCTCAGATTAAAATGTCTATTCCAAAAGGAGAAGAAAAACCCCCACCAAATTCTTTTATTGGGTTTATTGAATTAGCACCTTGTTTTGAACGCTAAACAATGGCATACTATTATTGTGCTCTGAACAGAGTGGTGTTCCACAAATTCTTGTTAATTATCCGAGGTAAGAAGTGAGAAGAAAAAAATCCTCATATGGAACTATCCCAGTTGGAATTTGATGAAGACATGTGGCTTAAACAGAATCCAACCCTCTTCTTTGAAAATATGTTTCTACTATTGCTTTCCTTTAAATTAAAAATATTCTGTCTGTACAGTAAGAGCTAAAATTTATATCTCGGAATTTCCTAAGATACCTTACAATTATGGCACGAGGTCAAGCCACCAAGAAAAGACAATGGAGTGAATTGATGAACAGAGGAGGAAGTTGCATGCTTGTCTGGGCTTCTTCCTCTCAGGCTCCCACGAACTATACTGAGGAGAGGCTGCCAGTGCAGTACAAAGGTCTGCCCTTTGCTACAAATAACTGTGCTATTCTGAGGCCATCAAGGCCTCCACAAGGCAATGAAGCCAGTGCATTTGTGAGCTGAACTCAGTCATAAACAATTTAAGATTCCAGCAAGGAAGTTTCTAGTGGATCCTGCTAAATCAGGATGAAATCAGTATTAGATTAATTCCTTTATAAAACTATATGTGCTGAGAGTGGGAAATAGTGGGAATTCTCGATGGCACTTCTAAGTCTGAATCCCACAGAGACAAACTAGTTTGGCCCTGATCCAAGCTTGCAAATTTCTCTCTATTCCTAGTCAATTGCGTTACCAGTGACAGTTGTTCAGAAGGGTGAGAGGAGGAAGAAATCTATGCATATCCATCACCCCTAGAAAACCAAGTATAAGCCCAGCAGCTGGTTTTTTTTATAACATCTTTATTGGAGTATAATTGCTTTACAATGGTGTGTTAGTTTCTGTTTTATAACAAAGTGAATCAGCTATACATATACATATATCCCCATATCTCCTCCCTCTTGCATCTCCCTCCCACCCTCCCTATCCCACCCCTCTAGGTGGTCACAAAGCACAGAGCTGATCTCCCTGTGCTATGCGGCTGCTTCCCACTAGCTATCTGTTTTACATTTGGTGGTGTATATATGTCCATGCCACCCTCTCACTTGGTCCCAGATTACCCTTCCCCCTCCCCGTGTCCTCAAGTCCATCCTTTGCAACTGCATCTTTATTCCTGTCCTGCCCCGAGGTTCTTCAGAGCCATTTTTATTTTTATTTTTAGATTCCATATATATGTGTTAGCATACAGTATTTGTTTTACTCTTTCTTACTTGACTCTGTATGACAGACTCCAGGTCCATCCACTTCACTGCAAACAACTCAGTTTCGTTTCTTTTTATGGCTGAGTAATATTCCATTGTATATATGTGCCACATCTTTATCTGTTCATCTGTCGACCAGCAGCTGTTTTTATAGTCAAAAGACAGAATGTTAACTAATAATCAGAAAGTTAACACAAAATTATCTCAAATTAATCTTTCTTTTGCTGTTGCAATCATAATATTCTGGGCCATGCCAGGATATAAGTTGGTAGGAGCAATTGTTGTTATGACTATTTTTCTAGTCAGCACATCTCCTGATGTCACTATTTTTGCTAATGGTTCCATCACTTACCTATCATCCAGCCTTGAAACCTCAAAGACTCACCTTAAACTCTTCCATCAATTGCCACATATAATTAACCAATACAGTCAATCTATTATTTTTTTATCCCCTGCCAAATGTCATACTCAGTATTGGGCTGGTTCTTCGTTTTTTGTTTTTTTTTTTTTAATAGTGTTTATTTTTACTTGTTGACAGTTTGCTTTATTTATTTATTTATTTTTGGCTGTGTTGGGTCTTCGTTTCTGTGCGAGGGCTTTCTCTAGTTGTGGCGAGCGGGGGCCACTCTTCATTGCGGTGCACGGGCCTCTCACTATCGCGGCCTCTCTTGTTGTGGAGCACAGGCTCCAGACGTGCAGGCTCAGTAATTTTGGCTCACGGGCCCAGTCGCTCCGCGGCATGTGGGATCCTCCCAGACCAGGGCACGAACCCGTGTCCCCTGCATCGGCAGGCAGACTCTCAACCACTGCGCCACCAGGGAAGCCCTGGTCCTTCGTTTTGAAGAGCTTCTTTATCAGACTTATGTTGTTTTTAAAGCTTCATTACTTGACACGGTGGCAGAAAATTATGGAATCCAGGCTGTGGTCAGTTACTGAGCCTCATCTACGGATCTATACATTCTGGAATCTGGTGGGTTCTATATGATAAATGCTTCTGTATATGAAGCAATTTGATTTTTAGGTGAAAAGTACTGAAATGTGAAACATTTTGCCAAGAGGAATTTAAGAGACTGACTTGTACTTTGCTATTCAAAGTGCGGTCCACAGACTAGCGTTGTTTCATCTAGAGCTTGTTAGGAATGTAGACTCTTGAGTGCTACCCTGACCTCCTGATTAGAATCAGCATGTTAATAACAAGGTTCCCCTGAGGAGATATGCACAGCAAAGTCTGGGAAGCTCTAGGACAATCCCTATCTTGAGATCCAGAATGATTGTATGACAAGATGAAATGAAAGGGGCAGTGTGAGATAATAGAAATAATTCTGAAGTAGGAACCAGAAGTTGTGTGTTCCATGTTTACAAGTTGGGACCCCGGAAAAATCACTTAACCATCCTGGGC
Organism: Hyperoodon ampullatus; assembly: GCF_949752795.1. Taxonomy (NCBI): domain Eukaryota; kingdom Metazoa; phylum Chordata; class Mammalia; order Artiodactyla; family Ziphiidae; genus Hyperoodon; species Hyperoodon ampullatus. The sequence goes on along the minus strand of NC_136917.1, from coordinate 133,119,258 downwards.
CTCACTTTCCGATATTTCAAGTGGGAATAATATCTCCTTGCTGTTTCATGGGGTGGCTGTGAGGTTTGCGAAAAAAATGTGAAAGTGATTTAAAAATCATGTAACATTTACACATATTTTAGAATCATTTTTTAAAATTGCTTTTCTCAGGATCACACAGCTTCTTTGTAGCAGGGCAGGGACCGCAACACAGCTCCCTGACTTCTAGTCCAGTCCACAGCGAGTGAGGCTCCCGTCACCACAGACTTTAGAAGGCCCTTGGCGTTGCAAGAAGCAGTGTTGGAACAATCTTTTAAGAAAAGAATTTGACAATTCATCTCAAGAGTGTTTCAATGTGTTAATACCCCACGACCCTGTAGTTTCTCTACTACGAACCTAACTTAAGGAAATAATTGAAAAGAGATGAAGAGTCTTAAGTAATTATGTTCACCGCAGATTTACTTATTATAGAAAAAAAAACCCTGCAAATCTTAATGTCCAACAACAGGGAATGGTCAGATACGTTGTAAGACGTCACAGGACAGTATATCATGCAGCTATTAAAATTTTTGTCTAAAAAGAGTTTTCAAGAACATGAGAAGATGTTTGATATAATATTAAGACAAAAAAAGAGATAGATCAGAAAGTTATATAAGTATGATCTCAACTATGCTCAAAAAAATATGTGTGGGGAAAAGGCTACAAGGAAACATAAGAAAATATGAACTGTGCTTGTTTCTGGGCAGCAGCATTTTTTGTTCTGACCTTCATTTTTTTAGAATGAGACTGAATGATTTTGATCAGTGTATGTGGGCATGCCTAAAATGGATTAGGAGAAGTGACAGTTTTTCTAACGATTTGTGCAATGGAAATTGAGTTGTGTTTGTTGGTTAGTAACTGTGGCTACATTTTAAACAATTTTTTCTGTCTTTGTCTCTGTCTCTCTCTCTTTCTCTCTCAGCTTGAATAAAGCATATATGCACAAGTTAAAAAAAAAATTGAAGTGGTCCCAGCAGTACAGTTAGGGAAACTATATAGTAAATCTCCCTCCTACACCATTCCTCAGGCCAATTCCCCATCCCAGAAGGAAACACTGGTATCAGCTTCTGTTTCCTTCCAGAGGTAGAGTATACATTTCTCCCAAAAGGTAGTACACTATAGACTGCTGTGCACCTCTTGTTTCTTTCTTTGTAAACTTTTTCTTTTTATTTATTTATTTATTTATTATTTTTTTTATAAGGTTTTTTTTATTAGTTTCTGCTTTATAACAAAGTGAATCAGTCATACATATACATCTGTTCCCACATCCCTTCCCTCATGCATCTCCCTCCCTCCCACCCTCCCCATCCCACCCCTCCAGGCGGTCACAAAGCACCGAGCTGATCTCCCTGTGCTCTGCGGCTGCTTCCCACTAGCTATCTACCTTACGTTTGGTACTGTATATATGTCCATGCCTCTCTTTCGCTTTGTCACAGCTTACCCTTCCCCCTCCCCATATCCTCAAGTCCATTCTCAAGTAGGTCTGTGTCTTTATTCCCGTTTTACCCCTAGGTTCTTCATGACATTTTTTAAAAAATTCCATATATAGGTGTTAGCATACGGTATTTGTCTTTCTCTTTCTGACTTACTTCACTCTGTATGACAGACTCTAGTCTATCCACCTCATTACAAATAGCTCAGTTTCGTTTCTTTTTATGGCTGAGTAATATTCCATTGTATATATGTGCCACATCTTCTTTATCCATTCATCCGATGATGGACACTTAGGTTGTTTCCAGCTCCGGGCTATTGTGAATAGAGCTGCAATGAACATTTTGGTACATGTCTCTTTTTGAATTATGGTTTTCTCAGGGTATATGCCTAGTAGTGGAATTGCTGGGTCATATGGTAGTTCTATTTTTAGTTTTTTAAGGAACCTCCATACTGTTCTCCATAGTGGCTGTACCAATTCACATTCCCACCAGCAGTGCAAGAGGGTTCCCTTTTCTCCACACCCTCTCCAGCATTTATTGTTTCTAGATTTCTTGATGATGGCCATTCTGACTGGTGTGAGATGATATCTCATTGTAGTTTTGATTTGCATTTCTCTAATGATTAATGATGTTGAGCATTCTTTCATGTGTTTGTTGGCAGTCTGTATATCTTCTTTGGAGAAATGCCTATTTAAGTCTTCTGCCCATTTTTGGATTGAGAACATTTTCTTTTTAAAAAATTCAAACCTTCAGAAAAGTTGCAACACTAGTAACATAAACTCTCGTATGCCTTTCACCTAGATTCATCAATTAATATTTTGCCACAATTGCATTCTCTTTATATCTATAGATAATTTTGATTATCATTATTATGGTTACTATTATTATTGCTGAACCATTTCAGAGTGAGTCGCAGTGCTCAAGCTCAGCGGCCATGGCTCACGGGCCCAGCCGCTCTGCGGCATGTGGGATCCTCCTGCACCGGGACACGAACCCGTGTCCCCTGCATCGGCAGGCGGACTCTCAACCACTGCACCATCAGGGAAGGCCTCAGACATCTTCATCCCTAAATACTTGTTTATGTATCTCCTAAGAACAAGGACATTCTTGTACATAACCATGATACAATGAGCAACTTCAGGAAATTTAATTGTCCCAGTACTATCCTTGGTGACAATTTTTTTTATCTGCGTATATTGAAACATATTGTAAGCAGTTTGTAAAGCAACCTATTTCTTTTTTAACAGTAATATAGCATCCCACTGAATGGATGAAGCATCATTTACTTAATCAGTATCCTATTGATGAAATTTCAAGTTGTTTCCAATCTTCCCCTACTCCACACAATATGCAAGCTGCAAATTTCTTTGTACACCTATACAAGGAGGTGTGTGTCTATCTGATAAGTTGCTTGAGATGAGATTGTTGTGTCAAAGATTATGTACATTTTGCTTTTTGATGGCTGTTGCCAAAACATAGCTTCAAAGAGGATGTACCACTTGACACTTCCACCAAAAATGCGTGTGATTGCCAACTGTCTTTCATCTGACCTAATGCTGTTTATTATCAAATCATTTGATCTTTGATAACGCATATGTGAAAAGTGTGCTTTAATTTTTTTATTTTTCTTATTGTGAGGTAGAAAATATTTCATATATTTAAAATGTAATTTCATTTCCTTTTTTATGAATTGTCTTTTGTTATTATTTTTGGCTCTGTCTCAAACTCACGCATAATCCCAAGTTGGGACTCCCAGGAAGCAGTGCTTTTCTAGAAAGCAGGGGTTTTTTTTTTGTTTTTTTTTTCCACGTTAAGTCTCAGGTATCTCCACAGCTTGAGACCCCAAATGTTTGGGGATCCTATTGTCCATTCTTAGCAAGCACTTGGCCTATCAATTGTTCTTTAATAAGCAGTGCTTTCACTGATGAATTGGGTATATTCTAGGCCTTTCATCATCGGTTCTCTCCTTTACTAGAGTCCAGATGGTACCAGTGGATGTATTGGGAAGCCATAGATGTCATCCAAGACAGGTCTAGGTCTAAGTTGTCCATGAGGTGAGCCCATCTGTGCTCTTCTGCAGACCACTCCCGTGATATGAGGTTTCTCAGATGACAAACTGGTCTGCTTGATTTTGTTCTCTGCCTCCAGGCCTGTCCCTAACGTTTGTGGAACCTAGGGAAAGAATACAAATGAAGGCCCGCATACAATGCATCTAATTATGAAAAATAATAAATCAAGCCAACATGCTTGATTTATTTCAACCCCCTTCCTTTATAAAAATACCTTCATAATGACCTGGAAGGCTGGCTTCAAGTTTGGCATTATCAGAGTTCTTCAGAGTTCCGCACTGGAATGTGGAACACCAGCTTCTGGTCTATTCCCCATTCCCTTTGCACCCATTGCCCAACCCAGGTTCCACTCCTGGGATTCTTGCACACACATGTGTGGACACCCCAGTCACCCATACCTCCGCCGATGAACACCTGTTGTTCACCTTTTGGGCTTGGAAAATGCACACTACCAGCTCAGTGACCCTCTGGAGGTCACATTTCGGGAAGAAGGCTGTGCAAGAAGCAGGTGCAGGGGCCTGTTCTGGTTCCCAGATGCTTAGAGCATGATCTAGAAGTGGATGAGCTTGGCTCCTTGGATTTCTGGGCCTGTGGGAGAGATGGAGGCCAGAGGAGGACCACAACTGGGCTCCCTAGATCCTGTAGCCCAGGAAAGGCCCCTTGACCAGGCCTAAGCCAGTGCCATCTGCCTCCTTGTCTACCTAGTACGTCATCACACAGTGTATTACTGAAGAACTCTCTGTGACTTGGCTTTTTGTATACTTTTGGAAAAAAATTTGAAAGTTTGTTGAGTTTTCCTGGTGGCAAGCTTCTACAAGGACTTTGTCATCTTCAGGTTATCGCAGCAAGATGTGTAAAACTACAAAGTACTTTATGCTTACTTTCATGTGTATGTGTTTCAATAGCACATGTATTCATAGAGATATTTATTGCTGTTGTTGCTGTTCTAACTAAATATACATTTTTTCTTACATAAAAGTAATATATGCTTAGAATAAACAATCCAGACATCGCTTAAAGGTAAAAAGAAAAATGCAAAAAAACCCACCTATAATCTCACCATTTAGGAAGAACCACAATTTACATTTTGGTATAAAGACTTCTAAACATTTTTCTGTGGATACACACACACATGCTTTTTTATGCAAAGATGAAATTATTCAATTCATTCAGTTTTGTGCTGTGCTTTTCCTTTTAACAATAGTTGACAGATAGCTTTCCATTTCAGTGAATTTAAATTTGCATCATCATTTGTAATGGCTATAGAATATCTACTATATTTATTTGTTTATTTATTCAATAAATAGTCATATATGTACCAGTCACTGAGCTAGGGTCTTGAGATACAGTCATATGTAAGCAAGTTTTTAAAAACACAAATTTCCCATAATTCATTAAATTAACCCCCTATAGCTGGACAGTAAAGTTTTTCAATTTTGCTATTATAAAAAGTTACGATGAATATCCTGTACATAGATTTTTATGCCCGTGCCTGAATAGTTCCTTAGAATAAACTCCTAGAAGTGTTAATTGCTTGATCAAAAGTAAATATATTGGGCTTCCCTGGTGGCGCAGTTGTTGGGGGTCCGCCTGCCGGTGCAGGGGGCGCAGGTTCGTGCCCCGGTCCGGGAGGATCCCACATGCTGTGGAGCGGCTGGGCCCGTGAGCCATGGCTGCTGGGCCTGTGCTTCCGGAGCCTGTGCTCCGCAATGGGAGAGGCCACAACAGTGAGAGGCCCGCGTCCCGCAAAAAAAAAAAAAAAAAAAAGTAAATATATTTTAAATATTGATAGAAATGCAGATCAACTTTCAGAGAAGTTGTTCCAATTGACATCTCATCAATAGCACTGACTGCTCCATATTCTTGCCAACACCAGGTGTTAACAATTTCTTAAATCTTTGCCAATCTAGTGGGCAATAATTAAAATAAGCGTTATCTCTTTTTCCCTTTTTCTTTTGTAAACTGACAGTTCATATCTTTTACCTTGGGATGTTCATCTTTTTCTTAGTGAAGGTAAGAGTAATTATGTACATTAAGGGAATTGTCACATATTTTACAAATACTTCCTAATTTTTTGTTTGTCTTTGGACATGGTTGTGGTATTTTAGACACACTGAAGTTATTTTTCCCCAAATAGAACTGCCCATAAATTTTTTTAAACATCTTTATTGGAATATAATTGCTTTTCAATGCTGTGTTAGTTTCTGCTGAATAACAAAGTGAATCAGCTATACATATACATACATCCCCATATCTCCTCCCTCTTGTGTCTTCCTGCCACCCTCCATATCCCGCTCCTCTAGGTGGACACAGAGCACCGAGCTGATTTCCCTGTGCTATGCAGCTGCTTCCCACTAGCTATCTATTTGACATTTGGTAGTGTATATATGTCCATGCCACTCTCTCACTTCATCCCAGCTTACCCTTCCCCCTCCCTGTGTCCTCAAGTCCATTGTCTATGTCTGCGTCTTTATTCCTGTCCTGCCCCTAGGTTCTTCAGCACCATTTTTTTTTTTTTAGATTCCATATACATGTGTTAGCATATGGTATTTGTTTTTCTCTTTCTGACTTACTTACTTCACTCTGTATGACAGACTCTAGGTCCATCGACCTCACTACAAATAACTCAATTTCATTTCTTTTTATAGCTGAGTAATATTCTGTTGTATATATGTGCCACGTCTTCTTTATCCATTCATCTGTTGATGGACACTGAGGTTGCTTCCATGTCCTGGCTGTTGCAAATAGTGCTGCAATGAACATTGTGCTACATGACTCTTTTTGAGTTATGGTTTTCTCAGGGTATATACCCAGTAGTGGGATTGCTGGATTGTATGGTAGTTCTATTTTTAGTTTTTTAAGGCACCTCCATACTGTTCTCCATAGTGGCTATATCAATTTACATTCCCACCAACAGTGCAAGAGGGTTCCCTTTTCTCTACACCCTCTCCGGCATTCATTGTTTGTAGATTTTTTGATGATGGCCATTCTGACTGTTGTGTGGTAATATCTCATTGTAGTTTTGATTTGCATTTCTCTAGTGATTAATGATGGTGAGCATCCTTTCATGTGTTTGTTGGCAATCTATATCTTCTTTGGAGAAATGTTTATTTAGGTCTTCTGCCCATTTGGGTTTTTTGTTTTTTTGATATTGAGCTACATGAGCTGCTTGTATATTTTGGAGATTAATCCTTTGTCAGTTGCTTCATTTGCAAATATTTTCTCCCATTCTGAGGGTTGTCTTTTGGTCTTGTTTATGGTTTCCTTTTCTGTGCAAAAGCTTTTAAGTTTCATTAGGTCCCATTTGTTTATTTTTGTTTTTATTTCCATTTGTCTAGGAGGTGGGTCAAAAAGGATCTTGCTGTGATTTATGTCATAGAGTGTTCTGTCTATGTTTTCCTCTAAGAGGTTGATAGTGTCCGGCCTTACATTTAGGTCTTTAATCCATTTTGAGTTTATTGTTATGTATGGTGTTAGGAAGTGTTCTACTTTCATTCTTTTACATGTAGCTGTCCAGTTTTCCCAGCACCACTTATTGAAGAGGCTGTCTTTTCTCCATTGTATATTCTTGCCTCCTTTATCAAAGATAAGGTGACCATATGTGAGTGGGTTTATCTCTGGAGAACTGCCCATAAAGTTTAATAGTGATTGATGATTAATAAGCTTATTGAGTTGAAAGAGTTTGAAGTGATCAGGATCTTTGTGTGTAGAGACACAAGTATGAGTGTTCAGATCTCCTGTTGAATTCTTGGCAGAGTGAATTGAAGCCCTTAGAAACATGCAAGAGGAACAGTAGAATTACCTGAAATTCTGTTCCTTTGCATGGGGCAGCAGTAGTTTGTGTTGAGAGGAAAATGCAAGCTAAGTGATTTAAAGAAAGGGAGTGGGGAAAGAGGAAACAACCAGTTTGGCTGTAAGAGGTCTCAGGAGGAAGATGAGGCAGAGAGAGAGAGAGAAAGAGATGTAGTGCCTGTGGTGGGGAGTGGAAATCTGAGGAAAGAGAAAGAGGTTTACCTATAATTTTTAGGAAGTTTGTTGGTATGATAGCCAGTTCTCACAAAACCTGTGGAACAGAAACCACGTTACTCATCCTACTTTGAAGTTGGGTTTGGATATATTTTTGGATACAAGAGTGGGAGATGAACCCCAAGGCAGCTGCTGGTGAGTGCATTGCCAGCCCAAGGCACCCAACTGTGTTTAAGGTCCCCAGCATGGTCACACTGAGGTTGACTCCCCAGTGCTCCATCCATTGCCACATAATTAATCCAAGCTGCTCATGGTAACCGCTCCCTCACCAGGACTCTGTTCAGGAACTTCTGCCAATGAGATGTCAGGGAATCCTTGCTGGGGCTTTCAGAAAACAGAAGTGAGTGTCTCTCCTGTTGAAAAATAACAAGGAAACACATTGTCCCAGGTTGTGTGACCTCAAGGAGAAATTGCTTTAGAGAGAAGCTGAACAGATAATTAGCAGAGAGACAGACAGAAAGAACTTGGGTCCCTAGTGACATTGTTTTTGTTGTTGTTTTTTATTTTATTTTATTTTTGGCTGCATCAGGTCTTAGTTGCAGGATCTTCATTGCAGTGCGCGGGCTCTTCCATTGTGCGTGGGCTTCTCTGTAGTTGTGGTGCATGGGCTCCAGAGCACCTGGGCTCTGTAGTTTGCAGCACATGGGCTCTTTAGTTGAGGTGTGCGAGCTCAGTAGTTGTGGCATGCAGGCTCAGTTGCCCCGCAGCATGTGGGATCCTAGCTCCCTGACCAGGGATCAAACACCCGCACTGGAAGGCAGACTCTTAACCACTGGACCCCCAGGGAAGTCCCCTAATGACATTGTTAAGCCGATGAATCCACCAACCCTGAAGTCTGCCCACCCTGTCATATGAGATAATAAATGTCCTTAATCTTTAAACCTGTGGGAGTCAGCCTCTGTTACTTGCAGCTGAAAACATTCTAACAGACTGACACAGAGTAAAGTGTGAATAAGCTGGAACCCTGGCAAAGTGCTGAATTCCTAAATGTAATAGTCTGGACTCAGTGCAGACCAAATGTTTAGATTGGACCTGAACTGCTTTCAGTTCCCAGAACATGCTGTGTTCTCTCCCACCTCAGGGTCCTTGCATATGCCATTTTCTCTTTCTCCTCAGTCTGCTCTTTGTATCCCTGACTCTGGCTCAACTTCAGGCCTCTAGTAGGAAGCAAGGGGTCCAGAAAGATTTCCCTGGCCCGTCATGTCTGAGTGGGTGTTCCTTCCACATGCTCCCACAGAGCCGTGTGCTGTAAATTGCCTGTATCTCCCTGTGAAGGCAGGAATATATCTGTGTTGGTCACAGTTTGGATGAACCTTGAAGACATTAGCTAGGTAGAAGAAGGCAGACACAAAAGGCCACCTGTCATATGATTTTATTTATATAAAATCTCCAGAACAAGCAAATCCGTAGAGGCAGAAAGGAGATTTGTAGTTGCCAGGGGCTGGAGGGTAGGGAAATGGGGAGGGACTGCTAATTGGTATGAGGTTTCTTTTTGGGGTGATGAGAATGTTCTGGAATTAGATAGTGGTTATGGTTGCAGATATCTGTGAATATACTAAAAACCATTGAATTGTATACTTTAAAAGGGGGGGGGAGGCTATGCTATGTGAATTACATCTCAATTTAAAAAAAGAAAAAACCTCCACCGTTTTCCTGTTTTAGCTGATGAAACCAGCTAAAAGAAAATGAAAAATATCAATATATACTCATTTATTTAGTGAAATACATAGAATTTCACAATAAAGTATAAGTCATACTAATTGTAGCGTATGTCAGGGCTTCATTCCTTTATGTGTCTGAATAATGTTCCATTGCATGCATATATCACATTTTATTTGTCCATTCATCAGTTGATGGATATTCGTGTTGTTTCCACTTTGGGGCTATGATGGATAATGATGCTATGAACATTAGTATACAAGTTGTTATATGAACATATGTTTTCAATTCTCACAGGTATATACCTAGGAGTGGAATTGTTGGGTCATATGGTAACTCCATGTTCAACTTCTTTGAGGAACTGCAGGACATTTCCAAAGTGGCTGCATTGTTTTACATTCCCACCAGCAATGTGTGAGGGTTCCAACTGCTCCACATCCTAGCAAAGATCCATTTGAGTAAATTTATTTTAGGCAAACAGAATGCTGACCTGGAGAAATAGGAATGATACACTTCATACTTACATAATTAATGTGCATGAATCAAATGATCAGTAATGACCTTGCCAATCTGCCTTTTGACATCCAAGAGCTCATAAGGAAAAGGCAAAAGAAAAGAAAACGACTAACTTGGGAATGAATAACTGATATTATCTGTTTAAAAAAAAAAGGCATACATTTTGGCTAAAGAGCCTACAGTAAATTTAAACTTGAAAGTTATATAGCAATGGTCTCCTTAGCTTAAGCCTAAGCCATCCCCTGCTGGGGTTCAGATGTGTCTGGGCCTGTTTGGTGAAGTCAGATGTCAGAAACCGATTTTTTAGAGGAAGAATAAACTTGGGAGAGAGAACTAATTTAAGGGAAGACAGACTTAAACAGAAAAGTTTATTAGGCTTTTGGTGAGAGGCATAGTTCCGAAAACACAGGATTCCCCAAACCCTGGTCTTGCCTCCATGTACCCAGGACTGAGTCCTAGAAGAGAAAGGCCTGTGCGTAAAATTTGAAAGCATGATTTCTATGGTTTGTGTCCTCCTAAAATTCAGTTGTTGAAATCCTAACCCCCCAATGTGATGGTACTAGAAGGTGGGGCTTTTGGGAGGTGATTATTAGGTCATGAGCTTGGAGCCCTCATGCATGGGATTAGCACCCTTATAAAAGAGACCCCACAGATTTCCCTAGCTCCCTGTGCCATGTGAGGATACAGCAAGAAGTCAGCAGTCTGCAGCACAGAAGAGGGTCCTCCCCAGAACTCAACCATGATGGCACTCCGATCTTGGACTTCCAGCCTCCAGAACTGTGACAAATAAATTTCTGATATTTATAAGCTCCCTAGTCTGTGGTATTTCTGGTATAGCATCCCGAATGGGCTAAGATAATTATTCTCATTAAAAACTCTAAGAGGGGGCTTCCTTGGTGGTGCAGTGGTTGAGAGTCCACCTGCCGATGCAGGGGACACGGGTTCGTGCCCCGGTCCGGGAAGATCCCACATGCCGTGGAGCGGCTGGGCCCATGAGCCATGGCCACTGAGCCTGCGCGTCCGGAGCCTGTGCTCCGCAACGGGAGGGCCACAACAGTGAGAGGCCCGCGTACCACAAAAAAAAAAAAAAACCTCTAAGAGGGACTTCTCTGGTGGTGCAGTGGTTAAGAATCCGCCTGACAATGCAGGGGACACGGGTTCGAGCCCTGGTCTGGGAAGATCCCACATGCCTCGGAGCAACTAAGCCCGTGTACCACAGCTACTGAGCCTGCGCTCTAGAGCCTGTGAGCCACAACTACTGAGCCCGCATGCCACAACTACTGAAATCCTCGTGCCACAACTACTGAAGCCTGTATGCCTACAGCCGGTGCTCCACAACAAGAGAAGCCATCACAATGAGAAGCCCGCGCACCACAACAAAGAGTATCCCCCGCTCGCTGCAACTATAAAAAGCCCGCGCGCAGCAACAAAGACCCAACGCAGCCAAAAATAAATAAATAAATAAACAAACAAATTTATAAAAAAACAAACAAAAAACCCCTCTAAGACACTGGATGAAAGATAGTAGTGCCTCAGTATTCCATTCGTATAGATATATTACCCAAAAGGGAGAGGACTTTCTCCCATTTTGTCCCCAAACTTCATGACCTCCAGAATATTCCTCTCCACATTGGTACACTGAAGGCCCCTGTGTATTGGGGGTGGTGGCAGTGGCAATGTGCCTGCATGAGGTGTTGGCTGGGGACATTGGAGGCAGCCTTGAGGGACCATCGTACAGCTGCCTGGGGAGTGCAGCCTGGGCAGTTGACATCACTGGAGAGGGACAGGGCAGAGGAAGACAGTGGTGGCAGCCCATGATGGTCCTGCGCTTTTTGGTGAGTCCAGGTGAGATGCTGTCTGGGGACTCTCAGAAGGGGCTTTGGTGGGGACTAGAGGTGAGGATAAAAGCAAGAGAGACTCAGATCATCACTCTTTGTATATTCAGAGTGCACAGCATTCTGGCTGGTGTGGCCTAGAGAAATACAGTCTAACCACTATTGAAAAAAAAAGGAAAAATAAGTAGGTAGCTGAGGAATGAGCCAACTTTGAAATGAATGGCTAAAAACACATTGTTCTTCTGGGATGACTGGTAATCTTATAAAATAATAATTTTTCCACCCCAAGAGTCTTTGCTATTTGTGATAGCTGACGTAATAGAACTGTTTAGTGGCCTTTCCCACCATAGGTTGCTGTGTTGTTCTCACATCTGGGAACTTTCCATTGCTTCAGAGATGAACTTTCTCACAGTTTTCTATCTCATGGCATCTGAGGTTATAGATGAAAATGTAACTAGTGGTCAATGGCAGGAAAATTAAGTGGCTGATAGAGTGTGTAATAATCAAAAAATGAAGCAAGTTCAATTCGATCCAAGATGTTGCGTTAACACAAAACCAATGCAACAGAGCCAGTGAGGACAGCCATAGCCTGGGTTCTCCCATCTCACAGGGGAGGTGAGGGAAGCATCTGTAAATGCTGCCTTCTTGACCTCAAGGAAATGAAACCACGTGATCACACTTCTATTTTTCTAGGAGAATAAAATACATTAAGTTCAGGCCAATGCTCTTTTTTGAAAATAACACAAGTTATTATTAGACTCATTTTCCATCAAAGGACACGTTCCAACTTTTAAGAAAGAAATACAACAAATCTCACCCGATAAAGTTCTTGGCATGTGTTGAAGCATAAAAGCAGTTTGCGGGGTGGGGAGTGTTGTTTGGGGAGCAGCTGTGGAGTCAGGATCAGAGAAGATCCATATTCCCTCTGTGTGTGGGGAAGACGGACCAGAACAATGGCTTTCAAACCCTGGGTTCCATGGGGCCGAACAATACCCTGAAATTTCCCTGGGGTGACTGGGGGAGGGGCCACGTGGGTCCACAGCCTCCACAAAAAATCAGACAGACTGAATCTTGATCTCTTTTGTGTAATGGTTTTTATCTAAAATGTATATTTGAACATAGGGATTTGCTGCCAAAGAAAGGGAAAAGAGAGAGAGGGCCTGCGAGAGAAAGAGACTGAGATTGAAAACCACTGGGGTTTGCTTGAATCCACGTCTGCAGATGTTATGGTTTCTCAGGAGGGGCCTTCTACCGGAGGAATCCTGCATGTTAATCACAGTCGCAGCAAACTCGGTTGCTGTTTTCCTTACTCACACCGGGAATTCATCTATTCCTGGCTCCCAGAACATGGTCTTGGCAATACTCGTCCTGGCTGCTTTGTTTCTGAGCCGCATGGTGGAAACTGAGCAGAGCCCTTGGCTGGATCCGTCACACCAACCCCTGGCTGACCTTCTGAACTGTACATCTCCACATACAGAGGAAGAAAACTCAGGAGCCCCGGAGAGGAGAGGGCTGACCAGCTGGTCCTGTCCAGAATTGGGGAAGCTCTGCTCAGGACAGCTGAGATTAAAAGAGAGTCAGGAAAGAGAAATCAGCGATTCCTTTAGGGGCCAGAAAACTTATGGAAATGCCAAAAGATGGCAAATCCAGAGGGCTTGGAAATTTGGTCACTTTAGCACTCAGCTCTCTGACCTTTGGAAATGACACATTACAGTACTGAGTCCAAAACCAGCTTTGATAGATTTTTTGTTCATCTTTGTACTCAGGCATTTTAAGACACTGTAGAGAGGTCTTCTGATGTTTTCCACACACCATAATGGCATAAAACCAGGAGAGGAGCAGCGACAGCCAGAAAGAATTACAAATAGATAATAGAAGACAAAAAAATGTGTGTGGGGGGAGGCTAGGGGTACATCTGTGGGCTTAATCAGTAACTTAATCTGGCAATGCAAACTTAACCAGTTAAAAGTAAACAGAATCCAGTTAGGCCCCTGCCTCCTAATGAGCCCTTACCCCTACCTTGGGCTTTTGGGGTCCTCAGCCAACAACATGCAGACATGTCAGTTCCTGCTGGCGTCAATCCTGTCTGGCCTCTGGAACAACGGCCAAGCACTTGATCATTCAGCATTTCTCAGTCCTGAGCCTCCGAAGGCTACACGTGGCATTATTGGGAGTTCTTTGCTTATTCGTGGGCTTGGAATTTGCCTGCTGCACCCACATCTGGCCCCCAGATGGTGGGATTGACCCAGGTGTGCACTAAGCTGTAGGTTCCCTGTGTTTATGGTCAGTGTGCCTGCCTGGTCCCTGCTTTTTCCCTGGGACTGGAACGTGGTCCAGAGCTGGCTGGGGCTGCCGTGCCTCCCCTGGCTTCTGCCAGTCTGCTCAGGCCATCTTTTCCCTCTCACTGCCACTCTTCCACCCTACAGCAAAGTTGAGAAAACAGTACAATAAATAGCCGTATATCCCTCACTTAGATTTACTAATCGTTAACACTTTACCACATTTGTTTATCTTTCTTTCTCTTCCTATGCACACAGACACACACACAATTGTCTTGATAATGTCTTTTTTAAAAAAATAAATTTATTTTATTTATTTTATTTTTGCTGCGCGCGGGCTTTCTCTAGTTGCGGTGAGCAGGGTCTACTCTTCGTTTTGCTGCGAGGGATTCTCATTGTGGTGGCTTCTCTTGTTGCAGAGCTTGGGCTCTAGGCGTGCAGGCTTCAGTAGTTGTGGCTCACGGGCTCTAGAGTGTAGGCTCAGTAGTTGTGGCGCACAGGCCTAATTGCTCCATGGCACGTGGGATCTTCCTGGACCAGGGCACGGACCTGTGTCCCCTGCATTTGCAGGCAGATTCTTAACCACTGCACCACCAGGGAAGCCCTTGATAATGTCTTTTATGGCTGTATTGTTTTTCAGTTCAGGATCCAATCAAGGATCATGCACTGCATTTAGCTGTCATGTCTCTAGTTTTCTTTAGTCTAGAATAGCTCCCCCCACCTTTTTTTTAATCTTTCTTTTTTTAAAAAAAAATTTTTTTTGGAGGATAGTTGATTTACAATGTTGTGTTAGTTTCTGCTGTACAGCAAAGCAAATCAGTTATACATATACATATATCCACTCTGTTTTAGATTCCTTTCCCATATAGGTCATTACAGAGTATTGAGAAGAGTTTCCTGTGTTATACAGTAGGTCCTTATTAGTTGTCTATTTTTATATAGTAGGGTGTCTTGACTTGGATATTTTTGAAGAGTTCAGGACAATTGTTTTGTAGAACGTCCACAGTTTGGATGTCTGATTATTTCCTCCCGATTAGATTCAGTGGGACCACAAGGATTTCTTTTTCCATTCCCTGCGCTGCTGCATATGCAGCATTTTTGGCAGGAATACCTTCTAGTTACGACTGCCTCTTAGGCATAGGCTGTACCCAATGCCCACTTGCTTTCCTCTGTACATCACTGTAACCACCTCCTCGCTGTCCCGGCCAGAAGGCGACATGGCAAGGGTGGCCAAGGAGCTTGTGCCGGGCAGACCTGGGCTCCCAGGGGCCTGGAAGGGTTGCTGCCACCAGACACCACTCTGACTATTCAGCCCAACTGGATTGGTTCAGAAGGGAAATAGCTTAAATGTTCTTCTTTGGCTCCCACTTTCATTTGTCACAGCTGAGCTCTCAGATATCCTGGGCTCTTAGAAATCTGTCATAGTCCAGTGGTGGTTAGGCTGAGGAAGCAAACAGGGCAGAGATCCCACAGAGGCAACATCTTAGAGGCTCCATAGGATATAACCTTTGGTATGTGGACAAAACTTCTGAACTCAAGTGGGAACTCCAGGCAAAGGGCTGCTGTGCTGGGCTTCAGAAACAAGAAGAACCAGGAGAAGTTGGGACCAGGTGTCTGGTCGAGTTCAGGGATTTGGCAAGTATCCATGTACTGCATTAGCAAGAAAACCAAGTTCCTCCTTGGAAAGGAAGCTATAAGTTCAAAAAGTCAAAGTCAAAACCCAAATCCAGAGCCCTCATAGGTTGGAGGAGACCTGGAACCAGGAGTTCTTCCAGGGCAGGAAGGCTTTCCTATTATCCTGTGCATCCTCATGACTGAGCACCATGCTTGGTGGGTGGGAGACACCCAAACCTTGCTGTTGAATGAATGAATGGATGAATAAATAAATAAATACGATTTCTAAAGAAGAAGAGTCAAGTTTAGTATCCAAGAGTCCAATTTAATTGGGAGGATTTAAGAGTCAGTGTCTGAGGGTATAGATGGGGAGAGACGGCAGAATTTCGAGATACATACATCAAGGGTAACTGAGTTGAAAAAGGGGGTTGAGCCACAGTAAGTTGTTGAAATGTGTTATAATTCATCCTCAATCGACCTAACTCCAGATTTTTCTTTTATGATGAGCTCATTGGTGTCCTGGTTTTCTTCAGGCAGAGAGAGAGCTTTTGTTCAGCCACTGTGCAGCCAGGAACATGCCTGTCCCATCAGGCACACAATCTGCCTCTGAGAAGCTGGGAATGGGGCCACAAGGATGATTTTTCCCCCCTTTCCTGCCCTGCTACAGGTGGCAGAAACAGAAGGTGAGATGTGGACACACTCATATAATATCCAGGCTTTTCAAACCTGATACAGTGACACGCAAGCTCACTCTCCAATATCATAAAAGCTGGGAGGAAAGTCCAGGAGTGGGAATGGAGAAATTCCATGGAAAGAAAGCTCAGGAAGCTCCTAATAAAACATAGCTTAAACATACAAATTTGGCACTTTATCAAGACAAGGAAAATAGTGAGGGGTCGGTGACTGAGCTACGGACTGCATTTAGCATCTGGAGTGTTGGAAGCTTCCAGCAAGGCCTGCTAGATTGATAAAGGGGCCCTGGAAGATCTCTTAATGGATATAAGTGCTGTGCAGGGGGGAAAAGACTTGTCAGGTGATTCAGAATAAAAGTATTTTTAAGTTGAGAAGAGTGCAATTGTATTACCATTCCCACATTTAGAGATGAATAAAAAAGGCACAGAGAAAGGAAGTGGGCTGTTACTGGGCCTCCCATAACTACAGTCCAGCTCAGCTTCCTTATATAGGTTTCTTTTCACACACATGCTGTCAGGTTAGGTTTCTAAAACTCATGGTTTTTATTTATAGGTTAAGCAAACCCCAATTTTTCTAAATACTGAAGACGATGCTGGCCAGAACTTAATTTGGGTTATCACCATGCCTAGCAGTCCCTCCCTCCTGCCTTCCTGTCTGAGTCCCTTGAGGAACCTGGGTGGCCGCTTCATTTCTATAAACTTTCCCAACTTTCTTCTCCTTTTCCTCCCTCCTCCCTCCTCCCTTCCTCCCCTCCTTCCTTCCTACCTTCCTTCCTTCCTTCCTTCCTTCCTCCCTCCCTTCTTCCCTTTTTTTTGCCAACGTGTCAGTACAGCTGAGCCCCCCTGATCCCTGTTGGCTGCACAGACCCAGCTCCAGTGCTGTCCTTCTTTTACTGGGGAACTGATGTCAGCATGGCTGGATGACAGCCCAGCAACCGTTCTGTTACTAATGAATTGGCAGGGAGAACAAAACACTCTTCTGGAACAGTTTTGTCATCTATAGTTGGAGCACAGAAAACCTTGGGATTTGGAAAAGAACAAATGTCATTCGAGTTTGCTTATTTACCTTCAGATGTCAGGACCCCCGGTTCACGACGCCCTGAATGTTTGTCTGATTACAGAACTCCTGCAAATAACAAAAGGTTAAAGGAAAACTCCACCCTTGCAGCATTTCCCTACTCATTTTCCGCCCTCCAGGACTGGCTGGCAGGCTTGGGTCGGGAAAATTTTCATATTTATAGTCCCATAAATAGGGGGGCCAGACTTGGCAGCTTCAAAAGGGCTGAGACAATCTTGGAAAGCTGGGATTGAAAGAGCCCTTAAGGAGCATTAAGGCCAACATTCTTCTCTAAATATGAGAAGCTGAAGCCAGAGAGGTTGCCGGTGTTATGGGTTGAATTGAGTTTCCCCAAAATTCATTTATTAAAGCCTTTACACGCAAGATCTCAGAAAGTAATCTTATTTGGGATAAGGTCTTTACAGACATATAAGTTAAAGTGAGATAAGCGGGGTTGGGTATAAACCAATATGCATGGTGTACTTATAAGAAGGAGAAATTTGGACAGAGGCGCGTATACAGGGAGAATACTATATGAACGTGAAGGCAACCATCTGCAAACCAAGGAGAGGGGCAGGGAACAGATCCTTCCCTCACAGCCTTCAGAAGGAAACAACCTTGCCAACACTTTGATTTTGGATTTCTAGCCTCCAGAACTGTGAGACAATAAATTTTTGTTGTTTAAGCTCAGTTTGTGCTACTCTGTTACAGCAGCCCTAGCAAACTCTTACATCTGGAATCTCAGTTCAAGAATGGCCTCGCCAGTTAAATCTTCTGAATGCCTTGCCCAATGTTTCTTTTGTCACATTGCCACCTAGACTGGATGCATACTATGAAATTACTATTTACAGAAAACAAGAGCACTTTTCCAAAGGGACAATTTGTCTAAGAATTTGAAGAGCAATGCCTCTGATCTTCCATGCTGGAATCTCTATGTGTAAATAGAGGCAGGAAGATGCTCCCCACCTACCCCCATCTTATTCAGTTTAAAAAGCTGCTCCCATTTAATTCACTTCCTCAGAACCCAGGATATATAGGCTTTCTCTTTTTATACGATTGACCTCATTTTTAGTACTCGTCTCAATCTCTTTAAAAAATTACCTGGCCTTAAAAGAGCACAACTAGAAATATGAAAATTATGAAAGAAAAAAATCTCATTGGTAGGGCTTCCCTGGTGGCACAGTGGTTGAGAGTCCGCCTGCCGATGCAGGGGACACGGGTTCGTGCCCCGGTCCGGGAAGATCCCACATGCCACGGAGCGGCTGGGCCCGTGAGCCATGACCGCTGAGCCTGCGCATCCGGAGTCTGTGCTCCGCAACGGGAGAGGCCCCAACAGTGAGAGGCCCGTGTACTGCAAAAAAAAAAAAAAATCTCATTGGTAAAGGCAAATATACAGTAAAATCTCATTGGTAAAGGCAAATATACAGTAAACGTTGTAGATCAACAACATATAAAGCTTTTAGGAAGGTTAAAAGACAAAAGTAGTGTAATCATCCACATTCACAATAAGTGGTTATGGAATACACAAAATAAAAACATGCAAAATATGATGTCAAAAACATTAAATGCAGGGGGAGTAAAAATTCAGAGTTGTTAAAAATTTCAGGGTTGTTAAAATGTACGGCCTTTTTCTACATCTTATGTAATTCAGTTTGCCGATATTTTTTGGGGAGGATTTTGCCATCTATGTTCACAAGTGAGAGGGCCTATGAATTGCATTTCTTACACCAAAAAAAAATTACCTAGCCTTTCTCTTTTTGTGAGAATAGTCTCAGTTTAGCTACTATCATCTTCTATTTTGTCCAAAGTTGTGTTCCTTACTTGTTATTAATGGTACCTTTCGTTTCTATCAACTTATAATTATGAATGGGCTTGAATTTTATTTGTGTGCAGATAAACCATGGCACTTTATTACTGAAGGAACATATTTGAGGAATGGAGTGATAAGAATAATTTGCAATAAGTTTTCACAATAGATTGAAATTCTGTCCTCAAAGCAGTTAAAACAACATCATCAAGAACAAAAATAGCCTTTGCTATGATGGCAGGCTCTCTTCCAAAGTGAAGACCCCCAACAGGGGTATTAGGAGATCGGGGAATTGACTGAAAGCAAGAGAAGTCTCTCTTCTCTGCACGTCTCGGTGCTGAGAGAGGCTCAGGGGCAGTGAAACATTTGAACTAAGCTTAGGAACATCCCAGAGAAATCCTGGGGGCCAGGTGAAGAGCCCAAGGACAAGCATTGGGCTCAAGGGGCCAGGGATTTGCCAGCTGGCCCCAGAAGAACATTCTGTGAGAAATCTGTGCCTCTGCTATCACCCCAACACATGACCGTCAGGCTGGCCTGTGCTGCCAGGGACCAGCCACTACACTGACTTTACTACATGGCTAGTTGGTGTAAACCCCTGTGTTAGAAAGGGTGTACCCATGTGGGCTTGTGATCAGTGGCTCCCAGAGTTTAGGATTTCATGACACTGTCCCCTCACCTCCTGCCCAGTAAAAGAGGGACACTGGCAAATGGTTGGCAGCTTTTAATTCTGGCAGATAAGAATATTACTTAAAACATAGTATCTTCTACCAATATAATTTCGTAAAAACATGAACATTTAAACAATTATTTAAATTAAAAAAACAAAACCTAAGTACAGTTACAATCTTTCCATTGTAACAAAAGAATGTCGCCTGCCGTATCAGTAAACAAAGGATGTTTCGGCCGTCAAGCCATCAGCCATTGCAGCTGGTATGATAACTTGGTATGATATTTTCATAAGTTATAAAATAAAGGTAAATGAGATAAGAGTTTTCAGGTGAACTCTTTAGGAATAATTATGTTTTGGTATGTCTATCTAAAATAGTTTCTCCAGGTTTTTGGTAACTTGAAACTTTATTGCTAAATTAACTTAAATGAAGAGAATTCATATAATAGCCAGGTCATTTTGAATAAGATAAAATACTGGAACATTAATTGCTAAACAGGTCTGCTTTTGTCTTCTTATGAGAGGAAAACTAAAGATGTTTGGGGTTTATTAGACACATTTCTTGCACAACACTGAGAAAAGAAATTATGCTATCAGAAGAAGTATGTTTCTAGAGGTTATGAAATATTCCTAAATTTGCCAACCAGGAAATGCTGGTATGACCAACAGTTCACAATTACTTGCAGCTTGTCAGTTTTCACTAGAGATTAAAGTTTTTAAGGGTTAAAATTGTAATATGTAAATAAAGCTACTAGAAATAATAAGGGAAACATGTCAGTATGCAAGGAAAGTAAGATGTGTGTTTTCAACAAGAGAAGGTATGAAAAATGGAAATACATTTTCTTAAGGGGCAAGGGTGATTTTGTCCTACAGCTTGTTATCTCTAAATGGAACAGGAGAATAAGAGATAAACTAATACAGACACAGAAAGTTGTGGAAGGTTTGTAGAAAGGGAACTCTGAGAGAAGAGTTTTGTACATGGTAGGCTGGGATTGGGTTAAATATAATAGGTAAATAAATTTTTTTATTGAGGGTGGGCTGGTGCAGGACTGGAATTTGGTTCTCTCTCTGTTAAGAGAACGAAGTCTTCTTGGAATGTTGAGCTACTTTTAATAACAAACTGTGAATTTATTTGCCTTCTAAATGATCTGTATTTACCTTAAAAATCTTTTATTGTCACTTTGGTTGAACAAATAAGTATTGTTTCACAGCAACCTATGATCCTATTTAACCAAGTGTTTTAAAACTTTTTGACATCTTTCACAAACTTCCCCTAGTCAAATTCTAAATAAAGTTCATTTGACCTCCAGCTAACTTTGGGGTGCTTCAAAGGGCCCCTGAAACATCCCAAAGGGAGATATTAAATTAACTAGGTTTATTTATGTTAAATTACATGAGAAACATTGTCAAATAAGTGATGATAAAACCTTCTTAGGCTGGGATGAATGAGAGAGTAGCACTGACAGATATAGAGAAACATTGTCAAATAAGTGATGATAAAACCTTCTTAGGCTGGGATGAATGAGAGAGTAGCACTGACAGATATACACTACCATGTGTAAAATAGATAGCTAGTGGGAAGCTGCTGTATAGGACAGGGAGATCAGCTCAGTGCTTTGTGACCACCTAGGGGGGTGGGATAGGGAGGGTGGGAGGGAGGCTCAAGAGGGAGGGGATATATATATATACATATAGCTGATTCACTTTGTTGTACAGCAGAAACTAACACAACATTGTAAAGCAATTATAATCCAATAAAGATGTAAAAAAAAAACCTTCTTAGGTTAGATGACTTTAATATGTATATATTCCAAAATTTATATGGCATTCCTAAAAGTCTGATATGTCCTGGTATAAGGTTATCAGGCATAATTCTAGTTATTATCTTAAAATGTTGTATGTCACAGAAATATCCAAGTTCCTTATCAATTGCATTATAATCAACTCTTTAACCATGCCATTTAAAGTCTTTTGCTGTTTAAAAACAATCATTGTTTTACTCTGATGCTTTCATAAAATGAAGATCTTCAAGACAATTCATAAAAAGCACTTTTTAACAATTATAAGTTTCTGATAACTTTTAGATCATACCACTGAACTGGGTAAGAAATTAAAAACTCTAAGGGAAAACCTGATGATTTCATCCAGATCAACAGGAATTAATTACACAGGACTGAATGAACTGATAAATATGGTTTATAATTTTATGACTTTTAAAAAATATACTGGCTTTTACTCTTTGTTTTCTAGAAAATCTTTCCTCTTACACTAATTATGATCTACAACAAACTGATAAAGTATACTTTTGTAAAGAAGATGAAATATTTATCTTTTTCTCTCAACCTGATCCTTCCAGAATTTGGCTTCTCCACCTGGCTCCCCTGTGGACCTGATGGCTTATTGTGACCAGATTACAAATAGTGATACCAATCATTGTTTTAATGTGCTCTCTCTTGTTGTTTTCAAATTATTTATACCTTGTGGCTCTCTCTGTTGTACTATGACCTTATTAATGTTGCTAGTTGTATTACTTATATCCTGTCTGTTTTATAAGATTGTTGTCTCTTGCGTTACGAATGTGTAACCTGGCCTTCAACAAAATTAATGGCATCTCAAGATAGTTGATCATATATGTAGCTCTATATAGAATAATTGTCATAGTGCAATTCTAGGTATGAGAAAAAGCAACAAGGGAAAACATTTCCTCGATTATACTAAACTCATAAGCCAGGCGACCCAGAGAATTTTAGATTATCAACACAGTGAGTGGCCCAGAATTTTTGCCTGGTCTAGGAAGACTTCCTAGTGCCTTGGGACAAAATTGCTCATGAAATGCCTCCCAAATGTTGGTTGAATTTATGACCAAGATGAGGCCCTGTGGACAAAGAACGTTGCCTTATCAGCAAACAAAGGATGTTGTAGCCATCAAGCCATCAGTCACGGCAACTGCCTCCAGCAGTGCACCCCAAGAAAGATACTGGCCCTAGATAGTTAAGATGCAAATCAAAGGAATAATTTCATTAAGAAGCCCAGACTCTTGCATCTTCTCATACATAGAAAAGCACTAAATTCATTAACTTGAGATGTCTGTTTTTTCTTTAATTAACAGTAATCTTTTGGTGTTTGACTACCTGTTTTTTTTTTTGTTTTTTTTTTTTTCAAAAAACTCCTATATATCCTGGCTTCTCCCTTACTTCTTTAGAACAGTCCCTCAGAGCTATCTGAGAGCCCATCTCCTGGACTTACATCCTCAGTATGCCTGCTGAATAAAACATAATTCTCAGCTTTTAGGTTGTGCTTTTTTTTCAGATAACACCATCAAACGACGTTTGGCAATTCTGAAGTGACATATTATTTTGAAATAAGGATATATTTATAATTTTTTCAAATGGAAAAATCACAATGTAATATTTTACTTATCACTGCCACCTCTGGTACAGTTACTGGTGCTTGAGCCTGGACCTCTCTGCGGTCACAGCCTCTTATGGAGATTTTCTTAGCAAGCCCAGCACCCCCAATGTTTCAGCTAGATGGTGTCAGGTACGATAGGGGTTCCCTACCCTATCTTTCATAGCTCCCTTGTTTCTACAAAAACAGAAGAATCTTTGCATCTCTCTACCGAGTGAAGAATTACAATTCATTATTACTTATAGGTAGCTCCTTAAAGTGCTTTGTTAGCTAGTATCAGTGCTCAAAAAGATATGTCATCCCCCACTATAAAGGTGATGTCCCCTCCTGTCTTAGTTTGGGTTCTCTCAGAAGCAGATTCTGAAAAAAGGATTGGAGTGCAAGTCGGTTATTTGGAAGGGGATCTCGGTAGAGGAATGGGGATGTGAGACGGGGAGGGGAAGGCAGTTCATAGAGAGGAAGCATTCACAAGCCCATTGCCACTGGGGCAGCTGGGAGACTCCTTGAAAACTGCAGAGTACCCCTTGGAGTGTTGTACCATAATTCCCACCTGTTACTGGTTGAATGCTGCTCCTGAGGGCATGGATTGCCCAGCACTTGCCACTTGCCCTGTGCACAAGCCACGTGAGCTTCTGCAACCAGAGCAAAAGTCTTCAGGAAGAGTCACAGAAGCCAAGTGCTTTAATCATAGCAGGGAGTGCTAGAGAATGTGGGTAGGGCACCAAAGGAATCTGCTATCCCTACTTCGGCAACCTCTGAACTCTTGATATGAAATCATATCACAGACCCTGCCCTTTGATAGATAAAGCAGGAAGAATTATGACTCACCTCAGCCCTTAAAGGAAAAAGGAAGGGTCTTCTTCCCCAAAGAGCCACATCCTATTTTTCCCTGGGTGGCCAGACCACCTCCAATAACCCTTGTCTCGAATCTGTGTGTGAGACCACTGATGCACATCATGGTGATAAAATGTGTACACTCAAGACAAAAATCTTCCACTAATACCACGGGACTTTTACTAACAATGACCTAGACTAGAGATGGCAAACTGATTCCACCTGTGGGTCAACACTTATCAATTGGTGTTGGCTGCCAGAGCACTGTGTTGAAAAGAATTCTGAAGCATGGAGAGAAAGAGTGGGTTATGGATTAGGGCAGCTGGGTACATATACATAAGGGGTACCAAAAAAAATCACTGAAAAACTTCAAAATCCTTTCAGGAATGTACTATATGTGTACCTATGCTACCGGAAGGAACATTTTCATAAGATCCTTGGAGGTTGTATGTGGATGAAGCACGCAATGGAACCCTCAGAAGGCAGCATGCTCTAGCTACATCTAGAGCTGGGGCTGGGTGGAGGATAGACAGACAGTCCAGGTTTTATTGTTGACATGGTAGACAAAATTACATTTAAAAGTCTCTTAAAATGTCCTAAAGTTGCTAGTACCTGGGCCCTCAGAAGCTTAAAAGCCTGTACAGTTAAACCCCCAAATGCATACATGATGCAACCGTTCTACATGGTCCCTAACTGGCCTTCTAAGGTATCCACGGGGGTCAGGTCTGGCAAGCTGACGGCTTTTATTTTGTTGAGTGGATTGTGTAACCTGGTGGCTGCCTTTAGCTGCCTTCCTTTCTCTTCCCACACCTAGCGCTCCGCTCCTCCTCTCATACTCAATATTGACAAAATGAGGAAGTTAGGCCCCCATCTCACATAACACAGGAAATCACATTTCAGATAGATCAATGAGCTAAATGTAAAAGACCAAAATTATTTTAAAAACTTAAATTCCCTGGTCGTCCGGTAGTTAGGATTCACTGCTTTTACTGCCATGGCCCGGGTTCAGTCCCTGGTCAGGGAACTGAGATCCTGCAAGCTTCGTGGCATGACCAAAAAAAAAAACCAAACAAAAAAAAACTTAAAAGTTTGATAATATCCAGTGTTGGCAAGGATGTGCAGCCATGTGTACAATTTCCTAAGAGGACTATTTCTACTAAAAGTTTTACTTCGTTTCTGGTTATCTATCCTGTAAAAATACTAAGTAAATACTAAGACACCTGTACAAGGTTATTCATTGCAGTATTGTTTATAATAGTGGAAAAAAATTGGAAATAACCAAAATATTCCTCAAAGAAATATGGCTAAATAAATTAAGATGCATCCTTATAGAATGTTGCACAGCTTTTTTTTTTTTTTTTTTTTTTTTTAATAAGGTAGGGCTTCCCTGGTGGCGCAGTGGTTGAGAGTCCACCTGCCGATGCAGGGGACACAGGTTCGTGCCTCGGTCCGGGAAGATCCCACATGCCGCGGAACAGCTGGGCCCGTGAGCCATGGCCGCTGAGCCTGCGCTCCGCAATGGGAGAGGCCACAACAGTGAGAGGCCCGCGTACTGCAAAAATAAAAATAAAAAATAAAAATAAGGTAAATGTATACACAATGACAGGGAAATAGCTCTAAGACATGTCAAAACTTACTTGAATTCAATTTATTCATCTGTAAGGTGGAGAGGGTTGGACTAAAAAAATCTCTTAGAGTCCTTCTAACTTCACTCTATGAAAAGGGAAGTATATCATATGGCTCAAGAATTTTGTGCTCCTAAAAATAGAATTGTCCCCTTTTCAACTTTTTCCCTGGGAAAATCTAATATTCACAAAACCCGTAACTCCCTCTCTACTTTTTCTCCTTTCTCAAGGTTAAATCTTTCTTTCTCAATTCAGATGATCAAGGTATCTTGGAACCTAAAAGTAAATAATAAAACTCTGAGAGTAAATACGTTCAAACAGCTTTACTAAGCGAAAAACCCCTGAATACATGGGTTTCATAGACAATACACTCCAGGGCCAGCAATTAAACGGATCACTCTACATCCTCTGGGTAATATTGGTGACATTGATCAGCAATGGCCTGCTTGGCCAGAAGAGGGCTGTTTTTTCTGTTGTTGTTATTTTTAAAAGGCTAGGTTTCTTTTTTTTTTTTTTTTAATATTTATTTAGGCTGTGCCAGGTCTTAGTTGCAGCATGCATGCTGAGATCTAGTTCCCCAACCAGGGATTGAACCCAAGCCCCCTGCATTGGGAGCTTGGAGTCTTACCCACCAGACCACCAGGCAAGTCCTGAGGGCTGCATTTATATGAGGAGAGGCCTCATAACCAATGACTGGGGTGTCCTGGAGAAAACTGGTTCCAACTAGAGGGGACTCCAAATTTACATGTGTCAAAAACAATCTCCTAGGAACTGATAAAATGGAAAGGATTTAATTTTAAACAAACAGGAAAGATAACCTAAGGAAGCAGAAGTTTCATTCCATTTTGACTAGATTTCCATAACCACTTGAGAACCTAGAGTTCCTCTGTTGCCCTGGTAGGGAATTTGCTTAACCTTTCTGGGCCCCAGCTTCCCCCTATGGAAAGCAGTTATGGGACTTCTGACTCATCTTTCAGGATCATTTTGAAGAAAGGTGAATATTAGAAAAGCCATCTGAAAAAAGAAGAGAACACATCAATCACTGAGGGAAAACCAGGACATAGGGCATAACAAACAATAAATTATCTACTGCCTAAGAAGGTCCTGGAACCAATATAGACAATTATTTTGGTTCTTATTTACAGCCAGAGAGGCCTCTGAAGCTCATTACAGTCTGGAATTACTTCATACTCTGGGCTGGAAATTTCAAAGGAAAATTTCAAGAAATTCTAAAGGAAACTTCCAAATCCACTAGCTGGTTTGCTCTTCACTAGATGTTAACTGGATTATTTACTTTTAAAAGTCAGGCTGACTTTTGCACTGACTGAGCCAAATTTTGCATCTATCTCTGAGCAGCTCTTGCTGTTGTCAGTGTAGCTTCCACGTGTGGACAGGAGAAGAAAATACGGGCCATTGTCCTACCAGATGCAAATTATGGTCCCGATTCAACAAAAAACATCTGTCCTCCACACAGGGAAAATAAGAACAGACTCTGAAGCCAGACTGATCTTTTGTGACATGGCATCCTGCTCTTGTAGAAATTCACATTGTGGTTTGTGATTAGCAAGCAAAAAAAAAAGATTCTGAAATTCACATGATTTGTAATTTTTCTCAGTTTTGAGGCCTGTGTTAATGATAAAAACTATTAAATTTTAATTAGAATAAACTGATAGTTTTTTGAAAGAGAGAAAGAATTTTGAAAGAAGAAATTATTTGTCTGACATAGCTATACATAACAAAGTTGATGCTATATTCCATCATTCTCTCTGGGCCTTTGAGAAACCAATACCCAATAAAAAGCAGTATCGGTAATATAACGGGTTTCATAATTTTCTGTAGTCACTGACGATTCTTTCATTGAAGGTATGAATGACTGAGATTAAGTGTTGGTGGACTTCATATAGATCACACCCCTCAAGTTAATCAAATATATTTGATCCCTACCTACCTATAATAGAATAATACTATAATATTAATCTTACAGTTCTCAATTCTTTGTACTCCTACCCCTCTCCCATCATTTCAGCAGCAGTGAGGGCTTTTTTTTTTTTTTTTTTTTTTTAAGCCTAGAGCTTTAGACAGCTCTGGGATATTTATTTATTAAAAAAATGGTTTTTCTTGGCTGCATTGGGTCTTAGCTGCGGCACATGGGATCTTCGTTGAGGCATGTGGGATCTTCGGTTGTGGCGCGAGGGCTCTTCGTTGTGGTGCATGGGCTTCTCTCTAGTCGTGGCTCGTGGGTTTTCTCTTTTCTAGTCGTGGCGTGCAGGCTCCAGGGTGCATGGGCTCTGTAGTTTGCGGCACACAGACTCTCTCATTGAGGCGTGAGAGCTCAGTAGTTGTGGCGCGCGGGCTTAGTTGCTCTGCGGCATGTGGGATCTTAGTTCCCCGACCAGGGATCGAACCCTAGTCCCCTTCACTGGAAGGCGGATTCTTGACTACTGGACCACCAGGGAAGTCCCAGGGCTTTTGTTTTGTACTGCTCCTAAGGTAGGGTCTAAACAGCTAAAATGCAGAGAGAGAAACTGATTCAATGCCTAGCTTTGAGTTTTAAAATCTTGGCTTTGATGATCAAGAGCAAATATGGAGTGTGCCCAACTAGAGTACCCTAGTCAGTAATGAGCACTGATTTTTTTTTCTTTTTCTTAATAGTAGTTGTTAGGAAATGGTTTTTATTATTTTATGACTGTATTTGTACTTCCTCTTTTGTGAATTGTCTGTTTTTATGTTCTTCCCATTTTTGAACTGGAATCTTAGATTTCTCCCCCTTATTTACTTTCACATTGATATGCCATATATGTAGCCAATATTTTTTTTGATCTGTAGAGCTTAACAGTTTTATGTAATCAAATCTACACCTTTTTTTCCAGATGATTTCCTCCATGGCTCGTAAACTTAAGATAGTTTTTATCCACACACAGCCAAGAGAAGCATTCACTCATACTTTCTTCTATTTTGTTTGTAGTTTGATTTGTTACAACAAATTATTCTACCAGGTATCTTGTTCATTCCATCAACAAGTATTTCCTGAGCATCCATCTGCCCTATGACAAAGTAACAGGTGTTAAGGTTAAAGCAGTAACCAAAACACTTAGAGAGTAACAACTGGCAATTTCCAAACTGTTGTGTAGTGCTGGGGAAATAGGTTTGGCTGCTTTTGGTACAGTATTGAGCCCAGTGAAGTCGGTCAGGGTTGAGAACTACTGGAACCTCTGCAAACCTTAGCTTTTTTTTCTGCAGAGAACCCCCTGGAGTTAACTTGATAAACTAACACAATTCCTGCAGCAGTCTAAATCTGATTAACCATAGAGCATTAATATGCTCCAGGTACTAGACAAAAGGTCATCAGAAACAAAGGAACCAAGAGGACTACTTGAGAAGGACTTAGAGAAACAACAAAATACACATTCACCAAGATTTCGAATCAGGACTCAGAGTAGCAAGGCTGTCGGAGATGATTTAGACTTGGTCTTTGCATAATACACAATTA
Source organism: Hyperoodon ampullatus (assembly GCF_949752795.1). NCBI lineage: Eukaryota > Metazoa > Chordata > Mammalia > Artiodactyla > Ziphiidae > Hyperoodon > Hyperoodon ampullatus. The sequence continues at coordinate 133,090,229 of NC_136917.1, read as the reverse complement.
AAGAAAACCTTTAGAACAACCTGTTAATGTGAAAAAAAGAGAACAAACTCAACTGTAATTAAAGACAGCCTCTGAGTGTTTCACCAGCATCAGGTTAAGTTTGTCATTCAAACTGTGACCTGGGAGATGCTGGGCCCAATGGATAGGATTAGAACTGCTTTGTGAGGGCACTGTTTGCTGCTGGGCCTTGAGCAATGGCCTGACCAGAGGATCCCTTTCTGCATCTCACTCCTGGCCCCAGGACTGGCTTGTCCCTGCAAGCTGTCCCAGTTGGGCCTCATCTCTGTGTTTCAGAGCTGCTTTCTGCTGGACCTGCTATCACATGACACGCTATCTCCTAACACAGCACACCCAGCATCGCCACTGGACATTCAACCTTAAGAAATTCCTGGAAAACTGATAAGGAAGGGAGGGGGAAACTCTTTGCAACCTGCTGCTGTGATTTGAAAGTTGGTGAGTATGATGGCTAATTTTGTGTCATATTGGCTAGGCTGTGGTTTCAGATTATTTGGTCAAACATGGCTGGATGTTGCTCTGAAGTTCCTTTTAAGATGAGATAAACACTGAAATCAGTAGACTCTGAGCAAAGGAGATCACTCTCCATAATGTGGGTGGGCCTCGTCCAATCAGTTGAAGACCTTAAGAGAAAGACTGACATCCCCTGAGGAAGAGGGAATTCTGCCTGTAACATCAGCTCTTTCCTGGGTCTCTAGCTTGCCAGCCTGCCCTGCGGATTTTGGACTTACCAGCCTCTACAATCACGTGAATCAATTCTTTAAGATACCTTCCTATCCATTTATTTATCTATCTATCAATCATCATCATCATCTATCTACCTGTCTCCTATTGGTTCTATTTTTCTGAGAACCCTGACTACTACAGTGAGTAAAGGGCTCAAGTAACCCTACTTTGGGCTTAGACTGAGGAAAGAGCTGAGGGGTAAGATATCTCCTTTACTTTTTATTTGTATACATATAACATAATGATGGTTTTGCCAGAAAAGTCAGAACTAGGACTAAATAGTCCTGATTTGTATGATGTAATTAAATGCATCAATATTTTGCTTCTATGATTTCCAGATGTTTTATCACCCACACTCACTTGAAAACCATTCAACTGACTGTACAAGATTTCTTTTCCCAACCCACTGCCATGCTTCTCTTCTTAAGCTGTACAGCCCCTCAATAGGAGGAGTCTGGCCAATTCCACGAAGTGTTTTTAGGAATGTAATGATATAATCCCCAGACTGAGCATTTGTACAGTGTATCACAGCTTAATAAGGTGTTTTTACATAGTGTTATATATTCTTCTAAATAATTATATAAATTAGGTAAAAGAGGTATAATTATTCTAACTACCTCCATTGTGGCAAAGAGGAAACTGAAGGCCAAGAAGTGTGAACGTGCCATAAAGCTAGTCTATTCAGTGATTCTATGGCAAAGCCAGGATTAGAAATCCGTTCTCCCATGCCCTCACATAGCACTTTTTCTTACCACCCAAACATGTATCTGACCAGGTAAGCAAACTCTTTGCCAGATTAGAGTGCCAGCTCAGCATCCTAAAAAGGAAATTTACTGTCAGTGGTTTTTGACAATGAGATGAGAGGAAAGGAAGCTGGGGCAGTGGGAACCAGGCTTAGCTAGGGCTGAGGGTAGCTGGAGAGCTGGAAGTTCAGGGAGTAACTGGTGAGTCATTTCCATTTTCTACAAAATGAATTTCTAAAGTGTATCAAGGGACTCAAGGCTTTTATTCCTCCTTTCTGCAACTTGTCAAAATAAGTTTAATTCAAATGGACCCTATTCTGGAAAGCAATTCCTAATTACCAAGTCAAAATTAATCACTAACTCTTCTGTGTGCTCATTCACATCTTTTATTACAGGACTAATCATATATTAGACAGGCATATCTCCTTAATTAGACCGAGTGCCTTAAGAGCAAGGACTGGGTCTTTCTCTGTGCACTCATTCAACTAAGATTGCAGGCACCTCTTCTATTGCAGACAATGTGCTAGAAGCAGTGGGTACAAAGGTGAACTTCCTCCTCTGGATGGTGAAATATACACAGCCAGTAATTACAATACAATGTGATAAATGCTACAATAAAAGCATGTGTGAAGTGGACAGCACAGAAAAGGGGGCACCTAAACTATTTGGGAGGCAGTTAAGGCTGATTTCCAAGCAACATCCTGAAAGACAAACATCTGTCAAGTGTACAAAAGGAAAAGGGCACGTCAGGCTCAGGGCACAGCATGTACAAAAGCAGATTGAATAAGAGAGAATTAGTAGTTTTGTATGAACTGGTGTGAGGTTTGAAAGGTATAAAGATTGTAATAAAAAGCCTTGGTTACCATGCTAAAGCATTTCTATTTTATTCTCTAGGTTGGTCCTTCCCAACCTGCAGACCACAGAGTTGTTTCAAAGTTTATAATGTAGACTAAATAAATAGGTCTAAAAGGTGTGTGTGTGTGTGTGTGTGTGCAGGGGGGTGGGGGGCGCTTGTTTAAATGTTTGTAGATACTTTAATAATATATTCAAAGCTATGTATAAGTGGTATAGAAGTTATAGTAGCTTTTGGTCATTATTTTTATAAATCGATAAATACTAAAAACAGAACTACTATTGTGTGAGGGTCCAAAGGATTTTGTTATATCATCAAAAGGGATCCTTATAGTTAAAAGTCATGAGAAGTCAGTGAAAGATATTTTCTTTTTTAAGAAAAAAAACTTTTATTGCTTTTTTTCATAAAACATGACACATTTAAAAACTAGAAAATAGATAAACAAATGAGAAAAGAAACACCCAATAGTCCTAATACCCAGAGATGCCCAATATTCATGTTATATAAACTTCCAAATATATACATATATATACACAAATGTTTTAAATACTACACATAATTGTACTCTCTCTTCACTTATATTTATAAACATCTTTTTGACAATTACATATAGGCATCTGCATCATCATTTTAAATAGCTAAACAGTATTCTACTGATGGGTATTCTATAATTTATCTCCTATTGTTGGACATTTAGGTTGTTTGTAATTTTTCCATTACAAATAGTAAAGAGATAAATACCTCTTTGTGTTTATATATCCACACCTCCCAATTAGGACATATATCTGGAAGTGAGTCAAAGTATATGAGCATTTCGAGGCTTTGACGCATATTGTCAAATTACCTTCAGAAAGTTTACACCCACTTTTACCCCAACCACTTGTGTATGAGTGTTCATTCCCATACCTTTGTCACTGTAAAATAATAATAATAATAGTTATTATTATTTTAGTATTCAACAAGTAGAAAACATTTTAAATTACTTTTCTACTGAGGTTGAACTTTAAAACTGCTTCAAGGGATAATTTACACTTCCTAAAATTCAATGTAAGTGTACAATTCAATGATTTTAGTAATTATATAGTTGTGCAACTATTACCACAATCCACTTTTAGAACATTTCTATCACCCTAGAAAATCTTTCACATAGCCATATACAGTGAATCCCTGCTCCCACCCCCAGACACAGGGAACTACTATTTTGCTTTCTGTTCCTATAAATTTGCCCTTTCTAGACATTTCATATAAATGGAACTGTTAGTCTTTTGCATCTAGCTTCCTTCACTTTCATGTTTTTGAGGTTTATTCATTAGCACAGATCAGTATTTCGACTCTGAACTTTTTAAATCTTCATGTTAACTTGCAGTTGTTCCTCTGAGAGCTGTCTGTTACCAAGGCCCTTGCCCATGTTTCTATTGAGGCACTGAAGGATTTTACAGAGGAGGGATATAATCAGGGTCATGTTACATTAAGAGAATTCTAGCAGCACTGGGAAGGATAACTCTATATTTGCATTTCCAATTCTAGGACAATCATCAATACGTTTACTGCATTGAATTATGCTTTATCTACCTACAGTAAAGAACTATAATATGAGCTACAAAGAACTATAAAATTATAAAAGGTATAATTATTTGAAGAGTTTCCTCTCCTTAAGGAGTGTCATAAAGTCCTAATTTAGTCTCTAAAAAAAGAGACTTAATTGTGCAAAGTTGATTTTACTTTATTGTAGTGAAAATAGGTCCCTTCTGGGACAAAGTGAAGTATGAATAAATAAATGTTACCTTATTCTAATGTTGCTCTTGGCGGCTTGTTTTCTGCATCAAGAGCCCTTAAAATATTCCTCATCTCTAAGATTCACTGAATAGGTATTTGACAAACAGTATCTTTGAACTCTATTAATAATTTCTATAAAGTTAAAAGGAAACCCCCCTGCTGCAAAACCCATTCCCAAGTAAAACCTCTCTAATCTAAAAAAGAAAAATGTCCTATTGTGATCCCATATTAACCATTACTGAATTTGTATCCCATGCTATTTTGCTAAATCCAATTAGACTCTTTGAGAAGTAAAGGCTCAGATCTAGTAAAAGTCACAGTTCTTAAAGGTAGCAGAGGCACTCAAAACTTGACATATCCGAGTGCTGAAACTTTTCTTCATTACACCTCCTTCAGTCTTCTAAATCCCGTCCCCAGAGCTGTGTGGATGATTTACCTTAAAGCTAAAAAACGTTAAAGCAAGGGATCCTCACTTGTAAGGGGTTCTTCCTAATTTTGTATGTTTTTCCTTAAGAGGGAAGAACAAATTATATAACTTCAGGCCCCACTAAACCTGGACCTGCCCTGTAACCAATGACCTCTATCCCCCATCCCAAAGGTTCTTTGTAAGTTGGTCCTTTACTTCATGGCTTGAGTATAGATAAATTTCTACAAGCCTTCTTTTAATACAGACATCCTTTTAGAAAGTTTGTCATGCAGATAAAGTAACAACATAAATGATTCACCTAGAATCTCATCACTTCAACAGGTAACCCACATTTATTCTTCAGTGGCCCCTTCCAGTTTTTGTCCACATGTCTACATAACTTTGTGTGATTATAATTAAAGTTTTATCTTGGAAAATGACCAGCTGCCGGAGTTCAGAGGGTGGGCAAGGATGCTGACTGTCAGGGCCACATCCACCTTGTTCACCACTGGATGCTCTGTGCTTAGCAGAGTCTGGCATCCGGTTAGTACTTAAATATTGGCCGAATGGGCTGAGAGACTAATTCTGAACCTGAATGGCCCAATTTTTTTTTGGGGGGGGGGGTATTGAACCCCAAGTAGAAACGAAAAACTCTTAAAAAGTAGCAATTACTGTTTTCCATTAAAGTGGAATCCTGCCTCATTAACTGATTGATCAAATAAGTGTATATTAAGTGTCTGTTAAAACCAAACACAGTTGGATTACTTGGGATATCAAGAGAGACCCAAAGGAGGAAAAATCTGCAGAGTGTGCTCTTTCTAATCCCCATCCCAGCCCTGTACTTTATGGCCTGAGATGAATAAGGAGAATGGAGGAATTTTTAATTTTTTAAAAAGACATAGCCTTATTTTATCTTTGCAGAAGAGTTGAGAAATATAAAAACAAAAAATGACATTGGGGAAAAAAAGGAATTTTACTTAAGGCAGGCAGAAGATTAGAGCTCTCTATTGCCTTAAATGGCTCTGTAAGATTATGATACTAAGCTCTTTGCCAGAAACTGGGCTACGCTTATCTGAAGTGCCACATTCATTCTGAAATGCTCTTAGAGGGAGAAGTCACACAGTTTATTGTCCAAAAGGGATGATCATTTTAGGTTTTGGTTAACATACAAAGGATATACCTTTTTTTTTTTAGGATCTAGAACATGAGGGAGGGCATGTGAGACATGCGTCGGTCACTTGAGTGACCTGATGTGACACACACAGAGTCACTTGAGAAGTCTGACCCTGCAAAAGACTGTCTCCTTCTACCCTGGGGTCAGTGCTACTAGGCAATGGCATTTCCTGGCAAAGTTCAATTAAACAAAATCCCAGAGTCGTTTTTCTTCAAAATAATTTTGATTTAATTTCTTCTTTTATATAAAAAGACAACAAATTACATTTCAGAGAATAGTGTTTAGGTTATGAGGTTCCCGTCAGAGCTGTTTTGCAATACATGTTTACATAATCTGAAGTGAAGTCGGCAGTCGACTGTGAAACTGGGGCCAGCCAGGCTGCCTTGTGAGCGTTCCATTTTGGACAACAAACTAATGTAACATTCTATTGTTTAGGTGTCAGCTAGATTTGGATTTTCTTTTGGACGTTCGAATTGGGATGAGAAAACAAACCACCACCACGACCAGATTCTAAAAAGCAACAGGTCACTGCTTTGTAAAGAAAACAAGCAGCATCAATATTTTCTGCTCTAATCAATGAGCCCAAACATTTGACATTTTGAATGCAAATAAGTCAAATTTTTGGAGAGAAAATCTTATAGAATCTTTCTGTTTGTACTGCCCAATGTGTTACTGATTATTTCCCCTATTGACCAATTGCACTTTGCTGTCCAAGATTCACAGAAGTGAGTCTTGCAGTGTTAAAATGCAAAGAGAACAATAAACAGTATACAGAAGCAGTTAAATACTTCTTATAAAACTTAGCTTAGAGAAAATTTGCCAAAGTAAAAGCAATTACACTTTAGAAGATCCCACTTGACGGTGAATGTATCAAACACCTAAAATTTTGGACAGTTATTAGAAGGCTGAAAATGTGTCCTTGCAGCTTTACCACTCAGCTTCCTTTACCTGCCCTCCCTGAGGATCCCAACTGGAAGGCATCTGTTTCTCTTTGTCTGAAAGTGCCTTGCATTATAGTTATCTGTAGGCATAGTTCCTTTACTAGACCACAAGTTCCTTTAGGATATGAGTGATGTCTTATACATATTTGCCTTCTCCAAAGTACCGAACATGGCAGTGCTGGGGCTCAGGACAGGCTGCCCCAAGATATGCCACAGTGGCATAGTGATTATTTTGAATTAAAGTTACTTGAGAAACAGCTGGTGGAAACAAAAGATATAAAAAACACTCTGACTTCCCCCTGCCCCATGAAAGCGAGAAATAAATCTCCCAGGTGAAGGTATCCTCCCTATACCAGGAGGCTACAAAGCGTCCTTATCACCCGAGTTAGGGAACTCAAAGGCTTAGAAAGCTATACTATAAACAAATGTTGTTACTTCTTCATCAGTTTGCTCCCTAGCATAACTTAAATCTTCACAAATCTTTCTTTGTCTAAAAATGATATATGAACAGCTTGCTTTGGTCACTTCGGGGGTCCCATTTCTATGAGAATTCTACACATGCAAATTAAATTGTTTTGTTTTGCTTCTTTCTCCTGTTAATGTCTTGGGTCAATTTAATTATTAGACCAGCCAAAAGAACTCAAGAGGGATGGGGGGAAATTTCCCCCTCCCTGACAGTAGTTATTCAATTATTTATGGAAATGAGTAAGTCAAAATACAGATAAGAAAATTCTCCTAATGAACTCCAAGTAGAAACCAAAAACTCTTCTGCCTCTACATTTAGTGGCTGTATTATATTTGCAAAATATATTTAGCGTAAATGAAGTGAATATTTCCCTCTAATACAGTCCCTTTTTGTGGGTAAACTTATTCTTTATTCCAATACATTTTTCGGGTGTGATGATGAAACTGATTTTGGATGATCATCCATAGGTGTCAAATGTCAAAGCATATTTCTTTGTCTTTCTGGCACAGTATTAGCATACCACATATTCATCCAGAGCCTTTCCAAGGAAGAGCTCTCTAAACAAGCTATTTTAAATTTTATAACGTCCTCAGTTATGTGTTAAATTCAAAGAAATTAAGATTAACCACATTAGAGCAAAAAGTGAAAGAAATTTAATTAGAAAATTCAAAGAGATGACAGCAGAGAAAGTCTAAAATTAATTGTAATATGATCAGAATGAGATCTCATCTCATCATTCTAATTTGTGAGCCAGGACACACATACACAAAGAGTTTTCCAGCCAAGCTAATTAATAGGCCAAAGGAGCTGGTTTTGTGAAGAAAAACCTAAGGAGGCAAAGTCATTCAGCAAAAGTCTAACGTAGGATTTTGGAAATTCTAAATCAGCAAGTCTCTTAAAGAAAACATAAAGCAGATATCACGTTGCTTTTTAGTTTAATCAATAATGCATTCATATTCACTTTGATTATTAAATGCGCAAAAATAAATGACTTTTCTATGTGTTAAAACATTCAAGTATATCACTGAAAAAAGGCAATGCAACTTTGTCTCTGAAGTTTTTAAAGACAAGGGAGGCAACTAGAGATAAACAAGGATTAAGCCTGGAAGGTCTCTCAAGGTCTGGCTTTTTATTCCTATGTCTCTAACTGAACAAAACTCTCAAGTCATAAAGATGCAGAGGCACAGAGACACATTTTCTCCACGCCTTATATTCCTGTTCTAAGAGAGGTTAACACAGGGATCCAGGCACGTAATGCAGAATTTTCTAATTACCTAACTTCTACCAGCAGTTTCTGCTAACAACAACAACAAACAACTTCAGAGAGACTGTCTCCCTCAATAAACGTAACTAAGTTCAAGTGCATATTAAGGTTTGTAGAGATGAAATGACATAACTTGAAGACTGACTTGAAAATGTTTCAGTGGAAAAGAAAAAAAGGGGGATAGGTGAGCGATGTGGCAAAGTCTTATAATTACTAAATGTAGGGGATGGGTATGGGGTATTTATCATATTTTTTTCTACTTTTGTGTATGCTTGAGAATTTTCATAATGAGACTTTTTAAAAAAAGAGCTTTAGGCAATACAGTTCATCAGTATAGGTATGGGTCTATGGACTAGATAGAAAGCTCTGCTAAAAAGAAGAACGGCTGGTCTTGCATCTGGGGCTCTTTACCAGGTTTAAAAAAACATTTCACCTGTCTTTCTTAAAGGAAGGAAAATAACACAAATCTACACATTATCTTGGGATGTGTATTAACACAATACACCGTTTAATGTTACCATAAAATTAGAGAAATCTAACTTTTCCAGCTGAACATGGAGGCTATATTACATGAAAGACATGGATTTAGATTTTGGTTTAGCTTTTAGTTTGAAAGAAAAAGAGGAGAGTGTTAATCAAAGAATTCAGATTCCCTAATCCTTTTCTCAGATCCAAGTAGTTTTTCTTTTGGGGATTTAACCTCTACCCTGACAGTTACAGAAGTAAGTTGAGGGGGTCTCCTTCTGGAGGTTATACTTTGAACAGAAGTAATCCTTTCTTGTGTTGAAGAAATCACTTTCACCCCCAGCAGAGAATACACTTTTAAGGAGGCCTCACTCTTTCTGGCCCCTCTCTATTCCCTTAACGCCTCATATATCCCTCTCTTCCACGCTTCCTATATTCTTCCCCACTGGTCCTGTCATCACATCCTATGCAATCCTCAGAGGTCCAAAAAGCCAAAGAGCCCCCTGGGTCTATGAGGACAATACTTGTTCCTATGAAAAATGTGGCTTGGGGAACTGGAACTGGATTAGAAACAAAAGAGGAGTCAGATAGCAACAAATTCTCTCCTAGTTCCTTTATTTTACATGAGTTTCATGACCATGGGGCCTGTTCTGACATTGCTTTTTTGTTTTTTCCTTCTTTCTTTTTTAAAACAGAGATTAAGGGCTCACGTAAGAATTCACTCTACCAACACTGATGTCATGGACACTTCTTTTTTAAAATGAGGTATTTGGTTTACTGTCTAAAACAGTAAAGGTTTGGGCAAACTGCAGAAATGATATAGCAAGTAATAAAATAAAAGTGAATAACTGAAACATAAAACAGAAATGGGATCTGGCAATATAGTTGCTCTGACACTCTGAGAATCATTATTGTAGCCAAAATAAACCCACCCACCCTACATCTCTAAAAGCAAAACCCAGCATGATTTTTCCTAGGGGCATATATTTCTATTCAGAAAAGACAGTGAGAATGAAGAGATGAGTGAATATGAAAAAGGGAAAGAGATTAAGACCACTCTTACTGCCCTTTTCCCCATTCTAACAAGAATTACTTATTAATGGACCACTATTTCCCTTGGTTTCAAATTACCTTAGGAAAACATTAATAATTACAGCAACAACAGCATTTACAAGTGAGTTTATGTGGAACTGTTGTCAGAGTTCAAAACACCATGAAAGATCTGGAGAACACAGGTGACTATTTCACATAAAAAACTGAACAATTAGGTTAGCCAGGCCCAAAATAATGATGAAAATGTGAAAGATTAACTTAGGCCATGTTAGACGCTCTTCTTGGTAGAGGGAAATTATATAGATGAGAGATGGATATATGAATACAAAGGCCAGGCCACATGCTGCTCCTGAATATCTGCAAAATAAAAGCTTTTGGGTTAATATTCATCCTGCGTTTTTCTGATTTACAATTATGGTAAATATAGTACAATTTAAATCCTCCTCAGTCTGATATTACAATACAATTGTTTTTGATTCATTTGTTGTTGACATAAAGCATTTGAGTTTAAAACTTATTTCACTTGCTAAGTTAATATAAAATATTATTTCCTGTTCATCTTTACAGCATCTGCTTGACAAAGAGTTTTTTATTCATCTCTCAAATCTCCCTAGTTCCTCTGTATCTCAGTGATTATCGCTACTTCCTCAGAAACATCTGGAGATAGGCTTCCTACCTTTGATCTTTTATAAACTAATTATAAATTCTGAGTTGTTGAAGGACTGCTAGCATCTGCTTAAGACTGAGAGTGCCTCCTTGGCATTCAGCATAATTATCAAAGATAGTAACAAAAATACCTAAACACATGACAGAGGAATCTATACTTTCTTCTCTCCTTCCCTACACTTAGTTTTCTTGAAAACAGGTTAATGGGAACTTGTAAATCCATTATATTCAATAAGCATCAGGCTAAACATCTCCCCTTTTGTTTCTTGCTACTTTCTTAGGTAAGGGTCTTCCAAAAAGTGACTCAGTACTGCTTTCTACCCGTCAAGGAAATCAGATCATTCGAAATTTCAGTTTTCTGTGAGAATCTGAGGTCACTAATATATTCCCAATCTACTCAACCTATCACAATGTATTTGGAGAAAGGATATTAAGGAAAGAGCCATCTGGGATCTAAACTCTTACTTTATGACTACAATCGACTCTGAAATATATTCTTGAGTAGAAATGGATTAAGAAAGTTAGGACATAGCCTTGACATATTAGAGACATTTGAGGTACCCCAGGAAGTTATATATTATATATTAAAAACAACTTTATTTTGGATAAAGAAAAAGGAATACAGTAGAAAATTGTGAGAAAAAGAAAAAAGAGAAGGGGAAAGGTACATAAGGCTAAGGGAAAATGGGGCTTCTAGAGTCAGGAATAAGCAGAAATGGAAGATAATGAGCACCTTAACTGATACCAGGGAACTACATTTGAATGTTACCGGTTTTAAATACTCACAGGAATTTTATACAATTATATCAAAACAACAACTACAACAACAACAACAGGAAAAGCATAAAAATAAAGACCAATATATGAAGGGGCAAAGTTCCCTTACAGGCAGTACCTTATGATTCCTCCTATGTTTGGGTAGAAACAGGCCATGAGCACGCCAGCTCCCACAATAATTAGATTAAGAATCAACACGTGGAAAGTGCTAAAAGTTGAGAAAAGAGTTTGGAGGAAGAAAAAATATAAAAACAGGCCAATTATAACAATTAATATGAGAATAAAATTCATTATTATCATCTTTAAAATGAGAATGTCTTAAACTTGACAATAAAATTACAGCATAAATAGAAGGCAACAATAGTACTCAATACTGGTGATGGGACAGTGATACTGGCCCTTTTGTGCGATTATATAAATAGGTTAAATTTTGTAGGAGCAAACTGGTAGTGTGCATCAAGGTTCACATTCTTTGACACATAATTCCATTTGGGTGGAAAATCATAAGAAAATAATTGAAAAAGCTATTAACATAAAGATATTTGTGAAAAGACAGAAGCATACTAGATATATGGCAGGGTAATAATTTACTTGATGGAATATATTAAAAAACATTAAAAATAAGTAATCACTGTTACCTAGATGGTAAAAATCCATCTAGGCAACTTGAGGAAAAGTTAGTTAGATTTTTACTACACAAGAAAATCTGAAAACACTTGAAAAAATATCAGAAGGAAATACACTGAAAAGGGTGTAGTGACTGTTATAATTTGGGATTTGGGGTAATTTTTCTTTGTTTCTATATTTAACAAATTTTATATGTTTTACAATATTTCTTTGTAAAGTGTTTACTTTTATAATTAGAAAAATAAATTTTATTAAGGGGTAAGGCAAAATGGGCAGGTTTTTATTTTTCAGATTTATTCATTTAAAGCTATTCAGTATTTACCATGAATAGAATATCTGCTAAATAACTTGAACTAGACGTTAACAATTCAAGGTTTGGGAATCAATTCTGGACACAAATAAACATAATGTAGATGGAATACGATGCTCAAGAAATAACTCCATTTCCCCCAAAAATGATCCTTAAAAGCCAAATTTACACATCAAAGCAACATTTTGAGCCCAAGTTATCAAAGGTTAATTAATCCTAGGTAAAGATTACAGAAAGAATTAAAAATAAGGAAAATTATTTACACAAATAAGTGGTTAGTCATCCATCTTGATGAATTACAAAGATATTCAGGCTTCCAGATCTTACTATATATCCAGAAACTCCAACTTTAAAATTGCTTCAGAGCTTTGAGAGAGACATTGGTTGGGCCTTTGTTATTTCTATATTGTAAAAGGAATCAACTTTGTGTATTTTCCAAAGTAGTGGTTCTCAAAGTGTAGCCACAAACCCCAGGGAAGTTCCCAATTCCCTTTCAGGAAGTCCTGAGGTAAAAATTATTTTCCAATCAGACAAAACATTACTTGCTTTGCAAAAGCATTGGTGGGTAAACTGCTGCCCCCTTAGCATGGATAGAGGCAGCTTCACCTGTCTGTATTCTATACTGTATTCTTTACTGCCAAACACTCTCAAAAAAAAAAAAGTTTTATTAAAAATTGTCCTTGATAAAGGAGTAAAAATTATGTTTTATTAAATCTCATACTTTGAACATACATCTTTTTAATATTCTGTATGATCAAATAGGAAGTATATAATAAAGCACATCTGCTGCATACTGAAGTAAAAAGGTTGTCTTGAGGAAAAGTACTCGTGCAACTGAGCTGGGGGACAACCCTGCCGTTTTATCCAAAGACTGCTATTTTTACTTGAAAGGCAGATAAACTATGGTTCTTCAGACTTGGGTATTTGACAGACATTTTCTTGCAAATGAATGATATGATCTTATCATTTCAAGGAAAGCAACTGGTAGTTTGTGTTGCCAATGATAACATTTGAGCTTCTGAGTAAAAACTAGAATTTTGGAGAGCTTGTATTTGCCACCATGAGAGCTCGACAGTTTTCCAATAAATATCTAAAGACTTTTGATATTAATGAATGTGGGTTTTGAAGTGTGCATAATGAAGTGTGTCAACATTCGGAAGATCTACAGAACTCACTGAACCAGTATTTTCCAAAGGACTAACCCTGATGTTATAAAATCATGCATGGGTTAAAAGATCCAAAGTGTAAGATAGACCAATGGATTTTAATGTAACTGAGTTTCAGATTCAACGAACTTTTAAAAAACTACCACTTGTCAAGGTTTAGCATAATATCAAAGAAGAATATCCACAATGATCTGAAAAGGCTATTAAAAGTACTCCTTCTTGTTCCAACTATGTGTCTATGGGAGGGTGTATTTTCTTCATATATTTAAACAAAAATTACACATTACAACAGAATGAATGCAGAAGAAGCTAGGAGAATCCAATGATCTACTAGCAAATCAGACATTAATCAGTTTCCCGTTGCGGAGCACAGGCTCCGGACGCGCAGGCTCAGCGGCCATGGCTCACGGGCCCAGCTGCTCCACGGCATGTGGGATCTTCCTGGACCAGGGCACGAACCCGTGTCCCCTGCATCGGCAGGCAGACTCTCAACCACTGCGCCACCAGGGAAGCCCCCATTAAGTCAGTTTTAATGTCATTAATCAGTTTTGAAAGGTAAAAGAAAAGTTTTTTTGGAAATCGTTATTTTTCAAAAATGTTATTTATGTTAACAAGTAATGGTTTTATTATTGCTTTTCAAATAAATTAATAAACATTTAAAAATTTCTGTTCTAATTTTTCATATGTTAAATATTGATGGATATAACCCACACAGGCTAAAGTTCCTGGGGGTCCTCAAATAAACCTTAAAGGGGTCCTGAAATCAAAAAGTATGCTCCAAAGTATGCAGTCTGTAGAGTACTTGTAACTGTAGGATAAATGATAATGTGTTCTTGGTGGCAGGGGAAGAAATGTAATGTGAACACAAAAGGGAATTCCAGACTTTTTACAAGAAGAAAAAACATTCTAACAGCCAACATTATGCAAAATAATGGCAGAAAACAGGAATAAGGCATTTACCTAGAATTTTTTTCATCTATTACTTCTCCGTATTTATTTTATTTTGGTGAATGTAAATATAGCAGGGAGTATAAACACAATAGGAATAATATTTACTGAAATCCAATGTGAGAACTGTAGCTGCTGCTATTGTCAATGCTAGAAGCCTGGTAACTCTTGATTTCTACTTTTAAAAGCTTTTTTGGGGGGCTTCCCTGGTGGTGCAGTGGTTGAGAATCTGCCCGCCGATGCAGGGAACACGGGTTCGTGCCCCGGTCTGGGAAGATCCCACATGCCGCGGAGCAGCTAGGCCTGTGAGCCATGGCCGCTGAGCCTGCGCGTCCGGAGCCTGTGCTCCGCAAGGGGAGAGGCCACAACAGTGAGAGGCCCGCGTACTGCAAAAAAAAAGAAAAAAAGCTGTTTTGTTTTTAAACCTACATATTTATAACTATTTATTTATTTATTTATTTGCGGTACGTGGGCCTTTCACTGCTGCGGCCTCTCCCGTTGCGGAGCACAGGCTCCGGACGCGCAGGCCCAGCGGCCATGGCTCACGGGCCCAGCTGCTCTGCGGCACGTGGAATTTTCCCGGACCGGGGCACGAACCCGTGTCCCCTGCATCGGCTGGCGGACTCTCAACCACTGCGCCACCAGGGAAACCCGCTAATTATTTATTAAATGAGGGGAAAGACGGCATTAGTTCACTTCAAATGAACTGGTTAAGACCACTTGTTTAGCTGGTTACCGTAAATGTAATTTTTTTCAAATTTTATCCAAAAGTTTTCTTCATATAAGATCATTTATTCCCAACAAAATAGGTCAGGACTAGGTACTTTTTACTAGAATGAATCTATAATAAAACTTAATTAAGAGTAGGAGTTAACCAGGGGTCCACAAGGAAGTTTCAGGGAAACCTGAAGCAGTATATGGAAACTTCTCTTGGATGAGGGTGACTAGCTTTGAACAGATTTTCAAAAGGATTCACAACTCCTCCATTACCAGTAAGAGATTAAAAATTACAGCAATAGTTACAGAAGCAAATAAGAATTTAAACTTGTTATGTATCTCACCTTCAATCCTAAACAATGATCATTTATATAAAAATGCATGAATGTTAAATATACAAGTAAATATCAATAACCAATAATTAAAAGAGTTGCTTCTCATTAGCCATACAGGTCCTACATACTATTAACTTCTTGGCAAACAGTAGATTAATAGCAACTAAATCATAAGATAAATATAACTGGTATCAGAGCTAACACAAATACACTGGAAGGAATTAACTTTAAATCATTCTGGACAAGGGAGAGGCTTCTGTTTTTAAAGCTCTTCTGGGACAAGAACACCAATGATCTAAACTTGGTGTTAGGCAAATTTTTCATTGCTCATTAGGCAAATTTTTATAGCAAAAGGATCAGTCACATTTTAAACTGACCTGTTTGCACAGTCATTTGTTGCTTGGCACATCTTGCTGGTCAAGAGAAGAGCCCTTACCTAGGATAAACGTCACCGAAGATATGGCCCAACAGCTGGACACGAGCCAAGTAGCCTAGGAGTGGATATACGGTCATCATCTGGAACAGCAGGAATATCCTTGCAATGAAGGACAGGATGTCACTGCTAGGGAAGTTGTCTAAAAAATTCTAATCCAAGAAAGATAATAATGTTACAAATCAAATTCAGTATATACAAATTTATAAAATGGAATTTTTTCGCTTCATTTGAACATGGGTGCCACTCAAATTGAGGTTTGTGGACGGGAGTCCATCCACAAACTGTTTGTTAACTATTATTCTTCAATGAGCTAAGTACAGAAATTGAAAGTAAGTGTTTGGAAACTTAAAGACATTTGACATTAGAATAAAAATGTGGCATTTTACGAAAGTATCAGTCTGCAAATGATTTGATATTGAAACAACAACAACAAAGAAGACCTGTCCACCACTGACAGTCTGAGAAGTACTGTTCTATAAGGTTCAAGCATAAATTTGTTTGAATAAATTTAAATAGCTAATTCAATGCTACTTCATCCTTAATAGTTCTCTTGCTTTTCCTCCTCTGAAACACTGTTACACTTTCAAAGTAAGATTACAGAATAAGGTGAGAGTGTATCTATCACCTACTATCATTATTATGTACAGTCTATCAATAAATAGAAAAGAATTTATTTCTCCTTCCTTTCATGATTCTTTTCTCCATTTTCGTTAGGCATCTAAGAAAAAAAAGCTAATCACTCAGATTTTTTTTCCCTTGCAAATACAAATACCACAGATATTCTTATTCCCAAGGGAGTGGGCTTTATATGGGATTGTTCACATCAGGGGAATTTTCAGCAAACATCTGGCTGCCAAAGAACTTCTGGAATCAAGGAAATCAAGAGAACATTTCAAGCTATCATAACAGCAATAACTCAAACCTATTTATCTTATAAAGATGAGAACATTATTACCACTATTATGCTGAAATAACCTTTATAATTCATCTGTAATAAATCATATTATATACTCCACTATACTCTATTAGAGGAATTTCTTCTGCCTAGAAAGAAAATCACCTGTGCATGCTATTTCTTGTGAGAAATTCTTCAGTTACATAAAACTAGAGATTACACTATTCCCAGGTTTATGACAGGTCAAAGCAAAGAAAATATTATTTATGGCAACCTTTTAGTAAAAGAATGTTTCTTTTATTCTTTCTGTCTCTCCCTCTATCTTTTTAACAGTCAAATAGTCTTTCTTTGCTTTGATACTTGACACATAGTACCAAAATGGGTGTCAGACCTATTATTACGGACTGATGAACTAAGACACCAGTTTATTCAAGACACTTCCATATCTGGACTTTGGAAAATAAGGGAATTGAATATAGTCTCTGTGGAGGGTTTACAAATTCAAGACTACTACTAGTACAGTTCTCCACACACACAAAAATACTATGCATATAATAGGAATCATTTATTTGAGTACCACAAGGTGCCAGCATGCAGTAGGCCTTCTCAGAGAGTCCATCTAAAAATCTATGGAGTATCTATTATAATATTTAATGGAAGAGGAAACCAAAGCTCACAAAGGAGGGGTAAGGTGCTTAAATTCCCACATGCATGGTAAATAGTAGAGATTGTATTCAAACTCAGGCCTGTCTGGTATTATATTTTGCTACTGTATCACACTGCTTGCTCTGCAGATATGAAGGTGTAAACAATCACACAGAGAGGGCACACAGTGCCTTACCTGCTCTATACAATCTTTGGATAACGGTGGTGAAGGAAATGAAACAAAAACCAGGACTCCAATATAGAAATAAGTTAATGTCACCAGCATATAAGCAATGGACAAGTCCCTCACCTGTAAAGAGAGAATAAAATTTCCACAATGTTGAATAAATTTTTAGTAATTAAGTATGCCTGAATAGGCTAAATAATAAGACTGACAAATAAATATAAGATTTATCTTTTTGCTCTGTGTGTCTGTGTATACCTCCTGGGTATCCAGTTTGCTCAGAGAAAGTAGTTAAAACAAGATTCACATACTTTACAATTAGTCTGACAACTTTTAAAAAACTATTCTGGAGTATGTAGACTAAGCTACCTGTTGGCAGACTTAGAAAGTTAACATAAATGGTGATTTAACATGATTGAAATTCTGACTTAATTTCAAAATGTAGTTCATTTGCCAAAATATAAAATATTTAACTAAAATAATAAAGCTAAGGGACAACAAGAAATCAAGAATAGGCTACTTTCTGTATGACTTATGGAATTAAAAAATTTTTTTCTTTTAGTGAATTAACTTGTTAATTCATCAAAGCATGCCCAGACCAAAAGAGACTGGTATATATTAAAATATATTTAATAAAGAAGGAAAGCTAATGCAGACAATAAGCAGGTATTAAAGACAAGCTTAATAAACCTAAACAGTAAACAAAAGGAAATCAAAAGGCAGCTGCTCAAACAGCTGCACAATCTTATGATTGGAACCAGTAAACAAATGCAGACCATTAAATAAATTGGATTGCTTTCTTCCACTGCTGTTCCCATCCTCCCAACCATCCCCATGCAAAGTAAAAAGCTCCAAGATATTTAATGAAGCCAGCTGTCAGATCCAAACAGAACAGATCCCACAGCTTATAAATCTGGTCTCCATCACCACTAAAGTTATGGCCAAATAATTCAGCACAACTAAATTATGGCTATAAGCCTATTCAGTTTTCATTTTAAACACACATTACTTTGAAAGCTAAGAAAACAGGTAAGAAAAAAATTATATACAATTTTGCTTTAGTTTGATTCCACAGTAAGAAAACTGGACATTTGGTGTTAGAGGACATTTCTGATTTTTGGGAAAACATTCCTCCTTAAATGGGCTAAAGCAATAGTACAGAGTTATAAACTTAAATGTTGATAAATTCACTTAAAAAGCAAGTAACAACCTATGAGAAATCCAAAGTTAGGTCTAAGTTGACAATCAGCTTGAAAACAAAACAGGGATTTCAAACCCTAAATTAGACAGTGGATAGGCTATGGAACTACAGGAACCTGGATTACGGAGATTGCTTCCAGCCTTTTCAGAGTTTCTAATTGTGTAGGGTTGAAGAAGGAGAGGCTGACCAAACCTCCAGGGAAGTTCCAAAGTCTTTCCTCTAGTTCTTGAAGCTCTAGGGCCCATCGCAGGCTAGACTTCAGTCACCCCTTGGGTTGCCTGATGGTCTTGTGTAGTATTAACAGAAATGAACCAGGCAACTCTTATTTTCATATCAAAGGGTAGTAGTCTCCCATTATGACATTTGAAAGTCATTCTACCCTCAACCTACTCAATGTCACTCAAGAACAAAGAAGTTTTGCAAAACGCAAAATCTTGGAAGGCCAAGAGGGCTGTGTCAGAGAGAGCTATATATAAAAAAGGACAGCTACCATTTCATGGGGTCTTTAGCCAGTATACCACATGATCAACACATTATTTTGGGCAGGTTTCCTGCAAAGATGTGTATCTTAGCAAACTTTGGGGAAAATCTGATGAAGATATAAAAAGGCAAAGATGCAAGGGCTTCCTGATAAGATAGTCTCCCCTTTCTGCTTCCCTGTTCTTATAGCACTGTACACATATCTGAACTATAGCATCTACTACCCTATATTGTAATTGTCATGAATTTTTATTATAAAAGAATCTATATATATGATATGAGGATATCAACTGGAAAAAAAATGTCCTTTGACACCCAAAAAGTAGTCAAGGTTAATAGTTCTTCTATCATGCTGGTATTTTAATTTTTCCATATCTAAGTTGGTCCATACTACTAGACTATGAGACCCCTGAGGACAAGGATGGTGTCTTCTTCATCTTTGTACCCCCAATCCCCAGGACAATACCTGGCACATAGTAGGAACTCAGTAAATGTAGGTAAAAATAATCATGCTGTCTACAATTATTAAGTGCTTCTAGGTACTAGGCTCTGTGCAAAGCACAGTACATATATTATCTCACTTAATGTAGGTACAATCCTTTTCTTCATTTTATAGATAAGTAAACTAGTGCAGCTAGGTTACAACACTTTTTTTTTTTTTTGGTGGCGTTAGAGGTCTTTGTTGCTGCACGCGGGCTTTCTCTAGTTGAGGTGAGCGGGGGCTACTCTTCACCGCGGTGCGTGGGCTTCTCGCTGCGGTGGCTCCTCTTGTTGTGGAGCACGGGCTCCAGTAGTTGTGGTGCACACGTGGGATCCTCCCGAACCAGGGCTCGAACCCGTGTCCCCTGCATTGGCAGGCAGATTCTTAACCACTGTGCCACCAGGGAAGTCCCTACAACATTTTTCATGGTTACACAGTGAACAGTTGGTGAAGTCAATATTCAAACCAAAGACTTTCTGGCTCCAAATTGCATGCCCTTAGCTACTACAATGGAGAGCTAACCAGTTTCTAATACATTTGTGTCATAGTTAATAAACAATAGTAAAGAAAACGGTGAAAGAGAGGTAACAAGTTTTGAGTAACAAACGATACAGTAAAGCACACATATAGATGCAAGAGAAATAACTATAATCAGAAAAGTTCTATTTCACAGTAGCATAAATGTACATTCAGTAGAACTAGGTCAAGAGTTACATATTTGGGGACTTCCCTGGTGGAGCAGTGGTTAAGAATCTGCCTGCCAATGCAGGAGACACAGGTTCGAGCCCTGGTCTGGGAAGGTCCCACATGCCACAGAGCAACTAGGCCCATGCACCACAACTACTGAGCCTGTGCTCTAGAGCAGGTGTTCCACAACAAGAAAAGCCACCACAATGAGAAGCCCGTGCACTGCAACGAAGAGTATCTCCTGCTCACCACAACTAGAGAAAGCCCACGCATAGCAATGAAGACCAACGCAGCCAAAAATAAACAAATACATAAATTTATATATTAAAAAAAGAGTTACATATCCATTTTCATCTGAAAATACTCTAATGAACAGAAATGATATTTTAATATAAAAGGCAGCTGAGGTTTAGCACAATCCTGGGAAACATGCCACCTATGAAGAGCATGCACACATGTGGGCTTTGCTATTCTCTGGCTTGAACACAAGCCATCACTATTCTAGGCCTGGAGATACGGCCTCTTAAAAGCCCGTTTAATGGAAAATGGTGGAAAAAACCCATCTTTTAGAAAATGAGGCTCAAAGTAAAAAAATATTTAAAAAACAGGCACAAGTGACCATATGAACTGGTAATGTGTCAAGAATCCTACACATTAATAAGGTAACTTATTCTGCCTCACAAATAAGCAGTGGCTAGCAGGGCTGGCACTAGAGAACTAATGACAGGAAGAATGACAACTGGGACACAAGTGGGTCTGGGAGCACATTCTGTTTCTCAAATACGTTTTATAATCTATCTGTTCCACGTACTGTTCATAGTGAAAATACTATCCAGTGGAGCATTTACTAAGAAAATGACGGACCTACCCCAAACATTTACATAAAAACTTCTGCTGATGTATATAGTATATAGTTGAGTAAACTACACAGATTCATTAGAAGAAGTGAATAATAAATTAAGATATAAGGCATCTCAAATAGTTTTTAAAGAAGTAAGCAGGGCATAAAACTAAACAAAGATAGGCAAAACAAAACAAAAAAAGCACAATATAGGTTCTGATTCAAACATGATGAGGAAATTCAAACAAGATGAGGGAATACCATATCCAGGATGGTTATAAAGAATATATATTCTGATGATAAGAAATGAGTTGGATGATCTTCAGATCTACAACTTTTTTTTGGTAAGGTATGCCTTACTAAAAATAGAAATTATATCTCATTTAGTTATACATATAAAAAATTATGTTTGGTGAAAGAAAACCCATGAAATTAAGTAAAATTTGGAAAACCTGGAAGCTCTGAGCACTACACCTGTTTAGGAGCCTCATTGTTCTCCTTCACAGATGTCTTTAGATCCACGGCCAACTATAGGTTATATAGAAGAGAATGAGGCCTTTTTTATTCTTATATCTTCTTTTCTATTTTCAAGCTTTTTTTTTTTTTTTTTACTGATCTGTGAATGACTAACTCAACATCAACATTAAGAATTCAGAGTTCCTGACAAGCTTCATATTTTCTGACTTAAATCTCAAGAAAATATTGTATCATGATATTAACAAAACGTCTGTGAGTCAAATTACTTACTGAAACCTGATTAAAAGTACAATCATTAAATAAATCAAATGACAAAAGTTTTTCTCAGAATATAGTACCCATTTAGCTTAATTTATGTAATATGTAAGTATAGTCAAAAGGAGAGTGTTTACATTTACAAGTATTTAGACTGCTTAGAATTTTGCTGGCACACAGTGCTTCATAAATATTAGCTTTATCATTAGTAATTATTAATATTTTAAGAAGTTAACATGAAGTATAACTGATTTTTTGAAAGCTGGGCCACATTTCATATACTAGTTTCAATCAATTAAGACAGTAAGAAGACATCATCCATTTCAACTTTTATTTTTAAGCCTTTAAAAAAATATTTTCCACAAGTGACAAAAGTTGAGTTACATTTCATTAGCTGAACCTCACATACTAGTTCTACAAAATGCTAGTCCCCTAGTCCCAAAACTCAGTAGAAACAAGAACTCATTTTATGGTATTTACATATGGAATACGGATTTCAAGGCCCATTGAGCGTTTCTGTATGAAAGGCAGGCAGGACTCTTCCCATGTCCTTCGGGGACTATGAACAGGAACATTCATCTCTCTACCCAGTCCGGAGCTTCTCACACTGAGGAATGCACACCTTCAGGTAAACTGGTGTAAATTTCCAGCAAAGCTCTTCCTCTTAAGAATTTTCAGAAGTAAAGCTAAGTATAGACAGTCCTCTCTTTTCATGGTAGTATGAGACTGTGAAAGCGCCTGGACACCTTTCTGAGGAAGATGCCTTCGCAGCTGCAGCACCGGTGGGGTCGGTCTGCTCCTGCCTCACCGCTGTTTGCTCTCACCCAGGAACAGGTCAGTCAGGAAGCTGCGCTGCAGCAAAGGCTTGCAGATACTGGGAAGACCCCTTTAACACCTCACCAAGGGAGAATTACTCCATCCAGCCACAACATAAAATCTCTGGAGAAGGGGTGTGCTGACTCGATCAGAGGCACAAAGGAAAAAAATCTAAAAACAAAAGGACCAGTTCAGACGCCAACCAAGACTCTGGGAGTCACTACAAGAAAAACTCTTTGAGACGAAGGTTCTAAGACTCTAAGATTTTTCAAAGTTGGTTCCAGATGAAGATCCGTAAGTGATTCATTGACTTGTACAGTCTTGTACAGTAATCTGTTAAGCAGATTACTTCCACCAGTATTGAGCAGTTGAAGTTACCAGTGCAGATGCTTATATCAACTATTTTAATAAATTAGTGGTTGTTAAAAAAAATGACCATTCAGTGTGATCATAATAATCAATGGGAAAAATTATGATTGTTCTGTGATGCTTCCTCTTTCTCATGGTATAATTGTAAGAGCAAACTTCTTTTCTATGCTTTGGTGAACTGTCATATTCCTTTCTTCTAAGTTTTCATCAGCTTCCAACATTTCATTTTTTGTGCTTTCAGTGTTGTGAAGTATCTCTAAAAATTCTTTCAATGTGAAGTTTTTTGATAGTGTCACTTCCTCTGGGACATCTTCATCCTTTTCATCACAACCACTTTCTTCATTCATGTTGATAAGTTCACCTTCCCTAAGTTCCTCTGGCTGCATACCTAGAGTCTCTCGAATGGCAGCAATGTCAACATTTCCACAGTCAAATATGTTTGATTCAAATTTCATTTCCACCATTATTACTTTTTGTTTCATTTTTGTACTTTTGCGTTTGTTTGCCAATTTCCTCTTGATTCTCCATTTTTGTAAAATATAATGTGGGTTTACCACCTGGTGACAAGGAGGCAACTGAACTATCTGCTTTGTCATCTGGGTTTAATGTGAATAATAGATGGGCAGTGACCAACCTCTGACAGATTTTGAAAGAAGTGGTGTGACTGGTAACTAATCATGTTGTGCATCTGTAATTTATGGAGTGAATTATGAACTGAAGGGCTAGTAGTTACTACTTTATGCAAGTACTCATAGTTCAAATCCTGTGGCAACCTAAATTTGAACCATGTGGTTAGGGGGTACTGACATAATTTAACTATGCCATAGTAACTGAAATTCATGCATATGAGAACTGTGCAAAGTGAAGTCTGCCTGTAATTTAACTCATTATTATTATTATTTTTCTGCGGTACGCGGGCCTCTCACTGTTGTGGCCTCTCCCGTTGCAGAGCACAGGCTCCGGATGCGCAGGCTCAGCGGCCATGGCTCACGGGCCCAGCCGCTCCGCGGCATGTGGGATCTTCCCGGACCGGGGCACGAACCCGTGTCCCCTGCATCGGCAGGCGGACTCTCAACCACTGCGCCACCAGGGCAGCCCTAACTCATTATTTTCAGACTGTTTTCTAGTAAGACAAACTAATTATGAGTACAATAAAAATATGCATGAGTGTTTAAGGTAAAACATGAGAGTTCACTGAAATTGTGTTCTTCACCCCCAGATACCCAGCATATACAAAGTGTTCTTCCCTGTCATTAAGGGGACTTTGGTGGTAAAGTTTGAGAAACACAGCCTTATGGATAGAATGACCCAATATACATGAGAATCCAACTTCACAAAATGTGTTTTTGTGGTACTTGGTCTAAGCTGGCATAGTTGATAAGGATAGACAGGTGACTTGGCTGACACCAAGGTATACACTGTTAATGACATACACTATTTCCTGTAAAGATAAAATAGATTTTTCCCACATATCTCTAAACTTCCTAAACTTGTGGTAGGCAGCTTAGTTCAAGTGGCATTGAGTCAGGAAATTTGTGAAGGAGAGGAATTTAAGAGTAAAGGCCATAAAAAGTATATCTTCAATTTTCCCTCTACACCCCAAAGTTCCAAATGATTATTTAGGATAAGTAACATTTTCTTCCTATTCCCTCAAAAGGTTTAAAACTGTTTATGATAAAAATACAATAAGACTAAACATTTCCAAAATAAAAACCTTATCTAAAGTGTGAGGGATACAGGGAAAGATAAAAACTCTAAAAATACATTTGCCTAAGAAAAGTTATAGAAAAAGATAAAAGAACTTAATACTTTAAGTTTTCCAAAAGTCAAAGCAAAAATAGAAACAAGAATAGTTATATGACCCTTATTGTCAAACAATGAGTTTATTAAGAGAAACTTTTTCCTAGCCTTGAACACAGGAAATTTTCTCTCCACAGTCTTTGTATAAAGGATGTTGAGCAATTTAACAAAGACTATCACAATTACAGTTCTTAATAAACAGTGAAGCAACATTCTGCATATGGCTTTCTTGTATTACCCTGAACCCTTGGTAAAAAGCCAGTTTTAACATTAAAATCTAGTGCAGTGACGAGAGAAGAGAGAAAGAAATAACTGATGTGGTTCAGTTATATATTTTTCTGAGACTCTAACATTAATATCATAGGAAGAAATCTTGGAGAAGACTTAGTATGTTCTCATTGCAAAACAAATTTAAAGGCACTAGAAAAAATCTGCGGGATACTCTCTCCTATTAACAGAAAGATCCACAGTTTGTAAATGTCAAGAAAGCAAGGGTAAGAGAGGTAGAAAAGCTAAAAACTTCTAGCCCCTACTATACACCAGGTCATGTTAAACACTTTTCCTATTTTATAATATTTGATTATGATTAAAAACTTGAGAGGTAGGTATCAAATTAGGCTATTTTTATATACAAAGAAAATGAAATTTGAAGATCACCAAGCTAGGAAGTTGGGAAAAATCAAGGTTTACTCAATTCCAACACCACTCACAGGTAATATGCCAGTCGTATGTAACCAGGTAACAATAAAGATGAAAATGGAAGAGCTTGACTTATATTCTTGCCCTAATTTGAGACCTAAATTCCTTCTATTTAGAAAGGTCCTCATAATGACTCTGCCAAACATTACTTGAAGCCTTCTCAGAATCCCCAGGCACAGTGAACTCTTCTTTCCTTTGTATTTCAGTAACAATTGTATAGACTCCTATTAGAACTTCAGCATTTTTGTTTACATGGTTAGAAGCTATCAAATTGAATTCAAATTGTACAAATAAGGCCACAGGTAACTGGTTAAATTTTGCTTCCTTTGGGTTTAGTTTGCCCTTCTTTTTTCCAGTGTCTTAACATAGAAGGTTAGGTTATTGATTTGAGATCTTCTTTTCTAATGTAGGTGCTTACAGCTATAAATTTCTCTCTAAACATTGTTTTAGCTGCGTCCCATATATTTCATTATGTTCTGTCTTCATTTTCAGTAATCTCAGAGTACTTTTCTAATTATTCTTGTGATTTCTTTCTTGACTCAGTTATTTAGGAGTACGCTGTTTAATTTCCACATATTTGTCAATTTCCCAAATTTCTTTCTATTATTGATTTCTAACTTCACTGTGGTCAAAGAACATACTTGGTATGATTTCAGTCCTTTCAAATTTACTGACTTGTTCAGTGACTCAGCATATGGTCTATCTTGGTAAATGTTTCATGTGCATTTGAAAAGAATGTGCATTCTGCTGTTGTTTGAGAGAAGACTTTTATAAATGTCAGTTAGATCAAGTAGGTTGATAGTGTTTTTCATGTTTTCTATATCCTTACTTATTTTCTATTTGCTCTATCAATTATTAAGGGAGGGGTGATGAAATCTCTAATTATAATTGTGGATTTGTTTACTTCTTGCAGTTTTGACAGTTGCTGTTTCATTTACTTGGAAACTCTGTCACTTGGTGCATACATGTTTAGGATTATTATGTCTTCTTGATGAATTGATCCTTAAAGATCAACATACAATGTTCCTCGTTATCTTTGGCAGTACTCCTTGTTCTGAAGTCTACTTTGACATTAAGATAGCCTCTCTTGGGGCTTCCCTCATGGCGCAGTGGTTAAGAATCCACCTGCCAATGCAGGGGGCGTGGGTTCGATCCCTGGTCGGGGAAGACCCCACATGCTGTGGAGCAATTAAGCTGGTGTGCCACAACTACTGAACCTTTGCTCTACAGCCCACGAGCCACAACTACTGAAGCCCGTGCGCCTAGAGCCTGTGCTCCGCAACAAGAGAAGCCGCCACAATGAGAAGCCCACGCACCGCAACAAAGAGTAGCCCCCGCTCGCCACAACTAGAGAAAGCCAATGCGCAGCAATGAAGACCCAACACAGCCAAAAATAAACAAATACAAAACAAACAAACAAACAAAAAAACCCCCAGCCTCTCCACCTTTATGTTTAGTGTCTGCATGGTATATCTTTAAATTTCTTGTAGACAGCACATAGTTAACGTTTTGTTTTTTAATCAGGCTGACAGTCTCTGTCTTTTAGTTGTAGTCTTTAGACCATTTTTAATGTAATTATCTATACTACTCAGTTTGAATCTATTATCTTTCTGTTTGTTATCTATTTGTCCCATATATTCTCGTTTCCTTTTTCCTGTCTTCTTTTAGATTACTTGGGTATTTTTAAAGATCTTATCACCAGTATTTGCTATTATCTGTACATCTTTTTTTTCTTTTTTTTTTTTTTTTTTTTTTTTTAGTGACTGCTCTACAGTAAACTATGGCCCATGGGTGAAATATAGACCACTGTCTGTTTTTGTAAATAAAATTTTCTTGCAACACAGTCACCGCCCACTTGTTTACATATTATCGTTACTTTCATGCCACAATAGCAGAGCTGGGTCATTGTAACCACATGGCCCACAAGGCCTAAAATATTTATCACCTGAACCTTTACGGAAAAGTTTGCAGACCACTGTTTTGTGGTTTAAATTTAAAAATTAGTATCCGGTAACAAAAGTCAAATCCTCAGGTAATTACTCACATTGTTTTCTTGGTTCTTGTTGTTCTTCAAGAGGGTGATAATACAATTATGAATAAAGAAAGCAAGGGTAAGCACCCCAGTCAGCTGTGGAAACTGAAATCTTATCTCTAGGAGAAAAAGAGGGGGTGAAAAAAACACATTAAAACTGACAGTTGGAAAATGCATATTAGTAGCTGAAAGTTGATTACTAAAAGTCAGTTGTCTCTGTTTTGTCCAGGGAATAAGAATATTAAAATGTCTTTACAAAGTTCCTCAAGGCTAACATTATACTAACAAATACTTGAAAAGGGAAAGAAAAGGAGTCAAGAAATGACTCTGTGAAGGTACTTTATATCAGTTATTTCTGTTTGAGGTCATACAACTAGTATGTGGCAGGGCAAGATCAATTTCAGGGTCTGTCTGATTAAAAAATGGGCAGAACACTA
Source organism: Hyperoodon ampullatus (assembly GCF_949752795.1). NCBI lineage: Eukaryota > Metazoa > Chordata > Mammalia > Artiodactyla > Ziphiidae > Hyperoodon > Hyperoodon ampullatus. The sequence goes on along the minus strand of NC_136917.1, from coordinate 133,062,066 downwards.
TGGAGAACAGTATGGAGGTCCCTTAAAAAACTAAAAATAGAACTACCATACGATCCAGCAATCCCACTACGGGGCATATACCCTGAGAAAACCATAATTCAAAAAGAGTCATGTACCACAATGTTCATTGCAGCTCTATTTACAATAGCCAGAACATGGAAGTGTCCATCGGCAGATGAATGGATAAAGAAGATGTGGCACATATATACAATGGAATATTACTCAGCCATAAAAAGAAACGAAACTGAGTTATTTGTAGTGAGGTGGATGGACCTAGAGTCTGTCATACAGAGTGAAGTAAGTCAGAAAGAGAAAGACAAATACCGTATGCTAACACACATATATGGAATTTAAGAAAAAAAATGTCATGAAGAACCTAGGGGTAAGACAGGAATAAAGACACAGACCTACTAGAGAATGGACTTGAGGATATGGGGAGGGGGAAGGGTAAGCTGTGACAAAGCGAGAGAGTGGCATGGACATATATACACTACCAAACGTAAAATAGCTAGCTAGTGGGAAGCAGCCGCATAGCACAGGGAGATCAGCTCGGTGCTTTGTGACCACCTAGAGGGGTGGGATAGGGAGGGTGGGAGGGAGGGAGACGCAAGAGGGAAGAGAGATGGGAACATATGTATATGTATAGCTGATTCACTTTGTTATAAAGCAGAAACTAGCACACCATTGTAAAGCAATTATACTCCAATAAAGATGTAAAAAAAATAATTTTTAAATAGAACTACCATATGACCCAGCAATCCCACTTCTGGGTATATATCCAAAGGACTATATTGAAGAGACATCTGCATTATGTTCACAGCAGCATTATTTACAATAGCCAGGATATAGAAACAACCTATAAGTCCATCAACAGATGAATGGATTAAGATGTGGTAAACATATACACTGAAATATTATTCAGCCATGAGAAAGAAGGAAATCTTGCCATTTGTGAAATGGATGGACCTTGAGGGCATTATGCTAAGTGAAATAAGTCAGACAGAAAAAGACAAATAGTGTATGATATCATTTATATGTGGAATTTAAAAAAGCTAAATTCATAGAAACAGAAACCAGAATCCTGGTTATCAGAGGCTGGGGAGGTAGGGGAAATGGGGAGATGTTGGTCAAAGAGTACAAACTTCCAGTTATAAAATGAATAAGTTCTGGGGATCCAATGTATAGCATCATGATTATAGTTAATAATACTGCATTACTTGAAAGTTGCTAAGAAAGTAAATCTTTAATGTTCTCACCACAAAAAAGAAATGGAAATTATGTGAGGGAGATGTTATCTAGTGCTATGGTGGTAATCGTTTTGCAATATATAAGTGCATCAAATAAACACGTTGTACACCTTAAACTTTCACAGTGTTATATGTTAATTATATCTCAGTAAAGCTGGGGGAAAAAAGAATTCAAAGTAAGGGAGCTACAAAGAAAATTTTATATAAATAAATAAATAAATATATGAAATCAACATCTTTCTTATATACCTATAATTGGTTAGGATATAAAGAGAAATTAAAGCATTCCATTCACAATAATAAAATAAGCATACAAATTGTTAAGTATTGTTAAAGGTATTCCTAGGCCATAACTAGGAATAACATTAATATTAGCATGACAAATTTATATTAAAACACTATAAAACTTCACTGTTGCAGCCATGTAAATGTACTACTCTGATATCCAAGTGAGAACCTGATGCAAGGCATGCAGTGAGTTGATAAACTCCAGCTGCAGTCTCTTTGGGCTGTGCTGACCTAATCAAGAAGTCACACTTTCCCTGGGCATCTCCTAGCCAACGACTGTGCAAAGCAGAGTACTGATCTGGCCACTTTTGCCCAACCCTAGGCTCCTCTGAAGGCAGTCTTTGACAGAGCTTCACATTGGGTTGGCTAAGACTTTCTTAATCTATTCCTACCCAATCCTCCTTCTTTCCTTTTCTCCTTTTGTAGATTTGAGCTACAATGTGGTCTGATGTAGCTACCTACTCCAGCTCACCCTCCTCTCTTTCACAAATGCTCCCCTACAAAATTTCTTGTACTTCTAACTCCATTTTGATGGCTGCTTACTGATATTGGAAGTTGTCTAAGAAAGCAGACAGTGAGATGGGATTTGGGCATGGAATCAGTCATCACCCATCTCTGAATTACCATGTCAGCAATGCTTTAGCGATATCCCAAGGTTCTAACAGTGTTTTCACTATCATTGCTTTTCTACAGATTCTGTTGATTCAAAGAGGCTACAGCACCTCTGACCTCAACTTACCTTTTATGAGGGTGGTATCTGACTGTAGCAGCTCCATTATGAATCCTATTTTTAGACAGGGAATTATAGGACTACTCTTCCTCTACCCTATTGACCTAGGGACACAGAAGCCTAACTCTTAGTTCAGCCAATCCCAAATAAGGGAGAAGGAGGGTCTCATAGCCAACCAGAGTTATTTCTAGCTTAAAATAGAAGACTCTTCATGATCTGGCCTTTGCCTCTTTATCCGTGTCTCCTATTACTTCACCAATAAGTATTCTTTCACTTCAGCCATCCAAATTCTTGTAATTTCCTAAATGGGTCATGGTATCTCAGGCCTTAACTGTTTCTTAAACATATTGATCCCTTGACCTGGCATAAACCCATTCCTCCAATTCTTCATTTAAAGAACTCCTTTTGGCCTTAAAATACTCTTATTTAGAACACTTCTCTGATTCCTAATTCTTATTCACATGCAATTCCTCTATACTACTATGTCTCTTGTGTATCTTCATACTGTGATCATTAATTCACAAAGCAGTCTTACAGCTCAACTGCGAGCTCCTGAACGGCAGGGGGCCATGTCTTTTTGGACAATGCATGAAACATAATCAGAGGCGTTCATTTATTTTCATAATAAAGGACTCTTGGCCATGAAAGTGGTCAATGTTCTACTTTAAACGATTCTTCAGAATGATTTTGCTTTTTGCTAAGATTTACTAGTTTTCGATAAGCTCTTTTCAATTTAGCTGATCTTTCCTGTCTTCTGGAGCACTCAACGTCTATTACTTCTAAGATGCCTCGTGAAGCAACTTGTTAGTTGAGTCTTCTCTAATTCAGGCAGGTGATACCACTGTTGTTTCTAACTTGTCAAATTAGAGTGAGTGAATATCCAGCTTTTTCCAATTAACCAACAAAAACTGAGTAAATTTCTTGAAAACCTAAGATTATCTTTAACAGCTCTATTGAGATATAATTTACATATCTTTCACCCATTTAAAGTGTACAGTTAAAAGTTTTTAGAATATTCCCAGAGTTGTACAACCATCACCACAATACCTTACTCCTTTCTATTGCCAAATAATATTCCATTGTACGGATATACCACATTTATGTATCCATTCATCAGTGATAGATATTCGGATTGTTTCCACCTTTTGACTACTATGAATATTGCTGCTATGAACATTCGTGTACAAGTTTTTGTACGAAAAATATGTCTTTTAAAGAACCCAGACATTTATACCATGATCAATGTGTAGTAAATTAAAGAAGACAGATTCCTTCACAAAGTGGTTTTAAAGAAGCCCCAAACCTCCAATCATTCTCAAACTGCCTACTTTATTCCTCTGAGAAGTCATATTAAGAAAGGAAGTGGGGCTTCCCTGGTGGCGCAGTGGAAGGGTCTGCCTGCCAATGCAGGGGACACGGGTTCGTGCCCTGTTCCGGGAGGATCGCACATGCTGCGGAGCGGCTGGGCCGGTGAGCCATGGCCGCTGGGCCTGCGCGTCCGGAGCCTGTGCTCCGCAATGGGAGAGGCCACAACAGTGAGAGGCCCGCGTACCGCAAAAAAAAAAAAAAAAAGAAAGGAAATAAGCAGAGGGGGAGAAGATAATTGAATATATAAGACAGGTACTTAGAAAGTAAAAAGAACTCCTATAAATCAATATGAAAAAAATAGAAAATGGGCAAAAGACTTGAAAAGGCACTTGACAAAAGAGGTAATCCAAATTGGCAATGAACATATAAAAAGGTGTTAACTTCATTAGCCATCAGGGAAATGCAAATTAAAAGCACAGTACCACTACACACCCACCAGCAAGGCTAGATGAAAAAGAAAACAGAAGTGTTGATGGATGAAGACGTGGAACAACTAGAACACTCAAACACTGCGGTTATGGACGTAAATTGGTACAACCATTTTGGAAAGCTGACTGGCAATATCTGCAAAAGTAGAATATATGCATACCCTTTGACCTACCAATTCCACTCCTAGGTTTATACTCAAGAGAAAGCAGGCATATATGTTCACCAAAAGATATGTAAGAGAATGAAGAGTGCTATAATAAACATAATGGTCGCAAACTGGAGACTACTCAAACGTCCCTTAATAGGAAAAAGATAAATTGTGGTATAGTTATAAAATGAAATACTAATGAGAATGAATAAACTACAAATACACACAACAATATGGCTCAATATCACAATATAATGTTGATTGGAAGAAGCCAGACACAAAAGAATACATACTGTATATTCCAATTATAGTCAGTCAAAAAAACAGACAAAATTAATCTTTGGGGTTAGAAGTTAGAACAGGTGGTTATCTCTGCAGGGAGACAGCAATTGGTAAGGAGAATGAGAGGGACTTCTGGGGTGCTAGTAATTTCTGGTTTTGATCTGGGTGCTGGTTATCTGGTTTGTTCAGTTTGTGAAAATTTTGTAAGACTTTACTTTCTGAAAATACCTTTATTGTACTCTAACAGTTGAATGAGAGTATGGTGGGATTCAGAATTTTAAGTTAAAATAATTTATTCTGAGACCTTTGATGACACTTCTATTGTCTTCTAACTTTAAAACGGCCATTAAAACGGCTGATACTATTCTGATTCCAGACCTTTTGTACAGACTTGTCCTTTGTCCCTGAAAGCCCTTCTCTTTATCCCTGGTGTTGTAAAATTTCATAATGATGAGCTTTGGTGTGGGTCTTATTCACAATGCTGGGCATTTTGGGCCCTTACATCTAGAAACACATGCTCTTCAGTTCTGGGGAAATTTCTTAAATTATTTCTTTGATAATTTCCTCACCTTCATTTCCTTTCTTCTCTATGAAACTATTTTTAGTTGGATATTGGGCCACCTGAATTAATTATCTATTTTCTCATCTTTTCTGTCCTACTTATTTTTTTCCTCCCTCCCTCCGTCCCTCCCTCTTTCTCTCCCTCCCTTCCTTCCTTCTTTCTAACTATCCATCCATCTGTCCATCCATCCACCCATCCATAATTTCTAGTCTTTTGGGGAAGTTAGCTTTATCTTCCAAATTTTCTTTGAATTCTTAATTTCTATTACATATTTTATTTCCAAGATCAACTCCCCATTTTTCCTTCCTTGCTTGGCATCCAAATATTGTTTCATGGATATCACTGTCTTTTGTTACTTTGAGGATGTAATTTTTTGGAATTTGCTTTTGTTCCTTCTTATTATTTTTCCCTTTAAATTCCTTTTTTATCTTTCTTTTTTTAAAATATTTATTTATTTATTTGGTTGTGCCGGGTCTTCGTTGCAGCAGGCAGGCTCCTTAGTTGTGGCATGTGAACTCTTGGTTGCGGCATGCATGTGGGATCTAGTTTCCTGACCAGGGATAGAACCCGGAACCCCTGCATTGGGAGCATGGAGTCTTAACCACTGCACCACAAGGGAGGTCCCCTTTTTTATCTTTCTTGTTTTATTTTATTTTATTTTATTTTATTTATTTATTTATCTTTTGCAGCATGCGGGCCTCTCACTGTTGTGGCCTCTCCCGTTGCGGAGCACAGGCTCCGGATGCGCAGGCTCAGTGGCCATGGCTCATGGGCCCAGCCACTCCGCGGCATGTGGGATCTTCCCAGACCGGGGCACAAACCTGTGTCCCCTGCATCGGCAGGCGGACTCTCAACCACTGCGCCACCAGGGAAGCCCTCTTGTTTTATTTTTATCTAAGAGGTCTTCCACAAATATCTAGTGCTCTTTGTATGTTTGTTTATATTTAAAAGTGAAGCACTAAAAAAATGCATACTTAGTGGACATCTAAATGGTCTGACACAAGCAAGGTACCTGCCATTTCTTTGGTAGAACCCAAATATCTGAGACTCTAGGTCTTTCCTCTTGGGCTTAGTTTCTCCTGAGAAGAATCCTCTATTATCCTATGCTATCAGCATTCTGGGAACCAAGGAATAAAGAAAAGAGAATTGGAGGGGTAGACAGTGGGGTATGGTCTCACCATTCAGCATATATGCTTTCACTTAACCTGTTTTCAGACTAGAGGCTTATTCCTACCCTTCTGCTGTATTTGGCAAACCCGAGTCCAGAGAGTGCCTGATTTAGTTTCTTCCATCTCTTGCTAGGTTGAAGAGGGAAAGGGGATAGATTATAGCTAATTATTCCTGATATAAACCTTCAAGGAATTCTCCCATTTTAAGCCCTTCTCCTTACTCTTGCTTTCAGAGTTAACCAGTTTTCTCCAAACACTCAGGCTTTCAAGAATTGTGTAGTTCAAACTGGCCTCCTCTCTACAGGTACTTACATTTCAGCTTTCTCTGCTTTGCTGTCAGTTACCAACCATGTATCAGTTTTCGAGCTTCTAAAAATCTGTTGCTCTCTCTCATTTGCTACTGTCTCTTCTATAGAGTCTCTTTGTGTTTGTTTTTTACTTTTATTTTTTTAATGTAAATGTTTTAATGGGATTTAGAAAGGAGTGCATATAAACACATTTACTCTCAATAATTATTTATTGAGCACTCATTATATGCCAGAAGTATTATAGGCCTTGGGGACACAATAGTTAATAGAGAAGTATAAAAAACAAAAAAAAAACATTTCTTTTCTCAGAGAGCTAACATTCTAGTTAAGGGAGACAGATACACAGGTTAAAAAAATAATACAGATATTTCTTACCATCTGAACTTGCACTACTCGAATTCAAGAACCAAACAGATTCGGGAACAGTTCTAGGTAAGTCTCTTGTTATCTTAACGTCTGCTACTTTTTATCTGAAACTCAGGAGCTAAGTTGATTAGAATAACAGATATGCCTCAATATTCCAACTAGTCAGAATCAAGAACTTAATAGATTTAGATGACCAGGGATACCTGCATATAAGGTTTGGTAGTGATGAGGGCTCTAAAGAAAATAAGGAACAAGAAGGAGGTGTGAGAATGGGCAGGAAGTCAGGGAAGACCTCTCTAACAATACCAACCATGTAGATACCTGAGAAAAAGACAACAACATTTCATGTACAGGGAATCCTAAGTGCAAAGATTCTGACGTAGGAGTGTGCTTGGCATTTCTGTGGAACAGCAAGGAAGACAGTGTGGTTTGAGTGGACTGAATGAGTGGGAAAGTCATAGGGGATGAAATAAAAGAGGAAGCCAGGAGTCAGATCATATAGGGCCTGTGGACTATGATAAAGACTTGCCTTTATTCTGAATGAGTTGGGAAACCACTAGAGGCTTTTGAAGGTTGTTTCAAAAACACCAGGGCTTCCCTGGTGGCGCAGTGGTTGAGAGTCCGCCTGCCAATGCAGGGGATGCGGGTTCGTGCCCCAGTGTGGGAAGATCCCACATGCCGCGAAGCGGCTGGGCCCATGAGCCATGGCCGCTGAGCCTGCGCGTCCGGAGACTGTGCTCTGCAACGGGAGAGGCCACAACAGTGAGAGGCCCGTATACCGCAAAAAAAAAAAAAAAAAAAAAAAAAACAAACACCACTCCATCTGCTAGGTGTAGAACAGACTATGGAGAAGGAGACAGTGGAAACAGTGAGACTAGTTATGAGGCTACTGCAATAATCTGGCTGAGAGATTAGGAGCTTAACATAATTCTTTTCAGTGGAAATGGTAGAAGTAGTCAGATTCTCAATTTATTTTACAAGTAGAAAATAGATTGTGCAGATATGGGGGATGGAAAGAAAGAACAGTCAAGTATGACTCCAAAGTGTTTGGACTGATCAAGTGGTAAACTGGAGCTACCATTTTCTGAGAATGAGAAGCCTGGGAGAAGAGCAGGTTAAGCAGGCTGTTGGGAGGGGGTGGAGGAGGAAGAAAACAAGTAACTGATTTTTGGAAATTAAGTATACAAAATGGACATCCAAGTGGAGATGTAGAAGGGGCAGGTAGATATATGAGTATGGATTTCAGTGGAGAGATCTGGGCCAGAGATAAAAAAAATTGGGACTAGTCACCATATAGCATGGTGGCTAGATGACATTATTTAGGGAATAAAGGTAGAGAGAAGAGGGGTTTGTGTACTAAACCCTGGATGACTCTATCATTTAGAGGTCAGAGATATGAGAAGGAACAGTTATGTAGAAGAATCAAGAGAGAATAGGGTTTTAGAAGTTAAATAAAGAAAGTATTTTAAGATGGAAGGAGTGAAAAAATTTGCCCCATGCTGCTGACAGGTTGAGTAAGAAGAGATGTGAGATTTGGTCATTGAGTTTGGAAGGATGCAGTCATTGGTCATCAGTCAGTGGAGTGACTGGAGCAAAAGTCTAACAGAAGTGAGTTCAAGGCAAAATGGAAGGAGAAGGGGAGACAGTGAGCACAGACAACTCTTACAAAGAGTTTTTCTTTAAAGGGAAACAATAGCTAGAGGAGAATGTGGGGTCATATGAGTTTTTGTTTTTAGATTGAGAAATAGGTTTGTATACTGGAAGGAATAGTTCAGTAGGAAAAATCTGATGATACATGATTAAAAAAAGAAAGAGTAACTGCAAAAGTGAAGTCCCTGAGGAGGCAGGAAAGGATAGGATGAAATACATGAGTAGGTTTTTCTCATTATTTTTCCAATTACCTGGGAAGAGGGTGATGGGATTTACCGAACTGAAAAATAACTTTTTAGAAACAAGAGTACATAAAGATTCAATTAGAACTAGAAGTTTATGAGAATTCTTCATCAGGACGGTAAAGATTCACACCCTCCAATTCTCTGATTTTTAATTAGCCTTTACTGAAAAAGATTTATGACATTTTCTTTCTTTAGAAATTCTTCAATTACAATAATTTCAGGACCACAAGTATTTACATGAACCTCTTTTAGTCCTCATGATTCTCCCCTCATATCACTTAGAAATGAAGTAAAGTGAAATAAATGGCTTGATATCTATTTAGGTATATTCCCTTTTCTATCTTTTAAATAACAATTTATACTCTCCATTTCTCCCATATTTATCTCTAATGTCCTATCATTAGCAGAAATGTTTATCACTAAGTCTCAATATAAGTCAATATGGATCTACTTTTAGAACATAATATCCTAGACTATTTTTATTAATCAATGGAAGAACTAGCTTAAAGTTGCCATTCTCATCACTGTCCAATTTTAAATACAATCTGTGAGAGAAGATGCCTTGCAAGCCCTACTACTTCCTTTATCCTGAATTTACACTGACTTTTTAGTCTTTGTGGGCTTCTAATAGAAATTTTAAAAAATCAAAGCTGATGCAGCCAGATGATCTGAAAACAAGTAACCGTGATAACATAAATAACATCTTCCAATGACCACCAACTCAGCACACCTGGAAAACTCAGGAATGTTGTAACAAAAGAAACAAAAGGGTGGTAGACAACTATATTTGCAGGTTTTAGAGACTAACACCAGAAACTGAATAGAGATTTGAATTCTAGACTGCCAGAATCAACAGTTGAAGATTGGAAAGAAAGCAGTCTTTCTAAACCAACAACAGAATTTTGTACTACTTTCCCCTTATTATTCGTTTTTAAGATACGAGTGTAATAGTTACTTCCATTTTCTAGTCTGTCTCCTCATTTAGCATTATCCATTCATTGCTTCATGGTGCTTCTATCATGTCCAACATCCTCTAAATTTGGGTGAAACTTAAGAAATTGCCAAGTTATAGCCATGGGGGAAAAAAAAAGGTGGGAAAGAACACTTAATAATCACCATCCTAATTAGCCTGAAAAACAGCAATACTAAAAGAAAAAAACCCATAAGGGGAACAAGGATGTTAATTACCAGTATTATCCACATATATTTATCACTGACTATGTTCTAAGTCTCTGAAATTCTAGGGGTATGTTTCCTCAGAGACAGTCTAGAGAATGAGTTCTTGATTTTTCAATTGCATTGTGACTTTAACTCCCAAGTAGAAATGACAAAGGGTACTGGTTATCCCTAACTGCAAGAAAACCACAGTAATTTCAACTGTACTCCTGTTTTTAGCTTAACAGCATTAATAAAAGTGTTCATCATAAAATCTACCAATACATGTTTTATAGTAACAATAGTTAACTGAAGATCACATTATTATAATTTATTAATTCTTTACTTGCGACAAATAGCTCACCTGGGACAAAAAATTCTGTTGGTGTAAACCAATGAAACTCCACATGAAATCCCAAGCGAATAGCCTTCAAGGTGACAAGAAAAATCAAGTAGAGAACGGACACTGTGCCTGTAAGGAAAAATTCAGAAACCGTTTATCAACTTTGTTTTACAGACTATTTCAAAATCAAGTTTTGTTTCTACATTCTCAGCGTAGTTTAGAAAATTATTACCTGTGTTGCTTATACTCACTAAAACCCAGGTAAGATCTAAAGAACAGAAACAAGCTATGTGAGATATCAAAAAACAAAGCAAAAAACTATGTAGTAGGCCTAAGAAGAACTTACGAGCTGAGTTTAGTGGAAGATACATGCAGAGTCCATTATAAAATTGTAAGGTTACATAGGAGAGAAAAAACAACCTGAAACTGACTCTTATTCTTTGTATTGAAACTATTAGAGGGGAATTCCCTGGCGGTCCAGTGGTTAGGACTTCTCGCTTTCACTGCTGAGAGCGCAGGTTCAATTGCTGGTCGGGGAACTTCAAGATCGCGCAAGCTGTGTGGCGTGGCCAAAAAAAAAAGAAATAAATAAAAACTTTAAAAATGAAAAGGAACGAGTAAAATTAACTTAAAAAAAGTATGAGAGACAGTCAATAAGTTGGAAAAGTCTGTCAAAATATTTAGTATAAGAAAGAAAGTAAAGAAAGAAAAGTAGTCAATGTGGATCATAAACTTATTTGAGAAAGGCAATAAGCCACATAATCCATGAACAGTCTGATCTACTATCTAGATGAAGTTTTTTTTTCTTTTTTTTTTTTCTCTAATATTTTTCCATTTTCTATTTTCTGATACTTTTTTTTTTTTTTTTGCGGTATGTGGGCCTCTCACTGCTGTGGCCTCTCCCGTTGTGGAGCACAGGCTCCGGACGCGCAGGCTCAGCGGCCATGGCTCACGGGCCCAGTTGCTCTGCGGCATGTGGGATCTTCCCGGGCCAGGGCACGAACCCGTGCCCCTGCATCGGCAGGCAGACTCTCAACCACTGCGCCACCAGGGAAGCCCTAGATGAAGTTTTGATTGAGCAGTACTACCTGCTAGATGGAAAGATTCCAGATTCCATTCACTGTGTAAAGTAAATGTCCACTTTATGCAGGGTAAAGTGGGCATTCAGAATTTCAGGATTTTTTAGTAGTCTAGATGTTAGAGCATTTAAGGAGTTAAGTCCAGTCATTATGGAGTAGAGTCAAGAAATCCAGAAAGGTTTCTAGAGGAATTAGACTCTAATTTTTCTAAAGAAGCTATATGTAGTTTTAAAAGGGAAAGTACCAAGAAAAAGTGCAAAAGAAACATATCCTTAGGGAGGTAGAGAATAATCAACCTGGTTAGAAGCCTAGTGATTGTTTTGCCCAACTGAGCAAATTCTTCTATAAGTTTACATGCTAACTTTTAAAGATCTGTTCCACGGGAAGGTCGGCAAGCAAATCAGGAAACCACAAATGAGCTATATAAGCTCTACTGTGGGTTTGGAGGTTAGCTGATTCAGAAAGGATGAATACAAGAGGCTAAAGCTTATATAACCACAACTCTTCATTTTCTGTGTGTGTCTGTGATAGTCAGTCTTACAGTGAATCCTGTTGTGAGGCAGAGGTATAGAGAAATATCCTTACCTCCTCCTTTGGTCTTCTGAAAACCCAAAGCCACCTCCTTGATGTGATGAGTAATCTAATTATTTCATACTCTAGGCCGCCTACCAAGAGGTCAGAACTATAGGGAGGAGGTGAAATCCTATTATCTATTTAGGTTATCAATTCTTTATGAATGATATCCTTGTCTTTAGTTAACCAGATCTGAGCTTTCATAGGGGTTCCTTTTCTAAAACAGGTCTCACAAAAATAAGTCTGTTCCTTTAAGGAGGCAACAGTGTTCTAAGAAAGAAAAAGCACAGAGGAAGAGAGCAGAAGCAGAATAAACCTAAGGAGCTTCAGCTAGAGAACAATATCCCAGGTTGAAAGTCAAGCGATAATTTTGTGCTACACTCTTAAATAGATACTGTAGGAAAAAAATATTCCATAACCTCCCTTAGTAAGTTCTAATATTTCCAACCCTTAGAATTGAGAAATTCCTAAAATAACCACTTTGGATCTCTCCTGCTAAAATCTTAGTCTACTTCCTCTAGCTGTTCTCTTAGAGGAAATGAGGAATAGTTGTTCAGTAAGGATAGAATGGAAACCCCAGCAACTCATTCTTTTTTTTCTTTTTTTTAATTTGGTTGAACCGGGTCTTAGCTGTGGGAGTTGGGCTCCTTAGCTGCAGCTTGAGGGCTCCTTAGTTGTGGCATGCAAACTCTCAGTTGCAGCATGCATATGGGATCTAGTTCTCTGACCAGGGATCAAACCCAGGCCCCCTGCACTGGGAGCACAGAGTCTTATCCACTGTGCCACCAGGTAAGTCCTTTTTTTTTTTTTTTAATGCACCCAGCAACTCATCTTGAAAAGGGACTTGGACTTGAAATGGTCATCTATATTTTTCTTTTTTTTTTAATATTTTTTTGATATGGACCATTTTTAAAGTCTTTATTGAATTTGTTACAGTACTGCTTCTGTTTTATGTTTTGGTTTTTTGGCTGCGAGGCATGTAGGATCTTAGCTCCCCCACCAGGGGTTGAACCTGCTCCCCCTGCACTGCAAGGTGAAGTCTTAACCACTGGATTGCCAGGGAAGAGCCCACCTATATTTTTCTCTCTTCCAAACTCCATAAAGAAAACCAAAAAGCAGGGTAACATATGCATGAATAAATTAAACATAGATGAACAGGCCTGGAAGGTAAGTATTGATATTTCCCCAGTCAGACCATATTTCCACGGAATCCAACATGTATTGTACTACACAGAGGCTCTATAACACAGTGCCTTGGCTTACCTAGGATATTAAATTTTGAAAAAAATGAAGGAGATTTGAAATTAAGCAGTGGCAGGAGGAGCCCCACGAGGTAAAAGGGCACTGTCTTGGACTTATTCCACCACTTTTCAAACTGCTGGAGTCCCGAGTCATTGGTGTAGAAAATCATAGAGCCATTGTCAGGATGGTTACCACTCATGGCACTTGGACAAATCACTGCAATAGGGAAGCAACAGATTAGAGAAGGCAACAAAGAACAGAAAATGACTATCCCAAGACTGACACTTGTTCTGCCAACCTCAATTTTTACCATGAATGCTAAGTTTCTTCTTTCTAGAAAAAAATAGAGGGTTATATTTAGATATATTAGGAACCTTTTTTATTTTTATTATTTATTTTTATTGAAGTATAGTTGATTTACAGTGTTGTGTTAGTTTCAGGTACACAACAATGTGATTCAGTTATTTACATATTTATATATTCTTTTTCAGATTCTTTTCCATAATAGGTTATTACAAGATATTGAATACAGTTCCCTGTGCTATACAGTAGGTCCTTGTTATCTATTTTATATATAGTTATATTAGAAACCTTTTACCTATAAATAATTAAAGGTAGGAGAACATTAGAAAATTTTGAGGTATAGCCTTAATTTCTACTGGAAATTATAAAATTATCCTACCAAATATCCTTTGGTCCAATTGCTAGAGAGAAAATACTGGGTTGGATGATATTTGATCCTATTTATATAATAATATAAGAAATATCATACAGGTGATTGTTCACTGTGCTAATAACCTACACAAAAGACAAAGAACAGGTTTCTTCTAACAATAAACAAAATCTCTGGGTTTGGAATAAAAAGTGGACACCATCAAAACATCTGCCATGGTATTGCCAAAATCTAATTATTGCTTATAGCTTAAGAATCTTGAATTCCAGCAATCCAGAGTAACTGTCCTGGACGTTTATCACACCTTGTAGCAGCTTAAGAGCCCAGATGATATGCAGAGAACTGGGAAGCGAGTAAAACATATTTTTCCTAACGCTGATCTTATGTTAGCAGAGAGAATACAAATCATCCTCACTGTGTTTCTAGTTTCATAATAGTACTTTTTCTAATAATCAGCTCTTTGTAAAGAATGTTTAATGCTAGTGAAAAATGCTGACAAACAATTTTATTCTCTATCCGTCATTTCACATACCACAAAGCCAAACAACTTTCTTTCACCTTTTTTCTTAGCACTTTAACATGCACATTTTTCTTCTATGCTCTGGAGAGAAGTAAATTAATTTGAATTTTTGTGCTAATAACTGTACTAATAATTACAGTGGTAAAGAGCACAGGCTATGGAAGTATATTGACTGAATAAAGAATCTCGACTCTGTCACTTAATAGTTATGTAAACTTGGGCAAGTCACTAACTTCTCTGTACCTTCGTTTCTGCACAGAAAATGAGAGAAAAGATCTACCTTATGGAGTTGCTGTAAAATATTTAGAACAATGCCTGCACACAGTAAGTATCCAATAAATGTGAGCTGTAATTTTTAATATTAACTGAGACAGATTGTTTCACACTCTATTTAATACACTGTTCAAAATAAACCAAAGAATCAAGAAGTGCTACTATCAACATATCACTATGCAAACTAAACTGACTTTGCTGATGGTGCTCTCCAAATTATCACTGTAATTGTGATATTTATGAACTCAACAATGAACTCTAGTGAAGAAATCCTATTAGATATTAATAAACTAGTTTTATCAATTGATTTCAGAATAGCTATAGTAAAATGAATTTCTCTTTTAAGACAAGTATGTTACTTGGTCTTTTGAAAATTCTGAGGTAAGGAACAGGGTGCAAGAGATATATGTTTAAATTATACTAAAATACTTTAGTATAATTATTGAAAAGTGTGTATGTGTGTGTTCACAGAAATAAAAGCTGATACTTCACTCATTTTCTAGTGTTAATAAATGACAGGTTAATCAGTTTAATCAAGGGGTAAAACAAGACACTGAATAGAAAACATGGGAATGTACGCTTTATGAGAGGAGAAACTCTTGTCTGTCCATTATATCCCAGAGCCTAGAACAGCTCCTCACAGGTAATAGGCTTAATAAATATGCATTGAATGAATTGTCCTCTTAGTGATCAATGTGTACCTCCATCAAAATGCTATGAATTCAGTATCTCTGAAACTTAAACACATAAAAGCTTTAGGTGATGTTAGTTACACTGTTAACCAGGTTATGTTAGCTTTTCTATTCACTTTTCCTATGACTGCCATATTGGATAAACCCATAGGCCACAAACGTTTATTTTTAATAAATTAATTAAAAGAAACTTTTCTAAGAAATTAAGGGTTTTTTTGGACAAATCTTTATTTTTCTGTATTTACTAACCTTGGTTCATTATTAGGAAATTTAGGCCACAGATTTGTATATATTAAATACTACTAACTAAAACAATAAATGTCTAAAACTAAGTTAACAAACTGAGAACTATGGTTCTAGACTTCCAAAACAATTAGCAGTGATATAGGTTCTTCAAAATGTGTATTGATCATAGGCAAATATGGATACTATAGATGTGAGCTATAACTGTGAATTGAATAATATAAACTAAATATTGTTTAGCTCACATTAACACAAAATTTTGTAGTTTTTTTTTTTTGAACATACTGACTGCCAACAATTTAACAGTGGCTTACTTAACTTAACATAATCATTTTATGCTGTTCATTTACCTAAAATAAAGTTATAGGCTCTACATTAAATCATTTCTGAAGCAAGGTGATGAATAAATAAACAAGCCAAACTTTCAATTCCAAACTACTTACCAGGGTTGCTATCGTTGGTGCTCAGTATAGCATCTGTGTCATTAATGTGATGAATAAAGTCTAAAAATTAAGGGGAAAATATAGTTTAATACTGAATGAAAGATGCTAAATCAATCACCCTCTAAAGTCTTTTACCTATAAAAATCTTTTAAGATCTACTGTGTGGTAATATTACCTAGTACACTGAACAAAGGCTACTTCACTGTTAACATAGCTTTACCTTCTTCAGCTTTCTCTACTTACAGGAACAATGTCATTGGTGTCACAGTCCCACTGTGTTTTACATGACTGAAGATTTTTTTAAAAAACTACTCACAAGGCTGAATTTAGTTAAAAGCCCTGGAATAAAGACAGTGTGCACAATTTTTTTACCTATACGGACACTAATTTATATAAGTATAGTTACATCTTACATATTAAAGTTCTAAAGTCTGCAAAAGAGGTAAAGCCAAGTACTCATAACAGCTGAGTTTATCTGGAAAATCACTTAAAGTTTTTACAAAGTATAGGACGTGCTATTATAAACTGAAGGCTATATAGTAATTATTGCTCACAAGCACCATTAAGTAATACTAAAAGAAGTAGCAAAACAAAAAGCTATTGCAGATACCTGAGCATTCATGTCATTCTACAGTGAATGAGAGAATGGGTAAAGAATATGTTTTTACTTGCCTGAGGGAATTTACTTTATTCTGTTTGATGTTAACCTTTTATAACTTTAGTAAGCATTAATAAAAGTAATGTAAAACTTAAAAATAGGATGGTAAAAAATGCTGGAGTAAGTTAAATATGTGAATTATTCATCTCCATTGTACGTTAAATATGTGAATTATATTGTAAGTTATATAAAAGTAAGTTAAATATAAGAATTATTCATCTCCATTGTAAAGTAAGTTAAATATGTGAATTATTCATCTCCATTGTACACCTCTCAAGACAGAATGAAAGAAGTAGTCTAGTGCTCTAGGTTTTTACAGTTATCTCCAGGGCTTATTAGTGATTTAAGATCAGAAGTTATGAATCTTTAAGGAATTCCTGGTGCCAAAGACTTACATAACGCTAGTAAAACCTTGATACCAAGTATACTGGGCTGAACAGTATTCTCCCCAAATCCATGTCCATCAGGAAACTTAGAATGTGACCATACTTGAAAACAGACTCTATGTAGAGATAATCAAGTTAACATTAGGTTATACTGGATTAGGATAGGCCCTAAATTTAGTGACTGGTGTCTTTAGTAAGAGCAGGAAATTTTGGACACAGAGACACTGAGGGGAGATGGCCATGTGAAGGCAGAAGCCGAAATTGGAGTGATACACCTACAACTCAAGGAATACCAAAGACTGCCAGCAGTCGATCATCAGAAACTAGAAAGAGGCAAGAAAGGCTTCTTCCCTAAAGGCTTCAGAGGGAGCAGAGAGCCCTACAGATATTTTGATTTTGGACTTCTAGTTTCCAGGACTGTGGGAGAGAACAAATTTCTCTTGTTTAAAGCCAAACAGTTTATGGTAATTTGTTACAGCAGCCCTAATACATCAAGGCTCAATGAGGACAGTATGAGAAAGAAAAAATCTACGCCACTATCTCTTATGAAGAGACACAAAAGTTCTAAATAAAACATTACTCCTACTCCTCTCAAAAGTAAACTGAATCCAGTAAGAAAATTTAAAATATACATCATGACTTACAAACTAATTTAAGTTTGTCCCAGAATATAAGTATGATTTAAATATTATAAAATGTATTCACTTAATTATCCATATTAACAATTTAAAGGAGAAAAGCTTTACAATCATTTCAAGAGATGTAGATTAAATATTTAATAAAATCCAGCACACATTAATAAAAATGCTTAAGAAAACAATAGGCTAGAACATCTCTGAATTACTAAAGGATACAACCCTTTGATCCTACAACTAATGCAATATGTAATGGTGAAACATTAGAAAGATTTGCTCAGGAACAATATAAGGATGTCTACCAGCACTGCATCCATGCAACTTTACAGTTTAAAAAAAGATAAATATATCTATATGTGTATATAAGTAAACATATATACATGTGTGTGCATGTGCCTGTGTGTATATATGTATGTATGTACATATTAAATATAAATGTATGCATATAGATATGAATCATTCAAAAAATAATAACTAGAGAGGAAGAACTTTTCACTATTCATGGATGACATAACTACCTAAATAGAAAATCGAAAGTGAATCTACAAAATTATAAGCAATAAGAGTTCAACACATTGACTAGATTCAAGATAAATATTAAAAAATTAGGTTCTTTTATTATAACAGCAAAAAATAATCTGAATTTTTTATAATTAAAAACTATATCACGAGAAGCAAGAAAAACTACAAATCTGCAGCCTGTGGAAGGAAAACCCCATTCACAGAAAGATAGACAAACAAAAAGGCAGAGGACTATGTACCAGATGAAGGAACAAGAAAAACCCTCAGAAAAACAACTAAATGAAATGGAGATAGGCAACCTTCCAGAAAAAGAATTCAGAATAGTGATAGTGAAGATGATGCAGGAGCTTGGAAAAAGAATGGAGGCAAAGATTGAGAAGATGCAAGAAATGTGCAACAAAGACCTAGAAGAACTGAAGAACAAACACCTAGAAGAATTAAAGAACAAACAGAGATGAACAATACAATAATTGAAATTAAAAATAAACTAGAAGGAATCAATATCAGAATAACTGAGGCAGAAGAATGGATAAGTGACCTGGAAGAGAGAATGGTGGAATTCACTGCTGCAGAAGAGAATAAAGAAAAAATAATGAAAAGAAATGAAGACAGCCTAAGAAATCTCTGGACAACATTAAACGCAATAACATTCATATTATAGGGGTCCCAGAAGAAGAAGAAAGAGAGAAAGGACCCGATAAAATATTTGAAGAGATTACAGTCGAAAACTTCCCTAACATGGGAAAGGAAATAGCCCCCAAGTCCAGGAAGTTCAGAGAGTCCCAGACAGGATAACCCCAAGGAGAAACACGCCAAGACACATAGTAATCAAATTGACAAAAATTAAAGACCAAGAAAAATTATTAAAAGCAACTAGGGAAAAATGACAAATAACATACAAGGGAACTCCCATAACATTAACAACTGATTTCTGAGTAGAAACTCTACCAGCTAGAATGGAGTGGCACGTTGTATTTAAAGTGATGAAAGGGAAGAACCTACAACCAAGATTACTCTACCCAGCAAGGATCTCATTCAGATTGACAGAGAAATCAAAAGCTTTACAGACAAGCAGAAGCTAATTCAGCACCACAAAATCAACTCTCCAACAAATGCTAAAGGAACTTCTCTAAGTGGGAAACACAAGACAAGACAGGGACCTACAAAAACAAACCCAAAACAATCGAGAAAATGGTAATAGGAACATACATATTTGATAATTACTTTAAATGTGACTGGATTAAATGCTCCAACCAAAAACACAGGCTCGGTGAATGGATAAAAAAACAAGACCCATATATATGGTATCTACAAGAGACCCACTTCAGACCTAGGGACACATACAGACTGAAAGTGGGGGGATGCAAAAAGATATTCCATGCAAATGGAAATCAAAAGAAAGCTGGAGTAGCAATACTCATATTAGAAAAAATAGACTTTAAAATAAAGAATGTTGGGCTTCCCTGGTGGAGCAGTGGTTGAGAGTCCGCCTGCCAATGCAGGGGACACGGGTTCGTGACCCGGTCCAGGAAAATCCCACATGCCGTGGAGCGGCTAGGCCCATGAGCCATGGCCGCTGAGCCTGCACATCCGGAGCCTGTGCTCCGCAATGGGAGAGGCCACAACAGTGAGAGGCCCGCATACCGCAAAAAAAAATAAAATAAAATAAAGAATGTTACAAGAGACAAGGAAGGACACTACATAATGATCAAGGGATCAATCCAAGAAGAAGATATAACAATTATAAATATATATGCAACCAACAGAGGAGGACCTCAATACATAAGGCAAATGCTAACAGCTATAAAAGATGAAATCGACAGCAACACAATCATAGCGCGGGACTTTAACACCTCAGTTACACTAATGGACAGATCATCCAGACAGAAAATTAATAAGGAAACACAAGCTTTAAATGACACAGTAGGCCACATAGATTTAATTGACATTTATAATACATTCCATCCGAAAACGGCAGATTACACTTTGTTCTCAAGTGCACACAGAACACTCTCCAGGATAGATCACATCTTGGGTCACAGATCAAGCCTCAGTAAATTTAAGAAAATTGAAATCACATCAAGCATCTTTTCCGACCACAACGTTGTGAGATTAGAAATAAATTACAGGGAAAAAAAACGTAAAAAACACAAACAGGACGTCCCTGGTGGTGCAGTGGTTAACAATCCGTCTGGCAATGCAGGAGACACGGGTTCAAGCCCTGGTCTGGGAAGATTCCACATGCCGCGGAGCAACTAACCTGTGAGCCACAACTACTGAGCCTGTGCTCTAGAGCCCATGAGCCACAACTACTGAGCCTCTGTGCCACAACTACTGAGTCTGCGCTCTAGAGCACGTGCTATGCGACAAGAGAAGCCACCACAATAAGAAGCCTGTGCACCGCAATGAAGAGTAGTCCCTGCTCTCCGGAACTAGAGGAAGCCTGCACACAGCAACAAAGACCTAATGCTGCCAAAAATAAATAAAGTAAATAAATTAAAAAGAAAAAACACAAACACATGGAGGCTAACCAATATGTTACTAAAAAACCAAGAGATCACTAAAGAAACCAAAGAGAAAATCAAAAAATACCTAGAGACAAATGACAATGAAAACACGATGGCCCAAAAACCTATGGGATACAGCAAAAGCAGTTCTAAGAGGGAAGTTTATAGCACTATAATCCTACCTCAAGAAGCAACAAAAATCTCAAATAAACAATCTAACCTTACACCTAAAAGAACCAGAGAAAGAAGAACAAACAAAATCCAAAATCAGTAGAAGAAATCATAAAGATCAGAGCAGAAACAAATGAAATAGAAACAAAGAAAACAATAGCAAAGATAAATAAAACTAAAAGCTGGTTCTTTGAGAAGATAAACAAAATTGATAAACCTTTAGCCAGATTCATCAAGAAAAAGAGGGAAAAAAAAAAGAAAGAGGGAGAGGACTCAAATCAATAAAACTAGAAATGAAAACGGAGAAGTTACAACATACACCACAGAAATACAAAGCATCATAAGAGACTACTACAAACAACTCCATGCCAATAAAATGGACAACCTGGAAGAAATGGACAAATTCTTAGAAAAGTATAACCTTCCAAGACTGAACCAGGAAGAAATAGAAACATGAACAGACCAAGCACAAGTAATGAAATTGGAACTGTGATTAAAAATCTTGCAATAAGAGGGAAGAGATATGGGAACACATGTATATGTATAACTGATTCACTTTGTTATAAAGCAGAAACTAACACACCACTGTAAAGCAATTATACCACAATAAAGATGTAAAAAAAAAAACTGCAACAAACAAAACTCCAGGACCATATGGCTTCACAGATGAATTCTATCAAACATTTAGAGAAGAGCTAACACCCATCCTTCTCAAACTCGTCCAAAAAATTGCAGAGGAAGGAACACTCCCAAACTCACTCTACGAGGCCACCATCACTCTGATACCAAAAGCAGACAGAGATACTACAAAAAAAGAAAATTACAGACCAATATCACTGATGAATATAGATGCAAAAATCCTCAACAAAATGCTAGCAAACAGAATCCAACAACACATTAAAAGGATCACACACCATGATCAAGTGGGATTTATCCCAGGGATGGAAGGATTCTTTAGTATATGCAAATTAATCAATGTGATACACCATATTAACAAATTGAAGAATAAAAACCATATGATCATCTCATACATGCAGAAAAAGCTTCTGACAAAATTCAACACCCATTTATGATAAAAACACTCCAGAAAGTGGGCATAAAGGGAACCTACCTCAACATAATAAAGGCCATATACGACAAACCCACAGCAAACATCATCCTCAATGGTGAAAAACTGAAACCATTTCCTCTAAGATCAGGAACAAGACAAGGTTGCCCACTCTCACCACTATTATTCAACATAGTTTTGGATGTCCTAGCCATGATAATCAGAGAAGAAAAAGAAATAAAAGGAATACAAATCGGAAAAGAAGAAGTAAAACTGTCACTGTTTGCAGATGACATGATACTATACATATAGAATCCTAAAGATGCCACCAGAAAACTGCTAGAGCTAATCAATGAATTTGGTAAAGTTGCAGGATACAAAATTAATGCACAGAAATCTCTTGCATTCCTATACACTAATGATGAAAAATCTGAAAGAGAAATTAAGGAAACACTCCCATTTACCATTGCAACAAAAAGAATAAAATACCTAGGAATAAACCTACCTAATGAGACAAAAGACCTATATGCAGAAAACTAAAAGACACTGATGAAAGAAATTAAAGATGATACAAACAGATGGAGAGATATACCATGTTCTTGGATTGGAAGAATCAACATTGTGAAAATGACTATACTACCCAAATCAATCTACAGATTCAATGCAATACCTATCAAATTACCAATGGCATTTTTCACAGAACTAGAACAAAAAATTTCACAATTTGTATGGAAACACAAAAGACCCCAAATAGCCAAAGCAATCTTGAGAATAAAAAACGGAGCTGGAGGAATCAGGCTGCCTGACTTCAGACTATACTACAAAGCTACAGTAATCAAGGTAGTATGGTACTGGCACAAAAACAGAAATACAGATCAATGGAACAGGACAGAAAGCCCAGAGATAAACCCATGCACATATGGTCACCTTATCTTTCATAAAGGAGGCAACAGTATACAATGGAGAAAAGACAGCCTCTTCAATAAGTGGTGCTGGGAAAACCAGACAGCTACATGTAAAAGAATGAAATTAGAACACTCCCTAACACTATACCTAAAAATAAATTCAAAATGGATTAAAGACCTAAATGTAAGGCCAGACACTATAAATCTCTTAGAAGGAAACATAGGCAGAACACTCTTTGACATATATCACAGCAAGATCCTTTAGACCCACCTCCTAGAGAAATGGAAATAAAAACAAAAATAAACAAATTGGACCTAATGAAACTTAAAAGCTTTTGCAGAGCAAAGGAAACCATAAACAAGATGAAGAGACAACCCTCATAATAGGAGAAAATATTTGCAAATGAAGCAAGTGACAAAGGATTAATCTCCAAAATTTACAAGCAGCTCAATATCAAAAAATCAAACAACCCAATCCAAAAATGGGCAGAAGACCTAAAGAGACATTTCTCCAAAGAAGATATGCAGATTTCCAACAAACACATGAAAGCATGCTCAACATCACTAATCATTAGAGAACTGCACATCAAAACTACAGTGGGATACTACCTCACACCAGTCAGAATGGCCATCATCAAAAAATCTACAAACAATAAATGCTGGAGAGGGGGTGGAGAAAGGGGAACCTTCTTGCACTGTTGGTGGGAATGTGAATTGGTACAGCCACTATGGAGAACAGTATGGAGGTTCCTTAAAAAACTAAAAATAGAACTACCATACAACCCAGAATCCCACTACTGGGTATATACCCTGAGAAAACCGTAATTCAAAAAGAGTCATGTACCACAATGTTCACTGCAGGTCTATTTACAATGGCCAAGATATGGAAGCAACCTAAGTGTCCACTGACAGTTGAATGGATATAGAAGATGTGGCACATATATACAATGGAGTATTACTCAGCCATAAAAAGAAACGAAATTGAGTTATTTGTAGTGAGGTGGATGGATCTAGAGTCTGTTATACGAGTGAAGTAAGTCAGAAAGAGAAAAATAAATACCGTATGCTAACACATATACATGGAATCTAAAAACAAAAAAAAATCGTTATGTAGAACCTAGGGGCAGGACAGGAATAAAGACGCAGGTGTAGAGAATGGACTTGAGGACATAGGGAGGGGGAAGGGTAAGCTGGGACGAAGTGAGAGACTGGCATGGACTTATATACACTACTAAGTGTAAAACAGACAGCTAGTGGGAAGCAGACACATAGCTTAGGGAGATCAGTTTGGTGCTTTGTGACCACCTAGAGGGATGGGATAGAGAGGGTGGGAGGGAGATGCAAGAGGGAGGAGATATGGGGGTATATGTACATGTATAGCTGATTCACTTTGTTATACAGCAGAAACTAACATACCATTGTAAAGCAATTATACTCCAATAAAAATGTTAAAAAAAGATCCAATGCAGCCATAAATAAATAAACAAACAATTTTTTTTAAGAAGGAAAGAAAACAGGTGAGGGGAACATGAAGGTTCCTTATGTTCCATTTAATTTGTACATGTTTGAAATTTTCTATAATAAAAAGTATGTGTATTTGAATATTAAACTAAAACTGCTTTACCAAAGAAAAAATATTTTAGGGTCTTGAGAATAAAATAAGTCTAAAAATAAGATATGTAAGACCTTTATCAATAAAAATTTAAAAGATATTTAAAAAAACCTAAATAAATGGAGAACTATTCCATGCCGTGATCATGGACAGTAAGACTCAGTATCCTAATGATATTATTCTGTCCACATTTATAAATCCAATGCAATGCCAATCAAATTCTAAAGTCAGTACCCTAATGACATCAATTATGGTAGTGGTTGATACATTAAGGTACACTGACTGATAAATTCAATACAATTTCAATCAAATTCTGATTGGAATTTTTTGTGGAATTTGACAAGTTGATTCTAAAATGTATGTGGAAGAGTTGTGGACCATAATGAAAAAGACTGAGTAATTTTAAAGTAAAAGAAAAACTTCCAAACCACAGAGCCACCATAGACAAAGTGAAGATAAGTCACTAACTGGAAGATATTTGCATACATTAATGAATAAATATTAGTATCCAAACTTTACAAAGAGTTCCTATAAATAAATAAGAAAAAGACCAACAATCCAAAAGGAAAATGGGCAAAGGATATAACAAGCTATATAATGTCCAATTAAGAAAAGATGTCTGGGGGCTTCCCTGGTGGCGCAGTGGTTGACAGTCCACCTGCCGATGCAGGAGACACGGGTTCATGACCCGGCCCGGGAAGATCCCACATGCCGCGGAGCGGCTGGGCCCGTGAGCCATGGCCGCTGAGCCTGCGCCTCCGGAGCCTGTGCTCCGCGATGGGAGAGGCCACAAAAACAAACAAACAAACAAAGGTGTCTGGGATCATTCCTTATGAGGAGAAATGCAAATTAAACCATATCCCCACTGGCAAAATTTAAGTCTGATAATATCAAGTGAGGATGAGGATGTGGAACAAGGGGAAGTTTCATAAACTGTTGGCAGGAGTATAACTGGTATAAGAATGATAAAGAACAATCCCGTAATTTCTAGTGAAGTTGAAAATGTGAATATTCTAAGTTCCAGCAATTTGTCTTATAGGTACATAGTTTGAAGAAACTCTCCCACATATACACAAGGAGACAAACAATGATGTTTAACAAAATCTTGTCTGTAACAGGAAAGTACATAACTGAAAACAAATTAAATAGCAAGAGAATGGATAAAGAAGTCACGGTACATTCATATTATGGAATAAAACAGTTAAATTGAACTAGAACAATGTATTATTGAAGATGATTACAGAAAAAAGCAAGTTGCAATAGCATTTATACAGATTAAAAACATGCAAAATAATACGGTATGTTGCTTATATATTTATATAGTAAGATAACAAAAACATGTAGGTACCACTATTTTGTACCAAAATTAGGGAAGAAGGAAAATGAGATTGAGAAGGAGTACACCTGGGGCTACATTTATAGGTCTGTAAGAATAGAGAACTAATGTAAATATGGCAAAATGTTAAGACATGAAAACTCATTTGGTGGGTACAATGGTATTTCTATTACCCTCTGCATTTCCTTGGTAGTTTGAAACATTTCATAATTTCTCATACAATAAAAATGATTGTTAATAAAAAAATTAATTAAAATGCTAATTTTATAGTTTAAAATAAAAATAGAATTTATCTCCCTCACTCACCTGCCTCTCAAAAGCTCTTAGGAAAATTAGCTGTTGTAGTTCTTTTAGAACTTATTTTGAAATTTGGTTTTCATGTAAATCTAGATTTTAAATATATAGGGCTTATTTAATAATATATTTCCCACATAAATTCCACTATTCTATTGTTTCCTAATTTTAGATCCTAATATTTTGAAAATACATGACTGAAATTTGTTTCTTCAAGACTCTACACATTGAATTCTTTAGCAACAAACACCAAGGAACTTCATAAGTTTTTCTGTTACACTAAAATTTTGTGATAAAAATTGAGCAATGCTTAAAACATGTTAGAACTTGGAAATATTTTATGTTAATTAGAGAATTTGAAGGAATATTATTTATTCAAAAATTAATTTTTGGAAATTAACATACACATTATATTTGAGATCATAACCATAGAAAACAAACTGAATCAAGCATATCTTCTAGAATTACAAATATTACTTTTTACTTTATTAATCCCAAGGCCAGAATTTAAGGTTGAAACGAAAACATTATAGTAGTTATCGTATCTGAAAGTAACTGTGTTAAAGCATATGATATGGATACTTACTAAAAATAAACTTTCCAGTATTAAAAAGAAAATTAGACATAAGCACCCAATACACTATCATTGCTCCAATGAGAGACACCAAGGAGCAAAGGAGACTTGACCACTGCCCAAAGGAGCCAAAATAATATCTGCAGACATCTGGATATTCCCAGGTAGTGGTATCCACTGATGCTAGATAAAATATAAAAGGGAAAGAATAAAATTAGATGTTAATCATATATTCCATATTCATAATTTGTGCTCTCCAAATTAAATCAAAACATTTAGCAAAAGATTATGGGTATTCCACCACCAGGTATTAGACCATGTTATGAAATAACAGTAATTAAAACATTATATACAGCAGAAATTAACACAACATTGTAAATCAACTATACTTCAATTAAAAAAAACAAAAACAAAACAAAAAATTATAGAACAAATACATAAAAAGAAATGTAGGTGAATGAAATAGTACAGGTAATCTGAGAAGTAGATTATAGTATCATAAAATTTTATAATTAATAAAAGCAAGTGATAAACCAAGGCTAGAAGAAATCATCAATAAGGGACAGAAGACATTATCCAATATTTGGCATACTTAATAATAACATAGAGGAAAGTTTTGAGTCACACTTCACACCACATGCCAATTTAAATTTCAGATAATGAGGGAAGTGGGGAAGGGCAATAGAGCAGTAGAGGAATAAGAGGTACAAACTATATATTATGTATAAAATAAGCTATAAGGATATATTGTGTAACATGAGGAATATGGCCAATATTTTATAATAACTATAAATGGAATATAAATTTAAAAAATTGTGAATCACTATATTGTACACCTGTAACTTATATAATATTGTACATCAACTATACTTCAATTTAAAAAAATTTGAGACAATTGAGTTAATTTAAAAATTAAATAACAGAAAATTTAGATGACAATGTAAAAATAGCACCTGAAAGGTTATCCTTTTCTATCACTGAAGAAATAGAAATTACAGTGGAAAAGATAGGCAGATATAAACAAACTAATACAATACAAAAGCCATTCAAATATTGCATAGGAAAGAAATTAACAAAAAATAACAGGTAAAGGGCTAACTGTCTACCTCATATAAAGAATTTAGCATATCTATAAGAGCACCAAGGGACTTGTGGATAAATGGGAAAGGGATATGACTAAATAATACAATTAAGAGAAAATGGACCATTGCTTAGTAGAGACAGAATAAAACAGGAGGCAAAGCCTGGTCTGTTGATTCGTACTTGCTAAGATTCAATGAAATAATGTATGTCTATTTAGGTCCTAAACTAAAACAACCTAAAAAGGTATTTCCCTGATCTAAATTATGGAAATGAGTGGAGGTAACGCGTTGGTACAACTTTGAGAATTCATTACAAAGGACACATTGCTCACATTTTCATACTTACAATTTCTACTTTTAGGAGATTCCAACATTTAGATCTTTTGGTAGGGATAGGTCAAAACAAGTCACCATAAACTGATAAGAATCACAGAATTCTCAATTTAGTTCTAGCAAACACCTTATTTTTAAAATACAACTTTTAAAATGATTCTTATGAGGAAATTAGCACCAAAGTAAATGCACTCTGCAAAGAACTAGACTCTCAGAATTTCAAAGGTGGCCACTACATTCATTAACATATCAGTTCAGTCAAATGCTATGAATTAGAGAAGTAAATCTTTAGGCAGAAAATAGTTAACACATTTCTGAAATGTACACATTAGTGATCTACCTCAACATAAATTCTTAGTACCCATATCACTCATCTGTTTTTACAGTGGCAAGTTCTTACATATGATAGCTCGTGATTTCACCACTCTGTAGCAGCAATAAAGTGTTAAAAGGCCCATCAGCATGATGACACACATTCCAGTAGTAAACCCAGCCTGTTTAAAAAAATAAAAATACAGAACAACATATATCATCATTTTAGAATAAATTCATATATAACCATATTGTTACCCTAAACAATTATGATTAAAAACCAGACAACTAATGTAAAATTAAATATAATCATCTAGGGACCTCCCTGGTGGCGCAGTGGTTGAGAATCTGCCTGCCAATGCAGGGGACACGGGTTCCATCCCTGGTCCAGGAAGATCCCACATGCTGTGGAGCAACTAAGCCCGTGCGCCACAGCTACTGAGCCTGCACTCTAGAGCCCATAAGCCACAACTACTGAGCACACGTGCCACAACTACTGAAGCCCGTGTGCTGCCACTACTGAAGTCTGTGCGCCTAGAGCCTGTGCTCCACAAGAGAAGCCACCACAAATGAGAAGCCCGCGCACCACAGCGAAGAGTAGCCTCCACTCGCCGCAACTAAAGAAAGCCCGTGTGCGGCAACGAAGACCCAACTCAGCCAAAAAAATAAATAAATAAAATTAAAATAAATAAATATAATCATCTATTTTCTTTAATAAATTTTATGTAGATTTATTAAAACCTCTATTGTAAAACTTAAAATACAAAGAGAAAAAAAATTCTGGCAAAAAGTGTGCTGAAAATTATATTACCTGTTTTATGCCCCAAGGAATACTCAGTATAGATGTTCCCATCATGGTATTCCAAATCATAAAACTGAAAGCAGAGTAATAGCAGTAAAAATATGACGTTTGACTCTTCAAACATTTTAATTAAGACAAAAAATTAAAATAATCAATAATTTTTGTTTACAAAAAGTTTGTTATGCTCCAAAAAGTAGTTTTACTCACATGGTTACTAAACTGGTGTTTTTACCGTATCCTTCAGTGTAACTTTGAAGTTTATAAGCAGAACCCAATGGACTATACACATAGCACTCTTCTGGAGCTGGAACTACATGATCTGGGGCAACCTGGTTAAAAAAAAAAGTACAGAAATGTTAGAACCAGTAAATGTGCAACAGAGGATATTTTCTATACAACAGAGTACCTGACTCTAGACACATTTCCAAATATCATGAACAATTAAATAGTGTGTATATCTGATTAATAAATATAAAAATTATTTTTCAAATATAGTAGAAGATCTAAAGGAGCAAGAGTTTAAATACTATAAGCAATAAACTGTTCATCTCAAATGAGAATGAATTCCTAGAGTATGCAATTGTCAAAATATTCTTCTCTTCATTTTCATGAGATAGGAGGAAGAAGAGCCAGCAAAGACCTAGGTTAAGTAATTCTAGATGGAGGAGACTTGGGTCTTAAGTGAGGGAAATTTTAAGAATGAAGTGGTCACCAAACTCCTATGTGAAGGTGGTTTTAGCAAAGAGGCAGGTAGGGAACTCAAACTATAAAGAATTGAGGAGTCAACAGAAGGGAAAGAAAGGAATAATAAATATGGACTATTCTTCTAAATGCTTTGGTACCAGAAGAAAAAGGCGAGCTAAAGTGGCTTAAGGAAAAGGCAAAGCAAGGGTCCTTAAAGACAGAAGATATAAGCAAAAGGGAAGGAGCCAATAGAGAGAGGTTGAAGACGTACACAGAAAGAACTTGAATAGATACACATTTTTATACACATAGCTCCCACCTTACCCTGACACATTTCTTTGTAATTCTACCTCCCTATTTTGGAGGGACAAAAAATACGGTTTCCTGATGGAATTCTGACCATCTCCCTGAGAACTGTCCTTTGAGAATATGTAGTCCTTACACATAATATTAAAGACATAGGAGCTGACTGGTATAAATCAACAATCTTTTATATCAGTACTTACTACGTAAATCTACAACTCTGTGCTAGGTTTAGCATTCAAGTAAAAATAATATACAACCCTTAACTTCAAGAAGTTTAAATTCCAGTTGGAACACATGTGAAACAATTAGAAAACGCTATAAGAATAAAAATTAAGTGTTCAACTCGAACAAGGAATGACAATAATAATGATAACAACAGCAATGGGGACTAGAATAGTTGGGAAACACCTCAAGAAAGTGGAGCATTAGGACTCAGCAAGTAGACAGGATATGAACTGGTGCAAAAAGAAAAAATATCAAATCCCCCCCTTTTTTTTTTTGTTTTTGTTTTTGCGGTACGTGGGCCTCTCACTGCTGTGGCCTCTCCCGTTGCAGAGCACGGCTCCGGACGTGCAGGCTCAGCGGCCATGGCTCACGGGCCCAGCCGCTCCACAGCATGTGGGATCTTCCCAGACCGGGGCATGAACCCGTGTCCCCTGCATCGGCAGGCGGACTCTCAACCACCGCGCCACCAGGGAAGCCCAAATCCTTCTCTCTTTATGCATATGATTGGTGGTGTCTTGTGGGCAAAGAATGTCCTGAATGCCATGCCTGGTGTGGCTTTGGAAACAACTATTTCCTATAGATACAAAAGCATATATGGAAATAGGTCTGCTGCCTTCTCTTTACCCTCGGTCCTCTTGGGTGTGAGTTCTGCTGTCTTCTACTATGGAGTAAAAAGAAAAAATGGGCAGGACCATGTCTGTATCAGGCAGCAGATAAACCATGATATCTAGCAGAGCAAGTTCAGAAAAAGTGAAAATCAAAAGTTATCAGGGATAGGATCAGAAGCTACAGGATAAGAAATTATTAGGAGAGACAGAAAAATTGGAAGATTGGATCCCACACTCTCGTTAGTGGTCTAGGACAGTGCTTTTCAAACTTGAATGTTCTTGTGATCCACACAGAGAATTTGTTAAAATACAGATTTTGATTCAGTAGATCTGGAGCAAGGACTGAGATTCTGCCCTTTTAACAAACTCTCAGTGATGCTGATATTGCTGGCCTGTGCAGGCCACACTTTTATTAGCAAGCATCTAGATGTCAGCAGCCAAATAATTTACTACCCTCCCCCAATTTAGAGTAAAAATATTAATGTAAGTGGGGAAATCTTCAGAAATAAAAAGGTGCAACTGTGTAAAGACTTGACACCTGTGGTTTCATATTACTCTTCCCTAAAAGGTCTTTTAGGAAAAATAATTTTGGGATTCTCAGAAAATGAGCATGGATGCATACACACAATCATTAAAAATGGTCATAACATATTATTAATTTTAGATCAGTTTATATACTTTGATTAACTAGACTCATCTCACTGTCAGTTAACAAAAGGGATTCAACTTGGTGTACAATGCTGACTTAATTTCCAGGCAAACAACATATACTCAGACGTAGACTGGCCCAGTTGGTATCTCTGAAGTTTGCTTCCACAAGTACAGTCTCTAGGAGGTCTGAACTAGACCCAGAGATACTGGATTACTTCTACTCCCCAGAAGGCTTAGATAAGTCTGACATGGAACTAAGACTTTATCACAACTATTGATGTAAAGACCTAGGGGAAGAAAAAGTGAAAAAATTGGGGAAGAAAATTATCCCACCCAGAATATTTTGGAAGTCCCTACTATGATTACACAGAAGGAGATCTTAATAATTCACAAGGCTTAAAATGAGATATCTGTGTTCAAGTGACTAGCCCAGTCCTTGCCCCTCAGTAAACATCTAGAGTGTTGAATTCCCTTCTCCCTTTTTATTATTACCTATAAAAAATCATTATTTTTTTCTCAGAATGCTTCATTTTTCTTTCAACTTCCAAATTTCTGAATATCGGTAATTCTTATAAGAAATGAAATTACTTATATATTTTTGATTCTAAGATAATAACACAGATTTTGTAAGATCAAGAGTCAACAAACCATAGCCCATGGGCCAAATGTAGCCTTCAACCTTATTTTAACAGCCCCTTTGGTAAGGGGCTGTTTAAATGATTATAAAACAAAAGTAGAGAAGAATATGCAACAGTAGGTGGCCCACAAAGCTTAAAATGTTTAGTATCTGCTCTTTGACCCTGCTTTTTGATCTATAAAAGAACATTACCAAATAGGAAAATATACATATATATATATGTATGTATATATTTCAGTTTCTCACTCCTGTAGAAAATTTCTAAAAACATTTTTCCCTTGTAGCTTCAAACTTAAAAATTGAATAGACTAACCAGAACTTGTTATTATTTATGTTATTAATCAATGACCTAAACTACTTCAACAGTTTATCCTCCTCAAAGCTTTTAGGATTGTGGATTAGCAGAATTTAATCCAACAAATCTCTAGGCTGTTGTCAAGGTAGAGAGATTGTTTCAAATCTCTCTATGCCAGGCTAATAAGAATGAACTAGCCTGAGATGTAAGATGTATTAATTAATATCTTTGACTTTCCATGATGCTGTCCTTGGAATATGGCCAGCAAAAAGTTCAACCACTGGGAGCTGCCGTGGCTTATGTTGTTCAGTTCATTTCAACTTAACCTTAGACAATTAGCAATGCTTTGCCCCTTACCAGTGCCTTGTCTGCAGGAGCAGTGAGCCGGCTGTAGTAATGAATCCTCTTGTTCATTGCAGAGGCATGGTCACTAACCCTCTGAATGACATCATTCACATTGACGATGTTTGTGGGCTCTATATAGAAAGGCCTAGAGAAGGGAATATACACTTGACAAAGAACGTTCAGGCAGAAATTCTGGAAGTCAGCCATTGAAGAAAATAACTACTTGTCCTCCATTAGAAATGGGATGTACCAAGGCAAGGCATTCACTTCTCACTTTTGGTGGGAAAAGAAAATGTCACAAGAGAAGTATTATCCAATCCACAGAATAAAGCTTTTGTTTCATAATGCTATTACTTTAAACACACTTTTTTAAACTTAAGGAATTTTGCAATAGAGGAGACATAACAGAAAGACCTTCAATCAGTTATTAAAAAGAAATATAGCAGCTGGCAGTTTTCAACAATGAAACTCAGACAGACACGGCTTTGAATGTTCTCTCAAAAAGCATCTGGCACTGAATCAGAGAAATTACAGACAAAAATGTTCCTCCAGTTACAAGTCACTACTCCTTCTTTACGGGCCAAAGTTACTTCTTATGATAAACACAATTCCTATTTGTTGGTTCATGTACTAAGGATTAGTGATCTCAACCATCTCCCTTGTGAAACTTATCCAAAATACTATCAAATAGAACATCAACACACTAGAGATACTTTGTCTCGTTCTACTTTTCTTAGATTTCAGTAACATACCATTATGTTACTATTTATATGTATGCTTTCTCCTCATAACTATGTCCCAATCAACTGCAGATTCTGGTTTTCAATCATCATTTTCAGTCATTAACCCATTCAGTTCCTTACTGAAACTCCCTCCATTTGCTTTCTTTCCATTAATAAGCTACCCAAAATGGAAAGATCTGGCACAAGCTCATGAAATGACTGCATTCCTCAGATCCCCTGAAGTCACAAATGACACTGTCTCCCAAATTGTATATAATTTGCTATTTCAGATTATACACAGATCCAAATAAGAATGGGAAAAAAAGCCAGGAGGTTTATCACTGGTTCCACATAAGTCTTCTACATTTACAGTTCTGAAATAAGCTTAAAAGTTATTAAAGTATGGTATCCATTTTTGGAGACACTGTTAATCTAATCTTGTGGGAAGCACTTGAAAAACCAAGTGACTGGAATTTTAGTTTATGCTATTTTTCCAAATAACTCTGTGATATTAGAGAAATTAAATTTAGCCTAGTCTCTCTAGTTAGCATACAGAATCTTTGAATCTTTCTTTTATTATTTACTCTCCATCACAGCATCTAAATTTGGTGGGTACTTTCTAGTTCAGTCCAACAAATATCTAAGAGCACTTACTAGAGCAAGTATGTGGATATAGAGATCAACATGACATACTACCTATAGTAAGCATATAACTGCTAAATGAATTCATCGGTATCAATAAATCTCAAGGGGATACAATGAAAATGAAAGGGTAGGAGGCCAAATAAACTATCCCTACTTATATATTTGGTAGGCTGAGATAACTACCTCTCCTTCCAAAGCATTAAGGTGTTCTAAATAATTTACATCTCTACTGTGACACTCAGTAGTACTAAAAAGCAATGTAAAAATATTTATGTCTGGGAGACAGTGTGGGGTCACACTCTACAGGGCATTCTCTTCTTGTTTTGTAAGTATGATATCCGACAAAATTAAAGCTACAGCTTTAATGCCAACATAAAGCAGAGATTTAAGCTAATCAAGGATTACTAGTAGAGACTAATAAGTATGATATTGATAGAAAGAGTTGTAGATGTTCTAGTTGTAGCTTATTATCTGAAAATTCAATGGTATTAATATCAAGCACTAAGTTGGCTTGAAGGCCTGTTGAAAAGCAGTCCAGGAAGAGCTACATTTCTTGGCTCCTGGCCTCTTACAGAAGTGTTAACTGTACCAGTTTAGTTGGCTTGGGTACTCAGAGAGCAGAATGACTCTGAAAGTTTTTCTTTCTCAACAGTTTTCATCAAGATGCTGAGTGCCTGTTCAAATAAATATTTTGGAATCTTTTCAATGCAGATTCTTTAAAAAAATATACAACCCAGCATATTTTAACTGAATTATTAGAAACATATGCTTAAAGCTTCATCTGAGAAAGCAAAAAATATAAATTATATTTCTAAATTGAACTTTAGCTGGATCTGAAAACACTTTTAAAATTAAAACTATACAGAGGACAATATTCAGAATAAAACATTTTTTGAAACTTGGGCTTTTTCTTTTGAACACAGTTTCACATGAGTGCTCCCTATCAATGTTACTTCCCATTTGAAATGTAGCTCAACTGTGCCACACTGAAAAAAAATCATAATATTTTATGTAGAAGTTATATTTGTCTCACCTTAAAAATATTTATGGTCATGCTACAGAAAAAAAATGCTTTTAACATTCAGAAAAAATTTAAAAAAATATTTTAAAATGTGACTCAAAACCCTTTATTTTCATTTAATACACTTATAAACAAAGAAACCTTATTTCTACCTAACACCTTTTCTAGGTTCCACTCCTTAAATTCCTTAAAAATTTTTGGCTTTTAGATCTGTCTCCACCCTTCTACTGAAGGGTTATGCTTCTCTGAAGTTTAATAACAATTCTATGACTCTTAAGAAGGTTCATACTCAACATGAAGACCCTTCATTTAAAACTATTCCTTTAGGGCTTCCCTGGTGGGGCAGTGGTTAAGAATCTGCCTGCCAATGCAGGGGACACGGGTTTGAGCCCTGGTCCGGGAAGATCCCACATGCGGCGGAGCAACTAAGCCCATGTGCCACAACTACTGAGCCGGCGCTCTAGAGCCCTCAAGCCACAACTGCTGAGCCCATGTGCCACAACTACTGAAGTCCACACACCTAAAGCCTGTGCTCCACAACAAGAGAAGCCACCGCAATGAGAGGCCTGCGCACCGCAACGAAGAGTAGCCCCCCTCGCCGCAACTAAAAAGAAAGCCTGCACACGGCAATGAAGGCCCAACATAGCCCAAAATAAATAACGAAATAAATTAATTAAAAAAGAAACAAACTATTGCTTTATTCACATCTTTATGGAAGCTGCAACTCTCAAGCACCTGCCAGATTGGAGTAGTTTGCTAGAAAATGAAATCAAGTATTCAAAATATCTCATGCAAATAAACATTCAAAATAATGAACCCACTGTACTTGTTTCTACCTGCTTGGTAAAACACTATGTCTGTCAGGCAGCTTTTCAATAAAGACCGAAAAGAAGTTAATCAAGCCATTGTGCCTAGATATTTACTGCTACAAAAAAAAAACTGGTAACTTCTGGCTTGCCGACATGTTTCTTGCTTCCTCTGATGCCTAAATAACACCCTCTTTCACAAAAACCCTGCTCTACACTCCAACTTCACTCACTGTCTCCAACGGCTGAGCCTGTATAAGCTCTTCTCTTTCTATTATGGCTAATTAATTTATTGGTTCTCTAGTTTATTAAATATTATTTAAGTGCCAACCAAGTATTCAGCACTGTGCTAAATGTTAAATGATGAATAGGACATAGAACCTCAAGGATCATAATCTACTAGAGGAGATACATAAGTAAGCAATTCCAATCCAGAGAGAAAAACAGAAAAAGAGAGAAAGTGCTTATGAGCAATAATGGGAGTAAGAAGATTGTGTGATGCTGGGTATGTGTAGAGTACATAGAAGGGGAAACTAAACCACGTCTTGCAGACCACTGAGGAAGCTATTGTGGAGGTGAATTCTAAAAGATATAAAGGAGTTAATCAGGGACAGGGAACAGGAGGAAAGAAATAGTGCTTCAAAGAATGGAAAAGCATGTAGAAAGAACCCAGAAAAAGAGCACAATATATTATTTAAAACTATAAGTAGTGAGAAGAGAAGTAGTATGAGGTAAACCTGGGTTAGTACATGGAGGACTTCACACGCCAACAAAGACATAATCCTAAAGGGAAGAACTCTGTCTCCCTTGCTGATTCCTTCTCAAACCCCCAACCCTTAAATGTCAGAGTAACCCAGAGTTTAATCCAGACATTTTCTCTTCTCTGTCTATACTCAATCTCTTGGTGGATTCATCTAGTTACATAATTTTAAATATCATGTGTACGCTCATGGCACTCAAACTATTATCTTCAGCCTGAACTCCTGATTCATATATCAAACTGCTCTCTGCTACCTCTCCCCTACCCCACCTCTAGGACTTCACTGTCTACCACACTAACCACAGTAGTTTCCTCACCATTCCTGACACACTGCAAGCATGTACCTACTTTAGGACCTTAGTTAATAATTTCAGGCATAAACAAAGGCTCTGAAGGCCTTTTCCCTAAATATCTTCATGGCTTGCTTTTTTACGTCTTTCAAGTCCTTCCTCAAGGTCCCCTTTCTCATGAGGCATTTGGCTATGCTTGTCACCATACCTAAAATTTCAACCCCTCTTCTCTATCCTTGTCATTTCCTATATACCATCTCTGCTTTTCTACCTTACATTTTCTCTTTAGCATTTATACTACCTAGGATAATACATACTTTTTATTTATTATTGATTACCTCCAGTAAATATAAGTTTCATGAGGGCAGGGATTTTTGTCAATTTGGCCACTACTATATTCCCAAGGCCTAGAATAGTACCTGGCATATCGTAGGAGCTCAATAAAATGTGGTGAATAAATGTATTTTGAAATAATTTTAGACTCATACAGAAGTTGAAAAAATAGTACAAAGAGCTCCCATATATACATCATGCAGGTTCCCCCCAATGATGATATCTTATATAACCATAGTATGATCATCAAAACTTGTATTGCTTTTATAATCAGAAAAAAAGTTAATAAAAAATTATAAGAAAAAAAATTATAAGGATAATGCTTTGAACTTTTCTTTAGTTAAAATTTCTTTTAAATAAATATCTGGGGGAGAAATGATGGAGGCAATAATCAAAAGTATCAAATGCTATAAAAAATGAGAAGCAGCAACCTATAAGAAAATCAATTTATTGTGGTATCCTCAAGCAAATTAAAGACTTTTTCAGGGTTAGAAAATGACTGTCAAGTGCTACTGCTAAGTCAAATGAGATGAGGACTAGTCGATGAAATGACCACGGGTAACCTGCATGTGAGCAGTTTCAGTGGAGTGGTTAGAACAAAAGCTTGTCTGAACTGGGTTCAAGAGAAAAATGTGGTACGGTGAGCACAGATAATCCTTGCAAGGAATTTTCCGTAAAGAGGAAAGAGAGCAATGAAATGGTAGCTGAAGAGGTAAGTTTAAGTACTATAGGAAATATTTTAAAAGAATAAAAAATATAAAAATCACCTATAATCCCACAACCAGTAATCATTAATAACATTTTACCAACCTCAATCTCTTGGAAAAAAATAGAATGAGATACCACTATATGTTCATCAGAATGGTAAAAATTTAACAATCTCGCAATATCAAGCAAGAGTAGGAGATAGAGCGATGGAAACTCTAGTGGGAATGTAAGTTGGTATAATCCCTATGGAAAACAGTCTGGCACTATCCAGTGAAGTTGAATATACACATACACTACCGCCAAGCAAATCCACTCCCAGGTATATATCATAGAAAAGTTCTTGCATATGTATACCAGGAGACACATATATTAATGTTTATAGAAGCATTCTTTGTAGGAGCCCCACACTAGAAACATCCCATATGTTCTAAAGTAGAATGGATAAATATACTGCAGATACTTACAGAATAAGATGCTAGAAACCACTGGCAATGAAAGTAGAGTTATATACAACTTGGATGAAAATTATAATGCTAAACAAAAGCCACAAAAGAATACATACAGTGTGATCTCATTTACATGAGATGCAAAAACAGGTAAAGCTGAATTCAGTATTTAGGGATACACAGACAATAAATTATAAAGAAAAGTAGGAAAGTGATCACACAGATGTCATGAGAGTGATTACCTGTAGGGAGGAAGAGGGATGTGCTTGGTGAAGGACACAAGGGGAACTTCTGGGGTGCAGCTAATTTCTAGACCTTGTTGTTGGTTGGATGCGTGTTGGCTTTATTATTTTTTTAAATTGAACATATGTATCATGCACTCTTCTGTATATATGATATATCATGTGGTAAAAAGAACTTTAAAAACAAATCTTAAAGTAACATATTCTTTCAAAATTTAGTAATGAGACCAAGAGGGACTGAAAAAATTTTGTGTACCATACAGAAATTTGCTGGTTATCTTGTTGCAAAATATCTTAAAAATTTGTCAAACTTAAGTACGAATTAGCTACTTTTCTTCTATAAAAAGACAACTGTTCCAAATTTGACCTCTTCTATGATGACTTGTGGCTATCAACAGTATGCTACATAAGTACACAGCAGGTATCAAAAACCAAAATAGCCGCCCATGTATCTAATCTATCTGCCTTCAAGGTAAAGATATTTTAACAATGACTGAGAAAGCAGTTGCTCTTTAAAAAACTCACAATATACAGAGAATATTCTGATAATGGATGTTTAAAACTGTTTCCATTGTTACATGATTTTATTGTTGAAAATAATGTCTGTCACCAATAAAAACTCAAAACTGCAGTTTTATAGACATGGAATAATTGGTCGAGAAAAACCAAGGACATTCCTGAAGTATTGTATTTAGCTCCCCTCCAATGGAGCTTTCAGACCAGCTAGGCAGCTCCTGCATTCTGGCCAGAAGCCACTGGGTTGTAACAGTTTTGATTTTAATCCCAGTTAACCTGGGAAGGATGATTCTATTAATTTCTCCCCTTCCCCGAGCAAAGAGATCAGCTGCTTTCTGAAGGCTCTCTCTAAATCAATGCTTTTTTTTTTTTTTTTTTTTGAAGCAGAGGAGAGGTCGGAGGATAGACTGGAGAGAGAACCAAGAAAGGTGAACAAAGCTACTGGCTGTTTCCAAATTAACAGTTTTAAGCCAGTAAAGATAGGAGTATTTTGGACTTTAAAAATAACATGGGGGGCTTCCCTGGTGGCGCAGTGGTTGAGAGTCCGCCTGCCGATGCAGGGGACACAGGTTCGTGCCCCGGCCGGGAAGATCCCACGTGCCGCGGAGCGGCTGTGCCCGTGAGCCATGGCCGCTGGGCCTGCGCGTCCGGAGCCTGTGCTCCGCAATGGGAGAGGCCCCAACTCAGTGAGAGGCCCGCGTACCGCAAAAAAAAAAAAAAAAAAAGTAACATGGGATACCAGAATACACAAACTAGCACAGCAATCACTAAATGTAAGAACTAAGTCATATCAGGGAGGATAAATTTAACCAGGCAAATTTCAACAAAAACTTCCACATAATTGTAGGATGAGCAGAAATGAATTTCAAAACAGCTTGAATTACTATTGTGGCAAGGTGTTATAAGAGTTTCAAAAATAATGAAGCATATTCTATTGTTACTGTTAATATTATAAAGTGAAAACAGAAGTTTTAATGTATTGTTAATAGATAAAATTTTAAAGTTAATTTTATCAAGATCATTACATCTTATAATTTAAAATTTTCTATTTTTATGTTTTATAATATACATAATTTATAAGTATAGAAGTACATGTATATAATTTGCAAACGAACACACATACACACACATAAATATATACAGTCCCAAAGTTTTAGGTTGTTATTATTTTTTTAACTGATGAGGATGATATGAAAAAAGTAAATGTTAATAAACACCTGGTTGAAGGTTATGGGTTTTTTATTTTAGAATTCTAAGCTGTTACTAAGCCATGAGTAGACATCTTCATTAATGACATATGGACAAAGAACTTGACCTGAATATTAATTCTCAGGCCTAATTAAACTATATGTTTAATTAAATGCAGATTCTGCTAAGAATGAATTTAAAAATTCTTTCAATGCAATTCATGCTTTCAAATTTTGGTTTTTAAAAACACATAAATTGTTTTAATTCTACTGTCCTAAAAACAAACAATCTCTTCTTTCATGGTTACAAAATGATCAGTAACAGAAATGCAAGGTTTTTTTTTGTTTGTTTTGTTTTTAGTATCAGCACAGGAATGAGGCTAAAAGAATTATATAAACATCAGGAACTTTCAACAAAGTTAAGATGCTAGAAGCACCTGTAAGTAAATACAAACATAACAGTTCTTTAGTTTTTCACTAGGTTGATATAAAACAGTAACAACACCAGCATCACCACATCCTATCTTCTATCTAGAAAAAGCAGTTCCAATGGAACATACTGACTGACATTCCACAAAGGAAGATTAACAATACTTAATTATAAATTATAATTAAGATATACTTAATTATATACTTAGTTATAAATAATTATATTAATTATAAACAAATAAATTACAGAGACACTGTAGGCTTCAACCTGTAATGTCATGCCATTACTACTCTCCTTCTTACACAAATCTACCAAAAGAATTTCTGGAAAAGAAATGAAATTTCTAGTTTCAAAACCTAGTTATTCCCCATTAAAAAGAAAAAAAAAAACAGGGAAGAAAATTGCCAGGCCAGCATTTTAACTAAAATTTCCTCAAAAACTTGAAACGTGGGCTTCCCTGGTGGCACAGCGGTTGAGGGTCCGCCTGCCGATGCAGGGGACACAGGTTCGTACCCCAGTCCGGGAAGATCCCACATGCCGCGGAGCGGCTGGGCCCGTGAGCCATGGCCGCTGAGCCTGCGTGTCCGGAGCCTGTGCTCCGCAATGGGAGAGGCCACAAGAGTGAGAGGCCCGCGTACCATAAAAAACAAAACAAAACAAACAAAAAAACTTGAAACGTAATGAAAGAAGGTAAATATTTCATTAAGTATATATATTAAGATAAATCTTATTTTTAATATATACATGTGATTCTTTGGATGAACACTAAAATTGCTTTCTTCATTATCTTCATTCTGTTATCTAGACACTGAAAACACAAAAACCAAAATTCATCTACTCTTTAAACGGACTACCAAAGAAAAA
This sequence comes from Hyperoodon ampullatus, assembly GCF_949752795.1. Classification (NCBI taxonomy): domain Eukaryota; kingdom Metazoa; phylum Chordata; class Mammalia; order Artiodactyla; family Ziphiidae; genus Hyperoodon; species Hyperoodon ampullatus. The sequence continues at coordinate 133,020,140 of NC_136917.1, read as the reverse complement.
GAGCCTCTTTCTTATTCTTCTTCTATAACTTAAGAAAGGGATACTAATTATCACACCTTAGAAGTCTTTATCATGGCTCCCAAGAAAGGTAAACGGGCTAAGAGAACTTCTGCTTTGCCACTAGAAAGACAGCAACAAATCGTCTACACAAACTGGCCTTTCAGGTGACCATGGCTGTATTTTCAAACCAGACGGCAAACGCTGTAGTAGTCTGACCAGAATCCATCGTTGGTTGTATGACATGTTACTCTGCAAACCAATCCCAAAATAACAGAATAGACTGATAAAGGCAAGAGTCCAACGTGAAACCTGCTGCCAACTGGCTCTTACCAACTTTTACATATAGGAAAGTTTCATAAACAAAATATAAGATGTTTTAGTAAAAAAGAAAATAAACAGTGCTAGAAAGGGGATTTTGAAACAGGAACTTTCACATATTGCTGGTAGGAGTATAAAGTGGCACAACCTTTCTAGAAAACAATTTGGCTATATATATCAAGAACCTTAATTGTGCTTTACATCCTTTTATTCTAATAATTATACTTTTGACAGTCTATCAGAAGGAATCAAAATATGGTTTAAATACGATATGTAGAAAGCTGCTAATCAAAGCATCATTTAAAATAATTAAAATTGTAAACAGCTTAATAAAACATTAAGTGGTTAAACATTGTTAAATTATAATATATTTAAATAATACATATTTATTTAAAATGATATTCAGAAAGAATATGGAAAATTGCTTACAGCTTTTTGGGACATTTCAGTGATTCTTAAGAATAATTTTTATTGTAAAACTTTTTACTATTCCTTGAAACCTGGTACTTTCCCCTTATTTATCACTCCAAGCTTCAGTCACTATCTCTACAGTTTATGGCAGTTAAAATCCCTGGATGACCTTGCCAAAGAACTCTAGGCTTGCTGCAAGGGCATGAGGTTCAGGGGGAGGCTGGAGATTGTTTTGTTGTCCAAAAGGCTACTTTGGTTAGAACAACTTCATTAAAAGCAACTGTGAGGGTGGAGTGAAATTAAGGTGAGTGGGCCTCACTTTTTTAACTTCTCTAAAAGCAAGGCAAGAGGTATCCCTAGGGGTCACAGCAGTAGGAAGTACCAGTCCCTATGGTTGCTTACACCTGAGTCCAGAGTCTCTCCTTGCAGACTAGAGGTTGGTAGTCACGGACAGATAGGAGAAATCTGGTCCATGGCCTGTTTTCATAAAGTTTTATTGGAACACAGCAAGGCCTGTGTGATTACGTGTTAGCTATGGCTGCTTTCACTCCACAATGGCAAAATTGAGTCCATATGCCCACAAAGCCTAAAATATTTACTATCTGGCTCTTTACAGAAAAAAAAGTTTGCTGACTCCTGCCCGAGACCACTGAATGTTCTTACACAGAGCAATGCCTGCACCGAAACCCCCAAAGCACCTAGCCGTCAGTACCACAGATGACCTCATTCTACTCCTGGCTGGGCTTAACCATACCCTACAGCATAGTTACTCGCTGGGATATGATCCCATGGGTTCTTTGTAATGCTGGATCAGGACGGGTTAAATCAGTATTTTTTTCCTAATGAACATTGAGTACTGAGTTAAAAAGAAAAAAATATATATGTGTGTACGTTTGTATACATACATAACAAGTCAAATATTTATAACCCCTCATCATAGTGATTCCCCCCCTTTTTGTTTGCTGAGTGTCTATCTCCTTCCCCAAAGTGTCTGGCACCAAAAAAGAGCTTAGTGAATGTTTACTGACAAAAGGAAGGAATAGAAGAACAAAAGGAAGGGAGGAAGGAAGTAGAGAGGGAAGGACAGAAGCAGAGAACGAGAGAAGCAGGTAGGCAGGCAGGCTGGCAACTTGGGAATAGCTTACAGATGTAACAACAGCACTCAACAGAAATTTAAACTGAAAAAGTAGCACATTAAATTGTATATAGTATATGAGCTCATAAAATATCATAGAAAAGGATAGAAAAAATATACTAAAATGTTTTAACAACACTTGCCTCTATGTGATGGGAATATATTTCTTTATGCTTTTTTTCCAGAACATTCTCTATACGAGAACAAAACAAAATAACAAAACAAAACATCCCCTAAGTAGAGAAAAAAGATAATTTGTGTCATCCTATAGAAGCACAGGTGATTTAAACATTGTTTCTAATAAAATGGGCTTTTCATTTTGTATATACTATTTTTATCCTAAATTATAGGAATGCTCTATTTTCTGAATAACTTTTTTCTCATTATAAAAGTAGTACATTGTTTATGTTGAGGATAATATAGAAGTTATAGAGGAAAATAAAAACCACCCATTAGAAATAATCAGTTAACATTCTAGTATATTTTCAAATGAGTGTAGACCCACATACGTGCACACAGGTGCACACACACAAAATTACTTTTACTTGTTTTTGAACTTTACATAAAGTGGAATCACACAATATGTATTTTTCTGTCTAGCTTCTTTTGCCAACGTTATCTTTCTGAGATTCATCCATATTCTTGTGTGCAGCTGTAGACTGTTAATTTTCATAGCTGTGTAATATTCCATTACATGAAAATACAATTTATTTAACCATTCCTGGTTGGTGGGTATCTGGGTTGTTTCCAGTTTGGCACTCCTATGAATAACTCATAGTCTATATTTTTGTACATGGCTCTTGGTGAAATGTGCACACATTTCTATTGATTATAAACAGCGTATACTCAATGTTAGCAGATAATTACAAACCCTTTTCCAAAGTGATTATGCTAATTTACACTTACTCTAGTATTGTATAATCATTCCCATTGTTCTACATCCTTGCCTTGATTTGTTTTCATCATTGATTGATTTCTTACCTTAGGCTATTGTTTTTTGTTTTTTAGTTTTTAGTTTCAGATTTTCCATTATTTTTTTATTCAATAAATATTTTCCATGAATTTGGTTCTTTTTCACATTTCTAGCTAGTGCCAAAATTCTCAACCTTATTTCAATTTCCCTGAACATATTAAACATAGTCTTTAAAAAGTCTGTTTCTGATAACTCCATTACCTGGATCATCTGTCAGTCTTTATTGTGTATCAAGTCTCTTAATTTCTAATCATGTTGTCTCATCTTCTCTTATGCCTAGCTATTTTTGATTAAGTACCTGGCATAATACTTAATAGAATTCTAGTATACAGAAAACAGTATAAAAAAGTTGAAGCCTAAAATAATATTATTTTCTTTAGAAAGGGTTTACATTTGCTTTTGGGAGCCAATTTGAGACACTTAGCAGTCCTAGATTACCTTAATCCAGTTTTACGGATTGAGATGAGTTAAAGTTGAGCTACAGTCCCTGAAAGAAGCCCATTCTATTTTCAGTTCACTCATACTTCTAGGCTTATAGACCTTAGGGCTTCCAACCTAAAGTTTGCATGGGGCCTACCTACTATTAGTGAACCCTGAATTCCAGTTTTTCTCCCTCTAGCCTTCTAAAGCTACTGAAAGCTCTGTCAATTTAATAGCCATTCAGCTAATAAACTGGAATTGGCAGATACCCTTGAGGAAATGCTGGACTCCCCTTTCTTTGTTTCCTCCTTCTTCTTGATCTAGACCCCATTATTCTTCATTGTTTTATCAGTTCTTCCATGTCTTTAGGCAGATTAAAAAAATTTTTTTTGGTCAGTTTTTCCAGTTATTCTCAGCAAGATGGTTGGTCCAAATTCCTTAATCTGCCCTTGTTGTAAGCAGAAATCCCCCATGTGCTCTTTAATTAAAAAAAAAATTATTAAGATATTAATTCACATACCATAAAATTTACCCACTTAAAATGTACAATTCAATAGTTTTTAGAACATTTATGGAGTTGTGTCTCCATCACCATAATCAATTTTTGTTTTTTTCAGCTCTGCCATGAGGCATACAGGATCTTAGTTCCCTGACCAGGGATCGAACCCATGCCCCGTGCAGTGGAAGCAGGGAGTCTTAAGCATTGGACCGCCAGGGAAGTACCACCATAATCAGTTTTAGAACACTTTCATCACCCCCAGAAGAAATCCTGGACTCCATCATCCCCTCTCTTCAGCCCCTGGCAGCCATTAATCTGCTTTCGGTCTCTATGACTTTACCTAATTTAAATAGTTCATATAAATTGAATCATACAATATGTGTGTTTTGTTGTGTGGCCTCTTTCACATAGCATGGTTTCAAGGTTCATACATGTAGCATATATTGATATTTTAATTCTTTTTTACAGTCAAATAATATTCTGTTGTATGGATATATCACATTTGGTTTATACATATATCAACTGAAGGACATTTGGATTGTTTCCACTTTTGGCTATTATAAATATTATGGACATTTCTTTATATTTGTGTGGACATATGTTTTCAATTCTCTTGGGTATATACCTAGGGGTGGAATTGTTAAGTCAAATGATAATTCTATATTTAAAATTTTTAAGAATTATCAAACTGTTTTACAAAAGTGGCTATACCAAAAAAAAAAAAAAGTGGCTATACCAGTTGCAAAAGGAGTCACGGGTATGAAATGAATAGTATGGGGAATATAGTCAGTGTAATATCTTTGTATGGTAACAGATCGTAACTAAACTTATCGTGGTGATCATTTTAAAATGTACAGAAATATCAAATCACTATGTTGTGTAATGGGAACTAATATAGTGTTGTATGTCAATTATACTTCAAAAACAAACAAATTCATAGAAAAAGAGACCAGATTTGTGGTTACCAGAGGCAGGGTGAGGGTGGGGAATGCATGAAGGCAGTGAAAACCTACAAACTTTCAGTTACAAGATAAATAACTACTAGTGATGTAATGTACAACATGATAAATATAGTTAACATTTCTGTGTGTTACAGATGTAAGTTGTTAAGAGAGTAAATCCTAAGAGTTCTCATGATAAGGAAAAATTTTTTTTGCTATTTTTTAAAGTTTGTATCTATATGAGATGGTGGATGTACACTAAACTTATTGTGATAATCATTGCATAATGTATGTAACTCAACTCATTATGGTGTATACCTTAAACTTATACAATGCTGGATGTCAATTATATCTCAAAAAACTGGAAGGAAAAGAGAGTGGCCATACCATGTTTCAATCCCACTAGCAACGTTTAAGGACATGCCCTCTTTTTAAGCAATTATTTTTAACACCCAAATTTACTAGCCTTAATAAAATAGACCAATTATTCCTCAATAAAGCTGAAATAAATAAAATAGAAAATATTCATAAAAATAGGGACTTCGCTGGTGGCTCAGTGCTTAAGAATCTGCCTGCCAATGCAGGGGACACAGGTTCGATCCCTGGTCCGGGAAGATCCCACATGCCGTGGAGCAACTAAGCCCGTGCGTCACAACTACTGAGCCTGCGCTCTAGAGCCCGTGAGCCACAACTACTGAGCCTGTGTGCTGCAACTACTAAAGCCCGCGCGCCTGGAGCCCATGCTCTGCAACAAGAGAAGCCACCGCAATGAGAAGCCTGCACCCCCGCTCCCCACAACTAGAGAAAGCCCGTGTGCTGCAACGAAGATCCAACACAGCCATACATCAATCAATCAATCAATCAATCAATAAGAAAAGTAATAAAAAATAAAAATAATTCTTTAACTATAATAAAGGAGAAACAAAATAAAAGTAATATAATAAATTAACATAAATTTTAATATGTAAGTTGTAGGGCATAACAACAAAGAAAGAATGAACACCAATGCCTACATCAATTTATAATGAATAAGACAGGATTTAAGAGAAGATTAAGCTATTCTAGAGAAGAGGTATAAGAAAATAAAAAATCAGAGGTATTGGTAGATATAAAAACTCGTGTTAGAATAAACAAGTCATATATGAATTTGAGGAAATGTAAATTTCAATTTGATGAAATTCAAATTCAAATACGAGATATGAATTGTTGGAATTCAAATTCAAATTTGAGACAAATAACCTTAATTGAAGTAGTGAGAACATGCCAAGATAAATGATAAACTAACTGAAATAGAAAAAATGAGGAAGTGTGATGCTGTTGCAATCAGGCTTTTTAAATTAAGTATAGGACCAAAGTAATTTTCTATGTTACTGTATAGAAAACATATTTCCTCACTTAAAATATTGAGGCATTCACTTATCTCTTAATATTTAAAAGATCTTGGAAACCATACCTTGTGACAAAGGAATACAGAACAGATTGCAAGAAGAAATCTTAAAAAAAGAAGCCATAGAAAAAAATATGTAATAGACTTTTGGAGACAATTTCAAACTAAGACTAAAAATTAATAGGCAAGCCAAAGATACATAATCTCAGTATGTTATTTTTACATCAGTTCCTTATCTTTGGGTTACAGTCATCCATTAGGCTTTTAACAAGATCCATAAATTTCATGTGCTTCCATAATTTTAAAATAATTGATTTTAAGTCTGTTAAAGGAGTTTCAGTTTTCTTATTGTACACTTGCAATTGGTTTCATTGCTTTTGCAGTAATAGTATAATTACTTGTGAAAGGAAAATCTAAATGGAGTTGGTATTGCTAGAGCTCTCTAAAATGGAGCCGGGAAGCCATTAAGGAATTGTGACTTATGCATGTCTCAGCCTGGATGGAGTGTGACCTTTTGACCTTACAAGCAAGTCATCCAGAACATATGCCAGAAATTCAAGATACTTACTGGATCCTTACCCTAAAATAACTAGTGACAGTCTATCTACCTGTAGGATCCCTATCCTAAAACAACTTGTGATTCCTTAAGGATAAATCACAATCCTTCCCAGGCAATTTTTAACAACCTCGTGGCTTTTTGTCTTTATAAGCCCCTGACTCTTTCTCTTCCTCAGAACACTCTTTCAGGATCACTCAAATCTGTGTCTCCCGAACTGTAATTTTAAGACCCCCCCCCAATAAACTCTTTTCTTATTTGCAGCCCCCTGCATTATTTTTTTTTTTGGTTTACACACTAAAAGCCTTTTCAACTATATACTTGGAGATGTTATAATACTGAGTAGACACAGAAAGATGCTAGCCCAACTCTTCATACCCTTTCCTCCCAACAAAACACACTTGATTGGCACTAACGAGCACCAGTCAAACTCATTAGGTTCCCTCTTTCTTCAGGCTTGTCCAAATGTCAATGAGGGAGGAAGAAAGGGAAGAAAATAAAGCATTAGTTTAGAGGCAACGAAGGAAACAGCAAAATCAGACAGACCAGAGAGAATAAGGAAAGAAGACATGGAAGCAACTCAGGCAAGCAGATATGGATACAAAAGGATAGTTAAGCAAACAAAGACATCTGGAAAGAGAGACAGAAGTAAAAGAACCTATGAACTTGAGAGAATAAAAAGGTTCTGATGGGACTAGAAATAAGATCCCATTCTAACAAAGTCCATAGTTAGATTTATTTATTTATTTATTTAAATTAATTTATTCTTGGCTGCATAGGGTCTTCATTGTTGTGCGCAGGCTTTCTCTAGTTGTGGTGAGAGGGGGCTACTCTTCATTGCGGTGCGCTGGCTTCTCACTGCGGTGGCCTCTCCCGCTGCAGAGCATGGGCTCTAGGCACATGGGCTTCAGTAGTTGTGGCTCGCAGGCTCTAGAGCGCAGGCTCAGTAGTTGTGGCACACGGGCTTAGTTGCTCCGCGGCATGTGGGATCTTCCCAGACCAGGGCTCGAATCCGTGTCCCCTGCATTGGCAGGAGGATTCTTAACCAGTGCACCACCAGGGAAGTCCCTTTAGTTAGATTTAAAGCATCTCTGAAACCATGGCCAGGGTTGCCCTCTTCAAGCATTTAGCAAAAAGAGTTCCACTGGAGAAAAATAATGGTGGAGAGTGGGGAGAAGAGAGGTTAGAGAAGTGGACTAAAAAGGGAGAGAAAAGAGGAGAGGGAAGAGAGTAGGGAGAAAAGGAGGAAGGAGAGGTAAGGGTACAGAAGTTGTAATACAATCAGCAAGTTGGTATCAGCTCCATGGCACTGAAAAATGGTTAAGGGCCCTGGTCCTGTCTATTTAACATGGATGGCAAGTTCCTCAAAATGCAATTTATGCAGCTCTGGAAACCAACCCTCCTGGGAAAACTATTTTTCTAGATCTGTATAAATCCTCAACTATGAAACCACCAAGCCTCAATAATCACTGTTATTGGTCCAGGGCACATTAATAGATAAACTCTTCACTTTGTTATGTGCCCCCCGACCCAGGACCACAAATACCAAAAAGAATCAATGCAGGCTGCTATTCAGTGATAGTATTATTGACAGATGAAAGTGAGAGAGGCCAGTTTACAGATGTGTAGACAAGTAGACACTCTAAAAAAAAAAATAGGGGTCATAAGCATGTTTAGTATGTTTGAAGGGCACCCAGAACTGCCTATTTTCAATGTCTACCTCTACCCCACTGGCTTACCAGAGTACTTGAAATGTTATCAATTAGAAAAATCTAACCTTTAGGTTAGGCTTTTATTTATTTACTTATTTTATGTAAATTAATTTTGGCTGCGTTGGGTCTTCGTTGCTACGCATGGCTTTCTCTAGCTGCAGAGAGAGGGGGCTACTCTTTGTTGTGGTGCATGGGCTTCTCACTGCAGTGGCTTCTCTTGTTGCAGAGCATGGGCTCTAGGCACTTGGGCTTCAGTACTGTGGTGTGTGGGCTCAGTAGTCGTGGCTCGCGGTCTCTAGAGCACAGGCTCAGTAGTTGTGGTGCACGGGCTTAGTTGCTCTGCGGCATGTGGGATCTTCCTGGACCAGGGCTAGAACCCGTGTCTTCTTCATTGGCAGGCGGATTCTTAACCACTGCGCCACCAGGGAAGCCCTAGGTTAGGCTTTTATATTCTAGGATTCTCCTTATTAAAATGCAAACAGCCATGGAAAAGTAATAGACTAGGTCTTTGACACATCAGATTGTTTGCCATCGTAACACCTAAACAGACAAGAGAGCCCTGCACGAATAGGACAGATAAGCACTAGTGAATAAGGGGAGGAAGAAAAAGTATAATTTACAAAGCACTGTCTAGAGGAAATTTTTGAGTGAATTCCCTGAGAAAAACTGGGCACATAGAGAGGAGTAAGAAAGCCCTAGGTCCTGGGAGAAAAGGAAGAGGAAACAGAGTTTGAGAAAATGGAAAAGGGAAGCGCAAAGCCAGATTAACCACTTCACAATTTGGTTTCATGCTGGCTGGAGTGGTCAACTCCCAAAGGTCATAATCCCAGAGCAGCAGCAAAGCATGAAGGAATCCTGAATACCAGGTCTAATATTTGGTTACCAGGAAGTCTGGGAAAAGCAGGAAAACAATCTCTAAGACCAGTGATTGCCAATGGAATATTATCAAATACAGTATAGCAGATTTCTAAACCTTCCTGTCCTGCCACCCACATTCCTCACTCCACCCCAAACCATGTAAAAAAAACTAATAGGGGAGGGGAGGGGAGGACAGGGGAGCGGAGGCATGCAGAGGGAAAAGTGGATTTGTGCAGTTTGCAAAAGTTCCCCAAATAATCCAAATAATTATGACATGTATCATTCCTCTACAGTGACAAGCTCCTTCTTCCACCTAAGTCTAATTAGACCCCAGGTCCAACAAAGTGATAAGCAGGTCCAGCACGTTATCTTTTAGTCCAAAGCAGTTCTTAAAATTCTTATATTTGAACCAAAACATGATTTTGACTGCCACCTAGTGGAAGAGATAAAGTCAACCACAAACTAAACTGAGGATAAGCAATCTAAAAGTATCAAATGTTGTTCTTTATATTCTAACAGGCTAAGACAGTTTCCAAAAGTGTGGTTATATGTAAGATGATTTTAGGTAGCACAAGGATAAATGCTATTTTAACTACTCGGTATTTACTGCAATGCATATTAGAAAAAAGTATAAACAATACTTCATCATTTCACGAATACATGAAGATGAGGTTAAATTAACCCTAATTTTTCAAAGTTAATAAATTTTAAAAAATATTAAATTATAATATTACACAGGTGGTACTGGGATATCACCAAAGTCATAAGGTGACACTAAAATGACTGAAGTTTTGGAAATAGTTGTCTAAGTTGGTTCTTCTAATTGAAGACACTTTTCCCTCACTGTGTCTGAGATTTATGTATATAAAGTGAAATAACAGTGTTTTAAGGTAGTCCTGTTTTTTCCTCATCAAATAAGTTTCTGAAATTATTTCACAAGCAAATTAGCATTCAATACTGCTAAACCCCTATAAATATTTGCCTTCCTTAAAACATGCTTACCTAGATAGTTATCCTGATTGAAAATAGTTGATTCCCTCTTATTTTGACAAGTTTCATTATAGAAAATATATTTCCATTTAACCTACACGGTTAAACAAATTATCAGAGAACTGTTTGAACTCCTGCCAACCTACTGCAGTGGAATACACTTTAATGACCTATGTTCTGTTGTCACAGTGGTCAATTATTTATCATAGAATTTAGAGTTTTCAAGAAAATCCTGAGCATTTAATCAGCATTCATTTGTCCTTGTATTCACTGATATTGGAACATATAAGTGAAAATTACAAGATTCATTTCATTATTTTCTCTGATGGCCACATTAAATGACAAAGATAAATTTCTCATGTAATAAATTTCACACTGTTCTAGCTGCAAAAAAGACTACAAAATTAAGTATCTGGAAAATGGAAATGGGATTATCTAGACTAGCTTAAACCAATCCTCCTTCATCTCCTGGATTGGAAACTACTTCGACCCTTAACACAGTTAGGCTTCCGCTGGCAAAGAGGTGGGGTTGTTGAATAGTTGGGCATTTACCGAATAGTAATCTGCCACACATCCCACCTCAAGCACTCAGTTTCCTTCTGAGGAGGCAACCACTCTTACAGTTTCCTATTTATTCCCCCAGAGTCATTTATACATATTTGCATAATATATAACTTGTTGATGTTGTTTTTACCCAAATGGTAGTATACTATATACACTGCTCTGCACTTCACTTTTTTCATTTAACAAAATAAGTTGAAGACTTGTTCCATTTTGATATGTAATAAAGCCACTTCCTTCTTTTCAATGGGTGAAAAATATTCCATTGTATCAATGTGCCATAATTTATTTATCCAGTCCTATAAGACATTTTAGTTGTTTTCAATCTTTTGCTATTATAAAAAATAGTGCATTAAACAACCTTGTGCATATATTATTTGACATTGCAAATTAATGCTTAGAAATGAAATTGTTGGGCCATGTAAACTTTGGAATTGGTAGCTGGCATGTTTTTTTGGTGAGGGGCAGATCACACTAATTTTATGGATTAAAATTTAAACAGCATGACATTCTATTTTAGAGTCTTCCCTACTGAGACCAGTATATGCCTTTTTGTTACATGTCTTATCTTATTAATTCTAATATGCACATTTAATCATTTCTAAAATATGGATGCATCTCATAATCCAGGACATCTTTTAATCACTGTCAGCCAGGTGGCAGCCACGAAAGTAATTATTTCTGGTGGCACAACAGGTAACTGTCACCTGTGATCGTTTTAGTCATCAAACCATTTAGGGACCATTTAAGGAAGAAATGTGAGCCACAGTGTTTAGAAAGCTTTCTGTGACACCTTCTGGTAAGATCAGGAAAGTGCAAGCATCAAAACTAAAAAGAGTCAGTGGGGCCTCCCTGGTGGCGCAGTGGTTGAGAGTCCGCCTGCCGATGCAGGGGATACGGGTTCGTGCCCCGGTCTGGGAGGATCCCATATGCCGCGGAGCGGCTGGGCCCGTGAGCCATGGCTGCTGAGCCTGTGCATCCGGAGCCTGTGCTCCGCAACGGGAGAGGCCACAACAGTGAGAGGCCCGCGTACCACAAAAAAAAAAAAATAAAAAAAATAAAAAAATAAAAAAATAAAAAGAGTCAGTGACTAGGAAGAAAATTCTTTCAAGAAATGTCACACTATCAATGTTCTCAGTGATACTAAGGACAATTTTGGGTGGGCAGGAAAAAAACACTGATTTTGATGACTGCAAGTCAAAAAGTGATTCAGAAGAATCAGACTCTATATGCGAAGAATCAGATTTGTAATATCTTAACTGATATATTTTGTTTATGTTTTAATTTTTATAATTACAAGAGTTCTTCTAGTAAACATCAAAATAAAATTCTAAGTGCAAAGAAATTGTTGCATCAGAGGTATGGGTAGCAGTTTATGTTAGTATTATATTAACAACAACAACAACACGGACTTCCCTGGTGGCGCAGTGGTTAAGACTCTGCGCTCCCAATGCAGGGGGCCCAGGTTCGATCCCTGGTCAGGGAACTAGATCCCACATGCATGCCGCAACTATGAGTCTGCATGCCACAACTAAGGAGCCCACCTGCCGCAACAAAGATGTGGCGAAACCAAATAAATAATAAATAAATAAATAAATAAATAGTTTAAAAAGAAAAAAAAAGCAGCATAACTTATAATCAGCATCTCAGATTTGAAGAAATACTCTACATGCTATTTTAGGTTTCTCAGTAGTACTTTAAAGTTTCTCTCATATAGATTTTGCACATCCTTAAGGCTATTCCTATGTATTTTATCTTTTTCTTCATTATATTTTCTCATCAGAATGCTATTTATTTTTGCCTGTTTTGTAAACAACCACGTTACTGAATTGTCTTATTATTTATAATAATTTTTCAGTGGATTCTTTTGGGTTTTCCAGGTACGCAATGAAATAAATTTTAAACTCTAATTATCTTAAACTATCTGCTGGAATTTAAGCTCAATGAAGGTAAGGATTACGTATTACTTTTACTGTTCTATCCCCAGCACCTCGCATATTACCTTGCACAAATCAGATAATCAATATATATTTGTTAAATGAGTTATATGCATCTTACTTCATAAAACTTCCCAACCACCCATGACAGACAAGTGGAGTTTAGTCTAAAAAGTCAGATATAAGTGAGAAAAGAGTATTTATATTTATTCTCTACCACATACAAACATACAGATCCTGTAAGAAATTGGATATTTTATAATCAAAGTTATATATATTTGGTTATAGTTAGTTCTATATTAATAATTAAAAACCTTAATTATAAAATAAATATTTTATTTTAAACACTTACCTTTTGGATCTTATATCTGATGAATCAAACTGGATATTCATAGGTCCAGGATTTATTTCATTATCTACCTCAGGGATGAGAAGATGGCTAGAATCACTATCCATATTTGCCATTTTTCTCAGACTCTAAGCACTGAAGAAGTCAGTCCTATAATAAATCAGAAAAGAGAAACAATTTAAAGTTTAATTTTAAAAATATTTTACTATTAATAGGTAATATATTTGCATGCATAAGAAATTGAAAAAAACACAGGAATTTGCTGAAGATATCTTAATGAGCTACATGCCTAAAATATTTATATTATCAGAAACTTGTTAAGTTGAAATGGAGTTACTGCTTATTTTTCAGCTTAGTAAAAAAAAAGAAGCAGGGCAATCCATTTCCAGTAATAAAATACATTAGGCTACTTGGACTCATTTTCCTGCAGAAAACAACTAAAAATACTGGATAAAATATTTTTATTATTTTTTTAATCAGAGATCTCATAGGTTCATTTTATTTTATTTTATTTATTTATTTATTTATTTTTGTCTGCGAAATATATTAAAACTTTGCTGATGACAGTTGGAAATCAAAACATTAAAACTTTTAACATAATAAAATAGCTGTGTTTGTGAAGATTTTTTTTAAAGTTTCCTAAACCAATAAGAGAGAAAAATTAAAAAGTAGTGAATAGGGCTTCCCTGGTGGCGCAGTGGTTGAGAGTCCGCCCGCCGATGCAGGGGACACGGGTTCGTGCCCCGGTCTGGGAAGATCCCACATGCCGCAGAGCGGCTGGGCCCGTGAGCCATGGCCGCTGGGCCTGCGCGTCCAGAGCCTGTGCTCCGCAACGGGAGAGGCCACAACAGTGAGAGGCCCGCGTACCACAAAAAAAAAAAAAGAAAAGTAGTGAATATACTACAAATTAAACATCAATTGAAAATGGGAGTCAGTGTGTTAAAAAAAATTAAGAGGTTGGTCAGGTATAAAGGAGGTCATCTTAAATTTCTAATACTGTTACAATATGTACAGCACAGCTGAGGTAGGGTGATGGACAACATGACCTCTTGAAGCCCTTTACAATCTTTTTGTTGTTGTTATTTTTTAAAATTTAATTTTATTTATTTTTTTATACAGCTGGTTGGATACAATTTTTTTTTTTTTTTTTTTTGCGGTACGCGGGCCTCTCACTGTTGTGGCCTCTCCCGTTGCGGAGCACAGGCTCCAGACACGCAGGCTCAGCGGCCATGGCTCACGGGCCCAGCCACTCCACGGCATGTGGGATCTTCCCAGACCGGGGCACAAACCTGTGTCCCCTGCATCGGCAGGTGGACTCTCAACCACTGCGCCACCAGGGGAGCCCTGGATACAATATTTTTAAAAAATTTTTGAAAAGCACCTTTTAGTAAGGAAAAGCAGGCCATTTGCAGGTGAATTTAAGGAACCTAGAAAGTAAGTAGCTCAAAGAAGTTGCTTCTGCTCTGAGGGTATTTGCTGTGCCAGGAGAAACTGGGCTGAGGTTTTCAAGACCTTGTGAAGTACTAAGAAAATAGAAGACAAAACCCAAGATTCACCCAAAGTAAGGAACGATTGTAGTAAGAAATCATCTCCTCTCCCTACTTCCCATACAGCTGGGACTACAAAGAACTTTACCATCAGATTAGGAGTTAACACGAAGTAAAAGTACCTCAACTCCCTCACAAAGGAATAACAAACAAGTTTTCCTGACACTGACTACAGCCTGTATGTGTGTGTGTGTGTGTGTGTGTGCTTGAGGGAAATATTATATACCACAAACTGCACCTCATGTGGATTTGCAAGGTGATCAAAGAACACTTAAAGCTGTGAATATAATTTCAGGTTATGTTCTTGGTAGAGCTTATAGGCAATTGGCCAAAGCAAATGTAAATCTTTTCTATGAGGATACAGAAAAGATTGATCCTAGGCCTCAAAAAGGACCTGCTAACAATCTTTCAAGAACAATGAACAGTACACAGTCAAAAATAACCTAGCATATAAAGAAACAAAGTACCATTAGTGAGGACCAGAAGAAACAGCAGAAACAGATCCACAAAGGCTTCAACTATAGGGATATCAGAATAAGATTATAAAACAATTATGCTTCCTATGTTTAAACAAATAAAGGAAAAAGTGGACATTTTCAAAAAGTAACAGCATATTTGAAAAGGACCAGAATGAATGTTTAGGCCTAAATAATAAAAAAGAAAAAAAGTAGTAACACAAAATGTAATAACCAAAATTTAAAACTCAATGGATGCATTTTAAAGTTGAAGCGAGGGCATTGGCAACATGGTAGAATAAGAAGCTACCTTTATCTTTCCCCTTCAACCAGTAAACAAGTAAAACATCTACAACACAACAAAGGTGCCTCTGCCCAACATACTAGGATGCTGGAGAATCCCACACATCTGTACATCTACAAGTGAGTGGACTGGAACACAAAGAGGAGGGGTAACTGAGGGAGGGAGAAACCAAGGGAAGAGCAAAGGCAGTGCCTGTAATCCTACCCCTCTGGCTGCAGCAGCTGAGACTGCAGCCCCAGAGTACTGGGTAGCAGCAGGGGAGGTGGGGCACATGACTTCTGCCTCAACAGCCCCCATGGCCACAGAGGCGGACACGTAGAACCTTACAACACTGAAAACAGCAAAGGTGCCCATGCAATCCTGGCTCTTCTTCCCTTTCGTCTCCCTCCCCCTGCAGTGTCAGAGTCTGTGACTCAGGAGATCCTGGATGCGAAGAGTCCACCGTCCTGGCTGGTGATGCCAGTGACAGTAGCAGAAGCAAGGCACCAACAACCCTGGAGGCACAAGAAGCAATAATGAGGGCCCAGGGTATGCCACTAACAGAGGTGATGGAGGATGGAGAGTAAGGGCTCAAATAGAACCAGAGTTGGCTCAGGTAAGAAAAACCAAAAGATTGTGCTATAGCACCACCTACTGGAAAGCAAAAGAAAGGCCTCAATTTCTAATCTGTTTAACCCGTTATAATCAAGCAAAAATGTAAAAAAAAAAAAAAAGTGCCTGTGCAGAAACAGCTCAAATGTGCCTGCGGAGAAACAGCTCAATAGGCACCATGAACCACAGTAACAGTGCACTACAAAAAGAAAATGACAATTCTCCAGAAACCAAACATAAAGTCATGCAATATTGTGATCTAATTGTTAGAGAATTCAAAATAGCTGTTATGAAGACACTCGGCAAGCTACAAGTTTTCTTGTAGAAAGCAGTTTCAATGAGCTCAGGAATAAAATTAATGAACAGAAGTAAGAAAGAGACTGAAACTAAAAAAGACCTAAATGGAAATTCTAGAGCTGAAGAATTCAATAAATGAGATGAAGAATGAATTAGAAAGCACTGGAAATAGAGCAGACCAAATGGAAGAGAGAATTAGCAAGCTTGAAGACAGAAATCTAGAAATGATACAAGAGCAAAGAGAAATAAAATATTTTTTTTTAATGAGGAAATTCTACAAGAGCTATCTGATTCTTTTAGGAAGGGCAACATTAGGGTAGTGGGCATCCCAGAAGAGAGAAGGGAACAGAGTTTACTTAAAGAAATAATAGCTGAGAACTTCCCAAACCTGGGGAAGGAATTGGATATACAAATCTATGAAGCTAAGAGAACACCTAATTATCTCAATGCAAAAAGACCTTCTCCGAGACACATTATATTAGAATCATCAAAAGTCAATACAGGGCTTCCCTGGTGGCGCAGTGGTAGAGAATCTGCCTGCCAATGCAGGGGACACGGGTTCGAGCCCTGGTCTGGGAAGATCCCACATGCCGTGGAGCAACTGGGCCCGTGAGCCACAACTACTGAGTCTGTGCATCTGGAGCCTGTGCTCCGCAACAAGAGAGGCTGAGATAGTGAGAGGCCCGCGCACCGCGATGAAGAGTGGCCCCCGCTTGCCACAACTAGAGAAAGCCCTCGCACAGAAACGAAGACCCAACACAGCCATAAATAACTAAATAAATAAATGTAAAAATTCATGACATATATCAATATTTAAAAAAAACAAAAAACAAAAAAAGCCTCCTCAGAGCCCTGTCCCCCAGCCCATCACCTTCACACCTGATCACACCCATCAGAGGCTGGGAGCTACCTTAAAAAAAAAAAAAAGTCAATACAAAGAAAAAATTTTAAGGGCAGCCAGGGGAAAAAGGATGATAACCTACAAAGGAACCCGCATTTTACTGTCAGCAGATTTCTCACCAGAAACTCTACAGGCCAGGAGGGAGTGGGATGATATTCTCAAAATACCGTGAAAGATAAAAACTTTCACCCAAGCATACCCTATCCAGCAAAGTTATCATTCAGATATGAAGGAGAAATAAAGACTTCCCCAGATAAACAAAAGCTGAGGGAGTTCATCAACACTAGACCTGCCTTATAAGAAATGTTGAAAGGAGCTGTTCTACCAGAAACTAAAAGGCAAAAGTACACAGCATTTTGAGTAAGGTAATAAATAGATGAAATCAGAAAATTGCAACTCTTTATTAGAATAGGTTTGTAAACACTTTATTATAGTGTAAAGGTTAAAGGGAGGGAGTAGAAAAAAATTTCAATTTGGTAACAAACTCACAATATAAAAAGGGATAGTTTGAGACAACAAAAACACAAAAGGGGAAGAGGAAAAGGACAGAATCCATATAGGTAAATGCAGCTAAGATGCTATCAGCAGGGACTTCCCTGGTGGTGCAGTGGTTAAGAATCCACCTGCCAATGCAGGGGACATGGGTTCAATCCCTGGTCTGGGAAGATCCCACTTGCCTCAGAACAACTAAGCCCATGTGCCACAACTACTGAGCCTGCACTCTAGAGCCTGTGAGCCACAACTACTGAAGCCCATGTGCCTAGAGCCCATGCTCCACAACAAGAGAAGCTACCACAAGGAGAAGCCCGTGCACCGCAACGAAGAGTAGCCCCCGCTCGCTGTAACTAGAGGAAGCCTGCACCCAGCAACAAAGACCCAGTGCAGCCAAAAATAAATAAGTAAATAAATAGATAACTAAATAAATTTTAAAAAAAGATGCTACCAGCAGAAAAAGGACTATTTTATGTATGACAATTTTATACAAACCCAATGGAAACCACAGTACATAAATCCAGAGCAAAGACATGACACATAAAAAAAGAGGAAACTGAGAAAAACATCATAGAAAAACACCAAACCAAATCGGTAGATGGAAACACAAGAAAAAAGAAATGGAGATGTAGAGTAACCAGAAAACAAAAGATAAAATGGTGATACTGTCTTCATCTATCAATAATCACCTAATTGTAAATGGACTGAATTCACCAATTCAAAGACACAAAGTGGCTGTATGGGATAATTCATCAAGAAGACATTACAGCAAAGTGATTCAGTTATACATACATGTGTGTGTGTGTGTGTACACACACACACACATACACACAAACATATATTCTTCTTCAGATTCTGTTCCCTTATAGGTTATTACAAAATACTGAGTATAGTTCCCTGTGCTATACTTCAATAAAAAATTAAATTAAATTAGAAAAAGACATCACAGTTACTAATATACATGCACCTAACATAGGAACACCAAAACATATAAAACAATTATTAACAGACCTAAAGGGAGAAATTGAGAGCAACACAATAATAGTGGGGGACTTTTAACACCTCACTTACATCAAAGGATAGATCATTCAGACAGGAAGTCAACTGAGAAACAGTGACCTTAAATGAAACGTTAAACCAGGTGGATTTGATAGATTTGTACAGAACATTCCATCCAAATGCAGAATACACATTCTTCTCAAGTGCACATGAAACTTTCTCAAATGATACACCATATGTTGGGAAACAAAATAAGTCTCAATAAATTTAGCAAGACTGAAATTATATCAAGCATATTTTCCAGTCACCATGAAATGAAACTAGAAATCAACTACAAACAGAAAGCTGGAAAATATATGGAGACTAAACAACATGCTACAGAACAACTATTGGGTCAAAGAAGAAGTCAAAAGAGAAATCAAAAATTACCTGAAAATAAATGATAATGAAAATACATCAAGTCAAAATCTTCGGGATGCAACAAAAGTGGTACTAAGAGGGAAGTTTACAGCAATACAGAACTACCTTAAGAAACAAGAAAAATCTGAAATACTTTATCTTTCACCTAAAAAAACTAGAAAAAAGAGAATAAAACCCAAAGTCAGTAGAAGGAGGGAAATAATATTGATCAGAGTGGAAGTAAGTGAAATAGACTAAAAAGGCAATAAAAAAGATCAATGAAACTAAGAGCTGGTTCTTTGAAAAGATAAAATAAACAAACCTTTAGCTAGACATAGTAAGGAAAAAATGCTGATAAATAAAACTACAAATGAAAGAGGAGAAATAACAACAGATACCACAGAAACAAAAAGGATTATAAGAGATTATGAACAGTCATACACCAACAAATTGGACAACCTAGAAGAAAGGGACCAATTCTCAGAATCATACAATCTTCCAAGACTGAATCACAAAGAAATAGAAAATCTGAATAAACCAATCACTAGTACAGAGATCGAAATAGTACTCAAAAAAGCTTCCAAAAAACAATAGTCTGGGACCAGACAGCTTCACAGGTGAATTCCATCAAACATTCAAAGAAGATTTAATGCCTATCCTTCTCAAACTCTTCCAAAATACCAAAGAGGAGGAAATGCTTCCCAACTCATTTTACGAGGCTAACATCACCCTGACACCAAAATCAGACAGAGACAACATAAAAAAAGAAAAATTATAGCCCAATATCTCTGATGATCATAGATACAAAAATCCTCAACAAAATATTAGCAAACCGAATACAACAATACAGTAAAAAGATTATATGCCATGATCAGGTGGGATTTATTCCAGGCATGCAAGGATGGTTCATTATCTGCAAATCAATCAATGTGATACACCACATTAACAAAATAAAGGATAAAAACCATATGACCTTATCAATGGATGCAGAAAAAGTATCTGACAAGATTCAACACCCATTTATGATAAAAACTCTCAATAAAGTGGGTATAGAAAGAATGTACCTCAACATAGTAAAGGTCATATGTGACAAACCCAGCAGCTACACATACTCAATGGTGAAAAACTGAAACCTATCCTCCTAAATCAGGAACAAGACAAGAATGCCCCCTCTCAACACTCTTATTCAACATAGTATTAAAAGACGGCATCCATCCATCTCCTTCTTGCTACCTCTCTGGATGCTCCCCCCACCTCAGCAGGAAGCATCCTCAGTCCATCCTCACCACACCTGTCCACATGATGGGAACAGTGGTGGGTCTTGCACGCATGTCCCCAAACTGGCCTGCATTGGTCGGTCGGGGGATGCGCCTGTTCCACCTAGGCCAGGGGTCTTAGGTCGAAAGGCAACATTCCACCAGAGGAAGTGGCGAGCGGGAAGAGGGGCGCCCCTTGTAGCACTTCCCGCCTTGGTGCACTACGTCTCTTCCACACCCTGCCATGGGTCCAGTGAACAGGCTGGGATGGGGAAAGGGGAGAGGCAAGTGCAGATGGCGGGGGCATTGGAGGGCGGTCCCACTGATCCCTTTCCTGGGGGGAACTTGGGGCTGGAGGGCAGCAGCAGCATGTGTGTGCTGCTGAACACGTCCGTACCCGGGTCCTCTGCCACCCCTGGTGTGGGGAGTGGGCCAGGGGGCCTGGTTGGTTGCGGCCCTTGTGCTTTCCCCCTCCTCTAAAAAAAAAAAAAGTCCTAGACAGAGCAATTAGGCAAGAAAAAGAAATAAAAGGAATAATAGAAATAAAATAAAGAAATAAAAGGAATCCAAATTGGAAAGGAAGAAGTAAAATTTAATAGTCTGCAGATGATATGATACTATGCATAGAAAATCCTAAGGACACCACCAAAAAACTACTAGAACTCATCAATAAATTTGGTAAAGATGCAGATACAAAATTAATACACAGAAGTCTGTTGTGTTTCCATACACTAACAATGAACTATCAGAAAGAGAAATTAAGAAAATAATTGGGGGCTTCCCTGGTGGCACAGTGGTTAAGGATCGCCTGCCAATTCAGCGGACACAGGTTTGAGCCCCGGTCTGGGAAGATCCCACATGCCGCAGAGCAACTAAGCTCACAAGCCACAGCTACTGAAGCCCGAGCACCTAGAGCCCATGCTCCACAACAATGAGAAGTCCGCACACCACAACAAAGAGTAGCCCCTGCTCGCCACAACTAGAGAAAGCCCACGTGGAGCAACAAAGATCCAACTCAGCCATAAATAAATAAATAAATTTATAAAAAAAAAAGAAAATAATCACCTTTACAATTGCAACAGAAAGAATAAAATACCTAGAAATAAATTTAAAGACACAAGTAACTGGAAAGATATTCTGTGCTCATAAATTCAAAGAATTAACATTACTAAAATGTTCATAGGGCTTTCCTGGTGGCACAGTGGCTGAGGGTCCGCCTGCCAATGCAGGGGACACGGGTTCATGCCCCAGTCAGGGAAGATCCCACATGCCGCGGAGCAGCTAGGCCCGTGAGCCATGGCTGCTGAGCCTGCGCATCTGGAGCCTGTGCTCCGCAATGGGAGAGCCCACAACAGTGAGAGACCCGCATACTGCAAAATAAATAAATAAATAAATAAAATGTTCGTAATACCTAAGGCAACCTACAGATTCAATGCCATCCCTATCAAAATCCCAAGCACAATTTTCACAGAAATATAATAGCAAAAAAAAAAAAAATCTAAAAAGTATATAGAACCACAAAAGACTCCCAATAGCCAAAGCAACCCTAAGAAAAAAAGAACAAAGCTGGAGCTATCACACTCCCTGATTTCAAACTATATTACAAAGTTACAGTAATCAAAACAGATGGTTTTGGCAGAAAGAGATATAGATCAATGGAACAGAATTGAGAGCCTGGAAATAAACCCACACTTTCATGGACAATATACAACAAAGAAGCAAAGAATATATGATGGAGAAAGGATAGTCTCTTCAATAAATGGTGTTGGGAAACTGGACAACCATTAAAAAAAAAATGAAACTATGCCACTATTTCACACCACACACAAAAATCAAGTCAAAACTGATTAGACTTGAATGTAAGACCTGAAACCATAAAAATTCTAGAAGAAAACATAGGCAGTAGGCTCTTTGACATCAGTCTTAGCAATATCTTACTAGATATGTCCCCTCAGGCAAGGGAAACAAATGGGACTACATTAAACTAAAAAGCTTCTGCACAGCAAAAGAAACCAATAGCAAAATGAAAAAACAACCTACCAAGTTACAGAAGGTATCTATAAACCATATATCCAATAAGGAGTTAATATCCAAAATATATAAAGAACTCTTACAACTCAACAACAAAAAAACCAAACAACCCAATTTTAAAAATGGGCAGAGGAGATAAACAGACATTTTCCAAAGAAGACATATGGGTGGCCAACAGGCACATGAAAAGATGTTCAACATCATCAATTATTAGGGATTATTAGGGATCAAAACCACAATAAGATGTCACCTCACACCCATTAGAATGGTTATTATCAAAAAGGCAAGAAATAACACGTGTTGGTGAGGATGCAGATATAAGGGAACACTTACACACTGTAGGTGGGAATGTAAACTGGTGTAGCCACTATGGAAAACAGTATGGAGATTCCCCAAAAAATTAAGAATGGAAGTACCATATGATCCATCCATCCCATTTCTTGGTGTTTATCCAAAGAAACACTAATTCAAAAAGATATATGCACTCTTATGTTCATCATGGCACTATTTGCAAGAGTGCAAGAAATATTTCCAAAGTACAGAAACAACCTAAGTGCCCAACAATGAATGAATGGATAAAGAAGGTGGCATATACATACAATGAAACACTACTCAGCCATAAAAAAAGATGAAACCTTGCCATTTATGACAACATGGATGAACCTTGAGGATATTATGTTAAGTGAAATAAGTCAGAGAAATAAATACTGTGTGATTTCACTTATATGTGGAATATAAAAAACAAAACAAATTAAATGAACAAACTAAACAAAAACAAATACATGGATACTGAGAATAGAGTGGTGGTTATCAGAGGGAAAGGGGCAGAGAGAAGGGTAAAGGGCATCAACTGTATGGTGATGGATGGAAAGTAAATTTTTGGTGGTGAGCACACTGTAGGGTATACAGAAGTAGAAATATAATGAGCAATTCTATAAGCCAATGGTACCTTAAAAACAAATAAATCTATAAATACTACTAAATAAATAAAATTAGCAACCTTTCTTAAAGAAATTGAAGAGAAAATTAATGTACTAGAAGATAAATCAGAAGAAGTTATCTAGAACGTGGCAAAGAGAGAAAAAAAAAGGCAGAAAATGTGGAAGAGAGGTTAGGTCTAACAGGCATGTAATTGGTGAACCGGAAAGAGAGGAGATAGTAGAGGTAATATTGAAGAGATAATGGTTTAGGATTTTCGAGAATTCATAAAAGATAATGATCTGCAGATTCAAGAAGTTTAATGAATTCAAGCAGAATCAATAAACAATATGTTACAGAGTTGGGAAAAACAAATTAAAATTCCAGACCAAAGGGGGAAAAGATCAAGTGAAGTTCTTGGAATTAAAGTGTTCTAAAGCCCTTGTATTGTCCAGGTCAACATTACACTTTGATGTGATGTATGGTGTAATTTTAAAGGTAACTACTAACATAATAGAAAACAATATATAACTTATAATCTAGGAGAGGGAGAAAGGAGAATGTTAAAAAATATATGACCTAAAGAAAGGTAAGAAAGGAGAAAAAATTGTAAAAGAGGTAGGACAAATAGAAAGCATAAAATAGATAAGATCCTCCCACTCTTTCTTTTTTTTTTTTTTTTTTTGTGGTACGCGGGCCTCTCACTGCTGTGGCCTCTCCCGCTGCGGAGCACAGGCTCCGGACGCGCAGGCCCAGCGGCCATGGCTCACGGGCCCAGCCGCTCCGCGGCATGCCTCCCACTCTTTCTTAAACCCATGCTAATCAGGCTATCTTCCCCATCACTACACAAAACCTACTCTTATTAGATCAATGCCCTCCATATTGGTAAACTCAATTTTTCAGTCTTTAACTTGCTTGCCTTATCAGAAATATTTGCCACAAGGAATCACTCTCTTCCTTAATAAACTGATTCAACAGGGCTTCAGGTTTTTTCTATATCTCTCTGGTCCCTCCTCCTTTTCTGTCTCCTTTGCTCACTGTTTGCTCCTTGTCTCCAGACTTCTTAAAACTGTAGTCTCGGGGCTTCCCTGGTGGCGCAGTGGTTGAGAGTCTGCCTGCCAATGTAGGGGATGCAGGTTCATGCCCCTGTCTGGGAGGATCCCATGTGCCGCAGAGTGGCTGGGCCCATGAGCCATGGCTGCTGAGCCTGCGCATCCGGAGCCTGTGCTCCGCAACGGGAGAGGCCACAACAGTGAGAGGCCCGCGTACTGCAAAAAAAAAAAAAATTGTAGAGTCTTGGGCTTCCCTGGGTGGCACAGTGGTTAAGGAATCCACCTGCCAATGCAAGGGACATGGGTTCGATCCCTGGCCTGGGAGGATCCCACATTCCACGGAGCGGCTGAGCCTGTGCGTCACAACTGCTGGGACTGCGCTCTGGACCCTGCGAGCCACAACTGCTGAGCCTGCGTGCCACAACTGCTGAGGCCTGCATGCCTAGAGCCTGTGCTCTGCAGTGGGAGAGGCCACCGCAATGAGAAGCCCGTGCACCGCAGCGAGGGGTGGCCCCTGCTCGCCGCAACTAGAGAGGGCCCGCATGCAGCAGCGGAGGCCCAACACAGCCAAAAATAAATACATTTATTGAAATAAAAAGACTGTAGGGCTTCCCTGGTGGTGCAGTGGTTGAGAGTCCGCCCGCCGATGCAGGGGACACGGGTTCGTGTCCTGGTCTGGGAAGATCCCACGTGCCGCGGAGCGGCTGGGCCCGTGAGCCATGGCCGCTGAGCCTGCGCGTCCGGAGCCTGTGCTCCGCAACGGGAGAAGCCACAACAGTGAGAGGCCCGCGTACCGCAAAAAAAAAAAAAAAAAAAAAAAAAAAAAAGACTGTAGTCTCAAGGGTCAGTCTTTGTACTCTTCTCTATTTACCTCAATTTTTAGGTAATGTTATCCAATCTCATGGTTTTAATATCTTCACTTGTGTTATACAATACAGTAGCCACTAGTCACAAGTGATTACTTAAATTTATATTAATTAAAATTAAATTTTAAAAAATTCAGTACCCGAGTCACTCTAGCCACATGTGGCTAGTGGCTACCATATTGCACAGTGTAGGTATAAAACATTTCCATCATTGTAGAAAGTTCTACTGATCTAGATAATGACAAATTCCACATTATATTTCTAGCCAGAACTTCTCTCCTAAAATTTCAGACTTGCATATCCAACTACCGACTTAACATCTTTCTAAAAATTGAGATATAATTGACATATAACATTATACTAGTTTTAGATGCACAACATAATGATTTGGTATATGTATATATCCAACTTAACATCTTTACTTGGATATAATAGACAAGTGAAACCTGAACTGAACTTTTGACTTTTTCCTGAAAAGCTACCCCATGCACTGTTTTCCTGATTTCAGTTAATGGTATTTCCATCCTTCTAGCTGCTCAAGCTAAAATTCTTGAAATCACTCAGAACTTCTTTTTCTCAGTCTACATTCAATCCATTAGGAAATCTTGTTGGCTTTCTTTCAAATATATCCAGACTCTGACTACCATCATTTGTTACCAAGATTTCTACAGTGGAGCTCTCTGTTTGTACCCTTACAGTTTACTCGCCACACAAGCAGGTAGAGAGTTGTAGAGTGGTATAGTAAGGAATTTGGTCTCACCCAGTTGGTTGTTGCAACTGAGGGAAGTGCTATTAGCACCCAGTGGGTAGAGACTAGGGATGCTGCTAAAGATCCTACAATGCACAGGTTAGCTTCCTACAACAAAGAATTTCCTAGCCAAAAATGTCCTGAGACTGAGAAATCTGCCCTAAGGGGGAAAATAGGAGGTTGTTTTAGGGAAAGATAGGAAGGGACCTTATATGGTAATGGCAGTATTCTATTTCTTTAACTTGATTGTGGTTACATGGCCATTTGCTTTATAATTATTCAATATACGTATGTTTGATGCACTTTTTTGTAGGATGTTGTATTTCACAATTATTAAAAAAAAAGGGAACTCCATAAAATGAAGTAAACAGGTTTTAACACAAAACCAAGCGCTTTACCTTTTATCCTCAACCTGTAAGTTTCTATTATATTACCTTCACTTTATAGAAAAGGATACAAAACACGGAGAAGGTAAGTAATTGACTACAAAGTTAGTAAGTGGCAGAGTTCAAATTCAAGCCTACACAGTTTAAGTCCAGAGCCTGTATTCTTTGCCACTATGCTGTGCTGTTTTTCCTGTTCTTTGGCCTTTCCTCCTCTCTTTTATCTTTCACCTTTACTTCTCTTTCTTGTTACAGCCCAGACTACTCAACAAGTATAGTTTTATTACTGCTGTATTTGTTTAATGGAGTTTAATGTCCACTGTTCTTATTTTTCTAATTGTAGCATTTACGGCAAAGTAGAAAGAAAATGGGGTTTCTGAGGGAGAGTCCTATATTTGCCACTCACTACCTGTGTAATTTAAGACTAACCATTTAACCTCCACGAGATTATTTTCCCATTTGCAAAATGGAAATAATAACATCCTCTTCACTGGGGTGTTTGAGAATTAAATGACATGATGCATATTATACTTAGTACCTTGTAACAGGAAAATAAATGTTTAAATGTATTATTATTCCTTTCAAAAATCAAATAGGGCTTCCCTGATGGCACAGTGGTTGAGAGTCCGCCTGCTGATGCAGGGGACACGGGTTCGTGCCCCGGTCCAGGAAGATCCCACATGCCACGGAGCGGCTAGGCCCGTGAGCCATGGCCGCTGAGCCTGCGTGTCCGGAGCCTGTGCTCTGCACTGGGAGAGGTCACAACAGTGAGAGGCCCGCGTACCACCAAAAAAAAAAAAAAAAAAAAACTTCTTTTTTTAAAAACATATGCAGCCTCTTGAGTTTTTTCCTATTTTTTTTAAATGAAAAATTCTTCTTAGTAACAAAGAGCTAAGCAAATATTGCCAACATGCCACTATTATGTGATAGAGATGTTGGTAACATGTTCTATTCCCCAGCATGTGTTTTCTTTTCTGTTTCTTTCCTTTCCATTTCCCTATTCTGCTCTTCTGTGTTTCTGTTCAACAATTAAGCCAAAGATCTCATTAACTTAGTTCTACTGAAGATAAATAATGTTAAATAAAAATGTTAAAGTATTACCTTATAAGGTAATAATAGTAATTTTAACAGTAACTTTTCAAAAAAGGCAAAACCAAATACAGTTGACCCTTCAACAATGAGGGAGTTAACTGTGCCTCTGCACAGTTGAAAACTGGTGTATTACTTGACAGTCAAGTATCTGCAATTCTGCATCTGTAGATTCAACCAATCATGGATGGTGTAGTACTGTAGCACATAATATTGAAAAAAATCCACATATAAGTGGACCTGAGCAGTTCAAACCTGTGTTGTTCAAGGTCTACTGTATTACCATTTCCAATCAAGAAGGGCCTTATTTCTGTATCTTATAAAGAGTATGAACATAAAAATGATGATCTATTCTAAGATGAGACAACTAAAATACTGAGTAATGGTAAACTCTGAACAATATAGTCATCCAACAAGTTCTCAATGAGCCTCTACAAGGTACTGGGGTACTGAGAAAAATAGAAAAAAAAAAAACCTCATGGTCCCTATCCTCAACAAACTTAAAAAATATAATTTATGAAGTCAAGAAGTCAGGTAACTTGTCCTAAATCACTTAAATAATAAAACCTAGCAGGATGCTAATAACCAATTATGATTTTCTTTTCTTCATTTCACTTTTAGCTCATATCTACACCACTTGCTAGTCATGGCTCCCAAATTAGCTTTGTAATAGATCAGTGCAAGATTTATTCTTTTAAGGTAAAAAGTTCAGTTGATTGTTTGAAACATAGAGCCATATAACGTATATATTCAAATGTGGAGCATCAGAAATGATCTTGAATGTAAAGTGTACACTGCTCAATAGTAATTGTTACTCACTAAGTAAAAGGAACTCACTAAGATAAAAGGAACTGTGAATAAGCTAAGTCGTTTCATCAGAACAGTTAGCTGACATGCAAAAACAGAAGCTTGATTTTTCAGTTCCTTTTTTAATGTAATAAAACTGATTAATAATTCAGTTGACTTCTTTGGTCTTAAGTTTTAAAACTAAAGGCAGAATTAAGAGTACTTTGACCCATTAATTTACAAGACTAGGATTGACAGTCCTATTAAATATCCTTAGTCTAAAACTGTCAATTTCACTAAATAACTTGAAAAAAGTATCTCCTGGATGTAATAAGTAAAAACATTCTATATAAAATATCAATGAAAAATACATTTTAAATTAAAGTGGAGGCTTCCCTGGTGGCGCAGTGGTTGAGAGTCCGCCTGCCAATGCGGGGGACACAGGTTTGTACCCCGGTCCGGGAGGATCCCACATGCCACGGAGCGGCTGGGCCCGTGAGCCATGGCTGCTAAGCCTGCGCGTCCAGAGCCTGTGCTCTGCGGCGGGATAGGCCACAGCAGTGAGAGGCCCGCGTGCCGCAAAAAAAAAAAAAAAAAAAAAAAAAATTAAGGTGGATATCTAAGATCAGCAACAACTGAAGGATGCCCACTCTTGCCAATTTTATTCAACATAATATTGGAAGTCCTAGCCACAGCAATCAAGCAAGAAAAAGAAATAAAAGGATTCCGAATTGGAAAGGAAGTAAAAAGGTAACACTTTGCAGATGACATGACACTACACATAGAAAATCCTACGATGCCACCAAAAAAGTAGTAGAGTTCAACAATGAATTCAATAAAGTTGCAGGATACAAAATTAATACACAGAAATCTGTTGCACTTCTATACACTAAAAATGAATTACCAGAAAGGGAAATTAAGAAAACAATCCCATTTACCATTGCGTCAAAAAGAATAAAATATGTAGGAATAAACCTATCTCAGAAGGCAAAACACCTATACTTGGAAAATTATAAGACATTGATGAAAGAAATTGAAGACAACATAAACAGATGGAAAGGTATACTGTGTTCATGGATTGGAATTAATATTGTTAAAATGACCATACTACCCAAGGCAATCTACAGATTATTGTAATCCCTATAAAAATACCAAGGGCATTTTTCACAGAACCAGAACAAATAATTTTAAAATTTGTATGGAAACACAAAAGACCCCGAATAGCCAAAATAATCTTGAGAAAGAAGAACAGAGCTGGAGGAACAATGTTTCTTGACTTCAGACTATACTACAGAGCTACAATACTCAAAACGCTATGGTACTGGCAAAAAACCAGACAAATAGATCGATGGAACAGGATGAGAAAGCCCAGAAATAAACCCATGCACTTACAGTCAATTAATCTGTGACAAAGGAGGCAAGAATATACAATGGAGAAAAGACAGTCTCTTCAATAAGTGGTGCTGGGAAAACTGGACAGTCACATGTAAAAGAATGAGATTAGAACATTTTCTCACACCATATATAGAAATAAATTCAAAATGGATTAAAGAACTAAGTGTAAGACCGGAAACCATAAAACTCCTAGAGGAAAACATAGGCAGAACACCCTCTGCCATAAATCACAGCAACATATATATATATTTTTTGACCTGTATGCTAAAGCAGAGGAAATAAAAGCAAAATAGGACCTAATCAGACTTAAAAGCTTTTGCGCAGCACAAAGGAAACCAAAGAGACAAAACAGAGACAACCTACTGAATGGGAGAAAATATTTGCTAATGATATGACTGATAAGGGGTCAATACCCAGAATATATAAACAGCTCATACAACTCAACAAAAAAACAAGCAACCCAATTTAAAAATGGGCAGAAAGATCTGAATAGACATTTTATAAAGAAGACATACAGATGGCCAACAAGCACAAGAAAAGATCCTCAACGTCAATAATCATCAGGGAAATTCAAAACCACAATAAGATATCACCTCACACCCATTAGAATGGTTATCATCAAAAAAGTAAGAAATAACAAGTCTTGGTGAGGATGTAGATATAAGGGAACCCTTATACACTGTTGGGGGGAATGTAAATTGGTGCAACCACTGTGGAAAACAGTATGGCAATTTCTCAAAAAACTAAAAATAGAACTACCATATGACCCAGCAATTCCACTCCTGGGTATATATCTGAAAAAAAATGAAAACACTAATTCAAAAAGATACAGGTACCCCAATGTTCACTGCAGCATTATTTACAACTGCCAAGATACGGAAGTAACCTAAGTGTCCATCAACAGATGAATGGATAAAGATGTGGTATATGTATAATGGAACACTACTCAGCCATAAAAAAGAATGAAATTTTGCCATTTGCAACAACATGGATGGACGTGGAAGGTATTATGCTAAGTGAAATAAGTCAGACAAAGACAAATACTGCATATCACTTATATGTGGAATCTAAAAAATAATACAAACTAGTGAATATAACAAAAAGGAAACAGACTTACAGAAACAGAGAACAAACTAGTGGTTACCAGTAGAGAGAGGGAAGCAGGGAGGGGCAAGATATGGGTAGGGGATTAAGAGTTATAAACTATTATGTATAAAATAAATAAGCTAGAAAGATATATTGTACAACACAGGGAATACAGTCAATATTTTAAAATAACTATAAATGCAGTATAACCTTTAAAAATTGTGAATCACTATTTTGTACACCTGTAACTTACGTAATATTGTACATCAGCTGTATCTCAATTAGAAAAAAAAAGGAAAAGGAAAATAAATAAAGATGGATATGGCATAGGAATTAAAAGCTTGGAAAATAAACATATAATAGAGAAGTTATTAACTTTAGAGAGTTTTAAAAATATCACCTCAATTTAAAAAATTAAATATTTTAGAAATTGAAAAGTTGACTGTCAGGAAGCAAGTACACTTTCATCAAAAAGAATAACTTAGAGAACTTGGGGGAAATTTATAAAAGAAAATCTAAAGCACATAAAATAATCTATAAATTAATGTGTAAGCATTTGGAACTATTCCAAGCACTACTGAACTTTATATGGGAGTTTGCTACTTTTATTTGTGAACTTAAAGTAAGTTTAATGAAATGAGCTTAATGAAACTGTTATACTGTGGGAGGAAAAAGTCATAAACAGAATTGTTAAGAAATGCTAGAGAAAATTTTTAATATTGGTAAGCAGGCAGAACCTTATTGCTCTTAAATCTACAAAAACTGATGAAACCACCTTCAGAAGGTATTCATTTGTTTGAATTATACACAATGGTTAAATTGGGATATGGCCTATTCTGATTCTATTAAGTAGAATGTGGTGGTTGATAGCTCATATAAGACTGCTTGGATTTGAATCCTGGATTTACTGTGTGATTTTGGGCAACTTACTTAAATTCCCTAAGGGAATTTGGTTTGAGATTTAAATGAGATAATGCACATAATAATGTGACTGGCCCACAGTGAGTACTCAATAAACATAGCTAACATTTTTATTATGAATTTAGTTCTTTAAAAGTAACTAGCAAAATTATATTTTGGCTTAATTTAGTGGCCTGAATAAAATCAGCTGACATATGTACGTCTTTAGCATAAAGTGAGTAAACCCAGTGAGGTAAGAAAGATAAAGAAATTGAGTTTCATCGAATTACTGAACTGTCACAAACAGAATAGACCTAAAGGGAAAGAATTCATTTCTGAAGAACAAAACAGTGTCACTTTGGAGAAAAACTCAGAGAAAAAGACAAGTCAGTAGAAAGGTAGTGGGAGATGGAACTAACATTTATTTATTGAATGCCTACTACTGGCCAAATGTTTACATGTTGTTTAATTGCAACTAATACTTTAGGATTTGGGAAATAGGTATTACCTTCAAATTACTGATACAAAATAAATAAATAAATAAAAAACCATGAAGCTCAGAAGTAACTTGTCCTAAATCACGTAACTAATAAAGCCACAATTTGGAATGAAACCAGGCCGCTTTGACCCCAAATGCTATTTCCCACTATAGTGGGATGTCTGCTTTAAAGAAGGAGGCAGGCTATTTGGAAGACAAAAGAAGCCTCTGAAAATCAGGTCTTGTTCAGATTCGGAAACAAAAAAGCAATAATACCTAGAATGACAAATGGCCTTAAACTTTTTAAAACAAAGTTTAGGACTAGAAGAGTGAAGATGTGTGCCCAAGTATCTGGATTACAAATTTAAAACAACACAGTTTTCTTGAAGCAAACTAGCTTAGATGAATTTGTTTCTCTTGATGTAAACTTCTTTGTCTCAAGGCTAGATATTTCCTTGGACAGCAATAATCCTTCCAGCAGCAGTGAAACACAGGAAAGGTCAATAGCCAAGTCAGAGTAGGAAAAAAGGTACCTGCTTAAACAATGGCAGAAAAAAACGGCTACACTTCTGACTTATTTTGTTAACCAATACTCTCCACTGTATCGGTTCCTAAACTAAACTGAGAATGTTGTTGAGTTTAGAAACAGGATTCTTTTATGTCCTGGAGATGATACTTTCACTGAATATTGAATGTTAGGAAACCAGAAAAGAGGAAAATCCAGAAAGGTTCTTAGATTTCAGTCAGCCTTAACAAAAAGTGATAATCAAGGTTAGGGAAAATATGAAGGACATTCAGGAATTGACATAAAGTTCCCAGTTTAATCACATACATGTATTTGTCCTGAGCAAATCTGAAATTTTGTGGCATTGTCAAATTAGCTTTTTACTCCAAACAAGCAGAAAACTGGTATTTCAATGAATCAAAGTAAATCATGAATGAGTCCAAAGTTCCTAGTGCCTTTCAAAGATTTATTAACATTCAAGTAAATATGAAGAACTGTAAGGAAACTGATCATTTTCAGTTGCCTCAATTAGTCAATTAACCTGAACTTCAAATTCCCCCAGAATGCTGTTTCAAAGGAAATTTAATACCTTTTTGAAGTCTTGAGGAGAACTATAAACTGAAGTTTGATGAATTAGGTTGAGAGGTGAATTGGAGTTTCATAGCTAATATTACTTAGATGGTAACACAGAATAGTGCTATCAATGATTAAGTAAAATTTTAAATATTCCTAAGCACTAATTTGCCACAGACTAACACTATAATATAGGGAGTTAAATACAAAAAAATGACATAAACAGATATATTCACTTTTATTTCATTCAATCCTCTGATCTTCAAGACATTAAAGTCCCAGATGCAAGATTATTAATGTCAAAGATAAGTCATTTAATAATAAGACCCTTGGGCTTCCCTGGTGGCACGGTGGTTGAGAGTCCACCTGCCGATGCAGGGGACACGGGTTCATGTCCCGGTCAGGGAAGATCCCACATGCCGCGGAGTCGCTAGGCCCGTGAGCCATGGCGGCTGAGCCTGCGCGTCCGGAGCCTGTGCTCCGCAACGGGAGAGGCCACAACAGTGAGAGGCTCGCGTACCGCAGAAAAAAAAAAAAAATAATAAGACCCTTATCATTTATTTTAAGATTGGTTTTAGTATGGGGTCTCAATATGAAAACAGCTTATTAACTTGCTTGCTGGTGCCTATGCTGAAGCACTTATCTCCATGAAAAGAACATAGAGAAGAACCAAAGGAAGCTCCTAAATGTTATTTTTAAAAGTTATTAACTGTGAGCATCAGTATATCTCAAAGAATGTCAGCCCTTTCCACACTAGGTTCAGAAACTTTGACAATTCTTTGCAAAAGTAAACCTATAGTACCTATACCAAGATGCTAGCAACAATCTGCAATAGGAGGTACTAGCTTTTGCCCAAAGAAATGGATTATGAACCCACCATACAAGTATTTATGAGTGAAAATTACTATTAACTAATACTTCTGCAAATGGTAGAGTTTTAGATACTATATTTACATTCAGTTCACCAGGCCAGGGGTTGATAATTTTTTTTCTGTAAAGGGCCAGATAGTAAATATTTTAGGCTTTGCCAGCCATATGGTCTCTGCAACTGCTCAACTCTGCCTGTAGCACAAAAGACAATATATAAATGAGTAAGCATGGTTGTGTCCCAGTAAAACCATATAAAAAGTAAATACATTTGGCAGTGGCCAAATGTGGTCATAGTTTACCCACCTCTGTAGTATGCCAATATAAAAGCAATTGGAACCATATCATTAAAAAGGCAGCCTGGTGAAAGCAGTTATATACATGTATGTTATTCTATGTAAGTCTGTAACTTCTGTAAAGTCCAGTAACAAACTTTATCTAAACCTCTTCCTTATGAATTGCTTAATGGTGAGCCAATAGGAGCCATAATATTTAAATTCTGATGTGACAGTTGGAACATGCTTCCAATCTGATCAATAAATCCTTTAAAAGGTGTTAAATTTGACAGTGCTGGAAGACAATGTGTTTTAATAAAGAAATTAGCAGTCAGAACAATGCAATGGCACCAAAGAACCTCTCCTCTCACACCGGGAACACTAAATGCTCTATTTATGTTTAGGCAGTAGGAAAGAAAGAATACTGGCAAGTACTGAAATTTAAGTGTATTATAAAATGCTGGCTTGCTAGAAATTTTCATCTTCTTAATTTTTTTGTCTTTACTTTTATGCTCGTATCTCTTAAAAAAATACTATAAATCATTATTTTAATTTGTAATTCAGGTATTCCCATCCTCCTATGCTGTTTACCCTTTATTGTAACTATTTAGGGTATTATAAAAATCACAATAAACAGCATTATTTTTACGTATGTAACTGAGATATGCAGCATTTAAGATAGGAGAAATCTAAGGCTAAATGTTTTCAGAGCTCTAGTGGGCATACAGTGGGAAAGGAAAGGTGAACTTTATTTTCTTCGAGGCAAAGAAACTATAGGTGACATCTTAGCTTGCTACCAACCTTTATTCTTAATATGAAGTTTGTAGTTGTTTGTGAGGTAAGGAGATTTTTGTTCAAGTTAAAACAAGGGTTTCTTTGACCTACTGCAAAGTGTAAAGACTTTCCCTTCAGGGGCTGCCTGTTACCCTGCATATGACAAGCAGTAAAAAG
The DNA here is from genome assembly GCF_949752795.1 of Hyperoodon ampullatus. Classification (NCBI taxonomy): domain Eukaryota; kingdom Metazoa; phylum Chordata; class Mammalia; order Artiodactyla; family Ziphiidae; genus Hyperoodon; species Hyperoodon ampullatus. The sequence goes on along the minus strand of NC_136917.1, from coordinate 132,984,949 downwards.
ATAAAAGGAGAGGGAACAGGTTCTAAAGTTTGTTAATCTACTGATCTCAGCAATAGATTACGGCATGGCTTGAGAGTCCTGAAAATTAGGTTTTAGTCAAGCTGGCCATTAACCGGTTGTCTGGTGGTGAGCGAGCCAGTTTCTTCAACTCGGTGGACTTAAGTTTCCTCATCTGGAAAATGAGAGAATGCGCTTGACTAGCTGCTCTCAAAAGCCCGTTCCAGCTCTATTAATTCTAAGACAGGAAGATGTCAAGCCACCTACTATGAGCACTGTCTCTCACAATCGAGCCGGGGAAAAGCGTGACGAGGACTTACCTGTCTCAGCCCTCACCCCATCTGCGGTCCTAGCTCAAGGCACCAAAGGAGCTTCCTCCCCACCTCCCCCCTCTAGCTCTCTCCTACTCGGGATAGAGAAGGGCGCTCCCATTCCCCCAATTGCCCCAATTCTCCTCCTCCCTCCTCCTCTCACTCGGGTGTTCACCCAAGGTAACCCTGCCTTTTCCCTAAGGTCCGGCAGACACCGACTCCCACAGCCCCTCGAGTTCTTTCTCAGCCCCCGACGGAGGCCCCGACTTGCTCTCACCCGAGCCCTGTAGGAACGCGCGCCGCCTCTCCGGACCGGTCTCCGCGGGCCCCGGCTTTGGCCTCACCGCTCCCGCAAGAAGCCACTGTTCCGAGGCGTTTCCCTGAAGAACTTCCCCGGGTAACAGCCGACTCCGTCGCAAGCTCAGCCTTAACAGCGGCGTGCCCCCTTTCCCTCCGCCCCCTCCCGGGAGATGAGTTTGCAAGACCCGGAACGTGCTCTACCTGAGCAGGCCGAGCCCTTAATCTCAGAGAGCTCGGCGGGAAGGAGGATACCCCTCCCCCAAACTTCTCAACTTGCTGCAGCAAGGGTTCTCGTCCCCTGAACAGGAAAAGGCAACGGCCTAGGCCGCGGGGGCCAGCGGGGGATGGAGTTCTGAGAGCGCTAAGCCGGCCGCCTCAGTCAAACCTCCCACCGCCGCGGACTACAACTCCCAGAGGGCTATGCGACAGCCAACACACCTCCCGCCGCAGAGCCCAGCCCTCCGGCTTCGGAAGGAAGGGCGGCGCAGGTGGGCTAATCGTGTTTTATCTGCAGCCAGACCTTTGCGCTAGAGTCGGTTGCCTGCCTGCCCTTAAGGCATCTAAGAGGAGGGACGCGATCTCCTGCAGTCCTGACCACCCCGGAGGCCACCTGAGAAAGGGCTGATGTGACATTTCCATCTAGGGCTGACCTCCCATTATCTGTCTGTCATCTCAGGCTGTTCTCGCTGGTGCTCTGTACTCTCATCACGTGCTTGCACCCAGTGGACACCAAGGGAAGCCAGTTTGAAAAAAAAATTGTTAGATTTGGCACTTTCTCTCCCTTGTCTAGACATTTAGGTTTGTTTTTTGTTTTTTACGTGTTGGCAGTTTAGTCACTAGGCTAAAAGAGGGGCTTTGGTAAGATTTTAAGCACCCTCTCCCCATCCCTAACAATTTCGCCGACAGCCACCCCAAATAAACATACAGTCTAAGGAAAATTGGTGTGCTTGTTATAAAAAGTCAGCTTAAGGTAAGTCTCCTGAAAAGCGTATGGCAATACCTCAGCTCTTCTTACGTAGGAAGCCGGTGGCTTTTTTTTTTTTTTTTAAGCAAAACAACCAGAAAAAATCCAACAATGTAGTGTAATGTGTTAATCCCAAATGAAAGAAACAAAATTTAACAACTAGTTAAAACTGAGTGCCAAGCATTTTACATAAAATATCTCATTAAGTCTTTACCATGATTCTAGAAGTGTATATTATCCCTATTTTACAAATAAGGAAACAGTCCTAGAGAATTTTAAGAGTTACCCAAGGCCAAACAACTATCAAGTGGCAGAAGATCTGGAATTCAAACTGAGGTCTTCTTCCAAAGCCTATGCTCTCAAACTCTGCCTCTATTATTGAGGGTTTGACAAATGCAAGGCAGGTAATGTGATGAATATTGCCTTTAAGGCAGATAAAAGTTATTTTGCTAATGGTGTCCTTATTAAAAAACTTTTGCAACTGCTTTTTAGCCTGCCTTCAAATCAACAGTACATTCTTTTGATAGCTGCAATGGTGGCAAAATTTTCTTCTTTCTCTGCTTTTCAGGCTGAGAAAATGTTTTTAGGCAAGGCTGAGAAGCACGAAAGTAGATGGTATGGAATGACATCAGCGAAAATGGCTGAATAGGGAACTTGAAAACTCTCCCTCCACAAAAGCAACAAAATAGAATAACCTGATGAAACTGTCAGAATCAGCTTTTTTTGGAACTCTGGAATCTAATAAAAAACTCACAACAACAGGGGAACACTTAAGAAAAGACTGCTGAATTTTGGCAAGAAAGCTCTGTGATTATCTCCACCTTGTCAGTGGCCTTGAGGACAGCAGCCCACATTCCTGGTGTAGGTTGCTGCCTTGTCAGTGGCCTTGAGGACAGCAGCCCACATTCCTGGTGTAGGTTGCTGGTACCAGAGAGAGTAATATGGACCTTATTCTAAAGGAGTTGTAATTTTGTGTTTTGACCAATCTGGTGGTGTCCTGAAGGTTTGGCTCAAGGGCTTACCTTTTTTTTTTTTGAGGTACGCGGGCCTCTCACTGTTGTGGCCTCTCCCGTTGCGGAGCACAGTCTCCAGACGCACAGGCTCAGCGGCCATGGCTTACGGGCCTAGCCGCTCCGCGGCATGTGGGACCTTCTCAGACCGGGGCACGAACCCGTGTCCCCTGCATCGGCAGGCGGACTCTCAACCACTGTGCCACCAGGGAAGCCCAAGGGCTTACCTTTGTTTCCCCAGCCTTGGAGCCTTCCAGGGCTGAGGCAGGATTGTCAAAAGGATTTAAAGCAAATGTATTAGCCACTGCCAACAGGGTACGGTGTAACAATTGGGACAAACAATAAACAGGCCAAAAAGCCTAGGAAAGAAGAGGCTGGGGAAACAGATACTTGGGGAATAAGGGGTTTTTGTTTTCTATTTTTTAAATATTTCCTTATTTATTTGGTCGTGCCATATCTTAGTTGCAGCAAGCGGGCTCCTTAGTTGAGGCATGCATGTGGGATCTAGTTCCCTGACCAGGGATGGACCCGGGCCCCCTGCATTGGGAGCACGGAGTCTTATCCACTGTGCCACCAGGGAAGTCCTGGAATAAGGGTTTTCTTGAAAAGCTTCCTCCTCTTCTGGGGTATCCAGAAGGCCACATGCATGCCTTGGTCTGGACCCATGCTCAGAAAAGACCTGAGAAGACCCTAAGCTCTCACTTCTGGCTGACTTTCAGACTCTGTACAAGCAGGAAGTGAAGGCTAATGCAGAAATGTAAAGTATCCTGCTAAGCATTGAAGGAGTGCCCCAACACACAGCTAGCTGACAAAGACTGGGAGAGGTTTTTTTTGCATTTTGGCTGTTTTTTTCTTTTTCTTTTTTGCTTATAGGCATTTAGTAAAGATATCTCTGCTAAATCACTAGCTGACCACTAAGCTAATGGAACAGAGTGGTCACACAACAAAGAATACAGACTTTATAGAATTAGCTGACTGGTAGTTAAGTCTAGAAGTTTGATCATATTTAAACTTGATTTTTAAAATCAAGCGTTTATAGTTGGTGTTATAGACTTCCCATCACATCAGGAAGCACATTTCTGGAATTCTTTCATTTGTGATATTAAGACTATTCAGTGGGCTCAAATATTGTCTCTTACAAAGTTCGCCTTCAGCTTTTCACCAGTCACTGATGATCAGTAGCCATTGATGATCATCTTCTAGATCAGAGGTTTGTGTCACCCTTAGTGTCTGAGTAAATTTTTCTCAGTGTCCTTAGTTTCTGTTTACTAAGTGGTTAGGTCCAAACAAATTAATATGTGTTTATTTAAATATATATGGAAATTGAAAGAAAAAGATTTTATTTCATTCTTTAATAACCACAATTGCTTACTAATTGGGTGTATACACCTATTGGGCACTGCATAACTTCTCAAACCTCGAAATCAGATGGGACATCACTGTCTTCATTTCCTCTTCCACATTGGATTTTGCACAGCACTTGCTTGAGATCATAGGAATTGCTGAAAACTCAATTTTGAAAAGATATGTTAGCCAAAAGAATTAACTTGATCTAATGTTGAAACTGTGAAGTACCTCAAGCGTTCACATGGTGTCTGACAGATGTTCCTGTGTTTTCCTCAAAAATTTAAAATACTCTGTGAAGTCCTTGTGAGTTCCCTGTGGTAACCTCATAGCTTAGGAACTGCAGGTCACTAGCAATTATGTTCCTGGCCTAAAAGCAAGAATTGACAAACATTTTATGTAAAGGGTCTAGTAGTAAGTATTTTAGGTTTTATAGCCTTATGGTTTCTGTTAACAACTACCCAATTCCGCCTTTATGGCGTGAATGCAGCCAACATAGGCAATATATAAACCAATGAGGTGGCTATATTCTAATTTATTTATAGAAACAGGTATTAGACTGGATTTGTTCCCAGAACTGTAGCTTTCTGACCCTCTGGCCTAGAGAACACAGTGGAGATTTTCCTTTATTAGCTGGATTCTTCAAAGGAGAGGACTTTCCCCTTTCCTCCTGGATCTGAGCTCACTCCCTTTTTGCATTTGAAGCTCTCCAGCTTTGTTTGGGATTTATTTAAAGGTTTCATCTTTCTTGGTAAGGCCTTGTTTTGAGTACTCGTTTGGCACTTTGGTCCGATCTTGAGATCAGAATGTTTCAACTGAAGTTAGCTGAAAATGACTTTGGCCCAATTTCTTTGGGAAGGGGCTGCTTCAAATGAAACTGCTGGTTTAGCCTTCAGCCCATTCCTTTGGAAGGGCTGTTTTCTGGAGAATGGTGAAAGAAGGGAGGGAGAAAGGGAGGAAAGAAGGAAGGAAGGAGGGAGGGAGGGAGGGAAGGGAGGGAGGAAGGGCCTTTGTCCTGGCTCCTCAGGGACCAAGCTGTCTTCTTAAGACTGGCTGGGATGAGCTTGCAAGCTGTTTGAATTGAACCTATTGTGCTGTAAGCTGTTTAAACTGTTTGAAAATTGTTCTTTACTCTAGAGGAAAAACATCTAGAAAATGAGATCCCAGTTATCTAAGTATTTTGAGGGCACACCCTCTACAGGGACTTTAGCCAATTTTATGTTTAAAACCAAGGTCCTACGGGGAGGGGGAAGGGTAAGCTGGGACAAAGTGAGAGAGTGGCATGGACATACATACACTACCAAATGTAAAATAGATAGCTAGTGGGAAGCAGCTGCATAGCACAGGGAGATCAGCTTTGTGTCCACCTAGAGGGGTGGGAAAGGGAGGGTGAGGGAGGAGTGGGGATATATGTATATGTATAGCTGATTCACTTTGCTATAAGGCAGAAACTAACACACCATTGTAAAGCAATTATACTCCAATAAAGATGTTAAAAAAAAACACCAAGGTCCTTCCCCTTGTGCACTTCTAATTAAATAGACTGACCTGACCAAAGGCAATTGAGAATATCAATGGTCATTATGGGGAACTTTTGAAATCCCCAAACTTAACTTTCTTAAAACAGAATTGGACTACAATAGCTCAAAAATTTCCAGAATTGAGTGGAATGCTTATTTCTATGGGTATTTTGAGGCTTTCTGAAATTATCAGGCGTCTAAATTGCCTCTGCAAAATAAGACTTTAACTGAGGCAAACAAATGATTAAAGAAATGTAAAATGGCTCCTGAAGCCTCAGGCTCTTCTTCCTTGGCTTCTTTGTCTCAGGCTCTGCCTCTGGCCCCATCTTGTCTACCACAGCACTGTCTTCCTCTTTTTTTACCACCATCCCCATACAAATTCTCTCACCAAACTTCCCCCTTTCTCTGAAACTCTCCCTACTCCCTTTTTCTCTGCACTTGTCAGCACCTGTTGCTTTAAAATTTAGCATTCTGAGGATCGAGACTAAAAGTTTAATTTCTTGATATTCTCTGGACTAAAGCTGAACTGCGAGCCATAGCCAAAGATTTTTCCAAAGTAACTGAAGGTCTTCACAGATTCGCTGAGGAATTTAATATAGCCCTTCAAGTGTATCAACCTGGTTTCTCTGATTAATATCAGCTAGTTGGTATACGCTTGTTGGTAAAGGCCAGGCCCAGCATTGGATGAAAACTGCTAATTGGGAAAGTCCTGAAAGAGCTCTAGAATGAAACCAGCGTGCTAACTTATTTTATGATTAGGCTCAGGCAATTGCTAGATGACTTCATTGAGCAATTCCTAGGGCTTTTCCAAAATGGGAAATTTGATTGGAACAAAATTCAGACTTGCACACAAAAATCTAATGAACCTGCTCATGAATATTACAATTGACTTCAGAATGTTTTTAAGTAAAATTCTGGTCTTCCTTCAAACGTTGATTCCACCTGAGTAGTTTTTTAATTTTTTTACTCCTAATTTATCCCTCATGCACCCCCTTTCTGCTTTGATAGCCATAAGTTTGTTTTCTATGTCTGTGAGTCTATTTCTGTTTCATAAGTTCATTTGTATCGTTTTTTAGATTCCATATATACGTGATATCATATGAAATTTGTCTTCCTTTTTCTGACTTGCTTCACTTAGTATGATAACCTCTAGGTCTATTCATGTTGCTGCAAATGGCATTATTTTATTCTTTTTTATGGCTGAGTAGTATTCCTTTGTATATATATACCACATCTGCTTTATCCATTCACCTGTCAATGGACATTTCAGTCGCTTCCACATCTTGGCTATTATAAATAGTGCTGCTATGAACATTGGGGTGCATGTATCTTTCCAAATTAGAATTTTTGTCTTTTCCAGATATATGCCCAAGAGTGGGATTGCTGGATAATATGGTAACTCTATTTTTAGTTTTTTAAGGAACTTTCATGCTGTTTTCCATAGTGGCTGTACCAATTTACATTCCCACCAACAGTGTAGGAGGATCCCCTTTACTCCACACCCTCTCCAGCATTTATTATTTGTAGACTTTTTAAAGATAGCCATTCTGACCCATGTGAGGTGATGCCTCATGGTAGTTTTGATTTGCATTTCTCTGATAATTAGCAATGTTGAGCATCTTTTCATGTGTCTATTGGTCAACTGTATGTCTCCTTTGGAGAAATGTCTATTTAGGTCTTCTGCCCATTTTTTGATTGGGTTGTTTGGTTTTTTTTGTTATTGAGTTGCATGAGCTGTTTATATATTTTGGAAGTCAAGCTCTTATTGGTTGCATCGTTTGCAAATATTTTCTCCCACTCCATGGGTTGTCTTTTCGTTTTGTTTATAGTTTCCTTTGCTATGCAAAAACTTACAAGTTTGATTAGGTCCCGTTTGTTTATTTTCCCTTTATTTCTATTGCCTTGGGAGACTGACCTAAGAAAACACTGGTACAATTTACTTCAGAGAAATGTTTTTGGTGTTTTTTTTAAGATTTATTTATTTATCTATTTTATTTTTAATTTGGGCTGCATCGGCTCTTAGTTGTGGCACATGGGGGATCTTCGTTGAGGCACGCAGGCTCTTCGTTGTGGTGTGCAGACTTCTCTCTAGTTGCAGCATGTGGGTTTTCTCTCTCTAGTTGTGGTGCACAGGCTCCAGGCCACATGGCCTCTATAGTTGTGGTGCTCAGATTCCAGAGCGTGTAGTTTGTGGCATGCAGGCTCTAGTTGAGGCGTGCAAACTCAGCAGTTGTGGCACACGGGCTTAGTTGCCCCGCGGCATGTGGGATCTTAGTTCCCTGACCAGGGATCAAACCCGCGTCCCCTGCATTGTAAGGTGGATTCTTTACCACTGGACCACCAGGGAAGTCCCCATTTCAGAGAATGTTTTGCCTGTGTTCTCTTCCAGTATTTTTATGATGTCATGTCTTATATTTAAGTCTTTAAGTCATTTTGAGTTTATTTTTGTGTATGGTGTGAGGGAGTGTTCTAACTTCATTGATTTACATGCAGCTGTCCAGTTTTCCCAACACCACTTGCTGCAGAGACTGTCTTTTCTCAGTTGCCTCCTTTGTCAAAGATTGACTGTAGGTGTGTAGGTTTATTTCTGGGCTCTTTATTCTGATCCATTGATCTATATGTCTGGTTTTGTGCCAATAGCATGCTGTTTTGATTATTGTAGCTTTGTAGTATTCTCTGAAGTCTGGGAGGGTTATGCCTTCAGCTTTGTTCTTTTTCCTCAGGATTGCTTTAGCAATTCTGGGTCTTTTATGGTTCCATCCATCCATATGGTTTTTAACTCTTATGGGTTTTTTTTTCTTGTCTTTTTTTTCAATGGGAAACTAGCTAAATTAATTATATTGCATATACACAATAAAATACCAGCTACTCCAGCTTTCTTTTGATTTCCATTTGCATGGAATATTTTTTCCGTCCCCTCACTTTCAGTCTGTATGTGTCCCTAAGTCTGAAGTGGGTCTCTTGTAGACAGCATATATATGGGTCTTGTTTTTGTATCCATTCAGCAAGCCTGTGTCTTTTGTTTGGAGCATTTAATCCATTCACATTTAAGGTAATTATCAATATGTATGTTCCTGTGACCATTTTCTTAATTGTTTTGGGTTTGTTTTTGTAGATCCTTTTCTTCTCTTGTGTTTCCCACTTAGAGAAGTTCCTTTAGCATTTGTTGTAGAGCTGGTTTAGTGGTGCCGAATTCTCTTAGGTTTTGCTTGTCTGTAAAGCTTTTGATTTCTCCAACGAATCTGAATGAGATCCTTGCCGGGTAGAGTAATCTTGGTGGTAGGTTCTTCCCTTTCATCACTTTAAGTATATCATGCCACTCCCTTCTGGCTTGTAGAGTTTCTGCTGAGAAATCAGCTGTTAACCTTATGGGAGGGGCTTCCCTGGTGGTTAAGAATCCACCTGCCAATGCATGGGACATGGGTTCGAGCCCTGGCCCGGGAAGATCCCACATGCTGTGGAGCAACTAAGCCCATGTGCCACAACTGCTGAGCCTGCGCTCTAGAGCCCGTGAGCCACAACTACTGAGCCCATGTGCCACAACTACTGAAGCCCGCACGCCTAAAGCCTGTGCTCTGCAACAGGGGAAGCCACCACAGTGAGAAGCCCTCGCACCACAATGAAGAGTGGCTCCCACTCACCGCAACTAGATAAAGCCCGCATGCAACAACAAAGACCCAATGCAGCCAACAATAAATAAATAAATAAATTTATTTATTTTTTTTAAAAAGCCACTTATTAAAAAAAAACAAAAAAAACCTTATGGGAGTTCCCTTGTATGTTATTTGTCGTTTTTCCCTTGCTGCTTTCAATAATTTTTCTTTGTCTTTAATTTTTGCCAATTTGATTACTATGTGTCTCAGTGTGTTTCCTTGGGTTTATCCTGTATGGGACTCGCTGTGCTTCCTGGACTTGGATGGCTATTTCCTTTCCCATGTTAGGGAAGTTTTCGACTATAATCTCTTCAGATATTTTCTCTGGTCCTTTCTCTCTCTCTTCTCCTTCTGGGACCCCTATAATGCGAATGTTGTTGCATATAATGTTGTCCTAGAGGTCTCTTAGGCTGTCTTCATTTCTTTTCATTCTTTTTTCTTTATTCTGTTCTGCAGCAGTGAATTCCACCATTCTGTCTTCCAGATCACTTATCCGTTCTTCTGCCTCTGTTATTCTGCTATTGATTCCTTCTAGTGTAGTTTTCATTTCAGTTATTGTATTGTTCATCTCTGTTTGTTTGTTCTTTAATTCTTCTAGGTCTTTGTTAAACATTTCTTGCATCTTCTTGATCTTTGCCTCCATTCTTTTCTGAGGTCCTGGATCATCTTCACTATCATTATTCTGAATTCTTTTTCTGGAAGGTTGCCTATCTCCACTTCATTTAGTTGTTTTTCTGGGGTTTTATCTTGTTCCTTCATCTGGTACATAGCCCTCTACCTTTTCATCTTGTCTGTCTTGTTGTGAATGTGGTTTTTGTTCCACAGGCTGCAGGTTTGTAGTTCTTCTTGCCCCTCTGTTGGATGAGGCTATCTAAAAGGCTGTGCACACTTCCTGATGGGAGGGACTGGTGGTGGGTAGAGCTGACTGTTGCTCTGGTGGGCAGAGCTCAGTAAAACTTTAATCTACTTGACTGCTGATGGGTGGGGCTGGGTTCCCTCCCTGTTGGTTGTTTGGCCTGAGGCAATCCTACACTGGAGACTACCTGGGCTTTTGCTGGGGCCAATGGCAGACTCTGGGGGGACTCACACCAAGGAGTACTTCCCAGAACTTCTGCTGCCAGTGTCCTTGTCCCCACAGTGAGCCACAGCCACCCCCCGCCTCTGCAGGAGACCCTCCAACACTAGCAGGTAGGTCTGGTTCAGTCTCCCCTGGGGTCACTGCTCCTTCCCCTGGGTCCCGATGTGCACACTACTTTGTGTGTGCCCTCCAAGAGTGGAGTCTCTATTTCCCCCAGTCCTGTCAAAGTCCTACAATCAATTCCCACTAGGCTTCAAAGTCTGATTCTCTCAGAATTCCTCCTCCCATTGCCGGACCCTCAGCTTGGGAAGCCTGACGTGGGGCTCAGAACCTTTACTCTAGTGGGTGGACTTCTGTGGTATAAGTGTTCTCCAGTCTGTGAGTCACCCACCCAGCAGTTATGGGATTTGATTTTACTGTGATTGTGCCCCTCCTACCGTCTCATTGTGGCTTCTCCTTTGTCTTTGGATGTGGAGTATCTTTTTTGGTGAGTTCCAGTGTCCTCCTGTCGATGATTGTCCAGCAGCTAGTTGTGATTCTGGTGTTCTCACAAGAGGGAGTGAGAGCATGTCTTTCTACTCCACCATCTTGGTTCCTCTCCTCCAACTCTTATGTTTATTAATGGGTGGACCTGGAACCTTTTCCTTCTAGTAAAAATGACCAGGTTGGAATGGAAAACTTTGTTCACTCCAGATTTAGTAAATCTGGCAAAACATCTCTCTCATTCTCTAGATGTTACCTTAAAGGAACACAGTCAAAATGCTTAATCTCTAACTCCAGCAAATGAATGATCCTAAATATAATCAAAACCTGCCTAGTTTCTAGATTGTTACAAAATTAAGCACTTGTCTTCCAACATCCTCCCAATTCTCAGTGACAGGACTCCAAAGAACTACAGGTGGTTTTCCCAATCCTCCTTCTTAACTGGCTTGAAGGAACATTTCTCCAGATTGGGGGGAAATCTCTTCTAGTCCTAACTGACAAGGGAGCTACACTCATTGCTCAATTCTGCTACTATAAAACAGCCCTGCCTCAAAGTACTAAAACAGTCCAAATAGTGCAGATCTTTAATGAGCCTCAAGAGGTTCTTGTCTCTGAACCTATTCCCTTTTGTTTAGGACTTTTGAGAGATACTCACCCTTTTCTCCTTGGCTCCTCTGCCCATATCCACTTATTAGGCTAAGACTTCTTAGAGAATTATCATGCCAGTATTTTTTCTCCCCGAAGGGGAAAATATAGAAATTGACAGTAGTCATCAAAGCAATCCACCAAGTGAATTAAATTACCCTTTGATATCTTTTATCCCATCTCTGACCATACTAGAGCAGATTTTGGAAACGCTGATCATTTGTCCCTATTGAATCAGCTACCACTTTCCTTATGAGCAAAATCTCCAAATGATGTTGGCAAAATTCATAGCACATTTCCCATTAAAATTCAGAGGGACCCCTCAAAATCTCTTCCCAGAATTAATTGATAACCTAAGAGTAAGGAAGCCATTCAAGGTGTAAAGCCCATAATAGAAGATTACAAGGCTCAAGGCCTCATTATCCCTTGTACTAGGCAGACACTCCCATTTCACCTGTGAGAAAATCTAAAGGCCAAGGGTGGAGGCTTGTCCAGGACCTCCCAGCAACAAACAACATTGTTATCTCTGTTGTTCCTAGCCCTCATAGTTATTAGGTAGTAAATTCTTTACTGTAACTGATTTATGTAACACATTCTTTAGTATTTCAGTTGGTGAAGCTAGCCAATACCTTTTTGCCTTCACTTGGCAAGAAAGCCAATTCACCTGGACTGTAATGCCTCAGGGTTATACTGAGCCCCTATTCTTGGGCAAATCCTGAAGGTTGATCCCTAGAGATAACTGCTTTGTTGCAACAAGTGGATGATTCACTTCTTTGCTCTCCTTCTCAAGCCTCCTTACAGGAAGACAGCATCCACTTGCTAAACTTTTAGCCTTAAAGGGACATAATATCACCAAAGAAAAATGGCAGTTTGCCCCAAACCAGGTTTGATATTTAGGGCATCAGATATCAGAACAAGGGATACACTTAGATCCAGATAGAATTCATGGTGTCTTAGTTTCCCAAAACCCAAACTAAGTGCCAACTGTGAGATTTTCTTGGTCTAGTTTGTAATTGCTGAAATTGTGACAGGTTTCCTTGGGCTAGACCTTAATGGCTAAAACTGGCTTCCAATTTTTCCCCCTTATGGCCAAACTTCTGTATGTTTTACACAACAATAACAACACAACCTAATTTTATGGGAAGAATTGGATGAAATAGCCTCAAGGTCTTAGAGAAGAGTTTGCTGAACCCACCTGCCCTTGATCTTCCCAATTATCAAATTCCATTTTTCCTTTTTTATATGAAAAGGACGGGAATGCCCTTGGGGTACTCACCCCAAAACATGGATCCACCATTGATCCATAGGGTATTATAGCCAGCAGCCGGACCCTGTGACATGAGGATAACCCCCTTGCCTTGCTGTGATCCTTCTAAACCTCACATCCACTGCTTTTGGAATTCATAAACTCTCATCCTTTGAGCTAGTCACAGCATACCCAATGAACTTGGCTCCTGCTTCTTTAACCTACAGCTGATAAAGGGAGAGATACTCCAATATTGCAAAGGCCTAATTGCTTCTATCAAAAATAACCATGTTTTGGTGGATCAGTCTTTTCACAGTGCACCCTTGGGGGACAAAGACCTTAAGCATCACAACTTGCAACTTGGAGATTTCATCTATCAGAAAAGATACATCCAGAAGAACTCTCTTCAACCTTGCTGGAAAGTACTCTATCAAGTACTCCAGACAACCCTTGTGCTTCCAGACTCCAAGGAATAGACTATTGGCTTCATGAGACACACCTAAAGAAAGCATCGAACCTTAACTGAAACTGCACATCATCTGGTGACCTGAAAGTAAAGATTTTCCAGAATTGAAGCAGATGACATCTGATAAGACAGCTTTCCCAAGATATCTGGACCAGGCCTGTTGGAAGTTTGTCACCAAGCCTTTGATGATGGCATAATGCCTCAGGAGATCTCTGATGTCTATGATTTTGATAACAGGACTTTAGATAAAAAGTGCCTGAGAGTCCTCCTTCCTCCTCCTTGTTACTCAAATGTGACCTTAATAGGTTTCCAATCTGTGCACTTTCCCTCTGATGTGAGACACTATACCCAGGAATGGTCCTTCTTGACATTGAGGGACAAAAAGCCATTGACACTAGAAACCCTTACTCTTGATAGCAATGCTTTCAGAGAAAAATCCTGATCAAAAGGGGAAAATGTAAAATATTAATACACAGAAACCTCAATTAAATAGAGTTGGGAGACCAGAAGGGGGAGCTCTCACACCCTCTGGTGATAGAACCTACAGGAAGAAGAAAGACTCCTTTCCTGCCAGGGACTCAGCCAATGAAAAGCCATGAGCTCTTTGTTTTATTTATGGTCTGTATGTTTTCACACCGGACTGAAGCCTTTCCTTGAAGACAGAAGGCCTCTTCTGTGGCTAAAGTCTCTTTAGAAAAGGTTATCCCTACCCTGGGGAACTCCTCTAGAACTGTGAGGAACCCATCTTACTGGCCAGGTGCTTTGACAAGTCCTTTTCCTCTCTATAAAAGTGTCCTCCTTCCTTTGCCATGCCGGGACTTGCATGTGGTTTGGCAATTCTCTGCTAATCCTGAATAAACCCATCTTTGCTGGAGAAATATTTGGCAGTGTTTTTGTTTCAGGTCAACAGCAGTCTGTGTGCTAGCATGTGCACTGCTAATAGGTTTGTCATTGTTTCTATGCTTTTTCAGTGGGCAGAGTAAAGAAATCCTTTTTATTTTATGGAGATAATATATCATGAGTGCATAATGATATTTCCAATTCAAGTTTAAGAGTATAGGGCTATTTCTTAACCTCTGATTTCTATTTCAGTCTCTTTTCTCTCACACTAAAAATCTTAATTCTTAAACAATATTAACTTAATTATGTACCAGTTTATTACCAACAATATGATTACAGAATTGGTTTATTTTTTCCAGTTCTTTTTGCCTTATGATATATCCCACTAGGGACATATGGTCAAATTACTGTATTTTAAATCACTTGAAATAACTCTTCTCTGTGTGGTTAAGCCACTAACTCAATACACAGTTATTTAAGTGTATTTGGTTTTTTGCTTTAAATTCTAAAATAGCTCTTTAAATTTCAATTTAATTTAGTTTTATAGTTTTGCATAACAATCACATGGTTTCACAATCAAATCCACTCACTCAGAGACGTCTGGCACACATTCTTATCCTTTTCAACCTGTTCTCTCATCTCATAGGTAGTCTAATATTTGGCTTATCCTTCCATTTTTTAAAAATATAAGCAGATACATCTCTTTAGATATAAGCTAGCATACTTGACACCCTACTCTGTACTTGGCTTTTTTCCAATAATATATCCTAGTGATCACTCCATAACAATATACAGAGATAACCCTCTTTCCTTTTTATAGCTGCAGAATACTCTGAAGGGGAGCACCCCAAAATATGCCACTTTGGCATATTGATTGGTTTGAATTAAAGGTACTTGAGAAACAGCCAGTGCAAGGACACTCTGAGCCACCTTTGTCTCCCTGAAAGCAGGATATAAATCTTCCATGTGAAAGGTACCCACAACCCCCTCTAGCAATACCAGAAAGGAAGAGGACATCCTTAACACCAGAGACAGGGAATTTAGGGCCTTCTCATCCCTAAGCAGATCTTGTTACTTCGCCAACCTACTATCACAAGGCCACACTACTTTCTCTTGTCAATTCTTCACAAGTTTATCATTTCTTTGTCTAAAAACATATAAAAGCTTCCTGCTTTGGTCCATTCTTTGAGTCTCATTTTTATGCATCTTCTGTATGTATGAAATTTAAATTTGTTTTTGTCCTTTTAATCTGTTTCATGTCAGTTTAATTATTGGACCAGCCAAAAAGCCTAGAAAGGAAGAAGGGAAAAATTTTCTGCCCCTGCAACTCCACGGGTGGATGTTTCAGTCTGCTATTGAATATAGCTATTAATAATAATATAGCTATTCAATAATAACTCAAAAGTATCTCTTTTGAGTTATTTCCAGTCTTTAGCTTTTAGCTCTGTAGTTAATAACTTTGTGTATATGTCCTTTTATATTTTTTGCCAGTGTGTCTTTGAGATAAATTCTAGAAGTAGGATTATGGGATCCAAGGGTAAATGCGCATGTGATTTTGCTACATGATGTCAAATTCCCATGGGATATCCCCAACAGCAATGTATGAGGGTGCCTGTTACCTTGAAGCTTCTCTAGTAGAGTGCATTATCAAATGTTTGCCATTTTAATATGTGAAATGTCTCAAATGTTTATAATACTTAAAGATGAACATCTAACTCTCCCCCACTTGAGGTAATCTATTTTTGTACTAGTGGTAGATTGAAGGAATTTTTAATAGATTGGACATGGTGCTAGGCACAGTCCACATCAATTAAAAAATCATTATTTGAATAATATGGAGATAATATTGGAAGCATAAAGTCTAAAATATCAATTCTCTTTATCTGCATTACTTTGAACTTAACTACGAACACTGATTCCAAAATGAGAGACATCTTTGAGGAAACTCTTGTCCTACCTTATTATATGGGATTTAGAGAATTTGGAGAAACTGTATATAAGCTTTGCAGGGAATTTTGAGACACGAATCTTAAGGTTTTAAGTTCCGTTAGCCATTGCCATTCTTTTCACTAGAATGTCCTTTGATAGGTTAATTTTACCTATAGCATTTAGCATAGTACCTGGCATACAGTAGGTGCTTATTTAAAGCCTATTTATTTAACAGCTGAATGAATCCCTGCCTTTTCCCTATGTTGTGATTTAATACCATCACTAATTTAAGATCTGTTAGATGGAACCAGAAAATAGAATATACTGGCTTCACTTTCTTGGGACACACATTAAGGAGCAAGTGTTTACTAAATTGTTTGTCCTTTTTCACTGTTTATGTTCAATTTTTGAATTTCATTATTTTCATCCATTGTTTATCCTTTCCTCAATATTGAACTTCAGTTCTCGTCAGAATTCACTTTTTCTTAACCAGGCCTAGCTCTCAAAAATTATATACATTGAGTGTTTCATAAAGAACTATTTCATTGAAAGCAACAAAAATCCCTTCTCTCCAAGATTTAACAGCAGAGAATGTTTGCTAAGTGTTTTGAAAAATACGCTCATTTTAGAAAATATCTCCAAACTTTCCATTCCTAAAATAAAAAATCTAGTTGGTTATAATTCTATCTACACAATTTCATATTTTGCTCTTTTCACTTAATAAGTATTTTCCCGTGACATAAAAAATTTTGAAAGAATATTCAAAGTGAGTTAAAATACCTCAGAGGACCCTGTGTACACATTCAGAGCACCAGAAAGAGTATTTGTGTCTCTCCCCCTTACGTATACAGTGATTGAAAGTGTCAGCTGCCTCAAGGGTATGATGTGAAAATTTTGTTTAAAAATAGAAATTGCAGGGGGTGTGGGTTCCATCCCTGGTCAGGGAGCTAAGATCCCACATGCCTCGTGGCTAAAAAACCAAAACATAAAACAGAAGCAATATTGTAATAAGTTCAATAAAGACTTTAAAAATGGTCCACATCAAAAAAAAAAAAAAAAGATAATTCACCTTGAAAATAGTCTGACAAAGTTTGGTGCTAACTAAATAAATCCTGACTTTTTTTTTTTTTTTGTGGTACGTGGGCCTCTCAGTTGTGGCCTCTCCCGTTGCGGAGCACAGGCTCCGGACGCGCAGGCTCAGCGGCCATGGCTCACGGGCCCAGCCGCTCCGCGGCATGTAGGGATCTTCCCGGACCGGGGCACGAACCCACGTCCCCTGTATCGGCAGTCAGACTCTCAACCACTGCGCCACCAGGGAAGCCCAATCCTGACATTTTTTTTTTTTTTTTTTTTTTTTTGTGGTACGCGGGCCTCTCACTGCTGTGGCCTCTCCCGCTGCGGAGCACAGGCTCCGGACGCGCAGGCTCAGCGGCCATGGCTCACGGGCCCAGCCACTCCGCAGCATGTGGGATCCTCCCGGACCGGGGCACGAACCCGCGTCCCCTGCATTGGCAGGCGGACTCTCAACCACTGCGCCACCAGGGAACCCCCTGACATATTTTTTACGGAAAAGACAGACCAGTAATGGTGGTTCTAGAGCTGAAAAGTATGAAGCGTGCCCATAAGGTACCTCAACCTCTGTGCCTGAGTGCTGGACTGTGTTGGGACTTATATTTATGAAGTATTCGGGAATTTATTCAAAGATTCAGAGAACGGAAAGTGATGAAAATAGAACCCAAAATGAAAATGACACTTTTCAA
This sequence comes from Hyperoodon ampullatus, assembly GCF_949752795.1. Taxonomy (NCBI): domain Eukaryota; kingdom Metazoa; phylum Chordata; class Mammalia; order Artiodactyla; family Ziphiidae; genus Hyperoodon; species Hyperoodon ampullatus. The sequence continues at coordinate 132,967,403 of NC_136917.1, read as the reverse complement.
GTAGACCGTTGTTATGCCTTTTGGAGGGGTGGGAAAATACGGAGGGATTTCCCTGACTTTTTGTGGGACAGAACAAGAATATCTGATTGGTGAGAACATAAGTACCAAAATGACCTTCGGTCACCCTTAGGTTTGGCCAGTAACTCTAGGAATATAAACAGGTGGGCCACAAATCCAAGCGCTGACGACCTACACCAGCAGAATTTCCTTCTTCCTTCTGGGTCAGAGAGCGTCTCCTTCCCAAAGAGTTGGACCCCCAACTCTATAAGGCAAGCTACTTTCTTTACAGTTTTCTGGGTATCAGTGTGACAGTCTCATCCCTGCCTTCACTGGGAGGAAAAGGAAAGGCACCACCTCCACCGGCCTCAGCCATACGTTGAAGCACTCGGGAATTCCCCGGATGTGAAGCAAGCGCTTTAGAAATAGGCCAACTGCCAGGGACTGCAGTAGGCAAAAGGGGAGAAAACGCTTAAAGAGGTAGGTGGGAAGGCATTTTATTCCTCTTCTGTTTTTAACTTTGAGAATTATTTATTTTATTTCATTGTTTTGCGGTACGTGGGCCTCTCACTGTTGTGGCCTCTCCCGTTGCGGAGCACAGGCTCCGGACGCGCAGGCTCAGCGGCCACGGCTCACGGGCCTAGCCGCTCCGCGGCATGTGGGATCTTCCCGGACCGGGGCATGAATCCATGTCCGCTGCATCGGCAGGCGGACTCTCTCAACCACTGCGCCACCAGGGAAGCCTTGTTTTTAGCTTTGACTTGCAGCTCTTGCATACGGAAATTCTATAGCTTCCCCAGTTTGAGGACCCCACCCAAGAATCTAGAGACAAGCGGCGCACGGCCAGCTTTCTACCCCAGGCCTAACGGGCCACTCTGGGAGGAGCCTAATGGGTCCAACCACCGCGGCCTAGAACGCCAACAAATAGGGTAGGAGAGGCTGGAGATGGGGGCGGGACGGCGCGGCTGCCTGACCGCTGATTGGCTGATGGCACTCATCGCCTGGTGCCATTTGTTGTTGGAGGGGCGCACCTGACGTAGCCGGCGTCCTGCACGTGCAGCCGTTTAAGCGGCGTCAGCGCCTGTGAGGACCCCGGGAGAGCAAGCAGCAGGGAGGTGAGTGGACCAGCGGCTTTTTTCCCCCCGGTATGCGCCTCGTCCCGACCCTCTGGGCTTCCCAGTAGCTGGACTTTGGGCCGACTGAAGGACGGATGGGGTGGGCGGGAGGTTGAAGCAGTCCTTTGGTGTCATTCTGCTTCCTGCCGGAGGGTCCAAAAGCACCGTGGGTGCCCGAAGTCTGAGGCTGAGGCCTGCAGAGGAGGTGAAGGAGCCTTTTTGACCAGCCCCTGCTCGTCTTTTTCTCTGAACGGGGATGGTTGTAGTAACACTGTGTATAAATCCTCCTTGGCGAACCCAGTCCTTTGTTGGAGGTATTTGGGCCACCTAACCACTGCTTCCTTCCCTGACAAACTTCGAGGCCTTGATTCCCCCTCCCCCACCCCAAGAAACTTAGTCAAAAACTTTAAGCTAAACGTCTTACCTACTTTTGAAGGGAGGCATGTGAAGGGAGAAACCTTGAGTAGTATCTGAAAAATTTCCCCTCCCCTTAATATACAATAAGACGTTTGGGGACTCTTCGTTGGAGAAGATAAATTCTATCAGCAGATTTTGGGAGAAAGCCTAAACATCAGTGGGGACATGGTGATTGCTAGAGTGATTAGGTAAGTGGTTCAACTAATTTTTAAAGAGAAAAAGGATGGACATAAATGCTCTCTCTAGGGAAGAAACAAAACTTAATTGCTTTTCTCGCAAAAACTTTTGGGGAGGATCAACACTTAGTTGAGTAGTTTGGCGGGGTATATGTGAAATGATGAGGGTTTATGCTTTTAAAGATACGATTCTGATCTCTCTGATTCTGATTGAAGCTAAATGTGCATGTTTGTATTTTTATGAAAATAGAACTGGAAGCCACCATGGGAGATGAAGATTGGGAAGCAGAAATAATCAAACCTCGTATGTCTTCCTATGTTCCTGTATTTGAGAAGGTAATAAAACTTAAAGTTTGCAGTTATTAAATGCTGCAGATTTTATCGAAGTTGAAAATGACTGTGGTGAGAAAGTTCTAAATTACAGTTTGCTGTGCTTATCTCCGTGTGATTGTTATTAACTATCTCATGGGGAATGATGAAGAGGCACGCTAAGCCTCAAATAGAATAAAATAGTCTGAGGTAATTTGATAATTAAAAACTAAAATGTATATAATAATATTAACAATTTAATTTAAATCTCAGTGATTTAGGACTTGTGGGTGAAAGCAAGCTTATGGTAATGTGGTTGAATGTCTATGAGATACAGTCATATAGAAAACTGAAAAAATATAATTTGATTTTGGTTGACGTTTTGAATTCTGAAAATTGGTTTCCTACAAGCAGGGCTCTCAAGATAAAAACATTAGGCTGATTCAGAGGGTAATATCAGTTTGATCTTCAAATGTACAAATCAGCAGATCTTTTTTCTCAATGGTGTTTGAAGAGTTACATTGGAATTCAGAAGAAGGGGTTATGGAGTGGGTTTTGGATTTCAGTTTTGACTTGAAAATTGACTTAATAAGGTGAACAGACTCTACTTTAGAAGATAGTGTATTTTAACGGGTTGCTTTTACGCAAGTGTTATGTACTTGAAAATGTCTCCAAAAGTTGATTTTTTTCCTTTTAGAATTTCCAGTTGGTGTTTATGTTAGTCAATTCTGACACTTTCTATTTCAAGTGATGTCTTAGTGGAAATTCTTAATTTACCCCAAATCATAAGATAAGTAATTCTTTGTCTCAATTGGATTTGATCTGTATGTATATAAAGTTTATATTAAAATACCTAAGATGTTAATCTGAATTTATGGTGTTTCTTGTTTTGGGAATTTTTCCCAAACATGTTTTTGTATAGATTGTAATGATAGTACATAATAATAATTTTTGATTTCAGCTTTTTCACTCTTCAGCATTAACTATTCCATATTACTAATTTCCTAAAAATAATTTCTAATAGTTATATAATATTTCATGGAATAGAGCTACCATAACATAAATAATTTTCTGTTGGTGTGAATTTAACATGTTATCTTTCCACTGTAATATTGTCACGAATATCTACAGTTTATTCTTTGTTTTAATTTGGGAGTATTTTTTTCAAAAATGAAATTACTTGGTCAAAGAATATTTTATGGTTCTTTCTTTCCCTGGTTCTCAGCAGATTTGTTCTAATACAAAGTTTAACTCACAGATACAGATGTTCTTCCACTTGGACTTGTCTAATTTTTATTTTTTCTTACTCTGAGATTTTGTCTTCACTAACTATTCTTCAAACAGTATACTTACTGCACTGTAGCATGTTGTGCATGGTTATTGCAAAGGGTGTCTGAAATTGAGGATGGTCAACTCTCAGGCTTCCAGATTTACCTTTTGGAAATCTTTGTGCTATTCAGTAACATACTTTGTTTCTTGATATTGGTCATACTGAGTTTAATATTAATTTATGTTAACATGTCTACCTTATTCTTAGTACCTATTTGTGTGGGGCCAGTTTGTAGTGTTGTGCAATTAGTTATTTGGCCTACTTGACTCTAAGGAACATGGTGCAATCAGTGGCTTTGTTTGCCTGCCTTGGTTGAATAAGAAATGTAGAAACTAAGGATGAATACGTGACATTTTTTTTTCCTGTGATACGCGGGCCTCTCACTGCTGTGGCCTCTCCCGTTGCGGAGCACAGGCTCCGGACGCGCAGGCTCAGCGGCCATGGCTCACGGGCCTAGCCGCTCCGCGGCATGTGGGATCTTCCCGGACCGGGGCAGAAACCCGTGTCCCCTGCATCGGCAGGCGGACTCTCAACCACTGCGCCACCAGGGAAGCCCCATGACATTTTTATGTAGGAACAATCTGAGGTCTTTTCTTCAGCCTATTTTCTTTTAAAGGCACCATTTTGATTGGTTGTTCTAATTGAATTTCCATTTCAAGAGACAGCTGGGCTTCCCTTTTGTTCAATTTATATTGGCTCTGAGACCATCTTGGATTGGTAACAATATCTGTGATCAGCGCTTTTCTTTTTTTTATTAATTTTTAAAAATTGGAGTATAGTTGATTTACAATGTTGTGTTAGTTTCTGCTGTATAGCAAAGTGAGTCAGTTATACATACACATCCACTCTTTTTTAGATTCTATTCCCATATAGGTCATTACAGAGTATTGAGTAGAGTTCCCTATGCTATACACTAGGTCCTTATTATGTGATCAGCCTCTTCTGAATGCTTCTCAGGATCCTTACTTGGAGATTTAATATTGATACATGCTTATATAATTTTGAACTAACAGGCTACTGTTCTGGTAGTTCTCAGAACTTCCCAATTCTAGTTTTTGAAGTGAGTGTACCACCTGAAGATAGAATAATAAAAGATGTGGGGTTGAGAGAAATTTGATAATGTTAACAGTTACAGCAGTCCAGAAATCCCAGTGGTTAGGCATTTGCACGTTGCATGCAGAGTTGTTGGGATGAGTGGTTGAATGGATGAGTATGATGACTGTAACAGGATACTGGGTTTGCTTGCTAGTTGTAATGTTTCTTGTTAGATGACCCTGGGAGTAAGTCTACACAGTGATCACTTCTGTCTGATCTTTTTGCCTTTTTTGTGGCATATTTCAGAAGGCAGATACTCTTGTGATTAAAGTGGAAACAGCTTGAGATAATTAGTCCATCCACAATTATAATTTTATTAAGCAGTAAAAGCAAAGTTTGTAATAATTGTTTAGATAAGAAAGTAAAGTTCATGGCTTCTTTGTTCATGTTCATACTGCAGTTCTGAAGTAGCAGGGGAAAATGTGGTGGTTGGACATTGTTGAGTTTGCAGACCTAAGGAAGTTGATGTGCTGGAGCCTGAGGAAGATTTCCAGCAATTTCTGCTGCTAGTCATCAATGAGATGTGGGAGGATACTGTGTCTCTTACTCAAGAGCACAGAAAATCATATATGCTGAATAGGAGCAAGTTGTGGGAGATACACAATATGTTCATCCAAATAAAAACCCAGGAAAGTGCTCTCACTCATCTCCCAAATCTAAATGACGAAGTCAAGGGCAGAGTGACAAGTATGAGAAGGCTGAGGAGAAGGCTAAAGAGATTGCAATGATGGTAGAAATGTTGGTCGAGCTAGTCCAGGGGATAGAGAAAAGTGAATCCTCTTGAAGGAGGATTGGCAGTTTATGATCAAAGGATTCCAGTGAACTGATGGAGATTGGCTGATGCCCACGAGAACCTAAAACCAGAGAGTCTTTCGTTTTCTCCCTTTTTTTCTCTGTATATACTCTGTCCTCACAGTAGGTTTGTGGTATAGTCTGCAGTTGATAACGTCGACGTGACTTTTGATTGCTAAATGTTTTTGTTTGGGGAAATAACTTTTATTTGGAAAATGCTGTCACGTACAGAAATTAGGTCTTAGATTGTAAGCGTTGGCAACAGACACATTTGTTCCTGGGCTTTGGTTATTGTTTCTATTTTGAGCTGCTTTGCTCTTTCTTATGTGACATGATAGGTCATCTGGAACTTTAGGTCTGTGTGTGATACATGACACTCAGAGTTGGAGTTCTCTAGCTCTGGAGGTGCTGAAGGAGCTGCATTAATTCTAGAAGATGACTCCATGCAGCAATTGCTGGAGAAACTGAAGAAGGGACCAGACTTCAACTGGGAATGTGAATGGGGCTGATCTGGCTTGGACTGAAGAATCAGAAGAAGGGATGGAGGATGGTATTGTCTGTATTTGGGGGCTTTAATTTCTGTTTTAGATCATAGGAGGAGAGATGTATTTTGTCCAAAATTTAAATTTTACGTGGCATGCTATCTGATGCAACCTATCTGGTCAGTTTATTTGGACAACGTAACTCAGCTTTATTTGACATGGAACCTAGAATAGGAGATGAGATCTTGGTATTCTGTACAAGTTGATTTAGTACTCTGATGCATTTCAGGGTATTCTGGGCATAAAATGGAGGATATTTGCAAAGGTCCTTAAAGGGCTGGGGAAGAAACACATGGAACTGTCTGCATAGGTCCCTGAATGGACAGGGAAGAGGCATCTTCAAGGTTCATAAGCTGTCCAGCTATAAGTTCTCTTGAGTAGCAGACCTGACAAGTAATTGAGATCAAAACCCTACCATGTTTTAAAAAAAACAACTTAACATGTTAATGGAAGTATTCATTTGTTTGGAAAGACAAAAGATCTAAAAAAAAAAAAGTAAGATATTCCAGAATTGAAAATAATAAGAGTACGTATAAGGTAGGGGGCTTCCCTGGTGGCGCAGTGGTTGAGAATCTGCCTGCTAATGCAGGGGACATGGGTTCGAGCTCTGGTCTGGGATGATCCCACATGCCGTGGAGCAACTAGGCCCGTGAGCCACAACTACTGAGCCTGCACGTCTGGAGCCTGTGCTCCACAACAAGAGAGGCCACAATAGTGAGAGGCCTGCGCACCGCGATGAAGAATGGCCCCTGCTTGCCACAACTAGAGAAAGCCCTTGCACAGAAACGAAGACCCAACACAGCAAAATAAATAAATTAATTAATAAACTCCTACCCCCAACATCTTCTTTAAAAAAAAAAAAAAAAGAGTACGTATAAGGTAAAAAGAAATGAGTTCATCAAAATGCAAATAGATTATCTGTAGCCACCTGTGAGAACCCTTATGTTTAAAACATTTTGAAATTTCTCAATTGGTGCATTTGGATGGGTAAAGAGGTTATAAGTATTTTATAGCTAAGTGTTCTAAAAATAAGGTAATGTTAAGACCTAAGACTCAGCACATTTTTATTATTATTATTATTATTTTTCTTTTTTGGCTGCGTTGGGTCATTGTTGCTTTGCTGGCTTTCTCTAGTTGCGGTGAGCAGGGGCTACTCTTCGTTGTGGTGCGGTGGCTTCTCTTGTTGCGGAGCACAGGCTCTAGGCGCACAGTCTTCAGTAGTTGTGGAGTGCAGGCTCAGTAGTGTGGCACACGGGCTTAGTTGCTCCGCGGCATGTGGGATCTTCCCGGACTGGGGATCGAACCCATGTCCCCTTCATTGGCAGGCAGATTCTTAACCACTGCACTGCCAGGAAAGTCCCAGCACATTTATATTTGAGCCATACTTGGTGCTGGAGATAGTGGTGAATGTGATAGATAAGGGGCTCACTGTCATGGATGTTCTATTTTACTGGGGGAGACAGAATAAGCACATTGAAAATCAAATATAGAGTGAAAAATATTACGAAAAAATCAGGAAACTGTGTGTGTGTGTGTGTGTGTGTGTGTGTGTGTGTGTGAGGGGGGAGGGGGAGGGGAGGGAGGAGAGAGAGAGAGAGAGAGAGAGATTGGGATGGGGTAGATTTAGATCACATGGAGAGGAAAAGCTTCCCTGAGACTATGACTCATGAGCTGGAGACCTGAAGCAGTCCCAGTAGGACATGATGTATAAAGATCCAGAGAAGGGAACAAACTTGGGGTATCAGGGCAACAGGAGGAAGTACAATGTATTAGTTTCCTATGGCTGCTGTAACAAATTACCACAAACTAGGTGGCTTACAGTAACAGAAAAATTTCTCTTACAGTTCTGGAGGCCAGAAGTTAGAAATCATGGTGTCAGCAGTGCTGTCTTCCTTCTGTAGGCTCTAGGAGAGAAGCCATGCCTCTTCCAGCTTCTGGTGGTTATGGGCAGTCCTTGGCTTGTGGCTGCCTCTCTTTCTGCTGTCTTCACAGGCCTTCTCTGTGTTTGTGTTAATACCCTTTGCCTCTCATAAGGACACTTGTGATGACATTTAGAGCCCACTGTGATAATCTGGGGTAATCTCCTCATTTCAGAATTCTTTTTTAAAAAAAAATTTTTGGCTGCGTTGGGTCTTCGTTGCTGCTTGCGGGCTTTCTGTAGTTGCGGCGAGCGGGGGCTACTCTTCAGTTGCAGTGTGTGGGCTTCCCATTGCAGTGGCTTCTCTTGTTGCAGAGTACGGGCTCTAGGGCCTGTGGGCTCAGTAGTTGTGGCATACGGGCTTAGTTGTTCCACGGCATGTGGGATCTTCCTGGACCAGGACACGAACCCGTGTCCCCTGCATTGGCAGGCAGATTCTTAAGCACTGCACTGCCAGGAAAGTCCCAGAATTCTTAATTATATCTGCTCGATCTCTTTTTTCCAAATAAGATAACATTTACACATTTCAGGAATTAGGACAATGTCATTGAGTGGCCATTATTCAATCTGCTATAGCTAGTATGGCTGAAGCACAGTGAGATAAGGCAAGATTGGTAGAAAATGAAATCCGAGAAGGAAAGAGGAAAGGAGGAGAGGGAGAGGACCCTGGAGATAGTGGTGGACACAGAGCTGATAGGACTGGATGGGCTGGATATGGGGAATGAAAGAGAGAGTGATGCCAGGTTTTTAAATTTAAGCAACTAGATGGATGATGGTGCTCTTTACTGAAATGGGAAATACGTGGAAGATGAACAAATTTGGGAGGGGAAAAATCAAGAATTCTGAATTTGCTGTGTTCAATTTGAGATACCTAAGAAAACATGTAAGTAAGAATGCCAGTCAGTAGATAATATGAATAGAGTAAAATAGACTGAGGGCTGTGCCATGAACTGTGGGGCACTCCAACTTTAAAGGAACGTTAGAGGAGGAGCTGGCAAAGGAGATTGAGGAGGGAGTGGGCAGTGGGGCAAGAGGAAAACCAGGGGAGTGTGTGTTCCTTAAGCCAGAGAAGAATGTTGGAAAGAGGAAGGAGAGTCTGTTGTTTCAAATGCTGCTGAGAGTTCTGGTAGGATGGAACATAAAAGTAGTAATTTTATTATATAATATCCTTATTTTAAGCTTTTTCAGAGCAGAGGTGAGGATGGAGGCTAGACTAGAGTGGCTTGAAGGAAAAATGGAATATGAGAAAGTGGAGGCAGCAACTGTAGACAAGATATTTTGCCTACAAAGGAGCAGAGAAGTGATATAATAGCTGGAAGGAAATATGAAGTTAATTTATTTTTAAGGTAATGAAAAAGGTTAAGGATTTTTTATGATGAAAGATGAATTCTGTTGAAAAAAAAATTTTTTTTAATTTGCCTTGCAATGTATTTGGGACATTAAATTCCACAGTCTGAAGATTGTCTAATAATAATAATTTTTCGATTCTTTGGTGCCAGAGTGTTTCATTACTTTTTTATCAGTTATATAATGCTGGAAGTGTTATAACACTTATAAAACCAGGCCTTTTTTGGGCTCTATTCATCCAGTAATACCTTGGCCACTAGAAAAGAGAAAAAAGTCTTCAGGGTTTCAGTTTAAACAGGGAAAACTGGATTACTTTTCTTGTTTTAATGTCTATGGTAATCATAAATTGGAACTTTATACTGTAGCCCAAGCTATTTCCAGGATTCTATTATCTATTTTTAATAAGTCAGAAAAATAACTGGATGACTTTCGAGCTTTATAAAGGTAGTTTTTAAAGTCATTTAGTGTCTTCTGTGAAAGAAATTTTAGATAAAAGTACTACCTGAAGAGACCTACCTTGGTACACTCCCTCCAGCTTTGGGTTTATTTAAAGGAATTTATTTGAAAAAATATTGTGATTCTTCTAATGCAGTCAGTTAATTAAAGTATTGTCTGTAAATTTTAGGTCACTTTTCATTTTTAAATTATTGAATTCTGATTTTGATGTGCAAGAATTTCAGAGCTCTGTTCAAAAGTTTTGCCTTAAGTAGAGGAAGCTTGTTGGAGAGGAAATAAAGATTTAATGATGATAAGGACATCCTAGGAGTTAGAAGTGAGAAAAATGTTACTCATGTTGTCATTAACCCAGGAATACCCTGAGAAATGTTGGAAGGTTCCAAAATTAACTTGACATTTAGCTATGAATTTTCTGAGTCCAACAGTCGTTACACCATTGCAAGCATAATGCATATGTATTAATAGCGAATAAATTTTGAGACTGAAGTAGGGAAAATGGGACAGTCAGTATTTGGGAGCATTAAAGGCAATCTTGAACTATTTCTGTGACAAATTTGATTGAAATTAACCATGAATATTCTGACCTGTAGCTGGCATCCACCATTTCATTGGATTTTTAGTGCACCTGCGAGATACATCTGTAGATACACTGTTTTTAGTGCATAAGTGGTTTTCTTTACTTTAGAATTAATTCTCTCTTTAAAAATGTGAGTACATTAGTTTCACTTCATACAAAAACAATTGAAGTTTAAAAATAAATTTCTGTAGTGCTTTGCTGTAGAAATTGTTATCTGCCACTCTCCTCCTGTGCTCTACTTTATTCTGTACAGATGTGATGAGTATATGGTAAAATACTGAACTCTGTAACCTGTATTGTGTATTGGCAGGTATTGATTTATTCATGTATTACTTTGGTTATTGTAGTTATATAATAATAGTATTTGATTATACTTTTCAAGTAGGGTGGCTAAAATTTTATTTGAAGTTGGGTGTCAGCAAACCCCATAAAGGGCCAGGTAGTAAACATTTTAGACTTTGAAGGCCTTATGGTCTCTGTTGCGACTTTGCTATTGTAGTGCAAAAGCAGCCATCGACATACCTAGATGAATTGAGGGTGGCTGTGTTCCAGTAAAACTTTATTTACAAAAACTGGTAGCCCACCAGATTTGTCTTGTGGCTGTAGTTTGCTGACCAGTGTTTTAAGTGATATATTAATATGCTATACGTACAATGTTAAAGTGGAGGTGTTTTAGAGTAATTAATAAAGGAACATGCAGTGACTCAGAAAATCTTACATTCTGTAATTGTTTTGTTCTGAACAAAACCCAGTTGTTAAAATTTTGTAGTTTTTGTGAGATAGATTACACATTTTTATTATTCAGAGTAGAAAACTAGTCTTTTCTTTTTTCTTACAGGATAGGTATTCTTCTGGAGCAAATGGAGACACTTTTAACAGGACTGTGGCTTCATTGTCAGGTATGTGTTAAGGCAAAAAGGTAAAACCGTTTTTAGGTTAAGGACTTCATCCATTGGATGAGGAGCTGACTAGTAGATGTCTTATAGAGGATGTTTTCTAAATTTTCTAGTGAGAATTCATTCTGGCTTGAATATTTTGGGTTGGGGGCCACTTACAGCTAAAGGAAAGGAGAGAGGAGAGAGTGTAGTGCTATAGAGTGTATCCTTTGATTTAGTAGGTTTGCTGTAAAACCTTTGCCCAACCTGTTTGGCTTTCAGGCTGCTTAGGGAATTGCCAGGGTTCCTGATATAAGGCAGTAGGAGATTGGACTCTGTAAGTTGTTGAAGCAGGTTGCAATGGTGGTGACCTGTCAGGATAACAACTGTTTAAACCAAGCTCATATCAAGATAATATGAGTTTCTTTGGGATCTGAAAACAAATTTAGGGGAGGTCCTAGGCAAATAAGAGAAATAAATCAAGATAAGGGAGCTGTTGTTTTCCCCTACCACTTATTTCCATCTGGTTCACCTACATATTTTATAAAGTTGATGTGGATGGGAAGATGGGTGGAAGTGGCAGGACCTGGGCTATGAAGGTAAACTTATGGCAGTAGTGTTTCATTTTGTTGAAGTCCAAAGCAGGTTGAAATGCTATTTCTACTATTTTTCTTCAGTTTTTCTTATTGTGGTAAAATACACGTAACACAAAATTAACTGTATTAACCATTTTTAAGTGTACAGTTCAGCGACATTAAGGACATTCATATTGCTGTGCAGCCATCACCACCATCTACTTCTGGAATTTTTTCATCTTCCCAAACTGAAACTTCATGCCCATTAAACAGTAACTCGCCAGTCCTTCGTCTCCTCAGCTCTTAGCAATCACTGTTTACTTTCTATGAATTTGAGTTACTATGAATTTACTGTGAGTCTCTATGAATTTGAGTAACTACTACTTTTAAGTCTTACTCTGATGCAAGAGAGGGCCTGGTGACACCAGGTAGTTTCATTTCTCTCATCAAAAATTAGTGGATGAGGTAAAACATTTTATAGTCTAGGAAGCTACTGGCTCACTGAAGCCTGTCCCAAAGAGAAAAAACCCGTGGAGAGGTAGTTTCTAAAACGTGAAGGGGAGTTCGAGAATCAGAGTTCATCGGGTTAAAGCAAATGTAATTCCCATGTTCACCTTAATTTCAGAGTAATTCTCTCTCTCTCTTTTTTTTTTTAGAGTAATTCTCTTGATAGAAGGAAGTTGAGTTTAGAAGAAATGCTTTTGCTATTACCAAGATGCATTTGTCTTTTGTAAACATTTAAATGCAGCGGTTTAATATAGACTATTCAGATTCTCAGAAGTGTATGAAATTGCTGCCTGCTGAAACCCTAGCAGAAGGCTACCCACATGTATGTGTGTGTACTTGAAGTATTAAAAAAAGAAAATTGGGTAAAAATAATCTATACTTCTTAACACATCTATATGCATAGATCATTGTGTAATCAGTAGAAACCTTGTTCTGTGAGGTGTCAAAGATAATTTTTGTAAAGGAATGAAAGTTTGGGTCTATAGTATATTAAGGTATAACATGACTTTGTAGTGAAATCGTCAGTAAACTAGATTGAAATAGCCACCAACTAAAACCCTGGACTTTTCTTAGCATTAGATCTTGAATGTTCAGGCTAATGATATAAAATCAAATAACGAAAAATATAGATTGCCTGCTCACCTTCTGGATAACCAATACTTTGGTAGCTCTTTTTTAAGTAAAATATTTTTTTCATGAAAATAAATTTCCTATTACAGAAATACATACTAGGCCAATGAATGCTATACTAAGTTAATACCTAGATACTCTTATTGCAAAAAAAAATAGTGGAAAAACTTAAATGTAGTTGTGAAAAGAAAGAAAATGAAGTGAAATCTTGGCTCCCAGGTTTAACCATGAGTGTCTGTTGACAGTCTTTCAACTCTGATTTTTTAGATTTCTGCATGTATCAACCAACTATGGATGAAAAATACTTGGAAAACAATTCCAGAAAGTTCCCAAAAGCAAAACTTGAATTTTCCCTCCACTGGCAACTATTTATATAGCATTTACATTGTATTTGGTATTACATGTAATCTAGAGATCATTAAAGTATGTGGAGGATGTTAGGTTATATGCAAAGACTACACCATTTTATATGAGGGACCTGTGCGCCCAGGGATTTTGGTATCCTCGGGGGTAGGGGGTGGGTGGAGGGGGTTAGGTGGTGGGTCCTGGATCCAACCCCCCTCCAGTACCAATATTTAGCTCCCCCCTTTCCCCTATATACTCCACTCACACTTCTTCCCTCCGCACTCTCCTAATAGTTACCACACTTTTTGCGTAAAAACCTATACTCAGTTTTTATATCATGGCTGTGTATATTATTCATATGTGAACCATGTAATATATTATGGTTGCATTTCCTTTATTATTCAATCTTCTGTTTTGTTTTTACTAGAGTTAATCATTACCTTGTTTTGTGTACTTGATCTGTGTTTCTATTGCTAATTTACTTCGAAGCCCTCTGCCAGAAGCACAGCTATTTATTCATATCTGTTTATGTTCATAGTTTTTAACACATCTTTCTAAGCATGGATATGCATTAGACTATATTCATGGTTAGTTTCTATCACGTATACAGTGATCTATCAGTTTCATTTTTTCCTGATTCCTCTATCCTCTCCAGGATAGACTTGCCTCTCTAGCCTCTCATCCCAAGAATTACCCTTCACCTCTTTCGTGTGTCACCTTTCTTTTCCCTGAATCCCATGTTTTTTCTGTCTTGATTCCCCTGCCTCCCCACTTCAGTAGAGCCCATTTTCCTGCAGCTTCTTGGGAAAGGAAGCATGGGAAAGAAAGTTGAGAGATTGCAAATATCTTTACTTTCATAATTGATTCATAAAACAGAAGATTGATTCCTAGTTTGAGTAACATTTTAGGTTGGAAATAATTTTCCCCAAAAACTTTATAATTGCTTCATTGTATGTGAAATACTAGTGATGCTGCTTAGTTTGATAATCTGAGTTCTGGTCCTTTGTTTATGACTTTTTCTAAACTCTTCTAAAGCTTTTAGGATCTTACTTTGTCTTCTGTATTCTGAAAATGTTATGATTGTGTAACTTGATGTGGAACTTTTTATTTATTATACAAGACACTTAGTGAATGGGCCTTTTAAATCTGAAATTCATACCCTTATTTTTTTCTCTGAGGATTGTTTTAATTTCATTTGAATGTTATTTCTGTTCCCTTTGCTGGTTCTTAGACTTCTTTTTCCCTGTGTTTGTTTTGTTTCATGTAGGTGACTTTCTTCAAAAGTCTGGTGATCCTTGCCTGCCTTTTTTTTTTTTTTTTTTTTTTTTGTTTTTTTAGCTAACTGAGCCTCTCACTGTTGTGGCCTCTCCTGTTGCGGAGCACAGGCTCCGGACGCGCAGGCTCAGCGGCCATGGCTCACGGGCCCAGTCGCTCTGCGGCATGTGGGATCTTCCCAGAACGGGGCACGAACCTGCGTCCCCTGCATCGGCAAGGGGACGCTCAACCACTGCGCCACCAGGGAAGCCCCCTTGCCTGCCTTTTTGTATTTAGGAGTGGAACATTAAAAACTCAACCCTGTGCCTGGACACAGCTTCTTTTTTTTTTTTTTAAATTATTTTCTGCTTTATAACAAAATGAATCAGTCATACATATACATCTGTTCCCACATCCCTTCCCTCATGCATCTCCCTCCCTCCCACCCTCCCCATCCCACCCCTCCAGGCGGTCACAAAGCATCGAGCTGATCTCCCTGTGCTCTGCGGCTGCTTCCCACTATCTATCTACCTTACGTTTGGTAGTGTATATATGTCCATGCCTCTCTTTCGCTTTGTCACAGCTTACCCTTCCCACTCCCCATATCCTCAAGTCCATTCTCTAGTAGGTCTGTGTCTTTATTCCCGTTTTACCCCTAGGTTCTTCATGACATTTTTTTAAAAATTCCATATATATGTGTTAGCATACAGTATTTGTCTTTCTCTTTCTGACTTACTTCACTCTGTATGACAGACTCTAGGTCTATCCACCTCATTACAAATAGCTCAGTTTCGTTTCTTTTTATGGCTGAGTAATATTCCATTGTATGTATGTGCCACATCTTCTTTATCCATTCATCCGATGATGGACACTTAGGTTGTTTCCATCTCTGGGCTGTTGTGAATAGAGCTGCAATGAACATTTTGGTACATGACTCTTTTTGAATTATGGTTTTCTCAGGGTATATGCCTAGTAGTGGAACTGCTGGGTCATATGGTAGTTCTATTTTTAGTTTTTTAAGGAACCTCCATACTGTTCTCCATAGTGGCTGTACCAATTCACATTCCCACCAGCAGTGCAAGAGTGTTCCCTTTTCTCCACACCCTCTCCAGCATTTATTGTTTCTAGATTTCTTGATGATGGCCATTCTGACTGGTTGGACACAGCTTCTTGACTGATGGGTTCTACTATTAAGTGATTGGGCCAGGGCTAGGCTGTTTTGTTGGGGAGAGCAGTTTTCTTAGAGAGGAATCATGTAGTGATTTTCTAGAGGATTTAAGCTTTTTAAGCTCTCATTTCCTGTTTCATCCTTCCCTCCTCTCTCTTTCCTTGTTGTATTGTCCAGATCCTGTGCTGCCTTTGCTGATTTCTTTTTTACCCATTTTTGAATGATTTGAATTCTTCCTAGACTAGCTATTAGAAGTGTCAGGGAATTCTATTCCTCTACTTCCCTGAAGCAGCCATTCTTTTTGTGTGTGTGTTTTAAAAGATATGTTGTTACGTGTGCCTATTTTTTTGTGCTTGTAATTTTAACTTAGAAAAATGTTACTGTGCTGAAGATCTCATAATTTTTTCTTACTCCCCACCACTATGTTTATGACATATTCCTAATTGATAATTGATTGCATTATTTCTAACTACTGTATGGTATTTCATAGACTTTATCACCAAGTTTTATCTCCTCCCTATTCCCATGATGGACACTGTAATTACCTCTTATTCCCCTCCAGCACCACAAGGATGAACATTCTTTTACATGTCCCTTTATGGGTCTAAGTGAGAATTTCTTTGGGTAATGGACTCAGGACAGAAATTACAGGGTCATGGGGTGTATATATACTTAATTTAATTAAATATTTAATAATTGCTTTCCAGAATAGCTATGTCAGTCTATACTCCCATAAGTAGGACCTGAGGGTTCTTATATTCCATTGACATTATTATTCAGTCTTGTGCTTTTAGCCAGCCTATTGGGTATATAGTAAAATCTCTGTTTTAAATTTGCTTATCTGATTATTTATTAGCTTAACTGTCTCTTCATATGCATGCATGTTATCTTTTTGGGTTTCCACTTCTGTAAGTTGCCTATCATATATTTAGTCCATTTTTCTATTGGGCTTGCTTTCTTTCTCTTGTTGATTGGCAGACATTCTTTGTATGTTCCAGATTTTACACTTTTTTCTGATTTAGACATTGTGAATATCTTCTTCCATTTATTATCTGTCAACTTTGTCCATGATATTCCTTACTGATGAAAAATTTTAATTCAAAGCCATTAAATTAATTTTTTTTTTGCTTTCTGATTTGCTTTTGCACTTTCAGTTAAGATGCTTTTCCCTACCTCTGTGTCAAAAAAGTAACCACCTAAGTTATCTTGAGAGTTTTACCTTTCACATTTAGCTTTTATTCATCTGAATCTGTCGTTTTTTAAAAAATTCATGATGGCCATATTTATTTGGGTGCCAAATCAGGACATAGTATATGTAGTATGAGTGTACATACAGGGCTCACAAAAAAGAATCTTTGACGTTAGGGTTTTTCTCGTCAACTTGGGCCATGGGTCTTCAGTGATAGTGGAGGTTTTTTTTTTTTTTAAATCTTGGTAACATAAATGTAACATAAAATTTACTGTCTTAATCATTTTTTAAGGTAAAAAATGATTAAAAACTACTTTTTAGAGCAATTTTAGGGTCACAGCAAAATTAAAGGGAAGGTATAGAGTTCCCATAAACCCCCTGTCCTGACACATGCTCTGCTTCCCCAACTACCAACCTTCCCCACCAGAGGAGTACATTTGTTACAATCAATGAATCTACGTTGGCACATCATTATTACCCAAAGTCCATAGTTTACATTATGGTTCACTCATTGTGTTGTATATTCTGTGGGTTTGCACAAATGTGTAATGACATGTATCCACCATTATAGTATCATACAGAATATTTTCACTGCTCTAAAAATCCTCCACGCTCCACCCATTCATCCCTGCCCTCTCCTTCAACTCCTAGCAACCACTGATCTTTTTATTGTCTCCATAGTTTTGCCTTTTCCAGAAGGTCATATAGCTGGACTCATACAGTATGTGGCCTTTTCAAATTGGCTTCTTTCACTTAGTAATATGCATTTAAGCTTCCTCCATGTCTTTTCATGGCTTAATAGGTCTTTTTTTTTTTTTTTAGTGCTGAATAACATTCCATTGTCTGAATGTACCACGTTTTTTTTTTTTTTTTTTTTAAAACATTCACCTACTGATGGACATCTTTGTTGCTTCCAAGTTTTGGCAGTTATGAATAAAACTGCTAGAAACATCCATGTGCAGGTTTCTTTGTGGACATAAGTTTTCAACTCCTTTGGATAAATACCAAGGAGCATAGTTGCTGGATGGTATGGTTAAGAGTATGTTTATTTTTTTAAGAAACAACCAGACTGTCTTCCAAATTGTGTCTGTAACATTTTGCATTCCCACCAGCAATAAATGAGAGTACTTGTTGCTCCATATCCTCGTCAGCATTTGTTGTTGTCAGTGTTATGGATTTTGGCCATTCTAATAGGTATATAGTGGCATCTCATTGTTTTAATTTACATTTCTCTGATGTCCTGTCATGTGGAGCATCTTTCCATATGCTTATTTGCCCTATATTCTTCTTTGATGAGGCGACTGTTAAGGTCTTTGACCCATTTTTTAATTGGGTTTTCTTATTGTTGAATTTTAAGAGTTTTTTATTTTGGATAACAGTCTTTTATCAGATATGTCTTTTGCAAATATCTTCTCCCAGTGTGTGGCTTGTCTTTTCATTTGCTTGACAGTATCTTTCACAGAGAAGTTTTTAATTTTAGTGAAGTCCAGATTATCAATTATTTCTTGCATGGATTATGCCTTTGGTGTTGTATCTAAAAAGCCATTGCCATTCTCAAGGTCATCTAGATTTTCTCCTGTTATATTCTAGGAGTTCTATAGTTTTGCATTTATATTTAAGTCTGTGATCCATTTTTAGTTAATTTTTGTGAAGGGTGTAAGGTCTGCTCTAGATTCTTTTTTTGTTTTTATATCACGTGGATGTCCAGTTGTTCCAGCACCATTTGTTGAAAAGATTTTCTTTGCTCCATTTTATTGCCTTTGCTCTTTTGTCAAAGATCAGTTGACTGTATTAATATGGGTCTATTTCTAGGCTCTCTGTTCTGTTCCATTGATCTGTTCGTCTGTTATTTTGCTAATACCACACTGGCCTGGTTACTATAGCTTTATAGTAAGTCTTGAAGTTGGGTAGTGTCAGACTTCCAACTTTGTTCTCCTTCAATATTGTGTTGGCTATTCTGGGTCTTTTGTCTTTCCATATAAACTTTAAAATCAGTTGTTGATATCCACAAAATATATAACTTGCTGCAATTTTGATTGATATTGAACTTACAGATCAAGTTGGAAAGAACTGACATCTTGACAATATGGAGTCTTCCTATCCATGAATGTGGAATTATCTCTCTGTTTATTTAGTTTTTCTTTGATTTCATTAACCAGAGTTTTATAGTTTCCCACATATAGATCTACATATTTTGTTAGGTTTATACCCAGCAGTTTCATTTTTTGGGGAGTTAATGTAAATGGTAATGTGTTTTTAATTTCAAATTCTACTTGTTCATTGCTGGTATGTAGGAATGCAGTTAAATTTTGTGTAATAACCTTGTATCCTCCAACCTTGCTGAAATTGCATGTTAATTCCAGGAGGTTTTTTTTTCAGTTCTTTTGGGTTCTCTACATTGATGATCATGTCATTTGTGAAAAAAGACAGTTTTATGTCATATGTCTTCCTTCCCAATATGTATACTTTTTAGATAGAACTTCCAGTATGATGTTGAAAAGGAGTGATGAGAGGGCACATCCTTGCTTTATACCTGATCTTAGTGGGAAAACTTTTGAGTTTCTCATTAAGTATGATGTTAGCTATAGGGTTTTTTAGCTATACTTTATCAAGTTGAATAAGTTCTCTCATCTTAACAATGTTTAAGTGTACAGTTGAATCCATCCTCTTGAATATGGTGTGAAATAGAGATCATTTTATCTGCATATGGTAACCCAGTTTTCCCGGCACCGTCTGTTAAGCATTCTGTCTCTTCCCTCATGATGTGTGATGCAGATTTCATCTCATACAATTTTGTTCTTTTTTTTTGTCTTGAAGCACTGGACAAATCTACCACTCATTGAATAGTAGTAGAAATAACAAGCATTTAGGCTTTTCCTCATTTCAGTGGGAATGCACCACATTTTTTATAATTAAAGTGTAATGTTTGCTTTAGGCTTCTGTTAATTTTTTTTTCAATAATGCCAAGGAATTTTCTTTCCTTTCTGCTTGACTGTTAATTTTGTTCAGGAATGGCAGTTGAAAGTTAGCCAGTGCTTTTTTTTTTGGAATTACTGATTTCTGTTGTTTTTCTTCTTTAAATATGTTAGTGTAGGGAAATAAATGGATTTTCTATTTTATTTTTAAAATTTATTTAGATTTTATTTATTTATTGGAGTATAGTTGCTTTACAATATTGTGTTAGTTTACATTGTACAGCGTAGTGAATCAGCTATACGTATACATATATCCCCTCTTTTTTGGATTTTCTTCTCATTTAGGTCACCACAGAGCACTGAGTAGAGTTCCCTGTGCTACATAGTAGGTTCTCATTAGGTATCTTTTTTTTTTTTTTTTTTTTGGGGTACGCGGGCCTCTCACTGTTGAGACCTCTCCTGTTGCGGAGCACAGGCTCTGGACGTGCAGGCTCAGTGGCCATGGCTCACGGGCCCAGCCGCTCCGTGGCATGTGGGATCTTCCCGGACCGGGGCACAAACCCATGTCCCCTGCATCGGCAGGCGGACTCTCAACCACTGCGCCACCAGGGAAGCCCTCGTTATCTATTTTATACATAGTATCAATAGTGTATATATGTCAATTCCAATCTCCCAATTCATCCCACCTCCCCCTTTCCCCCTTGGTATCTATATGTTCGTTCTCTACATCTGTGTCTCTATTTCTGCTTTGTAAATAAGATCGTCTATACCAATTTTTTTTAGATTCCACATATATGTGTTAATATACGATATTTGTTTTTCTCTTTCTGACTTACTTCACTCTGTGTGACAGTTTCTAGGTCCATCCGTGTCTGTACAGATGACCCCGTTTCATTCCTTTTTATGGCTGAGTAATATTCCATTATATATATGTACCACATCTTCTTTATCCATTCCTCTGTTGATGGACATTTAGGTTGCTTCCACGTCCTGGCTGTTGCAGATAGTGCTGCAGTGAACATTAGGGTGCATACGTCTTTTTGAATTATGGTTCTCTCTGGGTATATGCCCAGTGTTGGGATTGTTGGGTCATATGGTAGTTCTATTTTTAGTTTTTTAAGGCATCTCCATACTGTTCTCCATAGTGGTTATATCAATTGGATTTTTTTTTTTTAACTTCACCTAACTTTGTGTTCCTAGAATAAGTTTCTAGGATAAATTCATTCCTTGGATAGATATAGTTA
Organism: Hyperoodon ampullatus; assembly: GCF_949752795.1. Lineage (NCBI taxonomy): Eukaryota > Metazoa > Chordata > Mammalia > Artiodactyla > Ziphiidae > Hyperoodon > Hyperoodon ampullatus. The sequence goes on along the minus strand of NC_136917.1, from coordinate 132,946,630 downwards.
TTTTATTGCAGTATTGGATGAAAGTAGGTGTTTTATTTAGCACTTTTTGAATTATATAAGATTGGCCTGGGGCTTCCCTGGTGGCGCAGTGGTTGAGAGTCCGCCTGCTGATGCAGGGGACACAGGTTCGTGCCCTGGTCTGGGAAGATCCCACATGCCGCGGAGCGGCTAAGCCTGTGAGCCATGGCCGCTGAGCCTGCGCGTCCAGAGCCTGTGCTCCACAATGGGAGAGGCCACAACAGTGAGAGGTCCGCGTACTGCAAAAAAAAAAAAAAAAAAAGATTGGCCTGTAGTTTTCTTAAGTTGTTCTCATTTGATTCTGTTTTCAGGCTTTTCATTTAAAAGAAAAATAAGCTCTGGAACATGGAAATTACCTGCTTTTTATAAGTTTAGTAGAATTTGTCCACAGAAGTGTCTAGGCCAGGCCAGGTTCTTCTTAAGTAAATAATTTTTTTAAATTGAAGCATAGTGTACACACAGATTCAGTATTTTTAATTGAGTAATATACATATCATAAATGTACAGGTCACTGGAGTTTTACAAGCTGAACACTCCCTTGTAACCAGCACCCAGATCAAGAAACAATGCATTATAGGAGAACCCTAGAAGCCCTCCTGTGTCTCCCTTCAAGGCACAATCCCTCTGTCAGGAGTAACTACTATTCTCATTTCCAGCAGAGACAGGAAATCTTGGGAAGAGTATACAGAAACTTTAGTTGATTGAAAGGTATGTTAGTCTGTTTCTTGAGCCTAAAACATTTCCTGCTGACTCTAAGGGCTTGCTATTTCTTATACACAAGTTACTTTCTTATGTATTTGAGTACCATTGCAACATTTGCTTTATATGTTGATTCACTATAGAGAATGAGTGAGTACTTTATTCCTTTTTCCATTTATGTCTTAGTGATACAGCTTGGGAACTACCAGTCTTAGACCAGTGCTGTTCATTAGGACTTGTTCATTAGGACTTTCTGCAATGATGCAGATATTCTCTAGTTGTACTGCATTTGGCTGTTGAACTACAAGTTATATTTGATTGTTGAGCACTTGAAACATGACTAACATGACTCGTGCAACCGAGTAACTGAATTTTTGACTCTTTAATTTTAATTAATTTTGAAGTTAAATAGCCACATGTGGCTAGGCACTACTGTATTATACAGCATAGCTTTAAAATTTGAGCCAGCTAAGGCATGACTATTCTCATCTTGTATATTTGGGGAGAGCCTGGCAAACATTAGAAACTAGTGTTTGGAAAATTGTTAATTTTTCTGGCTGTGTCCTCGCCTGGAATGTTTTTGTCCTTGTAATGTCCCCTTCCCTTTCCTCTTTATCAAAAGCAAAGCTACTTCTTACTGTGATGCTGAAATTGGTACTTCCCTCATGAGGAGTCCCTTGAATGTTGGAGCAGCTAGATTTTTGAATAGATCTTCTTAAGTTGGCTTTGAGCTTTCCGTCATCTGAGAGCATCTTAGCTTTACCTATTTACTACTACCTGGAACTCAGAAGCCTTTAGGTTACTTGATGAAATGTTTAGCCTCATCAAGAGAGAAGGAAACTAGTATGAATTGTGATGCCAGAATATAGCTAGAGGAGGAATGTACAGAAGAGGGATAAGTGACTTAAATGTCTTTTAGCATTTTTTATTTTTGGAAGTTTTTTTTTACCCTGTCTAATATGTGGCAACTAGTGAGAGTAAGAATTCAAAGAATAATTGTTACCTTGTGACTTTATTTTATTGATAGAACCTTTATTGAAGACCTTTTCATAAAAAGAAATACCTACTATATTAAAAATGTCACATTTGCAAATTATAAAGCTTCATAAATGTTTTGAACTACCACCCATTTTTAAGAACACTGCTAATATTGTTATATTGTTTATGTATTATTTTCCTATTCTGTTGTCCAGTCCCCATCCTGCGTTGTTTCTTTCCCTTCCTTTTCAAAAAAAAGCTTTATCACATATGTATGTCTCCCCAAACACTATATTTAAGTTTGCTTCTTCAAGTTTTAAAAAATGGTGCTGTACCATAAATAGTTTTTGTTCCGCAATTTGGATTTTTCACTCAGTATTCTTTCTAAGGTTTATCTGTGTTGCCAATTGTTGTAGTTCATTTATAATTATACTCTGCTGTGTGAATCTACCATATATATAATACTATATAATATAGAACACAGTGTATGTAAAACTCTGTTGTGACTATATCACATATTTGAATTCATTTCTTGGTGCACATTTGAGTTGTTTTCCTTTTTTATTGTTATGAACAAAGCTGCCATGAACATCTCTTTTTTTTCTTGTTTGCTAAGTATATGTTTTCAGTCGTGAATGGTGTTGAATTGTATTATTTACTTTAATCTGTGGAGATAGCTTTTTCTTTTCTAATCTGTTAAGGTTGCTAACTACCTTTTTAGCTGTTCTGATGTTAAAATACCCTTGCATATTGGAATAAACCCAACTTGGTCATAGTGTTTTATCTCTTCAGTTACTGTTGGGCTTGATTTGCTAATATGTGTTTTTGAGATTTTGTATCTACTTATGAGTAAGAGGGGTTTATAATTTTCTTCTGTCTTGTCATATCAAAATTACGATGGCCTTGTGGAATGAGTTGGGGAATAATTCCTCTTTCTATTTTCTGATGGACTTGTATGACATTGGAATGATTTGTTCTTTGAGAGTTTGGTAGAATTCACCTGTGAAACTACATTTAGGTGTGATGCAGAGATTTAAGTACTGGATCAGTTTCTGTAGGACAATTTCGTTTGTTCTTATTGCTTTTTTTTTTTAATTTTTTTTTATTAGTTTCTGCTTTATAACAAAGTGAATCAGTCATACATATACATCCGTTCCCACATCCCTTCCCTCATGCATCTCCCTCCCTCCCACCCTCCCCATCCCACCTCTCCAGGCGGTCACAAAGCACCGAGCTGATCTCCCTGTGCTCTGCGGCTGCTTCCCACTATCTATCTGCCTCACGTTTGGTAGTGTATACATGTCCATGCCTCTCTTTCGCTTTGTCACAGCTTACACTTCCCCCTCCCCATATCCTCAAGTCCATTCTCAAGTAGGTCTGTGTCTTTATTCCCGTTTTACCCCTAGGTTCTTCATGACATTTTTTTTTTAAATTCCATATATATGTGTTAGCATACTGTATTTGTCTTTCTCTTTCTGACTTACTTCACTCTGTATGACAGACTCTAGGTCTATCCACCTCATTACAAATAGCTCAGTTTCGTTTCTTTTTATGGCTGAGTAATATTCCATTGTATGTATGTGCCACATCTTCTTTATCCATTCATCCGATGATGGACACTTAGGTTGTTTCCAGCTCCGGGCTATTGTGAATAGAGCTGCAATGAACATTTTGGTACATGTCTCTTTTTGAATTATGGTTTTCTCAGGGTATATGCCTAGTAGTGGGACTGCTGGGTCATATGGTAGTTCTATTTTTAGCTTTTTAAGGAACCTCCATACTGTTCTCCATAGTGGCTGTACCAATTCACATTCCCACCAGCAGTGCAAGAGTGTTCCCTTTTCTCCACACCCTCTCCAGCATTTATTGTTTTTAGATTTCTTGATGATGGCCATTCTGACTGGTGTGAGATGATATCTCATTGTAGTTTTGATTTGCATTTCTCTAATGATTAATGATGTTGAGCATTCTTTCATGTGTTTGTTGGCAGTCTGTATATCTTCTTTGGAGAAATGCCTATTTAAGTCTTCTGCCCATTTTTGGATTGGGTTGTTTGTTTTTTTGCTATTGAGCTGCATGAGCTGTTTATAAATTTTGGAGATTAATCCTTTGTCAGTTGCTTCATTTGCAAATATTTTCTCCCATTCTGAGGGTTGTCTTTTGGTCTTGTTTATGGTTTCCTTTGCTGTGCAAAAGCTTTGAAGTTTCATTAGGTCCCATTTGTTTATCTTTGTTTTTCTTTCCATTTCTCTAGGAGGTGGGTCCAAAAGGATCTTGCTGTGATTTATGTCATAGAGTGTTCTGTCTATGTTTTCCTCTAAGAGTCTGATAGTTTCTGGCCTTACATTTAGGTCTTTAATCCATTTTGAGCTTATTTTTGTGTATGGTGTTAGGGAGTGATCTAATCTCATACTTTTACATGTCCCTGTCCAGTTTTCCCAGCACCACTTATTGAAGAGGCTGTCCTTTCTCCACTGTACATTCCTGCCTCCTTTATCAAAGATAAGTTGGCCATATGTGCATGGGTTTATCTCTGGGCTTTCTGTCCTGATCCACTGATCTATCTTTCTGTTTTTATGCCAGTACCACACTGTCTTAATTACTGTAGCTTTGTAGTATAGTCTGAAGTCAGGGAGCCTGATTCCTCCAGCTCCGTTTTTCGTTCTCAAGATTGCTTTGGCTATTCGGGGTCTTTTGTTTTTCCAAACAAATTTTGAAATTTTTTGTTCTAGTTCTGTGAAAAATGCCAGTGGTAGTTTGATAGGGATTGCATTGAATCTGTAGATTGCTTTGGGTAGTAGAGTCATTTTCACAATATTGATTCTTCCAATCCAGGAGCATGGTATATCTCTCCATCTATTTGTATCATCTTTAATTTCTTTCATCAGTGTCTTATAATTTTCTTCATACAGGTCTTTTGTCTCCTTAGGTAGGTTTATTCCTAGATATTTTATTCTTTTTGTTGCAATGGTAAATGGGAGTGTTTTCTTGATTTCATTTTCAGATTTTTCATCATTAGTGTACAGGAATGCCAGAGATTTCTGTGCATTAATATTGTATCCTGCTACTTTACCGAATTCATTGATTAGCTCTAGTAGTTTTCTGGTAGCCTCTTTAGGATTCTCTATGTATAGTATCATGTCATCTGCAAACAGTGACAGCTTTACTTCTTCTTTTCCAATTTGGATTCCTTTTATTTCCTTTTCTTCTCTGATTGCTGTGGCTAGAACTTCCAAAATTAGGTTGAATAAGAGTGGTGAGAGTGGCCAGCCTTGTCTTGTTCCTGATCTTAGTGGAAATGGTTTCAGTTTTTCACCATTGAGGACAATGTTGGCTGTGGGTTTGTCATATATGGCCTTTATTATGTTGAGGAAAGTTCCCTCTATGCCTACTTTCTGCAGGGATTTTATCATAAATGAGTGTTGAATTTTGTCGAAAGCTTTCTCTTCATCTGTTGAGATGATCATATGGTTTTTCTCCTTCAACTTGTTAATATGGTGTATCACATTGATTGATTTGCGTATATTGAAGAATCCTTGCATTCCTGGAATAAACCCCACTTGATCATGGTGTATGATCGTTTTAATGTGCTGTTGGATTCTGTTTGCTAGTATTTTGTTGAGGATTTTTGCATCTATGTTCATCAGTGATATTGGCCTGTAGTTTTCTTTCTTTGTGACATCCTTGCCTGGTTTTGGTATCAAGGTGATGGTGGCCTCGTAGAATGAGTTTGGGAGTGTTCTTTCCTCTGATATTGTTTGGAAGAGTTTGAGAAGGATGGGTGTTAGCTCTTCTCTAAATGTTTGATAGAATTTGCCTGTGAAGCCATCTGGTCCTGGGCTTTTGTTTGTTGGAAGATTTTTAATCACAGTTTCAATTTCAGTGCTTGTGATTGGTCTATTCATATTTTCTATTTCTTCCTGATTCAGTCTTGGCAGGTTGTGCATTTCTAAGAATTTGTCCATTTCTTCCAGGTTGTCAATTTTATTGGCATAGAGTTGCTTGTAGTAATCTCTCATGATCTTTTGTATTTCTGCAGTGTCAGTTGTTACTTCTCCTTTTTCATTTCTAATTCTATTGATTTGAGTCTTCTCCCTTTTTTTCTTGATGAGTCTGGCTAATGGTTTGTCTATTTTGTTTATCTTCTCAAGGAACCAGCTTTTAGTTTGGTTGATCTTTGCTATCGTTTCCTTCATTTCTTTTTCATTTATTTCTGATCTGATCTTTATGATTTCTTTCCTTCTGCTAACTTTGGGGTTTTTTTGTTCTTCTTTCTCTAATTGCTTTAGGTGCAGGGTCAGGTTGTTTACTCGAAATGTTTCCTGTTTCTTAAGGTGGGATTGTATTGCTATAAACTTCCCCCTTAGAACTGCTTTTGCTGCGTCCCATAGGTTTTGGGTCGTCGTGTCTCCATTGTCATTTGTTTCTAGGTATTTTTTTATTTCCTCTTTGATTTCTTCAGTGATCACTTTGTTATTGAGTAGTGTATTGTTTAGTCTCCATGTGTTTGTATTTTTTACAGATCTTTTCCTGTAATTGATGTCTAGTCTCATAGCATTGTGGTCGGAAAAGATACTTGATACAATTTCAATTTTCTTAAATTTACCAAGGCTTGATTTGTGACCCAAGATATGATCTATCCTGGAGAATGTTCCATGAGCACTTGAGAAAAATGTGTATTCTGTTGTTTTTGGATGGAATGTCCTATAAATAACAACTAAGTCCATCTTGTTTAATGTATCATTTAAAGCTTCTGTTTCCTTATTTATTTTCATTTTGGATGATCTGTCCATTGGTGAAAGTGGGGTGTTAAAGTCCCCTACTATGAGTGTGTTACTGTCGATTTCCCCTTTTATGGCTGTTAGTATTTGCCTTATGTATTGAGGTGCTCCTATGTTGGGTGCATACATATTTACAATTGTTATATCTTCTTCTTGGATCGATCCCTTTATCGTTATGTAGTGTCCTTCTTTGTCTCTTCTAATAGTCTTTATTTTAAAGTCTATTTTGTCTGATATAAGAATTGCTACTCCAGCTTTCTTTTGATTTCCATTTGCATGGAATATCTTTTTCCATCCCCTTACTTTCAATCTGTATGTGTCTCTAGGTCTGAAGTGGGTCTCTTGTAGACAGCATATATATGGGTCTTGTTTTTGTATCCATTCAGCCACTCTGTGTCTTTTGGTGGGAGCATTTAGTCCATTTACATTTAAGGTAATTATTGATATGTATGTTCCTATTCCCATTTCCTTAATTGCTTTGGGTTCGTTCTTGTAGGTATATTCCTTCTGCTGTGTTTCTTGCCTAGAGAAGTTCCTTTAGCATTTGTTGTAAAGCTGGTTTGGTGGTGCTGAACTCTCTCAGCTTTTGCTTGTCTGTAAAGGTTTTAATTTCTCCATCAAATCTGAATGAGATCCTTGCTGGGTAGAGTAATCTTGGTTGCAGGTTTCTCTCCTTCATCACTTTAATTATGTCCTGCCACTCCCTTCTGGCTTGTAGAGTTTCTGCTGAGAGATCAGCTGTTAACCTGATGGGGATTCCCTTGTGTGTTACTTGTTTTTTTTCCCTTGCTGCTTTTCATATGATTTCTTTGTGTTTAATTTTTGACAGTTTGATTAATATGTGTCTTGGTGTATTTCTCCTTGGATTTATTCTGTATGAGACTCTCTGTGCCTCCTGGACTTGATTAACTATTTCCTTTCCCATATTAGGGAAGATTTCAACTATAATCTCTTCAAATATTTTCTCAGTCCCTTTCTTTTTCTCTCCTTCTCCTGGAACCCCTATAATTCGAATGTTGGTGCGTTTAATGTTGTCCCAGAGGTCTCTGAGACTGTCCTCTGTTCTTTTCATTCTTTTTTCTTTATTTTGCTCTGCAGCAGTTCTTTCCACTATTTTATCTTCCACCTCACTTATCCGTTCTTCTGCCTCAGTTATTCTGCTATTGATCCCATCTAGAGTATTTTTCATTTCATTTATTGTGTTTTTAATTGATGCTTGATTCATCTTTAGTTCTTCTAGGTCCTTGTTAACTGTTTCTTGCATTTTGTCTATTCTATTTCCAAGATTTTGGATCTTGGAAATAGAATCTTGGATCAGCTTTACTATCATTATTCTGAATTCTTTTTCAGGTAGACTGCCTATTACCTCTTCATTTGTTAGGTCTGGTAGGTTTTTATCTTGCTCCTTCACCTGCTGTGTGTTTTTCTGTCTTCTCATTTTGCTTATGTTACTGTGTTTGGGGTCTCCTTTTTGCAGGCTGCAGATTCGTAGTTCCTGTTGTTTTTGGTGTCTGTCCCCAGTGGCCAAGGTTGTTTCAGTAGGTTGTGTAGGCTTCCTGGTAGGGGGGACTAGAGCCTGTGTTCTGGTGGTTGAGGCTCGATCTGGTGGGCTGGTCCACGTCTGGTGGTGTGTTTTGGGGTGCCTGTGGCCTTATTATGTTTTTAGGTAGCCTCTCTGCTAATGGGTGGGGTTGTGTTCCTGCCTTGCTAGTTGCTTGGCATAGGGTGACCAGCACTGTAGCTTGCTGGTCGTTGACTGAAGCTGGGTGCTGGTGTTGAGATGGAGATCTCTGGGAGATTTTCGCTGCTTGATATTATGTGGAGCTGGGGGGTCTCTTGTGGACCCGTGTCCTGAAGTTGGCTCTCCCACTTCAGAGGCACAGCACTGACTCGTGGCTGCAGCACCAAGAGCCTTTCATCTACCCGGCTCAGAATAAAAGGGAGAAAAAGTAGAAAGAAAGAATTAGTAGAAGAAAGAAAGAGAGAGGGAAAGGAAGGAAGGAAGAAAGAAAGGAGGGAGGGAGGGAGGAATGAAAGCAAAAAGAAGAGTGAATGGAAGAAGGGAGGGAGGGAGGAAGGAAAGAAAGAAAGACAGGGAGGGAGGAAGGAAAGAAAAAGAAAGTGGAAAGAAGAAGGGTGGGAGGGAGGGAGGGAGGAAAGAAAAAGAAGGAAAGGAGGAGCGGAGGGAGGGAGGAAGGGAAGGTAGGAAAAAAAGAGCAGGTAAAGTAAAATAGAATAAAGTATGAAATATAGTAGCGTTATTAAAATTAAAAAGTAATTATTGAAAAAAAACACGGACCGATAGAACCCTGGGACATATGGTGGAAGCAAAGCTATACAGAGAGAATCTTACACAGAAGATTACACATACACATTCACAAAAAGAGAGCAGGGGGAAAAATCAAAAATCTTGCTCTCCAAGTCCACCTCCTCAATTTGGGATAATTCGTTGTAAAAAGAGGAAAAGGGGGGAAGGTCTTAAATCTTGTCCTCAAAGTCCACTTCCTCAATTTGGGATGATTCGCTGTCCATTTATGCACTCCACAGACGCAGGGCACATCAAATGGGCCGTGGAGCTTTAATCCGCTGCCTCCGAGGCTGCACAGAGAGATTTCCCTGTCTCTGCTCTCAGAGCTCCCGGGTCTCAGCCTTGGACCTGGCCCCGCCTCTGCGCGTAGGTCGCCGCCGGAGGGCGTCCGTTCTTCGCTCAGACAGGACGGGTTTAAAGGAGCCGCTGATTCGGGGGTTCTGGCTCACTCAGGCAGAGGGGAGGGAGGGGCGCGCAGTGTGGGGCGGGCCTGCGGCGGCCGAGGCCGGCGTGACGTTGCACCAGCCCGAGGCGCTCCGTGCGCTTTCCCGGGAAAGCCGCCCCTGGGTCCAGGGACCCCGGCAGTGGCGGGGTGCACAGGTTCCCCGGAAGGCGGGGTGGACAGTGACCTGCGCTCGCACACAGGCCTTGTGGCGGTGGCAGCAGCAGCCCCAGCGTCCCACGCCCGTCTCCGGGGTCCGTGCTTTTAGCCGCGGCTCGCGCCCGTCTCTGGTGCTTCTTTAAGCAGCGCTCTTAATGCCCTCTCCTCGCTCACCAGAAAACAAAAGGGAAGAAAAAATCTCTTGCCTCTTCGGCAGCTCCAGACCCTTTCCCCGGACTGCCTCCGGGCTAGCCGTGGTGCACTAACCCCTTCAGGCTCTCTTCCTGCCGCCAGCCCCAGTCCTCTCCCTGTGCTCCGACTGAAAGCCGATACCCAAGCCTCAGCTCGCGCCCCGCCTGCCCCGGCGGCCAAGCAGACAAGCCTCTCGGGCTGGTGTGTGCCTGAGGGCACCGATCCTCTGTGCCGGAATCTCTCCGCTTTGCCCTCCACACCCCTGTTGCTGTGCTCTCCTCCGCTACTCCGAAGCTTTCCCCCTCCGCCACCTGCAGTCTCCGCCCGCGAAGGGGCTTCTAGTGTGTGGAAACCTTTCCTCCTTCACGGCTCCCTCCCACTGGTGCAGGTCCCGTCCCTATCCTATTGTCTCTGTTTATTCTTTTTTTCTTTTGCCCTACCCAGGTATGTGGGGAGTTTCTTGCCTTTTGGGGGGTCTGAGGTCTTCTGTCAGCATTCAGTAGGTGTTCTGTAGGAGTTGTTCCACGTGTAGATGAATTTCTGATGTATCTGTGGGGAGGAAGGTGATCTCCGCGTCTTACTCTTCCGCCATCTTCCTCCGGGCCCTTTTCTTGCTTCTTGAGTCTGTTTTGATGAGTTAATTTTCTTGGAACTTTTCTGTTTAAGTTTTAAATTTGGTATTATGAAGTTGTTCATGGTAATTTTTTTTTATTGTAAAAAGCATATAACACGAGAGTTATTCTCCTAAACTTTTAAGTGTACAGCACTACTGTTAACGACAAACACAGTGTTCAGCAGAACTCTGGAAACTTTTTTATCTTACATAATTGAAACCTTATATCCATTTAACAGCACTTCCTGCTGTTTTTGAGGTTATTTCCTTTTTTAAAAAATTCCAAAGACTGTTCAGTTATGTCTTTTCTTTCTTTCCCTTCCCCCTGCCTCCATCAGACTTCTAGTGATTTGTCACTCTGGCAAGTCTTTATTGGTTTCTTTAAAAAAGTTTTTTTTTTAATTGAAGTATAGTTGACTTACAATGTTGTGTTAGTTTCTGGTATACAGCAAAGTGATTCAGTTATACATATATATACATACATATGTTCTTTTCAGATTCTTTTCCATTATAGTTTATTACAAGATATTGAATATAGTTCCCTGTGTTATACACTAGGACCTTGTTGTCTATTTTATATATAGTAGTTTGTATCTGCTAATCCCAAACTCCTAATTTATCCCTCCCTCCCCTTTTCCCTTTGGTAACCATAAGTTTGTTTTTATGTCTGTGAGTCTGTTTCTGTTTTGTAAATAAGTTCATTTGTATCTTTTTTCTTTTTTTTCTTTTTTGTGGTACACGGGCCTCTCACTGTGTGGCCTCTCCAGTTGCGGAGCACAGTCTCCAGACGCGCAGGACAAGCAGCCATGGCTCACGGGCCCAGCCGCTCCGCAGCATGTGGGATCTTCCTGGACCAGGGCACGAACCTGCGTCTCCTGCATCGTCACACGGACTCTCAACCACTGCGCCACCAGGGAAGCCCCAGTTGTATCATTTTTTTAAGATTTCACATATAAGGGATATCATATGATATTTGTCTTTTTCTGACTTCACTTAGTATGATAATCTCTGGGTCCATCCATGTTGCTGCAGATGGCATTATTTCAGTCTTTTTTATGACTGAGCAGTATTCCACTGTACATATATACCACATCTTCTTTATCCATTCATCTGTTGATGGACATTTAGGTTGCTTCCAAGTCTTGGCTATTGTAAATAGTGCTGCTATGAACATTGGGGTGTATGTATCTTTTTGAATTAGAGTTTTCTCCAGATATGCCCAGGAGTGAGATTGCTGGATCATATGGTAACTTTATTTTTAGTTTTTTAAGGAACCTCCATACTGTTTTCCAGAATGGCTGCACCAATTTACATTCCCACCAGCAGTGTAGGAGAGTTCCCTTTTCTCCACACCCTCTCCAGCATTTATTATTTGTAAACTTCTAAATGATGGCCATCCTGACCCATGTGAGGTGATGCCTCATTATAGTTTTGATTTGCATTTCTCTGATAATTAGCAATGTTGAGCATCTTTTCATGTGCCTGTTGGCCATCTGTATGCCTCCTTTGGAGAAATGTCTATTTAGGTCTTCTGCTCATATTTTGATTGGGTTGTTTGTTTTTTTGTTATTGAGTTGTTTGTATGAGCTGTTTGAAAATTAATCCCATAAATTAAAAAATTAATGTTTTGCCTGTGTTCTCTTTTAGGAGTTTTTGATGCGATTTGCAAAGGGATTTTTTTTTAAACTTTCCCTTTCTGATATTTCATTGTTAGTGTAAAGAAATGCATCAGATTTGTGTATGTTAATCTTGTATCCTGCTACTTTGCTGAATTTGTTTATCAGTTCTAGTAGTTTTTGTGTGGAGTCTTTAGGGTGTTCTGTATATATTATGTCATCTGCATATAATGACAATGTTACCTCTTCCTTTCCAATTTGGATATCTTTTATTTCTTTTTCTTGTCTGATTGCTGTGGCTAGGACTTTCAATACTATGTTGAATGGAAGTGGTGAGAGTGGGCATACTTGTCTTGTTCCAAATTTTGGCATGAAGGTGTTGTTTTTCACTGTTGAGTATTATGCTGGCTGTGGGTTTGTCATAAATTGCTTTTGTTATGCTTAGATATGTTCCCTCCATACCCACTTTGGTAAGAGTTTTTTTAATCATGAATGGATGTTGAATTTTATCAAATGCTTTTTCTGAGTCTATTGAGATGATCATGTGGTTTTTGTCTTTTGTTTTGTTGATGTGGTGTGTCACATTGATTTTGCATGTGTTGAACCATTCTTGTGACCCTGGGATGAATCCAGCTTGATCATGGTGTATGATCCTTCTTATGTGTTGTTTGGATTCGGTTTGCTAATATTTTGTTGAGAATTTTTGCATCTATATTTGTCAAAGGTACTAGCCTGTAATTTTCTTTTTCGGTAGTGTCTTTGTCTGGTATCAGGGTGATGGTGGCTTCATAAAATCACTTTGGGAGTATTCCCTCTTCTCAGTCTTTTGGAAGAGTTCGAGAAAGATTGGTACTAGTTCTTCTTTGTATGCTTGTTAGAATTCTCCAGTGAAGCCATCCAGTCCTGGACTTTTGTTTGCAGGGAGTTTTTAAATTACAGTTTCTATTTCACTTCTAGTGATCAGCCTGTTCAAATTATCTGTTTCGTCTTGATTCAGTTTTGGTGGGCTGTATGTTTCTAGAAACTTGTCCATTTCTCCTAGGTTGTCCAGTTTGTTGGCATATAATTGTCTATAGTATTCTCTGATGGTTTTTTTGTATTTCTGCAGTGTTAGTTGGTATTTATTCTCTTTCATTTCTTACTTTGTTTATTTTGGGTCCTCTGTCTCTTCTTCTTGGTGAGCCTGGCCAGAGGTTTCTTGATTTTGTTTATTATTTCAAAAAAAACCAGATCTTGATTTTATTGAGTTTTTTCTATTTTTTTTAATCTCTGTTTTATTTATTTCCTCTTTGATCTATATTATTTCTCTCCTTCTTGTGACTGTAGTTTTTGTTTGTTCTTCTTTTTCTAATTCTTTTAGATGGTAGGTTAGGTTGCTTGTTTGAGAGTTTTTCTTGTTTTTTGAGGAAGGTCTATATCACAGTAAACTTCCCTCTTAGATTTTGTGTGTTTGTATTTTTGTTGTCATTTGTCTCAAGGTATTTTTAAAATTTCCTCTTTGATCTCATTGTTGACCCATTGGTTTTTGTTGTAGCATGTTGTTTAGTCTCCTTGTAATCGTTTTTTTCTTGTTTCTCTTTCTATGGTTGATTTCTAGTTTGATGCCATTGTAGTCAGAAAAGATGCTTGAAATAATTTCTATCATCTAAAATATGTTGAGGCTTGTTTTGTGTCCTGGTATGGGTCTAACCTAGAGAATGTTCCATGTGTGCTTGGAAAGAATGTGTAGTATGTATACATTTTGACCGTAATGTCCTGAAAATATCAATTAAGTCTAACTGTTCTATTATGTCATTTAGGATCTCTGTTGTCTTATTGATCTTCAGTCTGGAAGATCTGTCCATTGATGTCAGTGGGGTGTTAAAGTCTCCTACTATTATTGTATTCCCATCCATCTCTCCCTTTATGTCTGTTAGTATTTGTTTTATGTATTTAGGTGCTCCTATATTGGCTGTATATATGTTAACGAGTGTAATATCCTCTTCTTGTATTGATCCTTTTATCATTATATAGTGTCCTTCTCTAGCTTTCTTTTTATGGCTTTTGTTTTAAAGTTGATTTTATCTGATATGAGTATTGCTACCCCCACTTTCTTGTCATTTTCATTTGCATGAAATATCTTTTTTCCATCTCCTCACTCTCAGTCTATGTGTGTCCCTCATCCTAAAGTGGGTTATTGGTTTCCTAAAGAGCTAGGTTTTGGTTTTGTTGAGCTGCTATTATATGTTTGTTTCCTATTTCATTAATTTCTGCTCTTACCATTTTTTTCCTCCTTTACTTTTGTGTGATTTATTTTTTCTAACATTCCTACTAGTTGAGATGGCTGTTTAGCTCATTAATTTTGAGTTCTTTTTTTTTTGAGTTCCTTTTTTATGTATAAAAATTTAAGTCCTGATATATGTCATTTTTATCATACAATTCTAAGTATTTCTAAAGTTCCATTGTAATTTTTTTCTTTGTGCTATGTTATATAGAAGTGTTTTAGAAATACATTTCCAAATGTAAGAGGATTTTAATCAAGTTTTTTTGGTATTTAATAATTTCTAATTTTTTTAAATTGAAGTATACTTGAGTTATAATACCATATTAGTTTCAGGTATATAACAGTGATTTGATTTTTTTGGAGTTACACACCATACAAAGTTGGTATAAGACATTGACTATATTCCCTGTGCTATACATTACATCCCTGTAATTTATTTATTTTATAACTGGTAGTTCGTACCTCTTAATCCCCTTCACCTATTTTGTACCTTCCCCCACCCCTCTCCCATCTGGCAAACCACTATTTGTTTTCTGTATCTGTTACTCTTTTCTGTGTTGTGTATTTGTTTGCTTGCTTTATTTTTTAGATTTCACATATAAGTGAAAATATACAGTATTTGTCTTTCTTTTGGTAACTTCCAATTTGATTGCATTGCAATTAGAGAATTTTGTATATATGATATTGATTTTTGAAATTGTTGAATTTGCATTTTGGCCTTCCACGTGGCCAGTTTTTATGAACATTCTATTGTTGAATGTCAACTTCTTTAATGTTTTTAGTTCTGTGAATGTGCACAGTGTTCTGTGGATGACTGTAATTTACCTATTCTCCTTTGATTATTTTTGGCTGTTATAGACAATGCTTATAAAAACATCTTTGTGTGTATCTGTTACCATCTGAGTGTATCCACAGGGAAAATCATACTAGTATACTTCCAAAAAGTATTTTCTTTTAAAAAATCAGGATCAAGATTGATCCAGTTTATAGTTTCAATATTGTATATGATTTGTGCTTGTTTTGCTGTGTCCTTGACTAGTCTCAGTATTAGCAAACTGTTTTCCAGTCAGTTGTGGTTGAGAAAATTATATCCTTTTTTTGATTTCCAATTTCTTTAATTATGAGTGAGAGACACTTTTTTTTTCTTTCTTTTGGAGAACTACCTATTCTTATTCATAGCCCATTTTTCTACTAGGCTTTTCATCTTTTTTAGTGCTATATAAAATTTTTCCTTTGCCATGTGGATGGCACTTTGAGAAGGTTTAAAGTTTGCTTACCACCAAGGTACTTTTTTTGTTATTTTGACTTGCTTCAAATGTTATTTGCTTTAGAAATGGATGATGGATCTTCTCGAAGAGATCGTTTAATGAGAAGCAGATTTGCCTCTGGGAGGAGTTTGGGAAACAGGGGTAAGTATCTTTCCTTAATCGTCTGTTAAATAGTTGAATAGTGGAATGAATAGAGGCCTTTATGGCTGTTTAGTGCAAGGTAAAATCTTTTATAACTTAGTGTATAGTAGACTTCGTTGGGATAATGAGTTTTTTTTTTTTGATGTCTGTTTTTTTTTTTTGCTGCTTTACTTTTTTAAGATAGTAGGCAGTAGTTAAATTGATTAGATAGACTGGTTAAAGAGAGTTGCTTCCCAGAGCTTCTTCAGGTGTTGGTGATTATTGTTCCCAACAGTTGGCATGGGAGGAATGTTTGTAAAAGCTCCAAAGATTATGGTGTGAAGGACCTCTTTAAGTTTTATATTTCTCAAGAAAAGGCAGTATGGAAAGCAGTCTGTTAGCTCATTAATATTAAGAGGTTGTTTTCCCCAAATTGGAATTTTTTGTTGCTACTTTTAGAACAACCAGCACTAGATTTGACAGATAACGACCCAGCAGAATACCTTCCTCCAGTCCATTTTTAGATTTGATATTAAAATGCTGAAAATATTCTGCACTATGTTTTATTATAGTGCAACAAAATATTTATTATTAGAACCTCATTAAATGGTCATATGGATTTTTAAATAAATTTATTTCTTTTATGGGATGCCATAAGCTAGGGTTAATTGGCAGTTTTAAATATACATGACACTCTTGAATTTATTAAGTATTATTTTTTGAAAAACGTCAATCCTAGATATTTTTATTCATTGGAAACTAAAGGTTGATGCGTGTATTTCATTTGCCATTTGGAAAATTTAATATTTTTAAATACAGTTGACATAAATGTGAACTTTTATGTTTTGACATGTTTCTGCTACTAATGGAAATAATTTATTTGTTAAATATGCCTATATACATTTTGTTTTTTAAGCCTGCATATTAAGTAAGAGTCGTTGATGATTTGGAGCATGTAGTTGTGCTAAGAGGTTGAAGTGTGGGTTTTGTTTGCTACTACTAAGATTAGAAATACAAGTACCTTAATATTATACTCAGGGAACTATTTAATATTTAGATATATTCTAAAATCCTAATTTAGAATGGGTTATAATACTTTTTGATGAAGACTTCTAAACATTGTTGAATAAAGCCTTTTTAAACGAGAAAGCCATCACTGAGAGAGACTTTACTATAAATTGTTAATTCCATATGTTGTAGGTTGAAATACATTAAATTTCTGATCAAAACTGTTTGTAAATGTTAATACTTTAAAAAGTTATCTTTGAAAAGAATCTGAAAAAGAATAAACATATGTGTATGTATAACTGAATCACTTTGCTGTACACCTGAAACTAATACATTATAAATCATCTATACTCCAATAAAATTAAAATAAAAAAAGAAAAAAGTTATCTTTAATACTACATATAATCCTAGAAATTCATAGAAGATCCATGAGTATAACCCCTTTCCTGAATGATCCATTTAACATTTCAGCTATTTTCAATCTCTGTGATATTTGTTCTCAGAACTTGCATATCTAGTCACATGGTTTTGAAATTGACTCTTAATTGCTTAACATATATATCGATTAGCTTTTTATCTTCTGTGAAGTATGGCCTAAAAAGCCTTAACTTCCTGAATCACACACTTCTTTAGAATCTGATGAAAATACTGATAGTTGCATATATGCAATTTTGCATTTGGCATTAGGAGTTTCACAGATCCCTTAACTCCTCTGCACTAGGATATTTCAGATAGAGGTAAGACAGTTTAGGAGGATCACAAGATAATGATAGTTATCCCAATGATAGTTTGAAGTGGCAGTTTATGATGTTTTGGATGTCTGTTCTAAGTTTTTGTTTCAAATACCTGTGCTGCTTGCCATAGCAGCTCTGCCCTCAGAATTCTTAACTTAGTGGTAGAGAAACACACGGAAAGAAATATTGCTAAAAAAGAGATACACATAGTATGCTGTGGGAATGTGACTGAAGGATTGACTATGGATGGAGAACTGAAGGAGGACTTCACTGAAGAGGTGGCTTTTGAACCCGACTTTTGAAGAGTGAAAAGAATTTTGCTAGGAAAAATAGGAAAGCAGGGAATGTCATGCTGAAGGAACAGCCTGTAGGAAGGTGGAAAATATTAGAAGTTCACAATGTGGAGTATGGGAAGTTGTTTTATGAATTAAAATGTTGGGTATTCAGAGCCATGTAGTGGGGGATAAAGCTAATAAGGCTGATATGAGGAAATACTATGGAGGGGTGGGAGGTAAAGGGGAGTGGTATTCATAGCAGTTTTTTCTTCATTATGTAGTCCCTTCCTAATTTTAATTTTAAAAAGTGGAAAGACTGAGAGCAACTGAAGTACTAGAAAAATGAATAAGTAACAGAATAATTACAGGACAGCAGTGTAAAATTTTCAGTAGCAATGACTTTCACATAGGGGTATAATGTAAATATCTATCAGGGTGAGGTTTCAATATATAGAAAATCAGAGTTGAATTTCTTGATTAAAGGTCACTAGTAAAATAACACCTAGTAGACAGTTGTATTTCACCAATAGTATATTTGTTTTTACTTTGGTGTAATTTAATGATTTTAAAAAGTTGCAGGTGTATTTTATCTTTATAAGTTCCTGTACTACTCTCTCCTTGTCCTTAGGAGTTCCCTTAACCCACAGGTTCATTTAATTCCTAGTTATTGATGGCACACTTGATTTTGTATGTTGAAGAGTTTTAACTCTATCTGAACTTTTTCAGATCCTGGCAAGTCTAATAAAAGAGAGAATACATCCACAATGGGTGGCTTTGGAGTTGGAAGGAGTTTTGGAAACAGAGGTAACCTGCTTATGATATCTTACAATCAAAACTTAAGTGACCCCATGTTTTATAGTCTTTGAATTCTGTTTCCCTTTAATATACATAGAAAATGTGTGCCTTTCCCAAGACTTCATGTGGATCACAAGGGAGTGCTTTCACTTTCCTAGTCACAGTTTAGAGCAGCAGTTTATGCTGCTTTGGATGTGTCTGCTACTCTATTTCGCTTTTTTTTTTTCTTTTTAATAGCCATGCTACTTGCTGCAACATCTCTTCAAATTGATTTACCCCACAGGTGAACCCCAGTTCTTTTCTACTATACTCATGACTTGATTTCCCTGTTCCCACAAGCAAGAGATCTATCTTATACTTCCAAAGGTGAATCTGAGTCTCCATCGTTACTTGAACAAAGAACCAGTAGAACCTTTGAAATTACATTTTTTTCCGTAAAAACTTTAAAAACTGTAAAGTAGAACTTAGGTAAGAGTTTAAGATCAAGACCAGTAGTGTGTAGGTGGAAGACTTTCTCAAGCATTTTGGAGACCCAGCACTTGACTTTTCTGGGAGAGGTGTATGGAGGGGAAGGGGCAATTGTAGATGGCAGTAGAACGTAATCCTTCTCTGAACCAACTTCAAAGATTGCAAATATTTAAATGAATAAAATAACTCAAAATCCAAGTTTTGTGATATATAGTCTTTTTGTAGGGATTATCTTTATTTTGAAATTACATATCTGTTCAAGGAAAAAGTGTCATCCAATCATATATTGAGGCCAAAGGGTACTTATTTTTTATATGCTAATTGGGTATTAAATTTCCAAGAGGTTTAATGCTGGAGGGTACATTAGATTTGTTGAACCTGAGATGTTAAATGACTTGATATGTAGACATTTTGCATATAGATTTTTTTAAAATATATTTTTTATTTATTTACTTTTGGCTGTGTTGGGTCTTCATTGCTGTGCAGGCTTTCTCTTGCAGCGAGCGGGAACTACTCTTCATTGCGGAGCACGGGCTCTAGGCGTGCCGACTTCAGTAGTCGTGGCATGTGGGCTCAGTAGTTGTGGCTCGCGGGCTCTAGAGCGCAGGTTCAGTAGTTGTGGCGCACAGGCTTAGTTGCTCCGCGGCATGTGGGATCTTCCCTGACCAGGGCTCAAACCCATGTTCCCTGCATTGGCAGATGGATTCTTAACCACTGTGCCACCAGGGAAGTCCCTGCCTATAAATTTAACATCTGTCAAACAGTAACTGATTGGTTTCTGTAGTACAGAAGCCATAATTTAATGTATTTTATTATTTAGGTTAGATACTAATTGATAGGCATTGCATATTGACATTAGTTTTAACTTACATTATTCCCTGAGGATCTCTGCAGTAAAGATCATTTTATTAAGGCTCAAATTTTCAAAATTTTATGAATATTTTGATGGATGCTTTAAAAATGAATTTTAGAGATATATCTATATGCTCCAGAGATGCATAAATCTGGAGACACAAGTTTTTTTTGTTTTTTGTTTTTTTTTTAGTTTCTGCTTTATAACAAAGTGAATCAGTCATACATATACATCTGTTCCCACATCCCTTCCCTCATGCATCTCCCTCCCTCCCACCCTCCCCATCCCACCCCTCCAGGTGGTCACAAAGCACCGAGCTGATCTCCCTGTGCTCTGCGGCTGCTTCCCACTATCTATCTACCTTACGTTTGGTAGTGTATATATGTCCATGCCTCTCTTTCGCTTTGTCACAGCTTACCCTTCCCACTCCCCATATCCTCAAGTCCATTCTCTAGTAGGTCTGTGTCTTTATTCCCGTTTTACCCCTAGGTTCTTCATGACATTTTTAAAAAAATTCCATATATATGTGTTAGCATACGGTATTTGTCTTTTACTTCACTCTGTATGACAGACTCTAGATCTATCCACCTCATTACAAATAGCTCAGTTTCGTTTCTTTTTATGGCTGAGTAATATTCCATTGTATGTATGTGCCACATCTTCTTTATCCATTCATCCGATGATGGACACTTAGGTTGTTTCCAGCTCCGGGCTGTTGTGAATAGAGCTGCAATGAACATTTTGGTACATGTCTCTTTTTGAATTATGGTTTTCTCAGGGTATATGCCTAGTAGTGGGATTGCTGGATCATATGGTAGTTCTATTTTTAGTTTTTTAAGGAACCTCCATACTGTTCTCCATAGTGGCTGTACCAATTCACATTCCCACCAGCAGTGCAAGAGTGTTCCCTTTTCTCCACACCCTCTCCAGCATTTATTGTTTTTAGATTTCTTGATGATGGCCATTCTGACTGGTGTGAGATGATATCTCATTGTAGTTTTGATTTGCATTTCTCTAATGATTAATGATGTTGAGCATTCTTTCATGTGTTTGTTGGCAGTCTGTATATCTTCTTTGGAGAAATGCCTATTTAAGTCTTCTGCCCATTTTTGGATTGGGTTGTTTGTTTTTTTGCTATTGAGCTGCATGAGCTGTTTATAAATTTTGGAGATTAATCCTTTGTCAGTTGCTTCATTTGCAAATATTTTCTCCCATTCTGAGGGTTGTCTTTTGGTCTTGTTTATGGTTTCCTTTGCTGTGCAAAAGCTTTGAAGTTTCATTAGGTCCCATTTGTTTATCTTTGTTTTTCTTTCCATTTCTCTAGGAGGTGGGTCCAAAAGGATCTTGCTGTGATTTATGTCATAGAGTGTTCTGCCTATGTTTTCCTCTAAGAGTTTGATAGTGTCTGGCCTTACATTTAGGTCTTTAATCCATTTTGAGCTTATTTTTGTGTATGGTGTTAGGGAATGATCTAATCTCATACTTTTACATGTCCCTGTCCAGTTTTCCCAGCACCACTTATTGAAGAGGCTGTCCTTTCTCCACTGTACATTCCTGCTTCCTTTATCAAAGATAAGTTGACCATATGTGCGTGGGTTTATCTCTGGGCTTTCTATCCTGTTCCATTGAGCTATCTTTCTGTTTTTGTGCCAGTACCACACTGTCTTGATTACTGTAGCTTTGTAGTATAGTCTGAAGTCAGGGAGCCTGATTCCTCCAGCTCCGTTTTTCGTTCTCAAGATTGCTTTGGCTATTCGGGGTCTTTTGTTTTTCCAAACAAATTTTGAAATTTTTTGTTCTAGTTCTGTGAAAAATGCCAGTGGTAGTTTGATAGGGATTGCATTGAATCTGTAGATTGCTTTGGGTAGTAGAGTCATTTTCACAATATTGATTCTTCCAATCCAGGAGCATGGTATATCTCTCCATCTATTTGTATCATCTTTAATTTCTTTCATCAGTGTCTTATAATTTTCTTCATACAGGTCTTTTGTCTCCTTAGGTAGGTTTATTCCTAGATATTTTATTCTTTTTGTTGCAATGGTAAATGGGAGTGTTTTCTTGATTTCATTTTCAGATTTTTCATCATTAGTGTACAGGAATGCCAGAGATTTCTGTGCATTAATTTTGTATCCTGCTACTTTACCGAATTCATTGATTAGCTCTAGTAGTTTTCTGGTAGCCTCTTTAGGATTCTCTATGTATAGTATCATGTCATCTGCAAACAGTGACAGCTTTACTTCTTCTTTTCCAATTTGGATTCCTTTTATTTCCTTTTCTTCTCTGATTGCTGTGGCTAGAACTTCCAAAATTAGGTTGAATAAGAGTGGTGAGAGTGGGCAGCCTTGTCTTATTCCTGATCTTAGTGGAAATGGTTTCAGTTTTTCACCATTGAGGACAATGTTGGCTGTGGGTTTGTCATATATGGCCTTTATTATGTTGAGGAAAGTTCCCTCTATGCCTACTTTCTGCAGGGATTTTATCATAAATGGGTGTTGAATTTTGTCGAAAGCTTTCTCTGCATCTATTGAGATGATCATATGGTTTTTCTCCTTCAACTTGTTAATATGGTGTATCACATTGATTGATTTGCGTATATTGAAGAATCCTTGCATTCCTGGAATAAACCCCACTTGATCATGGTGTATGATCGTTTTAATGTGCTGTTGGATTCTGTTTGCTAGTATTTTGTTGAGGATTTTTGCATCTATGTTCATCAGTGATATTGGCCTGTAGTTTTCTTTCTTTGTGACATCCTTGCCTGGTTTTGGTATCAAGGTGATGGTGGCCTCATAGAATGAGTTTGGGAGTGTTCCTTCCTCTGAAATTGTTTGGAAGAGTTTGAGAAGGATAGGTGTTAGCTCTTCTCTAAATGCTTGATAGAATTCGCCTGTGAAGCCATCTGGTCCTGGGCTTTTGTTTGTTGGAAGATTTTTTATCACAGTTTCAATTTCAGTGCTTGTGATTGGTCTATTCATATTTTCTATTTCTTCCTGTTTCAGTCTTGGCAGGTTGTGCATTTCTAAGAATTTGTCCATTTCTTTCAGGTTGTCCATTTTATTGGCATAGAGTTGCTTGTAGTAATCTCTCATGATCTTTTGTATTTCTGCAGTGTCAGTTGTTACTTCTCCTTTTTCATTTCTAATTCTATTGATTTGAGTCTTCTCCCTTTTTTTCTTGATGAGTCTGGCTAATGGTTTGTCTATTTTGTTTAACTTCTCAAAGAACCAGCTTTTAGTTTGGTTGATCTTTGCTATCGTTTCCTTCATTTCTTTTTCATTTATTTCTGATCTGATCTTTATGATTTCTTTCCTTCTGCTAGCTTTGGGGGTTTTTTGTTCTTCTTTCTCTAATTGCTTTAGGTGCAGGGTCAGGTTGTTTACTCGAAATGTTTCCTGTTTCTTAAGGTGGGATTGTATTGCTATAAACTTCCCCCTTAGAACTGCTTTTGCTACGTCCCATAGGTTTTGGGTCGTCGTGTCTCCATTGTCATTTGTTTCTAGGTATTTTTTTATTTCCTCTTTGATTTCTTCAGTGATCACTTTGTTATTGAGTAGTGTATTGTTTAGCCTCCATGTGTTTGTATTTTTTACAGATCTTTTCCTGTAATTGATGTCTAGTCTCATAGCATTGTGGTCGGAAAAGATACTTGATACAATTTCAATTTTCTTAAATTTACCAAGGCTTGATTTGTGACCCAAGATATGATCTATCCTGGAGAATGTTCCATGAGCACTTGAGAAAAATGTGTATTCTGTTGTTTTTGGATGGAATGTCCTATAAATAACAACTAAGTCCATCTTGTTTAATGTATCATTTAAAGCTTCTGTTTCCTTATTTATTTTCATTTTGGATGATCTGTCCATTGGTGAAAGTGGGGTGTTAAAGTCCCCTACTATGAGTGTGTTACTGTCGATTTCCCCTTTTATGGCTGTTAGTATTTGCCTTATGTATTGAGGTGCTCCTATGTTGGGTGCATACATATTTACAATTGTTATATCTTCTTCTTGGATCGATCCCTTTATCGTTATGTAGTGTCCTTCTTTGTCTCTTCTAATAGTCTTTATTTTAAAGTCTATTTTGTCTGATATAAGAATTGCTACTCCAGCTTTCTTTTGATTTCCATTTGCATGGAATATCTTTTTCCATCCCCTTACTTTCAATCTGTATGTGTCTCTAGGTCTGAAGTGGGTCTCTTGTAGACAGCATATATATGGGTCTTGTTTTTGTATCCATTCAGCCACTCTGTGTCTTTTGGTGGGAGCATTTAGTCCATTTACATTTAAGGTAATTATTGATATGTATGTTCCTATTCCCATTTCCTTAATTGCTTTGGGTTCGTTCTTGTAGGTATATTCCTTCTGCTGTGTTTCTTGCCTAGAGAAGTTCCTTTAGCATTTGTTGTAAAGCTGGTTTGGTGGTGCTGAACTCTCTCAGCTTTTGCTTGTCTGTAAAGGTTTTAATTTCTCCATCAAATCTGAATGAGATCCTTGCTGGGTAGAGTAATCTTGGTTGCAGGTTTCTCTCCTTCATCACTTTAATTATGTCCTGCCACTCCCTTCTGGCTTGTAGAGTTTCTGCTGAGAGATCAGCTGTTAACCTGATGGGGATTCCCTTGTGTGTTGTTTTTTTTCCCTTGCTGCTTTTCATATGATTTCTTTGTGTTTAATTTTTGACAGTTTGATTAATATGTGTCTTGGTGTATTTCTCCTTGGATTTATTCTGTATGAGACTCTCTGTGCCTCCTGGACTTGATTAACTATTTCCTTTCCCATATTAGGGAAGTTTTCAACTATAATCTCTTCAAATATTTTCTCAGTCCCTTTCTTTTTCTCTCCTTCTCCTGGAACCCCTATAATTCGAATGTTGGTGCGTTTAATGTTGTCCCAGAGGTCTCTGAGACTGTCCTCTGTTCTTTTCATTCTTTTTTCTTTATTTTGCTCTGCAGCAGTTCTTTCCACTATTTTATCTTCCACCTCACTTATCCGTTCTTCTGCCTCAGTTATTCTGCTATTGATCCCATCTAGAGTATTTTTCATTTCATTTATTGTGTTTTTAATTGATGCTTGATTCATCTTTAGTTCTTCTAGGTCCTTGTTAACTGTTTCTTGCATTTTGTCTATTCTATTTCCAAGATTTTGGATCTTGGAAATAGAATCTTGGATCAGCTTTACTATCATTATTCTGAATTCTTTTTCAGGTAGACTGCCTATTACCTCTTCATTTGTTAGGCCTGGTAGGTTTTTATCTTGCTCCTTCACCTGCTGTGTGTTTTTCTGTCTTCTCATTTTGCTTATGTTACTGTGTTTGGGGTCTCCTTTTTGCAGGCTGCAGATTCGTAGTTCCTGTTGTTTTTGGTGTCTGTCCCCAGTGGCCAAGGTTGTTTCAGTAGGCTGTGTAGCCTTCCTGGTGGGGGGGACTAGAGCCTGTGTTCTGGTGGTTGAGGCTCGATCTTGTCTTTCTGGTGGACAGGTACACGTCTGGTGGTGTGTTTTGGGGTGCCTGTGGCCTTATTATGTTTTTAGGCAGCCTCTCTGTTAATGGGTGAGGTTGTGTTCCTGCCTTGCTAGTTGCTTGGCATAGGGTGACCAGCACTGTAGTTTGCTGGTCGTTGACTGAAGCTGGGTGCTGGTGTTGAGATGGAGATCTCTGGGAGATTTTCGCTGCTTGATATTATGTGGAGCTGGGAGGTCTCTTGTGGACCCGTGTCCTGAAGTTGGCTCTCCCACTTCAGAGGCACAGCACTGACTCGTGGCTGCAGCACCAAGAGCCTTTCATCTACCCGGCTCAGAATAAAAGGGAGAAGAAATAGAAAGAAAGAATTAGTAGAAGAAAGAGAGAGAGAAAGAAAGGAAGAAGGAAAGAAAGGAAGGAAGAAAGGAAGAAAGGAGGGAGGGAGGAAGGAAAGAAAGAAAGACAGGAGGGAGGGAGGGAGGAAGGAAAGAAAAAGAAAGTGAAAGGAAGAGGGGTGGGAGGGAGGGAGGAAGGAAAGAAAAAGCAAGTGAAAGGAAGAAGGGAGGGAGGGAGGAAAGAAAGAGAAAGAAGGAAAGGAGGGGCGGAGGGAGGGAGTGAGGAAGGGAAGGTAGGAAAAAAAGAAAGAGCAGGTAAAGTAAAATAGAATAAAGTATGAAATATAGTAGCGTTATTAAAATTAAAAAGTAATTATTGAAAAAAAACACGGACCGATAGAACCCTGGGACATATGGTGGAAGCAAAGCTATGCAGAGAGAATCTTACACAGAAGATTACACATACACATTCACAAAAAGAGAGCAGGGGGAAAAATAAAAAATCTTGCTCTCCAAGTCTACTTCCTCAATTTGGGTTACTTCGTTGTAAAAAGAGGAAAAGGGCGAGAAGTCTGAAATCTTGCTAAGTCCACCTCCTTAATTTGGGATAATTCGTTGTAAAAAGAGGAGAAGGGGGGAAGGTCTTAAATCTTGTCCTCAAAGTCCACTTCCTCAATTTGGGATGATTCGCTGTCCATTCATGCACTCCACAGACGCAGGGCACATCAAATGGGCCGTGGAGCTTTAATCCGCTGCCTCGGAGGCTGCACAGAGAGATTTCCCTGTCTCTGCTCTCACAGCTCCCGGGTCTCAGCCTTGGACCGGCCCCGCCTCTGCGCGTAGGTCCCGCAGGGCGTCCGTTCTTCGCTCAGACAGGACGGGTTTAAAGGAGCCGCTGATTCGGGGGCTCTGGCTCACTCAGGCAGAGGGGAGGGAGGGGTACGCAGTGCGGGGCGGGCCTGCGGCGGCAGAGGCCGGCGTGACGTTGCACCAGCCCGAGGCGCTCCGTGTGCTTTCCCGGGAAAGCCGTCCCCGGGTTCCGGGACCCCGGCAGTGGCGGGGTGCACAGGCCCCCCGGAAGGCGGGGCGGACAGTGACCCGCGCTCGCACACAGGCCCCGCGGCGGCGGCAGCAGCAGCAGCCCCAGCGTCCCACGCCCGTCTCCGGGGTCCGCGCCTTTAGCCGCGGCTCGCGCCCGTCTCCAGCGCTTCCCACAGCAGCCCTCTTAATGCCCTCTCCTCGCGCACCAGGAAACAAAAGGGAAGAAAAAGCCTCTTGCCTCTTCGGCAGCTCCAGACCCTTTCCCCGGACTGCCTCCGGGCTAGCCGTGGTGCACTAACCCCTTCAGGCTCTCTTCCTGCCGCCAGCCCCAGTCAGCTCCCTGCGCTCCGACCCACAAGTTTTTATTAAATGAGAAATTTGAAAGCAGAGCTTGATGAAAGATTGTTTCTTTTAAATTTTATAAACAAAAAGAAGTTGGCCGAATTTCCTTGTTATTGAGAAGGGGAAAATTATTGAATATTGGATTATAATTTAGTTGTATTGTCCTCCAGCAGATAAGAGATTACAAATTAATTTATAAAGTTTAAAAAGTTTTTATATTTTGAATAGAAAGTACATAGTGGTTATAGTGATATATATACACACACAGCCATATACATATAGAGGAATATATGACATTTGAGGTAATATAAGATTGGCTGGTATTTTAATAAACTGACACAAGGAAGAAGTTGTCATACAATGTGTATGAATTCTCATTCACTGTTTATATATACAGTTGTATGTGGTTTATACTGTTTTAAAGGGGCATCAAAACTAGAAGTCCCTATAAAGAGTGTGTTTCTTTGTTTCTATGTTTCTCTTTTTCTCTCTCTTTTTCTTTCTTTCTTCTACAAAGGTATAGGTAATTGTTGTTTTCAGAAATGTGCAAGTTTAATTTTATATTTTTTGTAGGTTTTTCAAATAACAAGTTTGAAGAAGGTGATAGCTCTGGTTTCTGGAGAGGTAAGTTCATTGTTTTTTTGTAGTGACTTAAGAATTTAGTGTCCAGAGTACCTGCTAAAGAGAAACTAAGATTAATTATCTTAGTCTGTTCCGGTTCTATTTTATTTAAACCCGTTTTATAACGCAGCTATAGCCAGAGTCTTAACCAAGAATTGAGCCATCCTAATTTGGCCTATTGTCACCTGTCTTAATTAATCTATAAAGTGCAACTTTTGAATGCTGTGCTTCCTTAAGAAAAAGAGGATAGTAGATAAAGCAAGTCAAGAATCAGAATTCCACTTTCATATATAAATACAGTTTGAGACATGTAGGTCTTTATTCAGACTCAAATAAGTATTAACAGTGGAAAAAGATTCATGAGACTGTGGATCACTGCTGAAATCAAAGACATTTCTGTCAGAGGTACTGACACTCTGGTTTGGAGGAACACAGAGAATGATGAGAATAGAGTAATGTTACCAGAAGGTAGACTACAATAATTAACAGTACTTTTCCAGGAGAGCCTGGTTGAGTAGATTTGGGTGAGGCCCTGGAACCTGTATTTAAAAAGCATCCCTGGTGACTCTGATGCCTCTTTTGTTTGGTAACCACTAATCTATGGAATCTTTATAACATAATACACTTTGGAGTTCCAGACTTTGTTTCATGTCCCTGCTCTGCTATCTGCTTGTTGAATAACATAGAGCAAGTTGCTTAATTTCTCGGAGCCACAATTTCCTCTTCTGTAGACTGGAGACCATTCATTTTATAGCTTGTTAGGCACACTAAATGAGAATCTGTGTAAAAGCACGAAGCTTAGTCCCAGACACATTCATGGTAAACGGTAAATGTCACCTATCTTCATTAAATATTTGAGACTTGATCTTAACTGTGATTCTCAAAATCAAAACCAAACCTAGACCTGATCACCTTGAAACCCTTTTGGAACATGGTGGGCTTTTAATATATCAGTTAAGACTGCTTCTCCAAACTACTGTTCAGTCTCATTCTCCCTGCTTTTGTCTGCTTTTTCTCCTATCCTGTTTTAATGAAAACATATGTAACATACAACTAATATTTGAGAGAAGAAAAACATCACCATTTTTATCCTTTTCCATTTCTCCTTGTCCTAATTTTCCAACTTTTAATTAGTATTCAAGATCATTTCTACTCACCAAAGACATTCCTTCCTCCCCAGTTGACTCTTTAGTGATGAGCCAGAGTGCTTTTGAGCACAAATTCCAATTTCTCACAGCACTTGAGAGAACTTCTCTCCTCCAAAATGGTCTACTTTCTTCCTTTGATCTATTTACTATTTCTTTTTTTTTAACATCTTTATTGGAGTATAATTGCTTTACAATGGTGTGTTAGTTTCTGCTTTATAACAAAGTGAATCAGTTATACATATGTTCCCATATCTCTTCCCTCTTGTGTATCCCTCCCCACCACCCTTCCTATCCTTATTTACTTCTTCTATTCTCAGTTTTAGTTCCCCTAAACTAAAAAATTGTGTATATTCCTAAAAAATTCTTTCACTCTCACAGTTGTCGGCAAGCCCAGGAGCAGGTTTTGCTATCATTATAGAAGCTTTTTCTCTGCACACAGATGTGTAGAGTGTTTTGTGGTTATTTTCTCTGCAGTCTCATGTCCCCTAGCTGGTATAGTATAGTGATAAGGAGCTCAGACACCTTGGGTTTGAGACCCAGATGCTCCTCCTGTCAGTTGTGTTATCTTAAAAAATTTGTTTAACTTCTCTGTATTTCTTTTTCTCTGTTTATAATTTGAGGATAATACCCACCTCGTAAGGTTTTTGTGAGGACTTAAAAAGTTAAAACAGACTTCATTTAGAGCAGTGCTAGACAGATACTAAGTTCTATTTGTTGTTACTACTATTATTTTTATATAATTAATAGATTATAACTGATCTTGGGATCATTGTCTCATTTTTGTTTGCACTTGGCTTTATTTTTTAACTTATAGAAATTATTTTTAATAACTTTTTATTTTGAAATCATTTGACTCAAAAGAAGTTTCGAGAATAGTACAGAGGGTTTCTTCCACCCTTCTTCTTCTAATGTAATTGTACCCTTCACCCAACTGCTGATGTCATCAGCCTATTTTAATTCCCAGTGTGGTCAAAATAGCTCTGGGCTCGTTTTAGGAGAACAGTTGGCCAAAGATTATATGAGACCTTTTTCTCCTTGTCAGGCCCCGGATTAATTCATAGGTTTTTTTTCTGTAAGGCAATAAATATTAGCTAACATCATCATTATTCCAGAATTATTCCAAGAATCTTTCCAAAATTCTTTCTTTACTGTTCAGCACGCTTGTCATATTATATCTTGCTTCTAAGCAAGTTGTCTTGATGTTAGATGGCTCTTCAGGAATATTTGTCAGTTGTTGATGTCAGCTTAAATAGGAGCCTGCAACAAGAGCTCTGGGTCATTGTTTATTATAAAACAATATTAATTGAGTAGATTAGTACTTTTGCGCAGAAACTTAACTGGTAGCTTCTAATCTGTTTAGCCATTTGTGTCATCACTGGGACCTAAAGTTCTCAGGTGCTAAACGTTAGTGATATGTACAAAGATCCCTTGAAACCATCTCGGTATTTCCCAAACATGGCTTTATTGGAATCTTCTAGAAAGCTTAAAGTTATTACTAAAAGTTATAATTTTTTAATTTAGAAAAATCATCCATTCCTTGCTGTCACTCTACACATTCAAAATAAACATCTCTGGGGGTGGGCTCTTTCCAACTTTACTAATAATTTTTAGGCAGCCTTCAGTGTAGTGATCCTCATACCACTATTTAGAAACCCTGGTACCAGAAAGCCAGGATATCCCCCAATTTTTCCATTAAGATGAATGGGGGAAAGTTTGCATATATTAAAAAAAACACTGACATCTCAGGTTTATTAAGAAAGGCAAGTTACAGAAATAATGATGACATTATAAGAAGAATAGTCATACACTTCTGAGATCCCCTTGACTACTTAATTGTTAGATATTTCTGAAACTGTTTCTAGTTAAACTGATATTTGCGAAATTCTTATTTTTTGGCTGTGCTCAGAATTTGACAAATTATACGCTTAACATTTAATATTTAGATATATTAGGTGACTTGTATAGGGAATTGACTGAATAATGTCTTTGTGTTTCTGTTGTTACAATTATTTTAAAAATTAAAATGTTCATATTTTAACTTATAAAGATATTTATCTTTTCTTACTAATTTCTCTTGTGACAGTGCTATTCTTTAGATACTACATTAATGTAAATACTAAAGTAATTATTTAGATGCTATTCACATGTTAAATTTTTATTCAAGAGTCTAGTAATGACCGTGAAGATAATCAAACACAGAACAGAGGGTTTTCCAAGAGAGGCGGTAAGGACCACGTTTTGGAACAATTTGTACTTAAGACAGAGATACAAAACTGAAAACCTGATTTTGGAAGAGCTGAAAGAAAGAAAAATTCTGGTGGTGAAAACCTTTAAAGAAAAATACTTTGGCATATGTTTGAATTAATATTCAGTAGGTGTTCCCCCTTCTGCTTTCTAATGTCGCTGGATTTTTTTTTTTCCTAAGACCTCCAGAGTGTGCTGTGAAGTACAGAAGGGGGACTGTGTGAATCTTGGTCAGTCACAGTATAGATGAACTGGGATGTCTTTGTCTCTGAGTAGGATCATTGGAGATATGGGGAAGGGAAGAAATCATAGACTACTTTTTGTTCAAGTCTAGCAGTACTCTACCATACTCTGCTGATCCTCCCTCTAATGAACTTGAGGTGAGATGGTATAAAAGTTATGCTCAATTCTGGGTTATCTATAGGCAGATATGTTAAAATAGCAACAACAAAACTCACAAAAAACCACAGTGAACTTATAAAATTGCTACAGGTGTGCAAATATATTTATGATAAAAGAGTTTCATTTTTGGAACTGCATGGTAATCAGATATATCATTGTTTTTGCTGCAACTTGGGGGTGTCCTTTTCCCTTGCCTATTAGATGTTTGGCTCACTGAATAAATCATTAAATAGCAGGCCCTCCTAGTGAAGCTGAAACATGCTGTGGACTTCAGTATAGCTTTGGTTGAGTTGTGAGGTGGGGAGGAATTTGGTGGTGAATGAGGTATGGCTTATTTGTCTCATAAGTTGCGTCTTTTTATGACAATTGCAGGGGGCCAAACAATGATGGGGAGGAAATGTAAGAAAAAGACTCCTTTTTTAACATTGCTCTCCTCCCCCCTTTAAGAAGCAATTTTGACACTAACGTTCCTAAACATAGCTCTTATTTTAAAATTTTTGGTTTTCTGCAGAACAGTGACTATCTTCCTTACTATTAAATTTTCTTTAAGTCAATTTAATTTATATTTAAGTGAAGCAGTCAAAACCCAGTTGCAGCTCTATGTGCTTGATCCTGGCTTGCTGACTAGTGTAGGGTGACTAGCAGGAACAGTCATTTTTCAGGGTGTCCCTGATTGCTGTTTGCTTTAGTTGTATACATTTGAGGGTAGGAAATTTGCATATAGTGGTTACTCAGTAAATATAAATGTATGTGTAAATATAACTGTACCTAAGTTTATGTTGAAGTGTGACATGATACAGCAACAGGCAGGTGCTTATATCATAAATGTATATAGCTCAGTGATTTTTCAGTAACTGAATATACCTGGGTTCTGTGTTTTCACAAGCATCCAGATCAAGGAGTAGAAATTACTAGCTCCTCAAAAGCCGCTTTCATGCTCATTTTTAGTCATTAACACCCCCCTCCCCCAGTTAATCTCTATTCTGACTTCTAGCAGCATAGACTTTTTAAAAATTTTGTACTTAACATAAATGGAATCATACAATATGTACTCTTTTGTGTCTGGCTTCTTCTTAATCTAATTGTGAGATTCATTCTTACTGTTGGTTGCAGTTGTAGATCATTATCATTGCTCTGTAGTATTCTTCTGTTCTACTGTTCTGCTAATGATATTTGGGTTTCTTGTAGTTTTGGGCTGTTTTTGAAACTGCTGCTATGAACATTCTAGTACATTTCTTTTGGTGACACTTGTTACTGTTTGTCTTTTTGATTGTAGCTATTCTAATGGATGTAAAGTGGTATCATGACTTTTTATCATTGAGTTATAAATTCAATAGTTGATATAGTTGATGGACAATATTATGTAAGTTACAGGTGCACAACATAGTGATTTCATAATTTTTAAAGGTTATACACCATTTATAGTTACTATAAAATATTGGCTATATTCCTTGTGTTTTACAACATATCCTTGTATCTTTATGGTTTTGCTTTGCATTTCCTGATGACTGTGATGTTGAGCAGCTTTTCATGTGTGTATTGGCCATTTGTATATATTCTTTGGAGAAATGTCTATTCAGATCCTTTGCCCATTTAAAAAATAGGGTTATTGATCTTTCTGTTTTAAGAATTCTTTATGTATTCTTTTTTTTTAAATTTTATTTATTTATTTTTATTTATTTATGGCTGTGTTGGCTCTTCGTTTCTGTGTGAGGGCTTTCTCTAGTTGCGGCAAGTGGGGGCCACTCCTCATCACGGTGCGCGGGCCTCTCACTATCGTGGCCTCTCGCTGTGGAGCACAGGCTCCAGACACGTAGGCTCAGTAATTGTGGCTCACGGGGCTAGTTGCTCCGCGGCATGTGGGATCTTCCCAGACCAGGGCTCGAACCCATGTCCCCTGCGTTGGCAGGCAGATTCTCAACCACTGTGCCACCAGGGAAGCCCTCTTTATGTATTCTTGATACAAGTGTTAACAGATATATGATTTGCAAATATTTTCTCCTTTTCTGTGGGTTGTTTTTTCACTTTCTTGATGGTGTCCTTTGAAGCACAAAAGTTTAAAATTTTGATCCAAAGTTGCTTGTGCTCTTAATGTCATATCTAGAAACCCTTTGCCTGTTCCAAGGTCATGCAGATTTTCACCTATGTTTCCTTCTAAGAATTTTATAGCTTTCACTGTACTCTTAATTTAAGTCATTGATCCATTTGAGTTCATTTTTGTATATGGTGTGAGATAGGGGCCCAACTTAATTCTTTAGTGTGTGAATAAGCAATTGTTCCAGCACCATTTGTTCATGTTTTATATGGACATGTGTAGGTCTAGATATCTTTAAATTTATCCAACTTGCAGTTTATTAAGCTTCTTGGATGTGCAGATTAATATCTTTCATCAAATTTGGGAAATTTTCTGCTTTTTTTTTTTTTTTTTGCTGTACGCGGGCCTCTCACTGTTGCGGCCTCTCCCGTTGCGGAGCACAGGCTCCGGACGCGCAGGCTCAGCGGCCATGGCTCACGGGCCCAGCCGCTCCGCGGCATGTGGGATCCTCCCGGACCGGGGCACGAACCCGTGTCCCCTGCATCAGCAGGCGGACTCCCAACTACTGTGCCACCAGGGAAGCCCTCTGCTTTTTTATTATGGTGAAATAACTCTTAACATAAAATTTGTCATTTTAACTATATGTGTATAATTCAGTGGCATTGAGTACTTCTGAAGTGTTGTGCAATTATCACCACTATCTATTTTCAAAACTTCTTCATCACCCGTGCAGAAACTTACGTCCATTAAGTTTCCTTCTCTTCCTCTCAGTCTCTGGGAGACCTCTATTCTCTATTCTCTGTACTTCATCAATTTGTCTATGTCTAGATATTTCATACAAGTGGAATCATACAGTATTTGCTCTTTTATGTTTGGCTTAATTAACTTAGCCTAAAATTTTCAGTTTGTTGCATATATCAGAACTACATTCCTTTTTATGGCTGAATCTATTCCATTGTATGTGTACTTTTTAAAATCCATTCATCTGTTGATGTACGCTTGGGTTTCTTACTACTTTTGGCTGTTTTGAATAATGCTTCTGTGAACATTAATATACAGTTATCTGTTTGAGTCACTGTTTTTGCATTTTTGGGGTATATGTCTAGAAGTGGAATTGCCAGGGAATGGGACTGTGGTAAGTTAAAATATGCCACAAAATCACTGCTCTTACCAGTAGTCAGCCTTTTTTTTTTTTAACATCTTCATTGGAGTATAATTGCTTTACAATGGTGTGTTAGTTTCTGCTTTATACAAAGTGAATCAGTTATACATATACATATGTTCCCATATCTCCTCCCTCTTAGGTCTGCTTCCCTCCCACCCTCCCTATCGCACCCCTCTAGGTGGTCACAAAGCACCGAGCTGATCTCCCTGTGCTATGCGGCTGCTTCCCACTAGCTATCTATTTTACGTTTCGTAGTGTATATATGTCCATGCCACTCTCTCACTTTGTCACAGCTTACCCTTCCCCCTTCCCATATCCTCAAGTCCATTCCCTAGTAGGACTGTGTCTTTCTTACCCTCTTACCCCTAGTTTCTTCATGACCTTTTTTTTTTCTTAGATTCCATATATATGTGTTAGCATATGGTATTTGTTTTTCTCTTTCTGACTTCACTCTGTATGACAGACTCTAGGTCCATCCACCTCACTACAAATATCTCAATTTCGTTTCTTTTTATGGCTGAGTAATATTCCATTGTATATATGTGCCACATCTTTTTTTTTTTTTTTTCGGTACGCGGGCCTCTCACTGTTGTGGTCTCTCCCATTGCGGAACATAGGCTCCGGACACGCAGGCTCAGCGGCCATGGCTCACGGGCCCAGCTGCTCCGTGGCATGTGGGATCTTCTTGGACCGGGGAACAAACCCGTGTCCCCTGCATCGGCAGGCGGACTCTCAACCACTGCGCCACCAGGGAAGCCCTGTGCCACATCTTCTTTATCCATTCATCCAATGATGGACACTTAGGTTGCTTCCATGTCCTGGCTATTGTAAATAGAGCTGCAATGAACATTTTGGTACATGACTCTTTTTGAATTATGGTTTTTTCAGGGTATATGCCCAGTAGTGGGATTGCTGGGTCGTATGATAGTTCTATTTTTAGTTTTTTAAGGAACCTCCATACTGTTCTCCATAGTGGCTGTATCAATTGACATTCCCACCAACAGTGCAAGAGGGTTCCCTTTGCTCCACACCCTCTCCGGCATTCATTGTTTCTAGATTTTTTGATGATGGCCATTCTGACTGGTGTGAGATGATATCTCATTGTAGTTTTGATTTGCATTTCTCTAATGATTAATGTTGTTGAGCATTCTTTCATGTGTTTGTTAGCAATCTGTATATCTTCTTTGGAGAAATGTCTATTTAGGTCTTCTGCCCATTTTTGGATTGGGTTTGTTTTATTGAGTTGCATGAGCTGCTTGTAAATCTTGAAGATTAATCCTTTGTCAGTTGCTTCATTTGCAAATACTTTCTCCCATTCTGAGGGTTGTCTTTTCATCTTGTTTATGGTTTCCTTTGCTGTGCAAAAGCTTTTAAGTTTCATTAGGTCCCATGTGTTTATTTTTGTTTTTCTTTCCATTTCTCTAGGAGGTGGGTCAAAAAGGATCTTGCTGTGATTTATGTCATAGAGTGTTCTGCCTATGTTTTCCTCTAAGAGTTTGATAGTGCCTGGCCTTACATTTAGGTCTTTAATCCATTTTGAGTTTATTTTTGTGTATGGTGTTAGGGAGTGTTCTAATTTCATTCTTTTACATATATCTGTCCAGTTTTCCCAGCACCACTTACTGAAGAGGCTGTCTTTTCTCCACTGTATATTCTTGCCTCCTTTATCAAAGATAAGGTGACCATATGTGTGTGGGTTTATCTCTGGGCTTTCTATCCTGTTCCATTGATCTATATTTCTGTTTTTGTGCCAGTACCATACTGTCTTGATTACTGTAGCTTTGTAGTATAGTCTGAAGTCAGGGAGCCTGATTCCTCCAGCTCCATTTTTTGTTCTCAAGATTGCTTTGGCTCTTCGGGACCTTCTGTGTTTCCATACAAACTGTGAAGTTTTTTGTTCTAGTTCTGTGAAAAATGCCAGTGGTAGTTTGATAGGGAGTGCATTGAATCTGTAGATTGCCTTGGGTAGTATAGTCATTTTCACAGTGTTGATTCTTCCAATCCAAGAACATGGTATATCTCTCCATCTATTTGTATCATCTTTAATTTCTTTCATCAGTGTCTTATAATTTTCTGCATACAGGTCTTTTGTCTCCTAAGGTAGGTTTATTCCTAGATATTTTATTCTTTTTGTTGCAGTGGTAAATGGGAGTGTTTTCTTAATTTCACTTTCAGATTTTTCATCATTAGTGTATAGGAATGCCAGAGATTTCTGTGCATTAATTTTGTATCCTGCTACTTTACCAGATTCATTGATTAGCTCTAGTAGTTTTCTGGTAGCATCTTTAGGATTCTCTATGTATAGTATCATGTCATCTGCAAACAGTGACAGCTTTACTTCTTTTCCAATTTGGATTCCTTTTATTTCTTTTTCTTCTCTGACTGCTGTGTCTAAAACTATGTTGAATAACAGTGGTGAGAGTGGGCAACCTTGTCTTGTTCTTGATCTTAGTGGAAATGGTTTCAGTTTTTCACTACTGAGAATGATGTTGGCTGTGCGTTTCTCATATATGGCCTTTATTATGTTGAGGAAAGTTCCCTCTGTGCCCACTTTCTGCAGGGTTTTTATCATAAATGGGTGTTGAATTTTGTCGAAAGCTTTCTCTGCATCTATTGAGATGATCATATGGTTTTTCTCCTTCAATTTGTTAATATGGTGTATCACGTTGATTGATTTGCGTATATTGAAGAATCCTTGCATTCCTGGAATAAACCCCACTTGATCATGGTGTATGATCGTTTTAATGTGCTGTTGGATTCTGTTTGCTAGTATTTTGTTGAGGATTTTTGCATCTATGTTCATCAGTGATATTGGCCTGTAGTTTTCTTTCTTTGTGACATCTTTGTCTGGTTTTAGTATCAGGGTGATGGTGGCCTCATAGAATGAATTTGGGAGTATTCCTCCCTCTGCTGTATTTTGGAAAGTTTGAGAAGGATAGGTGTTAGCTCTTCTCTAAATGTTTGATAGAATTTGCCTGTGAAGCCATCTGGTCCTGGGCTTTTGTTTGCTGGAAGATTTTTTTTTTTTTTTTTTTTTTTGCTGTACGCGGGCCTCTCACTGTTGTGGCCTCTCCCGTTGCAGAGCACAGGCTCCGGACGCACAGGCCCAGTGACCATGGCTCACCGGCCCAGCCGCTCCGCGGCATGTAGGATCTTTCCGGACCAGGGCACGAACCCATGTCCCCTGCATCGGCAGGGGGACTCTCACCCATTGCACCACCGGGGAAGCCTTGCTGGAAGATTTTTAATCACAGTTTTAATTTCAGTGCTTGTGATTGGTCTGTTCATATTTTCTGTTTCTTCCTGGTTCAGTCTGGGTAGGTTGTGCATTTCTAAGAATTTGTCCATTTCTTCCAGGTTGTCCATTTTATTGGCATAGAGTTGCTTGTAGTAATCTCTCACCATCCTTTGTATTTCTGCAGTGTCAGCTGTTACTTCTCCTTTTTCATTTGTAATTCTATTGATTTGAGTCTTCTGCCTTTTTTTCTTGATGAGTCTGGATGATGGTTTATCAATTTCGTTTATTGAGAAGATAAAGAACCAGCTTTTAGTTTTATTGATCTTTGCTATCGTTTCCTTCATTTCTTTTTCATTTATTTTTGATCTGATCTTTATGATTTCTTTCCTTTTGCTAACTTTGGGGTTTTTTTGTTCTTCTTTCTCTAATTGCTTTAGGTGCAAGGTTAGGTTGTTTATTTTAGATGTTTCCTGTTTCTTAAGGTAGGATTGTATTGGTATAAACTTCCCTCTTAGAACTGCTTTTGCTGCATCCCACAGGTTTTGGGTCATTGTGTCTCCATTGTCATTTGTTTCTAGGTATTTTTTAATTTCCTCTTTGATTTCTTCAGTGATCACTTCTTTATTAAGTAGTGTATTGTTTAGCCTCCATGTGTTTGTATTTTTTACACATCTTTTCCTGTAATCGATATCTAATCCCATAGCGTTGTGGTCAAAATCACTGCTCTTACCAAGAATGAGCCTTTAAAAAAAAAAATGTTCCTTGGGTTGATGCAAGTCCTTGATTAATCTTCAGTTTGGAAAATGTTAATTCTGACAGTTTTGTCAATTTTTTTCTTCTTTGCAGTAGCAGCATTTGGAGTCCCTTACTTTGCCATTTTCATTGATATCAGTGATACATACCATTTAATAATTTTCATTTTGTTTGGTAGTGTATAGAAATACAATTAACTTTTGTATATTGAAGGTTCAGTAACCTCACTAAACTTATGGTAAGTAGTTTTTCTTTCCATGGATTGTGGAAATCCTGTTAATGGTGCAGTTGTGGCAACTTTGAGTGTTTTACAACTGTCATTTTTTCCTTTTAGTCATATTTAGTTTTTATTCCCAAAGCAAGTAGCAGGTTTTTAAAATACTGTAGTATATCTATTTATACTAATGAAGTTGAACATTTATAGGTGAAATACAGCATTTCTCTTTAGTAACTATCTGTTAATGGCTTAAAATATTCAAGTCATTGAATTATGCAAGACTTGAATTAACTTGTCCACCATGTCCCCAAGATTTCTTTGTTGTTGTTCTGTGTTGTTTTTGTATGTATGTTTTAATATTATAGGATATCAAGGTGGAAATGATTCAGAAGCTTCAGGGTCATCCAGAAGAGGAGGAAGAGGTAGTTTCCCAGGTTGCCATGGAGGATTTGGTCTTGGAAGTCCAAGTTAGTGGTGGATTGCAAATAGTGTGTTCATTTATTATGAAAGAAATGATAAAAAATAATACTTATCATATAAGGTTGTTATGATGATTATAGAATAGTTAAGCATAGTGGTTGGTACATAATCACTTATATTGTATAAAATATTATTTTTTAGGCACATGTAATTCCTTACAGGTTAAGTGGGAATATATGAATCTTTTTAGCAGTGTGTGTGACTCAGTTCTTTAATATTACATACTGTGAAGCATTTTAGAGCTTTGATAAAGATGGCTGACCTTATAAATAGGTGGCCTTCTCTATGGCTCTGCCTCCCATTATACCTCTTTTATACCAATGTGGCTTTCTACCTAAATTCTACCAGTCGTCATTCCTTGGTGCTAAGGTATTGTTTTCTGAAGTCACTGTTGGAATGCATGTGTCTCTTAACAGAGGAGGACAGAATAGTGGAAGCTAAAAGCATAAATTGTAATAATGAAAACATAAATTGTAATAATGATTTAATAGATGCGTAACGGATTAGTGAATTGTCACTTTTAAAAAAGTGAAGGGATCTGGAGGGTTGCTGTTCAGGACTGATAAAGTTTGATTTGGGAACTGTGGGTGCAAGGGGTGCTTTTCTGGAGAATAAGCAGTGTGATTTATGTAATGTGAAATTTCTGGGGGCAGTAACCGTGCTATTTTTCAGAGGTAATTTAACTTTTGCTTGTATCATATTTTGGTGTAGTATTGACCCTAACTACTTTTACAAAATAATTTTAATAAAATAAAAATTTTGAGGAAGTAATTTGTAATTGAAGGAAATAATTTGTGGAGAAATCCTTTTGTGTGCTTCTTAGAAAAATACTGTAATTCCTGTTAAATTTAAATTATTTTATCCTGTATCTTTTTAACTTATGGCACCATAAGGTGATTTTTTTCTCTTTGCTGCATGATTTAAAAGCTTCTTAAAAGTAACATAATCTAAATTTATTATCTGTAAATCTAGATAGCAAATATGAACAAGATGAGGGGACCCAGCACACTGGTGGGATTTTTGGCTTTAGAAGATCAGCATTAAGTGGTGTAGGTGAGAAATAGAATTTATTACTGAATATTAATCATTCACATTTGCTTTTAGCTCTAGGATTAATAAACCTAATATATATGTTTAAGTGTACTAGATTGGC
This sequence comes from Hyperoodon ampullatus, assembly GCF_949752795.1. Lineage (NCBI taxonomy): Eukaryota > Metazoa > Chordata > Mammalia > Artiodactyla > Ziphiidae > Hyperoodon > Hyperoodon ampullatus. The sequence goes on along the minus strand of NC_136917.1, from coordinate 132,906,415 downwards.
TCATGATTTTCTCTGCTTTTTAGATTTGTAGGCAAAAATACATGGACAGTTTTGCCTCCCCTTATAAAGTTTGTGCTCTGTGAATTATTTCTTCTCTCTTATCTACCAGTTAATTTGAGTTATAAATTATACTTTTAATTGGAAGAAGGAAAATGAAGTTTGCTTTGAATTCAAAGAAAGAATTCTGAGTTAGGGGATTTGAGGAGAAAGTGGAAAAAAAAGGAGCATAATTATTGATGAAAAATGTTCAAATGTGGATAAATAAACTGTGGTACTAAAAAGAAATGAGCTATTAAGGTATGAAAAGACATAGAGGAACCTTAAATATGTATTACTGAGTGAAAGAAGCCAATCTGAAAAGGCTACATACTGTATGATTCCAACTACATGACATTCAGGAAAAGGCAAAACTATAAGAAGAAGGGTGAAAAAAATAGGTGGTTGCTAGGGGTTGGGGGAAGGGATGAATAGGCGGGGCACTGAGGATTTTTAGGGCAGTGAAGTTACTTTGTATGATACTGTAATGGTGGAGACATGCCATTATACGTTTGTCCAAACATAAAGAATGTATAATACCAGGAGTGAACTGTAATGTAAATGATGGACTTTGGGTGATTATGATATGTCAGTGTAGGTACATCAGTTGTAACCAATTACCTCTTTGGTGGAGGATGTTGATAATGGGGGGAGGCTATGCAGGTGTGGGGATAGGAGGTATATGGGACGTCTCTGTACTTTCTGCTTAATTTTTCTGTGAACCTAAAACTGCCCTAAAAAAATGAAGTCTTTAAACAAAATGTTCAAATGAGAAAAAGGTTTAAGTATTGGATTAAGGGACTAGAATCCTGAGTAATTACTCAATATTTGAAAAGAAATAGCTATATGGTTTATGTGCTTGAGGAGGAGCTGTGATTTCTCTAAATCTTCTGTAAAACAATGCCTTACAGGTAAGGGTGACACTTATCAAAGCAGAAGTGGTTGTGGAAGTGGACGAGGTGAGTTCTTATCTGGTTTACCTATAAGTGGTTAAAATTACTGTAATCCAAGCTTAATTTTTGAAGTTAAAGGTAACTGTTGCTGCTTTTATACACTTTGTGGAGTATGCGTTTGCACAGTCAGTTTTGGGGAGTTGTTTACTACTTACTACTCTTTAATCCAACGATTCCGTTACAGGAATTACATACTGTAGGTGTATTTGCTCAATACATGTAAAAATGTGTTCACTGAAGCTTCATTTACAATAAGTAAAAACTGAAAATCACCTAAAAATTCATCAGTCTGTTTACTAAATGATATAACCATAAAATGAGAGATACCGTGCAGATGTTAAAGATTGAGATGTAATCTATATGTATAAATTCTTGTTAAAATAGTGTTTTTTCTTATGAGATAGTTATTTGGCTTGGTATAGGGGATAAAGTTCAGTATAGATGATTTTATACTATGAAAAAATTTTTCAGAGTTAAAAATATTTAAATGTCACATATAAGTTGAAATGTTTTCCAGACTAGTAAAACCATAAAGCTTGTTTGATGTCTCTGAAAAATTCTTAGTGATCATTATTAGTCCCCACTTCCTTCCTTTGGATTCTTGGATTCTTCACTGTAGAAAAAGATTATTAATGGCTAAACCGTATCTTCTACAAATGCTCAGATGTTGTTTGAGGAAGAATTTCAAGACCTGTGGGCATACAGGACAAGAAAATTAGCTCACATGTAAAGATGCTATATCTAGTTAGCCTTTCAAATCTAATGCAGTCCTTGTTCTTTTTTTGGTGATAGTACCTGAAAGTGGCACAATAGATGACTCCTTGTCTAAAGATCAGAAAGATAGTGTATAGAAAAGAGTCAACACGGCAGACCTGACTGCTGTTCTTTGAAAGTCCTGCTTATAAGGTTGGCTCTTACCTGGCTTCTGAGAACTTGGATTTAAGGAGGGTTCTCACCACTCTTAACTGGTGTGAGTGGCTCATTGTGCCTAAACAGTTTGTACAACTGTGTGGTTTATGCTGAATACCTGCTTTTCTTCTGGGAGTCTGGAAGTTTGGTACATGCCAGGCAGAAGGTTCCTGCGTTATCAGTACCTCATAAGAACCCTGGGTATTGAATCTCTAATGGGCTTCTCTGGTAAACAGCATTTCCAACATGTTGTCACAACTTGTCCTGTGTGATACCAGTGGGAGAGACTCTTGAAAGCTTGTGCCTGGTTTTCTCTGGACTTTTCCCCATACACCTTTTTCCTTTGCTGATTTTGCTCCCTATCCTTTCTATGTAATAAGTCACAGTCATGGTTGTGACTGTATTCTGAGTCCTAGCAAATCATAGAACCTATGGGTTGTAGTGGGGACATCCCAACAAAGATGTATTTTTAGTTCCTTTTAGAAAATATATTCCTTTGCTGAGGAATATAGGGATTAGGGAAGAGGCATACAGTTTAAACAAAAGAATACTAATATGTTATAACTGTAATCTGCATAAAATCAGCATGTTGAATGCTAAGGAAACAAAATGTTCAGGGTTCTATTTATCTTAATTGTCTCAAGTATTATTTGTACGAAGGGACTTTATGCATTTTTAGAACTTTTTCTCTTTGAAGATAAGCAATGAAAAGAAAGATGTGCATAGTCTTGTATCTTGTATCTTGACTGTATCTTGTGGATTTCTTTAATAGGTGGTTACAAAGGTTTAAATGAAGAAGTAATTACAGGCTCTGGAAAGAGTAAGTTTTACTTTAGATAAGATATTTGATTTTTATAGTGAGCATTCTTTTACCCCTCGATTTTTAAAAACATCTGTTTTTCGATTTGATTCCTTTTAAGATTCTTGGAAGTCAGAAGCTGAAGGAAGAGGAAGTGGTGACGCTCAAGGTATATTAATTTTTGTGTGATCCACATGAGTGTATATTGCATTTTAATACAAATACAGAATATTTAAAAACAGGTAACTTTTTAAAATTTGAAGTGAAACTTTAATGGTAAACATTGGGAATTACTACAGTATTTAAAATTTGAGTTTGTCAGTTTTTGTATGTTTTCCCTCTTATTTTTATTCTAGTCCTTGTAATGTAAATTTTCTTTTTAAATTCTAAGGACCAAAAGTGACCTACATACCACCTCCTCCACCTGAGGATGAGGACTCCATCTTTGCACATTATCAGACAGGCATAAACTTTGACAAATATGATAATATTCTTGTAGAAGTATCTGGACATGATGTACCACCAGCAATTCTGGTCAGTGTAATAATTGTTTCTATAATGACTGTTTAGCAAACTTCGGTTTTTAAAAATTTGGTACATTTCTTTAAGTTGGTATTAAAGACTACAAAAATTTCATCTTATTCTCTAATGTCTTAGGTTGGAAATTTAGAACCATGACTACCATCTACGTTAGAATTAATTGCTATGTTGAAAGGGAGGGTACTGTACTTCCTCCCCACCTCCCCAGACCAGGATGAGAACTTTATTTAAATTTACTAAAAAGGATACTTTTCCTAGAGATCAAGATTTCTGCTTCCTAAGTGTGTGAGAAAGTGTGTCTTAGGGGAGTCGTTTTCTAAGGAGTGGGGAGCCCAGAGTCCCTTGTTGGTAATGAACCATTTTTACTGATTAGAGTTATTTGTATCTCACAGGTTTTAAGGGGACAGAAAAGAGTTTCTAGAACCACTGTCTATACGGAATATTCCTTAATTCTATCAAGTAATAACATACAGGTTCTGGATATTACTTTTGAGTGGGGGCATATTTGTAAAGTTAATGTAGTATATAAAGTGGAATTAACAACTTGAAACTAATTCAAATAGAATATGTTTATGGAATGACCTGTATATGATATATGGAATTTAATCACTGCCACCTGCTTTTTTTTAGACTTTTGAAGAAGCTAATCTTTGTCAGACACTGAATAGCAACATTGCTAAAGCTGGTTATACTAAGCTTACTCCTGTGCAAAAATACAGTATTCCTATTATACTAGGAGGAAGAGATTTGATGGCTTGTGCTCAGACAGGGTCTGGAAAGACTGTAAGTCACTTCTTGCATGTATTCTGCCCCATATTCAAACTGCTACTTTTTTTTTTTTTTTTTTTTTTTTTTTTTTTGCGGTATGTGGGCCTCTCACTGTTGTGGCCTCTCCCGTTGCGGAGCACAGGCTCCGGACACGCAGGCTCAATGGCCATGGCTCATGGGCCAAGCCGCTCCGCGGCATGTGGGATCCTCCCAGACCGGGGCACGAACCCGTGTCCCCTGCATCGGCAGGCGGACTCCCAACCACTGCGCCACCAGGGAAGCCCCAAACTGCTACTTTTTGAACTTTGGTTCTTCCCAAGTAGAAGATTTCAGTGAACTGTCATAAATATTCATGTGTGTTTGCTTCTGATTTCTGGTTTTATTGAGGTTTGTGTGCTTCTGAAGAAAGAATTTTGAACTATTTCCAGAGTAGTTCATAGATTTTTAATCTCTAAGTGTGTTCAGCTCTTGCTGTGCAACATGATATCTAAAACAAAATGATTGAAGGTCAAAGCACCAAAGTTCATAAGCCACAGAGAAAGGTAAAAAATAATTTATGTAATACAGCTGATACAGTTTTGGAGTCAAGAGAATGAGAAATAGCTGTAGGTATTGTACCTGGTCCTTAGTATGAAGTGACCTCAGGTTATGCTAATTCTAAAAGAACTCTGATGGGACCAGGTTGGTCTTAGGACTAAACTGTGGGGTTTGTCTATTAAATAGGGTTCCATGAGATGAGTATTAAAGACTGTCATTTCCAGGATCATAGACTCTTGGTTCATACTGTATTAGTCTTAAAAAGCCTCCATAGTAGGGTTGAAGGGAAAATAAGTGAGTTGTATAATACAGCAGCTGTTGTGTGACTTAAATGTGGTTTTGGAGGTAGATTTCAGTGTCTTATTTGTTTAATCAGAAAACTATAGCACAAAGTTTCTTGCCACATGTAACTTTAATAAGGGTGATATGTTTAGTAATCCAAATGAATGATTTCCCAAGTTTTGCTCTGCTTGTGGACCACTTTTGTCATGCATTCTGATAATTTTATTTCTACCCCAAAAGGAGTCATGCAATGCTGCATGCTGCATTAACCTCTAAAAATAAGTTTATTTAGAATCTATGGCTGTGCTTTTTAAAAAAAGAACAAAAGATATTTTCATAGCGTAGATTAACATTATCAGACATTTTATATTGTATAATATGAGCATGAAGACCTAAATGTTAAAAACTCATGGAAATAAAAATAAGTTTTCCTTTCTCATCTTAAATTTACCAAAAAGATGAAAGAAGAAGCTAAAAGATATAAAGACATGAGGAATAGGTTCTCATAGGGGGAAGGATGATGCACTATACATTTGTAAATTATGGAATTTAACTTCTAGGCAGCTTTTCTCTTGCCAATTTTGGCTCTTATGATGCGTGATGAAGTAACTGCCAGTCATTTTAAAGAGCTGCAGGAACCAGAGTGTATTATTGTCGCACCAACTCGAGAATTGATCAGTCAGATCTATTTGGAAGCCAGAAAATTTTCTTTTGGGTAAGTACATCTAGAATGCCACTCACAAGTTTTTCTTTAGAGAATTTTCTTACTTATTTTGGGAAGAACGCAGTGCATGAATAAGAATGCACTCATGTAATTGATTGAAGTTTACTTTTTCATAATCTTGTTTATGGAATCTCTTTATTTTAAAAAGAAACATTCTTATTAAAAATTAGGTGATAATAGAAATAGATAAGACAATAGTGAACATATTGGTGTATCTTCTGGTAGTTTTTAAATGTATGTTTAAAAAATGAACTTAGGGTGTTCCTAATAATTTTATGTTCTTTTACACGTAACTTAATAAAATGGATAACTGCTTATTTAACAATCAGACCTAATTTTTAATGACTATAAGATTGCCCATGTGTATGTATTTTATTTCTCTCTTTCGGGGGATTTAGGTTGTTTCTAATTTGGAGCTACTATAAATAAAAATAATTCTTGCTGTAATGAACAGCTTGCTGTATAAATTTTTTTCTACTTTTATGTTTTAAGTATTTTCTTAGAGTAGATTTTTATAAATTTAATGTTAAAGAATATGGACTTATTTTAAAGCTTGCCTTCTACCAGCAGTATATGAGAATGCCAATTTCACTACACACTTTGCCAGTATTTGGTTTTGTATTAGTTATCTGTTGCTGCTTACCTTAAAACCTAGTTGCTCAAAACAATAAATATTATCGGGCTTCCCTGGTGGCACAGTGGTTGAGAGTCCGCCTGCCGATGCAGAGGACACGGGTTCGTGCCCTGGTCTGGGAAGATCCCACATGCCGCGGAGCGGCTAGGCCCGTGAGCCATGGCTGCTGAGCCTGCGCGTCTGGAGCCTGTGCTCTGCAACGGGAGAGCCCACAACAGTGAGAGGCCCACGTACCATAAAACAAAACAAAACAAAACAAAAAGACAATAAATATTATCTTACAGTTTCTGAGGGTTAGGAATTGGGGAACAGTTTAGCTGGGTGTTTCTGACTTGGGATCACTTATGAGGTTGCAGACAAGATGTCAGCTAGGATTGCAGTCATCTGAAGGTTTGACTGGATCTCTGTGTAAGGATGCTTGATTGTCCTTAGGAAATGACAAATGGCTTCCTTTAGATTGAGTGGTCAATGGGAAAGAGCAAGGAGGTTGTTGCTATGACTTTTATAAAACAGTTGCAGTCACTTTGGCCATATTCTTTTTGTTACTAAGCAAGTCAGTAAGTCTAGCGCATACTCAGGACTGGTTATATGATTTGCTAGAACTAGTGCAAAATGAAAATGCAGGGTCCTTTGTTAAAAAATTATGAATTTTAAGCAGCAAATGTAGAGCATTAAACCAAGCACAGGGCTCCTCTAAGCTTGGGACCCTGTATAACTGCACAGGTTGTACACCTATGAAGCCAGCCTTGTACACACCTATGGGGGAGCGGAGTTAGGATCTATATTTAAAGGAAGGAGTATTGAAGAATTTGTGTACATATTTTAAAACCACCACAGGTATCTTCCTTTTTTTTTCCATTTATTTGGTTATTGAGAGGTTGAACGCTTTATACATTTTCTTTTGTGAATTATGTATTTGTTATCTACCGGTTTATCTATTGGGATATTAGTGTTTTTCTTTACAATTTTTTAGAGTTTTCTCTGTATAGAAGCTTCACCTTTTATTTTGTATAGATCAGTTTATTTAAAATGAGAGTAGAAAAAATTAAGATTATTAAAATCCCTTTAATGTCAAGCTTGACAGATCTTTTGGAAAAAGTAGGTGTACATTGCTTATACCAGTGTTTATTTCTTGCTGATCCCCATGTAGTATGTTGCTCTTCAGTCTTTTATTTTTACTTTTTAAAAAAGCTTTTCCAGTACATTTTTAAATTTATTTATTTATTTATTTATTTTTGGCTGTGTTGGGTCTTCGTTGCTGTGTGCGAGCTTTCTCTAGTTGTGGCGAGCGGGGGCTACTCTTTGTTGTGGTCTGTGGGCTTCTTATTGCGGTGGCTTCTCTTTTTGCGGAGCACGGGCTCCAGGCACGCAGGCTCCAGTAGTTGTGGTGCGCGGGCCCTAGAGCGCAGGCTCAGTAGTTGTGCTGCATGGGCTTAGTTGCTCTGTGGCCTGTGGGATCTTCCTGGACCAGGGCTCAAACCCGTGTCCCCTGCATTGGTAGGCAGGTTCTTAACCACTGCACCACCAGGGAAGTCCCAACTTCAGGCTTTTAAATCAAGTAAAAGATAACATTTTTCTTTTTTAAAAAATGAAAGCATATGTATGATAAATTCAGATAATTATGCACAAAATGAATATTAGTACATGGATATTTGTTGGAACATTTTTGTGGCAAAAAACTGAAAAGTATCAATGTTTATCTTTAATTCTCCTCTTCAGAGTTTACACACTATTAACAGTTTATGTGAATTATTGTAGAAATAGCTGGTGCACATGTATGCACTTTAATTCTCTCAACAAATGGTGGCATACTAAGCTTGTTGTCACCCTGTTTTTTAAAAATGGTGTATGTTGGTGCTAATGCTTACTCTAGAACTGTACTCCTTTTTATGAATGCACAGTATTCCTTTTTATGGGTGGGCTATAATTTTAAGTCTTTTATTGTTAGACAATTAGATAGGTTTCATTTTTTTTTTTAGTTTCTGCTTTATAACAAAGTGAATCAGTTATACATCTGTTAGTTTCAATCTTTTGATACTAAAAACAGTGTTAGTAGTGAATATTATTTTACAGTCATCTTTACCCGTATGTGGGGACATATCTGAAGGGAAAATTCCTAGATGTGAATTTATTGGGAAAAAGATATGTTTTAAAATTTTAATAGAGACTAAAATTGTGAAAGGTGTTATATCAGTTTATCCTCCTGAGTGCCAGTTTCCCTACGCCCTGGCTAACATGGTATTATCACACTTGAGGGAGAATGTTGTTAGTCTTCATTTATTTTGCTTTTAAAAGTAATGTTGAACTTAAAGTGTTTAAGAACCTTTGTATTTTTTTATGAACCATTTGTTCATGTTTTTGGCTTATTGCCTGAGTGCTGGTCATGTTTATCATTGTTTTTGAAGAGCCCTTTATCAGACAGGTTGCAAATATTTTTTTCTCACAGCTTTTCAGCTTCTTTCTGGGAAGAATTTAATTTTTTTTAAAGAATGTTGAATGTATTAGCTTTTCCTTTATGGATTTCATTTTACATCTTGTTAGAAACAAATGGCTAATTTTCAAGTAACTAGAAAGTGACATTTACTTTTATTGTTAATAGGACTTGTGTAAGAGCTGTTGTTACATATGGGGGAACCCAGTTGGGGCATTCCATTCGACAAATAGTACAAGGCTGTAATATATTATGTGCTACTCCTGGGAGACTGCTGGATATCATAGGTAAAGAAAAGGTAGGCTCTAGAGGGATAACATAGTTGTGGTATTGATTAATAATTTTTTTTTACTGGGGAAGAGAGAGATTGGTATAAAGATACATACATTTATTACAGCACCATTTATAAGGCCCCCATCAGATGCTTTGAATGCATTCTCATATAAATCTTAAAATAATGAAAATAGGAGGTAAATAGTATTTTCCATTTTATACTTGGGAAAACAAACAGTGAGATTATGTAACTTATTTTAAACCTCTCAGTTAGCTCTAGTAAGTGACAGAGCTAGGGTTAGAATCTGGATCTGATTCCAGAATCTGTATCCTATACCCCACTACACTGGGAGAGAAATGCAATAAGTGCTTTTATCTAGTTTCATATATGTCTTGATGAAATAAATTTTTTTTTCCTGAAAGAAAGCCTTTGTGGCATCAGTAATTTTGTCTTCTGTTTTAGGTGTGGGAGTGATATTATCCAGGACTGTTAATTTTCTGTCTTCAGAAAGAGATTTTAGGGCTATGTATTTCTTTTTGGTATTCACATACCACAGTATATTACATCTCTGTATCAATATTTTCAGTTCACTTTCATGACCCTGATTTGCTTTTTTAAGGCCCTTCTCTAAAGGGATTATTCAAAACATGCTTTTTCTGCGTAAAGGGACTTTTCTTAGGATACTTATTAAGAGTATCCAGAGAAGTCCACCTTGATTAAACATCTTCCCTGGGGCACCAAAATAACTTGTTTTCTTTTTGCAAATGTGTGCTTCTGTTTTTAGCACTAAGTATCCATGATAGGTAAGAAAAGTTTCCCAGTTGTTCCTGAGTGATTAGAGAATGGGGGATTTATTAAGGGTTTAAAGGAGTTAGAAGTAAGTTTAGCAGTTATAAGACATTTGAATATGTCATGCTATTAAGAAATTTTATTTTTTACATTAAAGAGTCTGACTTTATCAGATAATATAGTCTAGATCTGTGCTGTCCAATACAGTAGTCACTAGCTACATGCGGCTATTTAAATTTCAAAGTGATATAAAATTAAAATTTCATTTCTTCAGGTACACTAGCCACATTTCAAGTGCTTATTAGCTGCATGTGGCTACTGGCTAAGAGTGAAGATGCAGAATTTTTAAGTAATTACAGAAAGGTATATTGTGTAGTACTGATCTAGATGTTTTGTTTTCTTTCTTATAAAATGTTTTATAACATAAGGCAAAATTGAGAACTGAAATAAACACTGATAGTATTACCTAATCATAACAGTTCTCTTTGTTTTATGCATTTATTTCTAATCTTCATCCTTAAGAATATATTAATAGTTGGAGTTGTAGAGAATATTTTAGTTTAATACATTAACTAGTATGCATTCTCTGCCCTCACCCTTGAAAATATCCTTAAAGATTGGTCTCAGACAAGTCAAATATATAGTTTTGGATGAAGCTGATCGCATGCTGGATATGGGTTTTGGACCAGAAATGAAGAAGTTAATTTCCTGCCCAGGAATGCCATCAAAGGAACAGCGTCAGACCCTTATGTTTAGTGCAACTTTTCCAGAAGAAATTCAAAGGTAAATTTTTTCTTCTTAAAAGTAGTTGCTATGTACTTGATGCTTTTATAGCAGGAGAAACAATGTGAATATCTTATTTTTGAGAGATGTACTTCATTTAATCCTAAATTTAAGATTGTAACATAGGTAGTTTAGAAGTATTTCCAGGAAGTTTACCATATTTTTCATTGTTTCTTACCTTAATTCCTGGCTTTACATTAGCATCACATTTTATTAAAGTGTGTGTGTGTGTGTGTGTGTGTGAGAGAGAGAGAGAGAGAGAGAGGAGAGAGAGCGAGCACATGAGTGCAGCACCTAGCTAGGATTTAATAAGTGCTTACTAAATGAAATTATTTTTATTGTTGTGCCTTCTCCTCAAACCAAATAATAGAGCTTGGGGGAATTGTGCTTTTGTTGGAAAATTTATATACCAATTTCCACAGATATTTGAGTATCATACCACGTACTGTGTGGTCTGTGAGTTCTGAGATTAGGATGACACATTCCTGCTAGAGTGGTGACTCTTCCTCCTGCCTGCTGATCCCTTGGCCACAGGGAACCTGAAGTGCCCATGCGCAGCTCTAGCTTACAGTTCAGTAAGACTCTTCCTGTTTTCTCTGGTGGAACCATTTTCTCTTTGGGAACCAAGACCTCCAAAACTGCAGAACCTATACTTGTAGTGGGGGCAGGAAGCACAGATTTCCCATGTGGATCACTGGAAGTGATGGATGGTATGTGGACCACCCTTGCTTGTATCCCTTGGTTCACAGACCCATGTACCACATGAAAATCTTTGATTCCTACTGAATGATGTTCCATCCTCATAAAGAATCACTTCCAAGCTGTCTCTTTAGCTGTTCTTTCAGTGGACAGTTCCAGTTTGTCAGGCTGGCAACTTCTGGGTGTTGTGGTATGATATGGACCCCATGGTTGTGCACCTGCTGCAATACCACCTTTGCTGAAAGTGGACCCCTGGTCTGATAGAATGTTATGTGGGGTCAAACACTATCAATTTGTATTACTTATTAGATGATTTAAAAGTCTTTGTATAAGGTTAAAAAGAGCTCTTCACTGAGGAAAAAGTCTAAATCGTAATAAAGCATTTGGCCAGTTGCCAGGATTTTTTTCTTTCTTAGTGGTACATAAAAGAATAGTTTCTTATATTTAAATGGTGTCTTAAATTTGAAATGGGGTATCTACATTCCTATCATCATCATAGGTAATTAATACTAGGTGGGTAAATACCTACCTAATTAGCAGGTAATATTCCTGCTGCCTATCTATTTTTTTTTCAACAAAATAATTTTATTTCCGGGACTTCCCTGGTGGCGCAGTGGTTAAGAATCCACCTGCCAATGCAGGGGACATGGGTTCGATCCCTGGTCCGAGAAGGTCCCACATGCCGCGGGGCAACTAAGCCCGTGCGTCACAGCTACTGAGCCTGTGCTCTAGAGCCCGCAAGCCACAACTACTGAGCCCACGTGCCACAACTACTGAAGCCTGAGCACCTAGAGCCTGGGCTCCGCAACAAGAGAAGCCACTGCAATGAGAAGTCCGCGCACCACAGCAAAGAGTAGCCCCCGCTCGCCGCAACTAGAGAAAGCCCGCACGCAGCAATGAAGACCCAGCACAGCCAACAATAAATAAATAAAATTTTTTAAAATTTATTTTTATTTATTTATTTCCTAACATGTGGCAAACATATACATCCAGTACGTACTTATCTTGGACATTTATTCACAGATGACTTCCAAACTACAACTGTCTTGATATTTAAGCAGGAACAAAAAGTTACCTAGTTTATATGAAAGATGCTTTTAGATGGATAACAGTATGGACATTTTGCATTGGTCACAGCAGAATTTGATTGATTAGTTCTATAAATTTAAAGCTTGGAAAAGTTATACTTTTGCATCTAATGCTTTCAGACGAATAGGATGCAGCAATATCAACTTGTATTCCAGAGAAATTTCCTTAGTTTTTCTGGTGATGGAACCACTTATCCACATCTGTTGGTATTGTGCAGGCAGATTCACATGGTGGTGGTAAAGCATCCACAATGGCTTTGGCAGCATCAGTATCACACTGGAAGTGGCTCTCAAACACTGTGGTATTCACGCAACTGATTCCTTTTCCATCAGTTTTCTTAGTCACTAATGCTCTCCAATAGTCATGAGTGCTTTTAATAATATCAGTTGCAAAGTCCTTATCTTTAAATTTTGCGTTGAAAGCAAACTGGTTCTCAGGTTTTCCATCAGGAACCTTGTACCTTCTAAACCAGTCCACAGTAGCTTCCAGGTAGCCAGGTTTCAGCCGCTTGACATCATTAATATCATAATTGGCTGCATCAGGATCATCCACATTAATGGTAATGACTTTCCAGTCGGGTTCCCCTTCATCGATCATAGCCAGTATGCCCAGAACTTTCACCCTGATTATTTCCCCTCTTGCACATACCTTGCTTCCAATTTCACGTACATCAATTGGATCATTGTCACCACAGCAGCCGGTGTGTTCATCTTTGTGTCCTGGGTCTTCCCAAGTCTGAGGGATGGCACCATAGTTCCAGATACATCCTTTATAAGGGAACAAATTTGCAACATAACGGAGTTTCCCTTTTTCACATCTTGTTTAATTGGGTTTAAAGGATCCTTTGTAGCAATCTCCATTTTTGCATTGGACCAGCCTGGTACTTCACCATGTGGAACACATCCTTATCTGCATAAATTGGAATATCATGAAACGGAGATATATATTGTCCTTTTTCATTTTTGAGGAAGACTCAGTAGTCGAGGGTGAAGGGCACGGTGCGCTTCTCGCTGCTGAAGCTGCTCATGATGCTGGAGACCAGCCGCCACTGCCGCTGCTGCTACAAAGCCACTCTTAATTTTTTTTTTTGGCTGTGTTGGTTGGGTATTCATTGCTGCACGTGGGGCTTTCTCTAGTTGTGGCGGGCAGGGGCTACTCTTCGTTGTGGTGTGCGGGCTTCTCATTGTGGTGGCCTCTCTTGTTGCGGAGCACGGGCTCTAGGTGCATGGGCTCAGTAGTTGAAGGATGCAGGCTCTAGAGCACAGGCTCTGTAGTTGTGGCGCACCGGCTTAGTTGCTCCACGGCGTGTGGGATCTTCCCGGACCAGGGGTTGAACCTGTATGCCCTGCATTGGCAGGCAGATTCTTAACCACTGCGCCACCAGGGAGGTCCCATCTATTTTTTAAATTTACCCTGAGATAGGAAAGTGTTCAGATATTGGCCAGCCCAAATGACTAATGTATACTACCGTCAGTCAGTAATATTTGTTGAGGACTTTTTATGAGCCATATTTGATTATAAGCCCTGGGGCTATATGATAAATAGGATAGAGTTCCTGACCTTGAGTTGTTTATATTCTTGAGTTCTTGATGACTCCTCAGTTGCTTTACTGTCTGCATTTAAATGTTACAAGTTGACTATTATTCTGTCTAAAGTCCACTTTTTTCATTCTACATATTCACTGAACCATTGAAGCATCCATTTCCTTGGCTTGCACTTGTACCTGTTTACTCTCCCAAACTTATTACCTGTATTTTTTTTTGATTGAAGTGTAGTTGGTTTACAATATTATATTAGTTTTAAGTGCTCAATGTAGTAATTCAGTATTTTTGTAGAATATATTCCATACAAAGTTATTATAAAATATTAAGTATATTCCCTGTACTGTACATTACATTTTTGTAACTTATTTATTTTATAGCTAGTAGTTTGTAACTCTTAATCCTCTTTGCCTCCTTTACTCCTCTCTCAGCCCCCTCCATTCTGGTGACCACTGGTTTGTTCTCAGTATCTGTGAGTCTGTTTCTGTTTTGTTACATTTGTTCCCTTCTTTTATTTTCAGATTCCACGTATAAGTGAAAACATACAGTATTTGTCATTCTCTGACTTATTTCACTAAACATAATAATCTCCAGGTCCATCCATGTTGTTGCAAATGGCAAAATTTCATTCTTTTTTAATGGCTGAGTAATATTCCATTGCATATACATATACACCACATCTTCTTTATCCATTCATCTGTTGATGGAAACCTAGGTTTTCATACCTTGGCTATTGTAAATGATGCTGCTGTGAACATTGGGGTGCACATATCTTTTCAAATTAGTGTTTTTATTTTCTTTGGATATATACCCAGGAGTGGAATTGCTCCATACGATAGTTCTATTTTTAATTTTTTGAAAAACTTCCATACTGTTTTCTGTAGTGGCTGTACCAATTTACATTCCAACCAGCAGTACACAAGGGTTCCCTTTTCTCCACATCTTGCCAACCCTTGTTATTTCTTGTCTTTTTGATAATAGCCATTCTGACAGGTGTGAGGTCATATCTCATTGTGGTTTTGATTTGCATTTCCCTGATAATTAGTGATATTGAGCGTCTTTTCATGTGCCAGTTGGCCATCTGTATGTCTTCTTTGGAAAACTGTCTATTCAGGTCCTCTGCCCAATTTTAAAAATTGGGTTGTTTGTCTTGTACTGTGAAGGAAACCATGCAGAAACACAAAAAGACAATGTACTGGTTGGCAGAAGATATTTGCAGATGATATGTTCCATAAGGGGTTAATATCCAAAATATGTAAAGAACTTCTACAACTTAATATCAAAAACAAACAACCCAATTATTACTTGTATGCTTAATCTCTCTCCTCAGCTCCAGACTTTTAGATTTAACTCTTTAGGATTGTTTTTCCTCTTAGATGAATTACCGGTAACTCATGTTCATCGAGTCCAAAATTGAACCTATTCTTCAGCTCCCTCTTTCCTTTCCAGTTTTCCTTATTGGCATCATGGTCTTTGGAAGCCAGAGTCCTTTGAATCATGTTGATTCCTCCCTCATAATCCTTTAATTCTGTGCTTCAAAAGTGTTCAACTTGGCAGTTATCTCTAAAATATTTCAAATTAGTTAGTTTCTTCTCTATTTCCCACCTTATTTTAGGTCCTTTTCAGTTTCCCTCTGCTCATTGGTAGTAGCTTTCTTTCTAACCTGTCTCCCTGCCTGTAGTTTCATTTTTATGCTGGTAAAAATTCCAAAACAAAGTCTGATCTTTATAGCCATTTATTTAAGATAAACCCTCCCATGTCTTTCCATCTCCACAGACTAACCAACTTTCAAATTCTTTTACACAAGACAATTTCTGCCTCATTTGCCACTTTTTTACCTGGACCGATGTATTTCTGGCTTATTTAGACTATTTCCTATTGGCCACACAAGCCAAATTCTGTTCCTCCTCATTATTTATCCTTGTGTCTTCTTCTGCATTGAGTGCCTTTCCCTAGTCATCATTGTTTTACATTCTTGCTTGCTGCTTCCTTAGATCAAGCTTCAAACTTGAAGACTCTTAACAGACATCATTTCATCCATTTCCTGCCAGTCTTGTGAAAGAATCCTGTATCTTGTGAAAGAAACTATTTAAAACACTTTTCATGTTTCTTGGAATATAGTTAGGTTCAATAGATGTTAACTATTGTAACACTGGATTATTATAGTAAATCATTAAATTAAAATATGTAAATATTAACCTATATAAATATTTTAGATTATAGTACTTATTTTTTAATATAATTATATTTATGCTACCTGATATGAGCACCTCAGAGGCAGAGACAATCATATTCATCTTTATACACCCAGTGCCTTGTACCATGTATGCCTGACACGAGGCACTCGGAATATGTTTTCATGAGTGTAAAGGATGATTGACAATTAAGACTTGCAGATGATCTCAAGGTTTGAGAGGGTTCTTGTTTCTAGTGGTAGTATATCAACAGTGTTTTTCTTTTATGGTAAGAGAGCAGATAAAGAGAGAGAAGCAGCAGTGATTTATTAAGATTATGGATATACTGAGTTTGAACTGTTTTCTTGATATGCTAGGAGGTGGCTAGAAAGTAAGGGACTGCTACATAGGAGAGTATGTACATGACTGCTACATGACCTTCCCTTTTTTTCCTGCCAAACTTGCTCTGTAATTGGCAACTCCCCTTCTCCCTACTCCATGTTCCTGGGTGATCTAGAGCAGGGCTTCTTAATTGTATGCTGTCAGTGAGTTGTGTGTGTGTCAAGATGCTGATACCCCCCAACCTTTGGGGTGAGCCTCCACAACTTGGTGTGGCCCTGGCCCCTAGTCTCTTCACATCATCTCATTTTTTTGCCCAATTATGCTGTACAAATATTATAATTTTCTATGTCATGTTACAAAAAGCACTGACTTAAGATCTGGTTTGCTCCTAATACTTCATTTGAAGTATACTAATTTGACAACTAATATTTTCAGGAAACAACCCCTAGAAATAACATATATGAAAGCAGTGAATGAAGAACAGAATTTTTGTTGTAGGGTTACATTTTAATTTTTAATAAAAAAATTCCTGCTCATAGTCTGATACTTAGCATACTTTTTTTTATTGTTATATACACGTTTTATATAATTTTGCATGGTGAGCACATCCACTTGAAATTACTTATCCATAATTTGGCACAGACTTTTTCACTAATAGTTGTTAAGTATGTTGCAAAATCTTAACATTTAATACTGATATTTGAAAGTAGTACTTGGATGATGTAAGTATCCACCTTCTCTTATTATAGCTGTTATAATCTGGCTTATTAATATTGAAGTAACACTCGCAGGAATTCAGTGAATATTATGAGTATTAATGGAAGAGGATAAGTTAAGGAATACTCTCTTGTCTTTCAAGGTTGGCTGGGGAGTTTTTAAAGTCGAATTATTTGTTTGTTGCTGTTGGACAAGTGGGTGGAGCATGTAGAGATGTTCAGCAGACCATTCTCCAAGTTGGCCAGTACTCAAAAAGAGAAAAACTTGTCGAAATTCTACGAAACATAGGTACCTTACATTGATATAATTATCTTTTGTTATGATTTTGATTTTTACAAAAATGACTTTTAGAAATGACTTTAAGCATTATTTGGCATAAGTTAAATAAATAAGTTTTCACTGTTTCCTCTTTCTCTAAAGCTCTTTTTCTAATGATTCGATTTTTTGGATAAATGATTTAGCAGTATAATCCTTTCTCCTCCATAAATGTTAAAAATGGGAAGAATTTGAGACTTTGTTTGAACAGTGTTTGACAAAAAACTATTCCAGCAGAAATACATATTTTCTTGTTTTAGAAAATAGAAAGGATGAGTAACGTATCTTTACATCAAGCTCTGTTTACTCCACTAAAAGTGAAATCTTTGTTGTATTTCTACTTCCCAGTTTCTGCTCTCTAAGGCTTCCTGTATTCATAGTTCAAAGAGTTTTGGAGATAGAAGGGACTTTAACGATCTAGTTCTGTTCCTTCACAATGTTGATGAGAAATCTATCCCTTTCCCCTCAAAAAAATTTTTTTTTCAATAGAAAGTTGTATTTCTTTGATTGAGATAGCTTTAGTTTGTGCCTTGAAATAAAATTTTCTAATATGGCCTTTTAATACCCTTTTGTTACCTCACAGGCTAAATGTACTTACATGTGTCCATTCTCCTCATTCTCCATTTTAGTAAATCTATTTCATTTTGAATGTCAGTGTTGGGACTGGGGAATGAAAAAGCAGGAAGCTCTCTCATTTCCAACAATAAGAAAAAAGAATGTTGTTTTAGAAAGCACTCTTTAAAGGTTTCTAGTCTTCAGTTTTCTCCTGAGTTTTATATAAAAAAAAAAAACTTTTAAAAACCAAATACTCATCTTGAGTTTGAGAAATGTTATTAGTTTGCTTCATGATATGTATCATAACATATACTCTGGCATGCAAAATAAAAATAATAACTGCTATAGGCCACATACTGTTCTGATTGTTTTACATGTGTTAACTCATTTAATTCTCAAAACCACCTTCTGAGGTGGGTTTTGTTATCCCCCATTTTAAGGATGAGGACACTGAAATACAGAGATGTCAGGTAACTTGCCCAGTATAAATTGAAGTTCCAGTGTAGCAGGAGATAAGCAATATATGGTTTTGCTGAAGTTAGAGCACATTTCTAGTATAATTACCTTAAGACTTTAATATATGAATTTGTGGAATAAAGTTTATTTAGAAAATAATTCTACTGAAGAGAGTGTTTCAAAATGCTGAGATCAGTGTATAAGCACTATTGGTATACTTCTGTATTATTTAAACTGTTAAATGTTTAGTAGTTTAGAGTTTATTATTCTCATCTTTTTTTTTTTTTTTACTTTGCATGGAAATGTCATGCCATATATCCTAGTATTTTACATATTTTTGTTCATATAATTTATCTCTTTTTCTAATCGTTAACTTAAATCTGCTAGCTTTCCTCTTCTGCCTTTAAAATGTGTAGGTTTCATTATTTCATAGTAGTATACCATCTGCCTTTTTCATAATTTTAAATGAACAGGTGTCCAAGATTTTATTGAGCTCATTAATTACAAAGGGAGCCAGTAAGATGTTACAGCCAATTCTAAGGAGAATTCAAAGAACACATTTATGTTTGTTTATTTTTATTTTTTTTGGCTGTGTTGGGTCTTAGTTGAGGCATGCGGGATCTTTCGTTGTGGCACGTGAGCTTCTCTTTAGCATGCGGGTCTTCTCTTCTCTAGTTGTGGCGTGTGAGCTCCAGAGCACATGGGCTCTGTAGTTTGCGGCACGTGGGCTCTCTCATTGAGGCACATGGGCTCGGTAGTTGTGGTGCACAGGCTTAGTTGCCCCGCGGCATATGGGCTCTTAGTTCCCTGACCAGGGATCGAACCCACGTGCCCTGCATTGGAAGGTGGATTCTTTACCACTGGACCACCAGGGAAGTCCCCAAAGAACACATTTATGTGTAGGATATCAGGAAGGCTAAGATGGATTTACAAATAGATGCAAAAGTGGTCAGTATCCACAAAGCAATAATCAATTACATTTGAGGGAAAATTTTCATTTGTATTTTTCTTGGTAAGAATCATTTGCATTGCTCTCAGTTGCAATAGAGGTATAAAAAAATAAAGACAGTAAAAGGCACAGACAACCCTGAAGGGTGTGCTCATCAGTGATCATCTTTGCTCTTTTCTTGAAAAACAAACACACAAATGGTTTCTATTTCTTGGTCACTGTTACTCCAAGTGTAGTCTCAACCACTTATGTTAATTATTTTAACCGTAGTAACTTCTATTTCAGAGAGTAAACTAGAGGCAAGGATGGACAGTTGAGAGATGTCGTACACAAACATTGTAGCTGACTACCAGAGCTCATGAACTTTCTATACCACACATATATCTTTCTACACCACACATATTCTTTTACACTTAAAGTAGCAAAATTGAGTAGGTTCATTAATATGACTCAAAGATACTGCCTCTCTATAGTGTATGAAAAATAACAAGCAAAAGGACATAAACTTATGTTTAGTAATTAATGTTTGAGAATTCTATCCTATATTCAGTGACTACTGAGTTAATTAACTCAATATAGTCTACTATTTTAAGTTATCTAAAGCCAAAGATCTTGGAAATTATCTTCCAGATGACAGTATACAAAACGGTAGATAGTGTTGAATAGTCAGTTTAGTTGAACACAGATTTACATTTTCATACACTTAAACATTATGGAGAATATTAGTTATTTTGACTGGCAAATCTCTGTACATTAAGAAGAACCCAATGGGGCTTCCCTGGTGGCGCAGTGGTTGAGAATCTGCCTGCGAATGCAGGGGACACGGGTTCGAGCCCTGGTCTGGGAAGATCCCACATGCTGCGGAGCAACTAGGCCCGTGAGCCACAACTACTGAGCCTGCGCGTCTGGAGCCTGTGCTCCGCAACAAGAGAGGCCGCCATAGTGAGAGGCCTGTGCACCGCGATGAAGAGTGGCCCCCGCTTGCCACAACTAGAGAAAGCCCTCGCACAGAAACGAAGACCCAACACAGCAATAATTAATTAATTAATTAATAAACTCCTACCCCCAACATCTTCTAAAGAAAAAAAAAGAACCCAAGTAAAATAAGATACATGTTTGTTTTCTACTTAACACTGATAAATTCGAGAAAGTACATTTGTATTTTTAAAACCAAGTAAGTTAGTCTTGTTTACCAAAGATTTCACTTAATTATGGGAACTTGGAATCTTAAAATATTTCTGCTTTAGCTCCTATAAGAAGAATTTTTTAAAAAAGTTTAATATAGTTAAAGTATTATGAGTCAATTTCTTTATTTTCCAGGAATTTTAGGAATATTTATCTCTATAAATTCTCTAGTTTATCTCTGTAAACCAATCAGAATTGAGCTCCTTTAAGAGACTTTATAATTTGTTAATACTCTCCATAGAGTATTAACATAATGATTATACATAGTGGTGGGTAAAGCCCTTTCTGAATTATAGGTACATAAAGAGCTTATAGCTTCATTTCTACCACTTCAGCCACAGGTAAAGGGTAAACACAGAAATACAAAAAATTGCAATCTAACTACCAAAGCTAGAATTCTTTTTTTTTTTTTTTTTTTTTTTTTTTCCGCGGTACGCGGGCCTCTCACTGTTGTGGCCTCTCCCGTTGCGGAGCACAGGCTCCGGACGCACAGGCCCAGCGGCCATGGCTCACTGGCCCAGCCGCTCCGCGGCATGTGGGATCTTCCTGGACCGGGGCACGAACCCATGTCCCCTGCATCGGCAGGCGGACTCTCAACCACTGCGCCACCAGGGAAGCCCTAGAATTCTTTTTATATTCTTAATTGATTTTAGTTCACAATGGACTAATAGGCAAAAAAGGCTAACAAGATGAATTGTCTATTATTTTTCACGCAACAAAATACGTAACTATAATTCATTAATCCATTTACAAAGATCACCAGATGGTCTGCTTATAAAACTAAATTTGCATTATTGCTGCCATCAAAGGGGTATAGCTTATTGTCTGAAGGAGAAAAAATACCAAATCAGTAGAGGAAGAATACTAGAGAAGTGTCAGGGGAGTTAAATTTTTATTACCATTTGGGATTCACACTGGGAACCAAGAAAAGATGAAATTGAGGCTTTAAGCTGCACAGTAGTATTAGGTAACTGACTATCAAATTTATCAGTTTTGGCATTGAGCATCTTGTTGGATTGAAAGGTAATTTTTGATAAAACATAAAATCATTACTCTCTAATAAATAAAATGACTATGTCTCAAGGATATAACTAATTTATTACTGTAAGAATCAGTTGCTCTATTCATTTCCTACCTGGTTACCTAATAGATATCTGTGATTTATTGGTAATTAAATATCACCCCTAAACCTTCCTTTCTTGGAGTCCTCCTGTCTCACTTAGTTCCATTCTTCCAGTTGCTCAGACACAAAATCTGAGGCATCCTTGAATTCTTTCTCCAGTGTGCACATCTGATCTGTTAGCAAAATCCTCTTCTTTCTATCTAGCATCAAAGTATATCAGAACCCATCAGCTGCTCAGTTAAAACAAAGATCAGATCTTTCCACTTCTCTTCTCCAAACCCAGTGGCTTGCCTTCTCAAAGTAAAGATCTTTCAATGGTTTTCAAGGCCCTTCATGATATGGCCTCCATTACCCCTCTGTCTTCAAATCCTACTGCTCTCCCTGGCTCACCCTATTCCAGGCACACTTTGCTCGTTACTATTCCCCACACGTAGCAGACATGGTTCTGCCTCATTACCTTTGTTCTTGATATTCCCTCTGCCTAGAACATAAAAACCACATGGGGACCTCTTTTCTGTTTGTTTTTTTTTTCTTTGAGCACACCAAGAACACGTATACCTTGGAATCTGATCCTTTATATTTGTTCTTACCCTCTGGCTTGTAATACTGTTTCCTCGGGTATCTGAATAGTTCACTTATTTTAGTAATATCTCTACTCAGATGTCATCTAATTAGAGAGGGTACATCAGTCCACTTGGGCCCTTTATTCTGCTGATTCTTTTTCCTTTTTAGACTTAATGCATAATCTTTGTTATTTGCCTCCCCGCAGGGAGTGCAGGGGCTTTGTTTTATTGCTGTGTTTTCAACACCTAAAATAGTTACTGGCATCTACTAGGCACTAAATATTTGTTGAATAAATGAAGCCAGCTCATAGGAAGATGGGGGAGTGGGATTATGAAATGTAATACCTTCTTACTTTCATTAAGGCTATAAATATCTTTCCTCTCTAACATTTTATAGAAGAGTTCCTTGTGTGGAAATGTCTCTGGCTCATGCTTGAATTTCAACCAATTAAATACTTATAAAATAACAAGTAAATATTCTTTAATGCATTAAGGCCCTGGGATAATTTTCTGTATATATAAGATACTTTGGGGATCAAGGGGTTTGAATTAAGAGATAATGTTGGAACATGGAATATTGTAGAGTTTGTCAGCCCTGGGTTAGATGCCATTATTATGAATACCTGTGGTAGTCAAGGTAGAATAAAAGATTCTGTGATCTTGGGAAGTAAAGAACAAAGGCGTTTATTTATAGAGAGGGAAATGAAGGGCCTGAGACAAATTTGTGGAACTGTTAAAGAGTTGGCAGGTAGATACCATTTATCTTTCCCTAAGTCTCTACTTCTTGGTTGGCTTAGGAAGGCAAAGGGCAAGCTGATTTTTTTTTTTTTAGTCCTAAAGTAGGAAAAAGTCCTTGTCTCTCTATCTTTGACATTCATCCATTCAGGAAATATTTGAGTTACTATTACCTATTAGGCCTGAGTCTAGGTGCTAGGAATACAGCGATGGATGAGACAGTTTCCTACTCACCCTACCCTTTTTTTTTCTTTTCCTAATTTTGTAGTTTGAATGTTAATTGTTGTTTCATTGTCTTGTAGGAGATGAACGAACTATGGTCTTTGTTGAAACCAAGAAAAAAGCAGATTTTATTGCCACTTTTCTTTGTCAAGAAAAAATACCAACAACAAGTATTCATGGGTGAGTAGATTAATATGATTTCCTAGTAAGGAGGTAACTTCTGTTTGTCATTTGTTAAGAAATGTCAGTATATTTAACTAGTATAAAATCCTAGAATTAAGATCTCAAGATCTAAACAGTTATTCTTCATTTTAAGTTTTTATAAGGACCAAGTGGTGGGCATGGGCAAGTTAAAGGTGTGTCTTAGACTTCTTATTATGAGGATTGGTAACTTCTCAAGACATCTCATTTAAAAGGCTCTCTGATACTTAGATCTAGGTGTTTCTTCAGCTGAATCTAATCTTTCTGATTAATCAGTGAATATATAGAAATCAGAGATTATGCTTTTTAAAAAGCGGTAATTTTTGAGGTGGCATTCTGATCAAGTAGTTGTATATTTTTTGTCAAGACTAGAAAGAGATTATTAATAGGTAAGATTTGATGTTTGTCATATTTGAGTTTGTATTTTGGCTCTATGTATTAGCTGTCACCTTACCTCATCTGCAAATGGGGTTAATTGTCCTAACCTCAAAGTATTATTATGAGAATCAAATTAAATTATGACTTGAAAGGAATTAGTATAATACTTGGTATGTAAGAAGTAGACATTAATGTTAAATGTTGCTACTTTTTACTGTTATTAAAAAGAAATTTATGTGTCAAACTTCAATGGTTCTTTTAAATAATTTTCTTAAGAGCTGTCCTAATACGTACTTTTATCTTCTTTCAAGTGATCGAGAACAGAGAGAGAGAGAACAAGCCCTTGGAGATTTCCGCTGTGGAAAGTGCCTAACTCTTGTTGCTACTTCAGTAGCTGCCCGAGGGCTGGATATTGAAAATGTTCAGCATGTTATCAATTTTGATCTCCCTTCTACCATTGATGAATATGTTCATCGAATTGGGCGTACTGGTCGTTGTGGAAATACTGGCAGAGCTATTTCCTTTTTTGATCCTGAATCAGATAGCCATTTAGCACAGCCTCTAGTGAAAGTACTGTCAGAAGTAAGTTTTTAATTTTTTTTACAATTTTATTTATTTATTTATTTATTTATTTATGGCCGTGTTGGGTCTTCGTTCCTGTGCAAGGGCTTTCTCTAGTTGCGGCAAGTGGGGGCCGCTCTTCATCGCGGTGCGCGGGCCTCTCACTATCGCGGCCTCTCTTGTTACGGAGCACAGGCTTCAGACGTGCAGGCTCAGTAATTGTGGCTCACGGGCCTAGTTGCTCCGCGGCATGTGGGATCTCCCAGACCAGGGCTCGAACCTGTGTCCCCTGCATTGGCAGGCAGATTCTCAACCACTGCGCCACCAGGGAAGCCCCAGTTTTTAATTTTTAAAACTGAATAGATAGTGTTCTTACCTTGTCATTGAAAGCGGACATTTTATGTATATGTATTTTAAGGAAAAGTAAACTGTGCCAATCTTTGAGACTTTATGCATGTTGTATATGAAGTTATTAATTTTTTCTTTTAAAGGCTCAACAGGATGTTCCTGCATGGTTGGAAGAAATTGCCTTTAGTGTGTATGTTCCTGGCTTCAGAGGTAGTACAAGAGAAAATATGTTTGTATCAGTTGATACTAGAAAGGTTAGTTGAAGGGAAAAATTTAGAACTTGGCTTTTAGTTATTCTTTGTAAATGTTGTGCTGTTGTGAAGTAACTATAACATTCAGTAATTTACCTATTCCATTATTTTCATACCTGGAAGAATACTTTAATAGTTCTCTAAAAATTTTATATACATACTATATAGTTTTGGTCTTAAAGGTGAGGAGTTTGAGATTTATGCTCAGACACCTTCCTTTCCCAATTCTGCTGGCATTTTAAATTCTAATTTGGGATCTTCTGAGATTTTTTTTTTTCTTCTGAGATTTTTGTAGGAATTCTTTATTTTTTAAATTCTGACCACATTATTAAGTAAGAAAATAATAGAGATGTGGTTGCATATCTTTTCTGTTGTCAGTTTATAGGCAACATCATTTTTATACAGAAACAATGAGCATACTAATCATTAAATATTTATGCTTATTCATTGAAGAGCTTTGTTTTTCCACTTGCCAAAAAACTATTGGCTTAAAGTTTTCTTGAAATCTTCTGTGCATTTAGACTTTACAGGTTTATGCGTACCTTTTTTCAAATGGATTGGATTCAGTTGGAATGAAATTTTTTATATATTTGGGGGAAGACATGGTGGAAAGCTTGAGTCTCTGCTCTCAGTCTAGGCAATGTAACTTTATTTATTTATTTATTTATTTATTTTTTACAACTTTATTGGAATATAATTGCTTCACAATGGTGTGTTAGTTTCTGCTTTATAACAAAATGAATCAGTTATACATATACATCTGTTCCCATATCCCTTCCCTCTTGCATCTCCCTCCCTCCATCCCTCACTATCCCACCCCTCCAGGCGGTCACAAAGCACCGATCTGATCTCCCTGTGCTATGCGGCTGCTTCCCACTAGCTATCTACCTTACGTTTGGTAGTGTATATATGTAACTTTAAAGCTACATAAAATTAAATGTTTGTTTCTTTTTTTTTTTTTTTAAAGAATTACCAGGGCAGGAGCTCTTTGAACACAGCAGGGTTTTCTTCTTCACAAGTTTGTAATCCAGTAGATGATGAGTCATGGGATTAAAGCTAAAACAACCTTCAAGTTTGTGGTACAGTTTTGATGCAGAGAAGAAAATAGTTTTGATTTTTGATTTTTTTAATAGAAGTATGAAACCTGACACTCTTGTTTCTCCTGTCCTCTGCTCTTACTCCCACCCTTAAAAAAACATCCTTACTGACTAGTTATGTGAAATGCTAAAAGTTAGAATGTTGCAGTTACTGATACAAATGGTGTTAACTGGAAAGATTAAAGCATTCTAAATGTCTTGCTTATTTTTATTGTATTCTTCAGGGGTTTTAGACATATTTTATGTCTAAATGCTATGTCTTAGTATAGTGTTTATTGATCCTATAACAAACAGGACAAAGGATACACTTTTGGTTAAAAATCATTGGGTTCTATTTTTACTTAAAAGGAGCCTTTAAACAGTAGTTAGTCACTGAAATATAATGACATGATTTTCATGATACATAGAAAGATAAGCTTTTAAAAGTAATTTTGATTTTATATCATCAGATATGTGATGAACATAGTTAAATGTTTGCAATGTGAGCTCTGTACTCAATGATACAACTGTTTGTAGTTATACTATATAGACATCCCTTGAAAATAAAGTATGAAACTCTTTTCCCCCTAAGTTTTCCAACAGCACTTTTAATTTTTCTTGTTACAGGTCGTAGTTCTCAACTCCTGTCTTTTGAAATTTTATTGAGTCTTGTGAAACCAATGAAGTGAACAGAAAGTCATATAAATTGAATATAATGTACATTAATACACAGATGTAATAATGAATGTCATTCTTTGAACTCAAACTATATCAATAAAATACATTGCTGTTCACTGTTACAATTTTTTGATATTTTAATATTGAGGGAAAAAACTCTGTTTTTTTCATTTACCATTTTATATTTTAAACTTACTATGTCTAGAATGTAAGAAATTCTTAATAAATCATTAAATGAGTGAACCAAAACATTAGGACATAAAACAAGTGAGATGTAAATATTTAGGGGGACAAAAATAGTCAGTTTCAAATGTATGTTTTTATCACTTAAAATATCCAAAGCAACATTTCCCTAACATATATATCTAGTTATAGGAATTTGGTTAATAAATGAGGCATCACATATGAAAAGAGGAGTGGAGTATTCAACAGATTCTGTTGGGATAACTAGTTAGATGCCTACCCCATGCCATATTAAAAATCAGCCCTATGTGAATTACATAAAAAATCACAACTACAGAAAAATACAGTTAAATATTAAACCTTTGAATTGGGAATGAGAGTTGACATTAAGCTCAAAGGACAGAAATCATGATGGAAACAACAAACAGATTTGATCACAAAAGAATTAGTTGCTTATATAAAAAGGTTAAACAGTAGACAAGGAAAAGTATTACTGTGACTACTGTGGGTTATCAGTGTATAGTTATTTATATGTGGATATTTAGGAATTCTATTAGACCAATGCACAAAGAACAGACAACTCAAAAAGGGAGGTGCGATTTTAAAAAACATGGGACAGGAATTCCCTTGTGGTCCAGTGGTTAGGACTCTGTGCTTTCACTGCCAGGGGCCTGGGTTTGATCCCTGGTCAGGGGAACTAAGATCCCACAAGCTGGAAAAAAGAAAAAAAAAGGGGTAAATATTTAACTTGTACTGTTAATCTCACTTCTGGGAAAGGCTAATTTCCAGTTTGTTTTGTTTACAAAGAGCATTTATAAGTCATTTCTTTCTTTTTTTTTTTTTTTTTTTCATCAAAGAGCTTCTTGGTCATAGCCCGATTGCCTTAAAATGTTTTTTGAATTTGCTTGATTTGTCAAATTTACCATAATAGCATTACTGAAACAAATGTAAAAAGAGAAAGAAAATCATACATGAGCCTACCACCATTATAAACCAAAACTGTAAATGTCCCAGTGTTCAGTTACTTTCCTCATTTCTAGGTATAGACTTGAATAATTTCTTTAAAAAATATCAAAGTAACGGATACACATATGACTGGAAAATAAAATTCTATAGAAAGATTAATAATAGAAAGCAATATTCTGCTGCCTCTCCCTTTCTAAATTGCTATTCCACATCCCACAAATACCTTTAATCATTTACAATGGTTGCCGTCATATCTTTTGTTTTTGTCTCACCAAGTTTAGACTTCTATTGACTTTGTGTGTGATAGATAAAGATCACTCACCTCGCTCTTACTTCCTTGGTAACTTTATTATGTTTTTCCAGTTTTATTGAGATACAATTGTTATACATCACTGTATAAGTTGAAGGTGCATAATGAGCATAATGGTTTGGCTTACACTGTATTGTGAAATGATTACTGCAGTAATCATCTTATATAGTATATAAAATAAAAAGAAAGCAAAAGAAGAAAAAAATGGTAACTTTAATATAGTTAGAAGTACACTTTGTGAGATGATGATAAAGGCACCCTTTTCCTTCCTTCTATTTCTGTTTTTATATTACCACATCTGTAAACTATGCATTTACATTTCCAAAGTTAATATTTGCATTCTATTCAATAACAAAAAGTCTCCCTTGTTATATCTACAGGTTGATTCTAAAATTGGAAATCAATAGACAAGGTTTACATTATACAAATATTGTTCTCTGAGTGGGCCAGTTAACATAGTCTGATTATCTTTACTGTTTTTCCAATTTTGTCACCTCTGTGTTTCAAGGGAGAATTATTATAATTATTATAAATGCCAGGGTCAAGTGAAAATTGATCAAAACCATTTCACATACCAGTTTGCTTTAACCGTGAGCCATACTCTTAGAGCAATTTATTTACCCTGTAGTTTGATTGTCGCTTTCTTTTTTCTTGTTGGGAGAAGAAACATGCCCTTTTCATCATATTATTACCTTTCTGGGTTCAAAGTTAGTATTGTCTGGAAGCTAGATCACCAAATATGTTGGTGTTGTTAAATTTTATGAATGGACATTTTAATTTTGGCGAGTACTTTGTGTGCTTTGCAGATCCCTTGGAGTGTGTTGTATTTCTTTGATAATTTTTCCTAAGCTTTCTCTGTTCTTTCTTTATGGAGCTTCTATTAATTTTGCTAGAACTGCAAAATTAATCTCTAAATCTATCGTTCATGTTTTTTCATCTTTTTGCTTATGTTCTGGTAGAATACTTACCATCTTCAAACCCGTTTAAAACATTTTTAGCAATTATATTTTATTTCCAATCTTATTTTGTTTTTCTAAATGTTGCTTAATAATGAATGTTCTGCTTTACTAATACTTGTTTAATCCTTGTAACTTAACCTGAGAAATCTTTTTTTTTTTTGCATTAAGCATTCGTTTTCCTGCTGCTTGGCATCAGAAATCTTAAGCCTTTATCAGCTTCTAAGTTGTATGTATATTGAATGCTGGCTTTAGTCAGATTCAGTAATCTGTTCTTTTTTGTGCCTTTCCCCCCAACCCCTAGAGTCTAGTGCCCTCTCCTCTCTCTCTAACTCTTGTTCATCAAGGCCTCCTCTCAAGAGAAGGGATAGGTTGAGATGTGAATAATAAAGCTTAGATTTTCTTCTATTGAATTCTTTGCGTTTTAAGGAGTCAAAGGTTCTGGCCTAAAGTGGGAAGCTCAAAATGTGGAATATCAAGTATTAGCTGTACCAGTGAAGGGATAAAGATGAAGAATGGTCCTGATTTCGTACTGGGTACATGACTTACTGCATCTCTCTGTTAGAGTCTTGGGGTAGAATAGTCCTCGTTTTCTGATTTAACTTTTCAGCATTGATAACATTTCGTCATAGGGCAGCAGCATAAGTTTACCCTCCCACATTTCCCCTAGCTTTACACTTTGAGCTGTTTGTATAATCTCTTTATTGGTCTCCTAATTTGGGAGAAGACAGCTTTTCATGTTGTTTGGTTTGTGTGCTCTTTATAGATTTTTAAATACGTTTTAAATGGCACTATTAAAATTTCAGCCACACAACAGCGTGCATGATGCTGTGGTCGACAGGGGTTGCCTGTGTTCAATGTCGGCTTTAGATTTCCCCGCTGTACCCCACGCAGAACAGGAAACCTAGTACCTCCTTTGTAAAAGTCCAGAATGGACTCGTATTATGTCCCACGGTGCTGGTGGTGAGATAAGGCACTCGTTTTACGATCCGGCCAGCAGAGAGCCAAGCCTCGGCGGCCAGACAGCTGTGTGCGGCTGTGGCCACCTCGAAGCAGCCAGTGCTGTAAAGCAGCTTCGTCTGCATCCCGGCTCCTGCTCGTGGAGGCGGCCCCCGGGGGCGGCCCTGACCTGGTGGTCCTTCCTCTCCCGGACCTGGCAGCGTTCTCTCCGCGGCCTCGGCTGGGGAATGCCAACTAGTACTGGGGGCATGGGGCGGTTGGAGCCTTCCCCCCGGGGCGGAGCCGGAGGTTGGCCTCATGGGATCTGAGGGACTGCGATGAGCAGCTGCTACGAAGGCGTCCCTGCCGCCGGGAGCTCCAGCTGACCAAGTCCAGGTGAGTGTGGGGCGTGCGCGCGTGGTGGGCTGGCACCGCCGGGCTTTCCTCCGGCCCTCCCTTTAGAATCGCAGCTCCTAATCACTTTGGATCGCGTAGGTTATCGACCCAAGTTTTACTTCAGATCTCGGGGGATTTATCAACCTATGTAAAACCCATTCATAGACCCAGCGAAAGGCCCCGGAACCGAAGATTAAATGACTCCTGCTTTAGAGACAGTTGGTGGTGCCCCGAGGAATTCCTCGTGAAGAGAGAATGGGGGTGGGTGTGTGTGGGTTGGAGGGGGGAGACAGCAGGGTTAGTGTGCTGAAACACTGCGGAGGCTGGAAATTGAGGTGAGCAAATGATTTGTCCTAGAGCTTGGGGTCTGGCGATTCAGGTTAATCCTTTAACTAAGCGACTCACTACTTGTTTTACTGTAATTTAAGAGACTGCCAAATTGTCAGCGTAGGGCATTGAAATCTTCTTATCTGTGGGGGATTTTGCATGTGAGAATTCCTTGAAAGATTTTTTTCTGCCGTCAGTATTTTCTGGATTTGGAGCCTCATGTGTCTGTAGAATTCTTTTTCAGCATTCAGGAACAAAACCCAACTTTTTCTCCCCTTCTGTGTATATGAACTTGTTAATTCTCCCAGTCTTGGCTATATCTATTTAACTTGATTTTCTCCTTAGTTTTGGGAGGGGGTTACCATGGGGGGGGTAAATTCTCAACAGAAGTAAGAGCAGTTTAAAATACTCAAAAACTTGTATGTGTAGGATGAGAAGCTCCTGTGTGACAAGGTAGGTATGTGATACTTCATTATAAAGAACTAGTTGGAGTAACCTTAACACTGGCTTTATTTGTTGACTTGGTGTTGCCTAGCCCTATCGGTGATCTGCTTTATGCCTCAGTTTGCTTTTATATAAAAGAAAGACAGTGGGCTTCCCTGGTGGCGCAGTGGTTGAGAGTCCGCCTGCCGATGCAGGGGACACGGGTTCATGCCCCGGTCCGGGAAGATCCCACATGCCTCGGAGCGGCTGGGCCCGTGAGCCATGGCTGCTGAGCCTGCGCGTCCGGAGCCTGTGCTCCACAACGGGAGAGGCCACAACAGTGAGAGACCCGAGTACCACCAAAAAAAAAAAAAAAAAAGACAGTAACTGGATTTTTCTTCATCCGGTGTTCACCCAATGAAGATGCACACAGTCAGTGCATGCAGTTACAATAAAATACTTTTGAAGAGGCAGCTTTGTGTAAGAATGCAGGGTATCATAGCCAAATGCTGGTGCATTTGTATTTTTATGTTCATCTTATTCTAATATTGAATTAGCTGATATATCTTTTTAAAAATTAAAAAAAATTTTATTTTTGGCTGCGTTGGGTCTTCGTTACAGCATGTGGGCTACTCTTGTTACAGTGTGCGGGCTTCTCATTGCAGTGGCTTCTCGTTGCAGAGCACGGGCTCTAGGTGCATGGGCTTCAGTAGTTGTGGCACACGGGCTCAGTAGTTGTGGCTCACGTCAGTAGTTGTGGTGCACGGGCTTACTTGCTCTGCCGCATGTGGGGTCTTCCTGGACCAGGGATCGAACTCATGTCCCCTGCATTGGCAGGCAGATTCTTAACCACTGCGCCACCATGGAAATCCCTAGCTGATATATCAACGTTCAATAAATAGTTGATTCTTGAGAAATATGTCAGAGATCACATTTGCAGCTATAATGCTTGAATTGCTTATAAATATCACAGGGGCATGAGTGACGCTTGTTAAATGACTATTTCTGCATCTTACTATATATCTCATCTATCGATTGTTTCATCAGTCTTAGGATGCTCCACCACTGGAGCATCTACAGATACTAATCAACTAATGCATTTGTGCCAGTTAAATGCAGTGCAGGTTCTGACAATTTTAACATGTTTGTTCTTCAGCTGAATTATCTTACTATATTATTAGTCATGGGGGATGGTGGAAAGTTTGGTTTCAATCATTTATTTCAATTCTGTAGACAGAATTACTGCTGCTATAGTGCAACAAAGTTAAAACCAGCATTTTGAAGTGTAGAATGTTTTGGTGCCAAAATAAGCACAGTTTATCATAATATGGATATTATGAATGAAATATGTAGAGAGAATTATGCTAATCACATATTTCAAATAAGTAGTAACAGTTTTCTTATAGTTTTCTCTGTATATAATTGGGTAGGAAAGTGAACCCTACTCAAGTCAGAAGACTCAGATGGACCTTAGTTTGAACCCGAGCTCAACATCTTACTATTTGTGTGCTTTGGAACAGGTTAACTTTTTAATCTTTTTATTTGAAATAAGATTTTCATATTATAAAATGCACAAATATTTAGTGTATGGCTTAAATTTTTACCTACATATACTTAAAACCATTGTGTGAAGCAAGATGGGTAACATTTCTATCACGTTCTTGTCCCTTTGCACTCAACTCCCTTGCCCAGAGGTAACCACTATTCTGATTTTTATAACCATAAATTATATTTGTTCCTGAATTCTATATAAATGGAATCATAGAGTACACTCTCTTTTATGTTTGGTTTTGTTTAGGATAGTATTTGTGAGATTCATCCATGTTGTGTGTATCAGTAGGTCTCTTTTATTGTGTGGTGTTCTGTCATGTGAATATACTATAAATTGTTTTTCCAGTTTCTTGTTGATGAGCATTTGAGTTGTTCCCAGTTTTTAACTACTATAAATAAAGCTTCTATGAGTATTCTACTACAAGTCTTTTGGTGGACACAGCCCTCAATTCTCTTAGGCATGTACCTAGGAGTGGAATTGCTGGATCATAGGGTAGATATGTGTTTAACTTTATTAGAAACAGACAAAGAGTTTTCCAAAATGGTTGAATCATTTATTATAGCCACCAGCATTGTAAGAGTGTTCCATTTGCTTCACATCCTCACCATTTTTTGGTATTGCTGTCTTTTAAAATTCTCACCATTTACTGTGGTTTTAATTTATGTTTACCTGATGATTAGTGATGTCGAGCACCTTTTCATGTGTCGGTCATTTATTTCATTCTTTCTTCACCTGTTTACATGTCTACCCGGTCACAGTCTTGGCAACAGTACACCTGGGAGTGGTAAAAGGGGGTGGAGAAAAGGTGGAATCAAGGGGTGGGGTGCTATCTTGCTGCTTGGTGGTGACACCAAGAATTGTGAAATGGTTTATCTTTTTTTGAGTCACTGATTATATCTACTAGGATGACACTAGCTGCTTCTACAACTCCCAAAACTTCAGTGGCTTAACAAGATAGAAGTAGGTTTTTGCTCACCTAACTATCCGAGGAGGGTGTTCCTGCAAGGTAGGTGGCCTCTCAAATTGTTACTTAGGACTTCAGGCTTCTTCCATCATGTGGCTCTTCGATCTTTGGTACATGGCTTCCAAGGTCTTTATGCTTCTCTTCATCAAACCAGGAAAAGGGGAAGAGGTGGGTGGGGGAAGGCAGAGGTGCACATATGGAAGATTTTTATGGATTAGGCAAGGAAATGGCATATAGATCTCTTCTCACATTCCACTGTTGAGAATTTAGTCACATCTAATTGTAAGGGAGACTAGGTAAAGTAGCCTTTTCTGTACACCCAGGAAATTGGGAATCAGCTAGCAGTCTCTGCCAATACTGGTGAAATGGGATGTTCTTAGGAACAGTCACTGGATTTCTGTACTAAACTCAGTCAGGACAAAGACTAAATTCTTGATTTGTTTCAAGTAGCAAGGAACCTGTGTAAACTGCTAAGAAGATATTAAATAAGATACCTCCCCATTCTGTGTTTTTGCAAACCTGCCTGTGCTGTAGGAGTTGGAGAGTGACCATAAAAGATAACGATAACTTAATAAATCCACCTTGTGATGGCTTAAAATGCTTTGGTGAAAGCTCTTATCCAGCGTAATTTTATTTATGTAATATCTTACATTTATGAAATGCAATTTAGGATAAGGTAATAAAATTTATCTTTCATTAATATTTCAGGACTTCTTGATATTAAAACTTTAAAAAAGTGTTTAAGTATTTTTTAGTGACTTATTAGAACACTACTTCTAAGACTGTCCATGGGGAAATGCAGAGCTGTTTCTTTCACACCTTTCTCTTGAGCTACTAAGACACTCCTAATATATTGTAGTTGATAAGTCATTCCACTGATCTTTTGTAATTAAAATCGTCAACGAATAAGTGGTTGCCTTGAATTATTTAATCCCTGGGTCAGCAATCTTTCTAGCTCTTGAGTCCAGTGCACATCATTGTTAGAAGGAAGAGAGGGGGAAGAAAACAAGGGAAGAAAGAAGAGAACAGAAAGAAAATGAGTGTGAGCTGAGGTGCAGTAGAGCTTCCTAAGTAGCCTTGCATTTAAGCCTTCCTTGGGCAAATCATTGCTCTAGAGCAGGACTGTCTGATAGAAGTAGATTGTGAGCCACATATGTGATCAATATATCCCAAATATCATTTCAGTATGTAATCAATATAAAAATTAAGGTACTTTACATATTTGTACTAAATCTTTGAAATCCAGTATATATTTTATAATTACCTCATATCTCAATTTGGATGCTGTTTTCATTGGAAATACTTAGGATCGATATTTAGATTTTATAAACTATACTGAATATAGCAAATTATGATTCATGTACCCAGTATAGATTCACATACTTAAGTTTTCCAATAGCTGAATCATGTCTCAGATTTTAAATTTAGATTAAGTAAAACAAAATTTTTAAAAATTCAGTTTTTCAGTTGCACTACCTGTGTTCCAAGTGCTTAGTAGCCATATGTGGTTAGTGGCTATGGCTACTTTAGTGACAGTGCAACTCTAAAGTCTAGACTAAGTTGACTGTAAGCTCTAGGAAGGCAGGGACTTCTGCGTGGCACTGAGAAAGTGCTCAGGAAATATTTGTGGTTTGAAAATAATATCCTGTTTTAAAGTTGGTAGAGTTGAAAGTGAGACTTAATAAATAAACTAATTTAATTGAATAGCTGGAGGGAAGCCAGTCTTCCAAAGCTACGTCTTTGTTTCCAAAATTTAATTATTCCTAATAAACATTTAGTGTGGAGCTATTTAGGCCAGAATGGCTATACATTTTTGGAGCATGCCTCTTTCCACTCCAGTGGCTGGCAACTCTGGTCACATTGCATATTAATTGCCACATAGTGGATTAGCTAAACAACTATGGGGAAAATAGTCTGCTCTTTCTGTGCTTCATTGGTTTGAATTTGGGGAATATAAACTAAAGGAAAATGAATGAAGTCAAAATAATTAAGGTTTTAATTCTGAAAAATAATCATACATCCTATTCTATGTTGCTCTGCAGAGGAAACTATTTTGTTGTAACGGGCAGACACATCTAATTTAACAACAACAACAACAACAACAACAATCTAACTTGCACAGTGTTCCATAGTGTGAAAAAAGGACTATGTTCTTTGAGAATGGGAGTTTTATGTTTTAACATCCCTATGTTTTTTCCCACTAATCACCCAAATTTTACTAGCTTGGTGCTCTACTC
Organism: Hyperoodon ampullatus; assembly: GCF_949752795.1. Classification (NCBI taxonomy): domain Eukaryota; kingdom Metazoa; phylum Chordata; class Mammalia; order Artiodactyla; family Ziphiidae; genus Hyperoodon; species Hyperoodon ampullatus. The sequence continues at coordinate 132,870,545 of NC_136917.1, read as the reverse complement.
ACACTTCTTTCACAAAGCCTTCCTTGGTTACTATAGTTCATAATGCTTCCTCCCATTCCTGGATTCTTTTCTCATAGACCCAAATATTTTGTCATCCAAATATATATCTACAGTGTTGTGAATTGTTTCCCATTTGACCGTCAAGTCGTTAATCACTTACTGAGTTTGTATAAACAAGGGTCTAAACTAAAGAAAGACTCCCTCTGTTCCACTTTTCCCTATGGAATGGCCTACTGGTTGAGGGTCACGTGGATCAGCACAGATGTTGGGGGTTGTCCCACTGTTCAGGGAGCCTGAACAAAAGGCACCTGCAGATTTATGGACCTAGGGGCTGAGAGAAGGAAGAAGGAAGAGCTAGGAGTGGGAAAGTACTGAGTCGGGTGTAGAAAATTGTCTTCAAGTTTTCCACCATAGGAAGACTTCCAAATAGAGACGCCTGGGCCAGGAATGCAGATGTGTGTAAGAGCATGGCCATCCATGGGGACCTGAGTCCTTGTATACAACAACTTTCAGAGATGGCAATGCATTGTGTATTGATTTTGTACCAAATCTGATATGGAGAAGGCCTCTTTCTCCTGTGAAGCCTGCCAGGGAAAGCCTTTGTAATTGCCTATGGTCAGCCTAAAAAGTCAGGTTTTTTGGGCTGGGAGGTGGACTCCTTACATATGAAATCTAAATACTTCTATTCTCAGGACCTGAAACTACTCTCATTTATTCTAGGATGGACATTTTCTCACGTGTTAATATCTTTAAAATCAGAATGTATTTTACAGTTGACATCATCCAGGTAACAGTTGTGATCTAACTGATACTTTTGGATAAAAATCAAGAAAGTACCAGCAGATAGAGAGCAAGAAGGCCAAGTAGGAGAATATGGAGCTCACCTCCCCTGATGAACACATAGAAATACATCTACATGAGGAGCAGTTCTCACAGAAAACGAACTGGAGACTGGCAGAAAGACTTATGTAACCAAGGCTGTAAGATCCACATGGAGTTGCATAGGAAGGAAAGAAAAGTGGTCAGGTCAGGACCTGTGTCCCTGGGAGGAGACACAGAAGAGGAGCAGGATTATGTGGGCTCAGAGATCCTCCCTGGGGAGTGAACAGTTCAAACCGTGTATTGGGTGCCTTAGCCCTGAGGTCTGACACTGGGAAGACAAGTCCTTTTAGCTGGTGTGAAAACCAGTGGGACTAACAATAGAACTGTTAGGAAACTAGACTTGGCTCACGAAGAGCATGCACATGCTTGCTTACTCCTTAAACAAGGCAGAGGACGTAGATTGAAACTGCCTGGGACTTAGGCTGGTTTCCCTCGACCACCCAGTGCATGTCCCGGCCGATGCCAAGCACCTGCTCCAGCTCCTCTTGCTCTGCAGTGCAGCTTCCCACTAGGGTGAAGGCTGCTGTTTCTGAGGAGAGTGCACAGTTGTGGGGGATGGAGTGGCTCAGACCCAGCACAGCGCCTGTATAGGGTGAGGGCAGGCATTACTGGCATTTATGGGGGCAACAGATTGGGAGTGGTGTGGAACTCTGGTGTGCTGGGACTGCCCCAGTGTGCACCCTAGCCTGCACAAGTCACCAACTCCCATCACTCACTTGAGTCCCTCTTGCTCCAGCACTGCTCCCCTCTGGGGTAAAGGTGCTGATGCTGGGAGGGGGAAAGCACAGACTTAGAAGGAACAGAACCAGCTCAGACCTGACCCTCAGGCCTTTCGTTCCAGTAGTTTGGGACATGTCCCTGACCCCAATAGAATGATGTTGGTCATTGAGCAGAGGAGATGCCCTGGCTCACACCTGGCTCTGACTCTAACCCCTCCATCTCCAGCCCCACCTCCCACCAAGGTGATAGCTGCCAGCACACCCTGGGGTAAGACGTGACTCATGATCACTTCAGGTCCAGCTCTCCCAGGAAAGCCACCAGGCACATGCAGACTGTATAGGCATGCTCCCACACAAGGACACCCTTGCAAGACTGGGATAGGTAACTTCCACCTAATTTCAAAAGAGAAAGTTAAGCAAAATGAGAAAGAGGCATTTTTTTTTTCAAATGAAAGAACAAGAAAAAGAAAAAACCCTGAAAAAACTAATGAAAATGATAATTTACCAGATAAAGAGTTAAAAGCATTAGTAATAAGAATGCTAACTGAATTAGGCAAAAGAATAGATGAACACAGAATTTTAATAAGGAAGTAGAAATGTAAAAAGGAACCAGTCAGAACTGAAGAATACAATAACAAATGAAAAACACACTTGAAGAAATGAACAGCAGACTTAAATGATACAGAAGAACACATAAGTGATCTGGAAGATAGAATAAGGGAAATCACCCAATCAGAACAGCAAAAAGAAAAAAAATGAGCACAGATTAAGGGACCTGTGGGAAAACACCAAGTATACTAATATTCACATTATAGGCATCTCAGAAGAGAGAGAAAAATGTGCTGAAAATGTAATTTGATTAAACTGTGGCTGAAAAATTCCTGAAACTGAAGAAGGAAATGGATATCCAGATATAGGAAGCACAGAGACCCCCAAAAGATATGAACACAGACCCACAACAAGACATAATTAAAATGGCAAAAAGTTAGAATTCTAAAGGCAGCAAGAGAAAAACAAGAGTCACTTAAAAGGGAACTCCCATAAGGCCATCAGCTGATTTTTCTGCAGAAACTTTGCAGGCCAGAGGGGAGTGGCATGATTTATTTAAAGTGCTGAAGGGAAAAAGCCTGAAACTTAGGATACTCTACTGAGCAAGGTTATAATTCAGAATTGGAAGAGAGATAAAGAACTTCTTAGACAAGTAAAAAAATGAAAAGAATTCATCAGTACTAAACCAAGCCTAAAAGAAATGTTGAAGGATTTTTTCTAAGTGGAAAAGAAAAGGCTACAACAGGAAGTAAGAATTTATAAGAAAGGAAAAATCCAATTAGTAAAGGCAAATACATAGTAAAGGCTGTGAATCACTTTAAATAACCTAGTACAAAGATTAAAAGATAAAAAAATTGTAAAATCAACTATAACTACAAAAGGATAAACATGATGTAAAATATGACATCAAAAATACAAAAATGCAGGGGTGGGGAGTAAAAAAATGTAAGTCTTTTAGAATGTGTGTGAACTTAATGACTACCAGTTTAATTAAAACAGGTAGATATAGGTCAACATATGAACTCCATGGTAACTTCAAATCAAAAACCTACAATAGATACACAAAAACTAGAGAGAAAAGAACAAGCATACCACTAAAGCAAATAATCAAACCACAAGGGAAGAAACTTAAAAAGAAGAAAACAGAACTACAAAAACAACCAGAAAACAAGTAGCAAAATGGAAATAAGTATATTTAAATGTCCGTGGACCAAATGTTCCAATCAAAAGACATAGGGTGCCTAATTGGATAAAACAGACCCATGTATATGCTGCTTACAAGAGACTCACTTCAGAGCTAAAGACACACATGGAATTAAAGTGAGGGTATGGAAAAGAATATTTCATGCAAGTAGAAACGACAAGAAAGCTGGGGTAGCAATACTCATATAAGACAAGATAGACTTTAATTTTTGAATTTTTATTTACTTTTTTATACAGTAGGTTCTTATTAGTCATCAATTTTATACACATTAGTGTATACATGTCAATCCCAATCACCCAATTCATCACACCACCATCCCCACCCCACTGCAGCTTTCCCCCCTTGGTGTCCATACGTTTGTTCTGTACATCTGTGTCTCAACTTCTGCCCTGCAAACCGGTTCATCTGTACCATTTTTCTAGGTTCCACATACATATGTTAATATATGATATTTGTTTTTCTCTTTCTGACTTATTTCACTCTGTATGACAGTCTCTAGATCCATCCACCTCTCAACAAATGACCCAATTTCCTTCCTTTTTATGGCTGAGTAATATTCCATTGTATATATGTACCACAATTTCTTTATCCATTTGTCTGTCGATCGGCATTTAGGTTGCTTCCATGACCTGGCTGTTGTAAATAGTGCTGCAATGAACATTGGGGTGCATGTGTCTTTTTGAATTATGGTTTTCTCTGGGTATATGCCCAGTAGTGGGATTGCTGGATCATATGGTAATTCTATTTTTTATTTTTTAAGGAACCTCCATACTGTTCTCCACAGTGGCTGTATCAATTTACATCCCCACCAACAGTGCAAGAGGGTTCCCTTTTCTCCACACCCTCTCCAGCATTTGTTGTTTGTAGATTCTCTGATGATGCCCATTCTAACTGGTGTGAGGTGATATCTCATTGTAGTTTTGGTTTGCATTTCTCTAATAATTAGTGATGTTGATCAGCTTTTCATGTGCTTCTTGGCCATCTGTATGTCTTCTTTGGAGAAATGTCTATTTAGGTCTTCTGCCCATTTTTGGATTGGGTTGTTTGTTTTTTAAATATTGAGCTGCATGAGCTGTTTATATATTTTGGAGATTAATCCTTTGTCAGTTGATTCGTTTGCAAATATTTTCTCCCATTCTGAGGGTTGTCTTTTCATCTTGTTTATGGTTTCCTTTGCTGTACAAAAGCTTTTAAGTTTCATTAGGTCCCATTTGTTTATTTTTGTTTTTATTTCCATTACTCTAGTAGGTGGATCAAAAAAGATCTTGCTGTGATTTATGTTAAAGGGTGTTCTTCCTATGTTTTTCTCTAAGAGTTTTATAGTGTCTGGACTTACATTTAGGTCTCTAATCCATTTTGAGTTTATTTTTGTGTATGGTGTTAGGGAGTGTTGTAATTTCATTCTTTTACATGTAGCTGTCCAGTTTTCCCAGCACCACTTATCGAAGAGACTGTCTTTTGTCCATTGTATATCCTTGCCTCCTTTGTCATAGATTAGTTGACCATAGGTGCGTGGCTTTATCTCTGGGCTTTCTATCTTCTTCCATTGATCTATGTTTCTGTTTTTGTAAGATAAGATAGACTTTAAAACAAAGTCTATAACAAAAAACAAATAAGGCCATTATATATTGATAAAAGGGATCAATACAGTAAGAGGATATAACATTTGTTAACATGTATGCACCTTACATAGGAGCACCTAAATGTATAAAGCAAATATTAACAGATGTAAAGGGAGAAATTGACATTAATAATAGGTGACTTTAACACCCCACTTACATCAGTGGACAGATCATCCAGACAGAAAATCAACAAGGAAACAGTAGTATTAAATGATACATTAGATCAGTTGGACTTAATAGATATCTATAGGATATTCCATCCAAAACCAGCAGAATACACGTTCTTTTCAAGTGCACATGGAACGTTCTCCAGGGTAGATCATATGCTAGGCCACAACACAAGTCACAACAAATTTAAGAGGTTAGAAATTATATCAAGCATTTTTTTCTGACCACAACAGTATGAAACTAGAAATCAACTACAGTAAGAAAAATGGGAAAAAAAACCCAAACACATGGAGACTAAACAACAAGCTCTCTAAAAAACCAATGGGTCAATGAAAAAATAAAAATAAAATCAGAAAATACCTTGAGACAAAAGCACAACTTTCCAAAATCTATGGGACACAGCAAAAACAGGTCTAAAAGGGAAGCTTATAGCGATACAGGTCTACCTCAGGAAACAAGAAAAATCTCAAACAACCTAACCTGCCATCTAAATGAATTAGAAAAAGAAGAACAAACAAAGCCCAAAGTCAGTAGAAGGAAGGAAATAGTAAAGATCAACAAGGAGGGCTTCCCTGGTGCAACAGTGGTTGAGAGTCCTCCTGCCAATGCAGGGGACACGGGTTTGTGCCCTGGTCCGGGAAGATCCCACATGCCGCGGAGCGGCCAGGCCCGTGAGCCATGGCTGCTGAGCCTGTGCGTCCGGAGCCTGTGCTCCGCAATGGGAAAGGCCACAACAGTGAGAGGCCGGCATACCGCAAAAAAAACAAAAAAAAGATCAACAAGGAAATGAAAAAGAGCCCCTCCTCCCCCCAAAAAAATCCAATGGAAAAGATCAGTGAAGCCAAGAGCTGTTTTTTTAAAAAACAAAACAAAACAAAATTGATAAGTCTTTAGCCAGGCCCATCAAGAAAAAAATAGAGGACCCAAATAAAATAAGAAATGAAAGAGGAGAAATAACAGCTGATACCACAGAGCTACAAAAAATCGTAAGAGAATACTATGAACAGTTATACACCAACAAATTGGACAAACTAGAAGAAATGGACACATTTCTATAAGCATACAGTCTTCCAAGACTGAATCAGGAAGAAATAGACAATCTGAACAGACCAATCACTAGTAGTGAAATTGAATTTGTAATTTTAAAAACTTCCAGCAAACAAAAGTCCAGGGCTGGAAGACTTCACAGGGGAATTCTATCAAACACATAAAGAAGCACTAATACCTATACTTCTTAAACTATTCCAAAAAAGTTGAAGAGGAGGGAACACCCCAAATTCATTTCTATGAGGCTAGTATTACCCTGATACCGAAACCAGACAAAGATACTACAGAAAAAAAGCAAAATCACAAGCCAATATCTCTGATGAACATAGATGCAAAAATCCTCAACAAAATATTAGCAAACCAAATCCAACAATATATAAAAAGGATCATACACAATGATCAGGTAGGATTTATTCCAGGGATGCAAGGATGGTTCAATATTTGCAAATCAATCAGTGTGATACACCACCTTAACAAAAGGAAGGATAAAAAAATCACATGATCATCTCAATAGACTCAGAAAAAGCATTTGACAAAATTCACCATCCAATCACGATAAAAAAACCTCTCATTGAAGTTGGTATATAGGGAACATACCTCAACATAATAAAGGGCATTTATGAAAAACTCATAGCTAACATCATTCTCAATAGTGAAAAGCTGAAAGCTTTTCCTCTCAAATCAGGAATGAGACAAGAATGTCCACTCTCGCCACTTTAATTTAACATAGTATTGGAAGTCCTAGCCACAGCAAACAAGAAAAAGAAAAGTAATCCAAATTGTAAGGGAAGAAGTAAAACTGTCTCTGTTTGCAGATGATGTGATACTATATATGTAGAAAACCCTAAAGTCTCCACCAAAATCTATCAGAAGTAATAAATGAATTCATTAAAGTTGCAAGATACGAGATTACAGAAATCTGTTGTTTTTCTAGCCACTAGTAATGAACTTTCAGAAAAAGAAAGCAAGAAAGCAATTCTATTTAAAATCACATCAAAAGAATAAAATACCTAATAATAAACATAACCAAGGAGGTGAAAGACCTGTGCTCTGAAAACTATAAAACTTTTTTTTTTTAGGCCATGTGGGATCTTAGTTCCCTGACTAGGAATTGAAACTGCATCACCTGCATTGGAAGCATGGAGTCTTAACCACTGGACTGCCAGGGAAGTCCCTGAAAACTATGAAACGTTGATGAAGGAAATTGAAGATGATACAAAGAAATAGAAAGGTACCCCACGTTCATGGATTGGAATAATTTTGTTAACATACCCATACTACTCAAAGCAATCTACAGATTTAATGCAATTCCTATTTAAAATACTCATGACAGGGCTTCCCTGGTGGCGCAGTGGTTGAGAGTCCGCCTGCCGATGCAGGGGACACGGGTTCATGCCCTGGTCTGGGAGGATCCCACATGCCGTGGAGCAGCTGGGCCCATGAGCCATGGCCGCTGAGCCTGCGCATCCGGAGCCTGTGCTCCACAATGGGAGAGGCCACAACAGTGAGAGGCCCATGTACCACCAAACAAAACAAAACAAAAAAAAAAACTCATGACATTTTTCACAGTAGAACAAATAATCCTAAAATATATATGGGACCACAAAAGACTCTGAATATCCAAAGCAATCTTTAGAAAAAAAGAATAAAGCTGTAGGTGTTATGCTCCCTGACTTCAGACTGTACTACAAATCTACAGTAATCAAAACAGTATGGTACTTGCACAAAAACAGACTCATAGATCAATGGGACAGAATAGAGAGCCCAGAAATAAACCCACACACTTATGCTCAATTAGTCTTTGACAAAGGAGGCAAGAATATACAATGGAGAAAAGATAATCACTTCAGCAAGTGGTGCTGGGAAAACTGGACAGCTACATGTAAAACAATGAGATTAGAACATTTCCTCACACCATATGTAAAAATAAACTCAAAATGGGTTATAGACCTAAATATAAAACCTGAAGCCTTAGAACTAGAGGAAAACAAAAGCAGAACACCCTTTGACATAAAGTGTAGCAATATTGTTTTGAATCTGTCTCCTAAGGCAAAAGAAATAAAAGCAAAAATAAACAAATGGGGCCTAATTAGACTAAAAGCTTTTGCACAGCAAAGGAAACCATTAACAAAGAAAAGACAACCCACTGAATGGGAGAAAATATTTGCAAATGATATGACCAACAAGGAGTTAATATCCAATATATAAAAATAGCTTATACAACTTAGTATCAAAAAAACCCAATAGCCCAATTAAAAAATGGGCAGAAGACCCGAATAGACATTTTTCCAAAGAAGACATACAGATGGTCAACAGGCACAAGAAAAGATGTTCAGCGTTGCTAATCATTAGGGAAATGCAAATCAAAACCCAGTGAGATATCACCTCACACATGTCATGGCTATCATCAAAAAGTCTACAAATAACAAGTGTTGGTGAGGATGTGGAGAAAAGGGAACCCTCCTATGCTGTTGGTGGGAATGTAAATTGGTGCAGCCACTATGGAAAACAGTATGTAAGTTCCTCAAAAAACTAAAAACTAGAGATACCATATGATCCAGCAATTCTACTCCTGGGTATGTAAAAGGAAAACACTAATTTGAAAAGATATATGCACTCCAGTGTTCAAAGCAGCATTATTTGCAGTAACCGAGTTATGGAAGCAACCTAATTGTCCATCAACAGCTGCGTGGATAAAGAAGTTGTGGTATATATATACAATGGGATATTACTTGGCCATAAAAAAGAATGAAATTGTGCCATTTGCAACAACGTATATGGACCTGGAATATATTATGCTTAGTGAAATAATTGAAACAGAGAAAGACAAATACTGTATGTTATCATTTATATGTGGAATCTGAAAAATAAATGAATGAACATAACAAAACAGACTCACAGTTATAGAGAACAAATTAGTGATTACCAGTGGGGAGAGATGGTAGAGGATTAAGAAATACAAACTATTATGTATAAAATAAGCTACAGGGTTATATTGTACAGCACAGGGAACATAGTCAATATTTTGTAATAACTTTAAATGGAGTATAATCTATAAAAATGTTAATCACTATGTTGTACACCTGAAACTAATATAATCGTGTAAATCAACTATACTTCAATTTAAAAAAAAGCAAGTACAGAATCAAAAAGTCTTAATCTTGGTGAGATACAATATCTTTTTATATTTTCTTACCTATCTTTCTTTTAAACATTTCCTACATAAGATCTTGAATTTGGCAGTTTATGTCTTTGGCATCTCTGTTTTAGACTGTCCTAACGTTCTGCTGAGATAGATTGAGGTGTAGGGTATAGAATCAGAAGGGAATACAGTGGACATTCTGAAGCAGAGAGGCCAGTGTCTAATTTTTCTTTGATGATTGTTCCTCCGTATTTAATTATGAGAGCTTCCCATGGCTAAGTAAATTATTTCTCAGTCACCTGAGAAGAGTAAGTTTTCCTTTTTCTTTTTTTGGCCCAAAGTCCTTATCTTGTAAAGGTCAAAGTAGTAAAACACCTAACTGTCAAATCTTATGTCCTCTTTTTTTCCCCCACTCACTAGTGTTTTCTAGGGATTGTTAGCACCTCTAACCATGCCAAGGTTTTCTGGGAATGACCTGAAATCTTGCTTAGTAGTTTTGGGAAACATGATATGACTGAAAATGAGACTTTACTAATTTCACTAGCTCATGGGTCTCACTAACTGGAGGGAGTCCTGAAGAGACTACACATATGAAAGGAAACTTTCACTTTCCTCTGTGTCAGGACTGCCGTGAGCTGTTTCACAACCTCTGCCAGGGCAGAACAAACTAATTAAACTACGGAATGTTCTAAGTATCCAACTGGAGCCATTTCCCCAAATCTGACTGCTAAGCCTGTCTAGGAATAAGGACTGGGGATAAGATTCTGATGATATCACAACAGTGTCCCTCTTCACTTGCATTTATCTTTTTTTCTTTTTTTCAATTTTTATTTATTTATTTTTGGCTGTGTTGGGTCTTTGTTGCTGCGCATGGGCTTTCTCTAATTGTGGCGAGCAGGGGCTACTCTTCATTGTGGTACTCGGGCTTCTCATTGTGGTGGCTTCTCTTGCTGCGGAGCATGGGCCCTAGGAGTGCAGGCTTCAGTAGTTGTGGCATGCAGGCTTCAGTAGTTGTGGCTCGTGGGCTCTGGAGTGCAGGCTCAGTAGTTGTGGTGCATGGGCTTAGTTGCTCCGCGGCATGTGGGATCTTCCCAGGCCAGGGCTTGAACCCCTGTCCCCTGCAAGGGCAGGCAGATTCTTAACTACTGCTCCACCAGGGAAGCCCCTGCATTTATCTTTAATGCAATTTGGAAACCAAATTCAACTGGTAGATAGCAGGAAGCCAAAGGATCCTGAAAGACCACATAAGAAATGTGGTGAACCAAAGCCCTTTTGTAACAAGGAGAGCAAATCCTGAGACAGTGGCTCTGACAGCCTCACCTGCTATGGACTGAACCAGAGGCTTGGGCAGTGGAATCTCATTGGAAAAAAATGGACTTCATTTTCCTTATTTTTTATTACCCCACTTTACCTTTTCCGTATATTTCTGTCTTCTGACACTCCTCTTAGCCCTGAGTTATTCTGATGTGCGCCCCTGCTTAAGAAACACTGGCTAGATTTTACTTTCTATAGAAATATCACCTATAGGTAAATGTATATTAGCACATTCTCTTTTCTACTTTTTCTCTTGAAATCTGTTTTAGCTATCTATTGCTGCATAATAAATTAGCCCCAAACTGAGAGGCATAAATCAACACTTATTATCTCACCATTTCTGTGGGTAAGGAATCTGGGCATGACTTAGCTGGGTCCTCTGGTTCTGTGTGTCTCACAAAGCTGCAATGAAGGGGTTGGCTGGGATGGTCATCTCAGGACTTGGTTGAGTAAGGATCTGCTTCCAAGGTCACTCAAGTGGTTGTTGGCAAGATTTAGTTCCTCTCAGTTTGTTGGACTTAAGACCTCAGTTTCTCACGCGCTGTTATCAAAGGTTGCCCTGTGAGTTCCTTGCCACATGTGCCTCTCCATAGCACAGTTTAAAATGTGACCACTGGTGTCATCAGGGTGAGCAAGTGAGAGGGCAGGAGAGAGTTGAGAAAGAAAAAAGTTAAAATTTTATAACCTGATCACAGAAGTGACATCCCATCACTTTTGCTGTGTTCTGTTGATTAGAAGTGACTCACCAATTCCAACCTACACTCAAGAGAGCATTACACAGCATGAATAACAAAAGGCAAGATGATTGGCAGACATTTTTATTTTTTTAATTGAAGTCTAATTGACATACAACAGTATATTAGTTTCAGGTGTATAGCATAATGATACGGTATTTGTATACATTAAGAAATTATCACAATCTGTCTAGTTATGCTCTGTCACCATAGAAAGTTATAAGAATTTTTTCTTGTAATGAGAACTTTTAAGATTTATTTTCTTAGCAACTTTCAGACTTGCAGTACAATGTTGACTATAGTCACTATGCTGTACATTACATCCCCATGACTCATTTCTTTTATAACTGGAAGTTTATACCTTTTGATCCCCTTCCCCCATTTTGCCCTCCCCTTAACTCCACTCTGGCAACCATCAGTCTGTTCTCTGTATCTGTGAATTTTGTTTGTTTTGTTTTTAGATTTCACATACAAGTGAAATCATGCAGTATGTATCTTTCTTTGTCTGACATATTTCACTTAGTATGGTACCCTCAAGGTTCATCCATTTTGTCTCAACTGACAGGATTTCATTCTTTTTCTATGGCTGAGTAGTATTTTACTGTATATTTATACCACATCTTCTTTAACCATTCATCCATTGATGGACACTTAGGGTGCTTCCGTATCTTGGCTATTTTAAATAATGCTGCAGTGAACATAGGTGTGCATTATCCTTTCGAAATACTGTTTTTGTTTTCTCTGGATAAATACTCAGAAGTGGAATTGCTGGATCATATGGTAGTTCTATTTTTAGTTTTTTGAGGAATCTCCATTACTGTTTTCCATACTGGCTGCAGCAATTTAAATTCCAATGGGAGACTTTTGAGAAGCTGTCTACCACAGAATGTAAATTATTACATGAATGATATACAGTTTGGAAATTGGAACACATAGGGGTGTGACTCCTATTCCATAACTCTTGAAAGTAATATAACAACTTTAAAAATTCAGCCTGAATCTGATAGTCCCTATCCTGTTGGAATGGCAGGAAATTTGATCTCAGGCATTATTAGGGATCACCTTCACCCCAACACATAAACTCATAGTTATGCTGAGGTTCCATGTTCATGAGCACCACCAAAGTCCTGGGGAAGCCCTTCAGATCAAACTCTTGAAACCTAGAAAATCCTTTACCTCTCCGTGGTCTGGGGCTGGGTGGGGGTTTTCTTCCTCTTATTCTCTGCTGCCTCTCTAGACACTCTCTTCTCCCTTCCTTGAGGTACCTCTCCCATTAATCTGAGCCCTCCCTAAAGACTGGAAGAGTCATTGATTTCAGGTGGACATTTCCAGCCTGTTCACATTCCTGAGTGAAAGAAATAACAAGGGTCCTGTCTTCTTGCTTATAATAGGAAAGGAAGGAAACATAAGAGAGTGGAACATTAACATCTCAAAATTAGCCTGTTGGACAAGATGAAACCTCTTAGACACTGTTTAAATATTATTTCACCAAACTGTTAATATGGCTGTTATTTTTAAATCTTTTTATTTTATATTGGAGTATAGTTGATTAACAATGTTGTGTTAGTTTCAGGTGTGCAGAAAAGTGATTCAGTTATACATATACCTGAATCTATTCTTTTTCAAGTTCTTTTCCCATTTAGGTTGCTACATAATATTAAGCAGAGTTCCCTGGGCTACACAGTAGGTCCTTGTTGGTTATCCATTTTAAATATAGCAGTGTGTGTATGTCAATCCCAAACTCCCTAACTATCCCTCCCCCCAACCCTTTCCCCCTGGTAACCACAAGTTCATTCTCTAAGTCTGTGAGTCTGTTTCTGTTTTGTAAATAAGTTCATTTGTATCATTTTTAAAGATTCTGCATATAAGTGATATCATACAATATTTCTCTTTCTCTGACTGACTTCACTCAATATGACAATCTCTAGGTCCATCCATGTTGCTGCAAATGGCACTGTTTCATTCTTTTTAATGGCTGACTAATATTCCATTGTATATATGTACCGCATCTTCTTTATCCATTCCTCTGTCGATAGACATTTAGGTTACTTCCATGTCTTGGGTATTGTAAACAGTGCTAGAGTGAACATTGAGGTGTATGTATTCTTTCAGACCATGTTTTTCTCCAAATATATGCCCAAGAGTGGGATTGCTGGGTCATATGATAGCTCTATTTTAAGTTTTTAAGGAACCTCCGTACTGTTCTCCACAGTGGCTGTACCAATTTACATTCCCACTAACAGTGTAGGAGGGTTCCCTTCTCTCCACACCCTCTCCAGGATTTATTGCTTGTGGATTTTTTGATGGTAGCCATTCTGACTGGTGTGAGGTAATATCTCATAGTAGTTTTGATTAGCATTTCTCTAATAATTAGTGATGTTGAACATCTTTTCATGTGCCTCTTGGCCATCTGTATGTTTTCTTTGGAGAAATGTCTATTTAGGTCTTCTGTCGTGTTTTGATTGGGTTGTTTGTTTTGATGGTATTAAGCCGCATGAACTGTGTGTAAATTTTAGAGACTAATCCCTTGTCGTTCACATCATTTGCAAGTATTTTCTCCCATTCTGTGGATCGTCTTTTCGTTTTGTTTATGGTTTTCTTTGCTGTGCAAAAGCTTTTGAGTTTATTTAGGTCCCATTTGTTTATTTTTGTTTTTATTTCCATTACTCTGGGAGACAGATTGAAAAAGATATTGCTGTGATTTATGTCAGAGGGTGTTCTGCCTGTTTTACTGTAAGAGTTTTATAGTGTCCAGTCTCAAATTTAGGTCCTTAATCCATTTTGAATTTGTTTTTGTGTATGGTGTTAAAGAATGTTCTAATTTCATTTTTCTACATGTAGCGGTCAAGTTTTCCCAGCACCATTTATCGAAGAGGCTGTCTTTCCTCCATTGTACAGTCTTGCCTCCATTGTTGTATATTAATTGACCATAGGTTCATGGGTTTATTTCTGGACTTTGTAGCCTGTTCCACTTATCTATATTTCTGTTTTTGTGCCAGTAGCGCATACTGTCCTGATGACTATAGCTTTGTAGTATAGTCTGAAACCAGGCATCCTGATTCCTCCTGCTGCATTTTTGGGTTTTTTTCCCCTCTAGGTTGCTTTGGGTGTTCGGGGTCTTTTGTGTCTACATACAGATTTTACGATTTTTTTTTGTTCTAGTTCCGTGGAAAATGCCATTGGTAATTTGATAGGGATTGCATTGAATCTGTAGATTGCCTTGGGTAGTATAGTCATTGATTCTGCCTATCCAAGAACACGGTATATCTTTCCATTTGTTTGTGTCATCTTCAATTTCTTTCATCAGTATCTTGTACTTTTCAGAGTACAGGTCTTTTGTCTCCTTAGGTAGGTTTATTCCTAGGTATTTTATTCTTTTTGATGTGATGGTAAATGGGATTGTTTCTTTAATTTCTCTTTCTGATCTTTCATTGTTAGTGTATAGAAATGCAAGAGATTTCTGTGTATTAATTTTGTAACCTGCAACTTTACCAAATTCATTGATGAGCTCTAGTAGTTTTCTGGTAGTGTCTTTAGGGTTTTCTATATATAGTATCATGGCATCTGCAAACAGTGATGGTTTAACTTCTTTTCCAATTTGGAGTCCTTTTATTTATTTTTCATCTCTGATTGCTGTAGCTAGGACTTCCATAACTATGTTGCATAAAAGTGGTGAGAGTGGGTATCTTTGTCTTGTTCCTGATCTTAGAAGAAATGCTTTCAGCTTTTCACCATTGAGTATGTTGTTAGCTGTAGGTTTGTCATATATGGCCTTTATTATGTTGAGGTATATTCCCTCTATGCCCACTTTCTGGAGAGTTTTTATCATAAATGGATGTTGAATTTTGTCAAAAGCTTTTTCTGCATCCATTAGATGATCATATGGTATGTATTCTTCAATTTGTTGTTGTGGTGTATCACACTGATTGATTTGCAGATATTGAAAAATCCTTGCATCCCTGGGATAAATCCCACTTGATCATGGCATATGATCCTTTTAATGTGTTTTTGGATTCTGTTTGCTAGTATTTTGTTGAGGATTTTTACATCTAAGTTCATCAGTGATATTGGCCTGTAATTTTCTTTTTGTGGTATCTTTGTCTGGTTTTGGTATCAGGGTGATGGTGGCCTCATAGAATGAATTTGGGAGTTTTCCATCCCCTGCAATTTTTTCGGAACAGTTTCAGAAGGATAGTTAGCTCTTCCCTAAATGTTTGATAGAATTCACCTGTGAAGCCATCTGATCCTGGACTTCTGTTTGTTGGGAGTTTAAAAATCAGTTTCAATTTCAGTACTTGTGATTTGTCTGTTCATATTTTCTATTTCTTCCTGGTTCGGTCTTGGGAGATTGTACCTTTCTAAGAATTTGTCCATTTCTTCTAGGTTGTCCATTTTATTGGCATACAGTTGCTTGTAGTAGTCTCTCATGGTCCTTTGTATTTCTCTGGTGTTCATTGTAACTTCACCTTTTTCATTTCTAATTTTATTGTTTTGAGTCTTCTCCCTTTTTTTCTTCATGAGTCTGACTGAAGTTTTATCAATTTTGTTTATCTTTTCAAAGAACCATCTTTTAGTTTCATTGATCTTTGCTATTGTTTTCTTCATCTCTATTTCATTTATTTCTGCTCTGATCTTTGTGATTTCTTTCCCTCTACTAACTTTTGGTTTTGCTTGTTCTTCTTTCTCTAGTTGCTTTAGGTGTAAGGTTAGGTTGTTTATATGAGATTTTTCTTGTTTCCTGAGGTAAGATTGAATTGCTATAAACTTCCCTCTTAGAAATGGTTTTGCTGCATCCCATAGGTTTTGGATCATTGTGCTTTTGTTTTCATTTGTCTCTAGGTATTTATTTCCTCTTTGATTTCTTCAGTGATCCATTGGTTGTTTAGCAGCATATTGTTTAGCTTCCACATGTTTGTGTTTTACAGTTTTTTTCTTGTAGTTTACTTCTAATCTCATAATATTGAGGTCAGAAGAGATGCTTGATATGATATCAATTTTCTTAAATTTATCGAGGCTCGCTTTGTGGCCCAGCATGTGGTCAGTCTTGGAAAATGTTCCATGGGCACATGAGAGGAATGTGTATTCTGCTGCTTTTGGGTGGAATGCTGTATAAATATCAATTAAGTCCATCTGGTCTAATGTATCATTTAAGGTCTGTGTTTCATTACTGATTTTCTGTCTGGATGATCTGTCCATTGATGAAAGTGGGGGTTAAAGTCCCTCAGTATTATTGTGTTACTGTCAATTTCTCCCTTTATGGCTATTAGTATTTGCCTTATATATTGAGGTGCTCCTATGTTGGTACATATACATTTACAATCATTATGTCTTCTTCTTGGATTGATCCCTTGATAATTATGTAGTGCCCTTCTTCGTCTCTTATAACAGTCTTTACTTTAAAGCTTATTTTGTCTGCTATGAGTATTGCTACTCCAGCTTTCTTTTGATTTCCATTTGCATGGAATACCTTTTTCCATCCCTTCACTTTCAGTCTGTATGTGTCCCTAGGTCTGAAGTGGGTCTCTTGTAGACAGTGGGTCTTGTTTTTCAATCCATTCAGCCAGTCTATGTCTTTTGGTTGGAGCATTTAATCCATTTATATTTAAGGTAAATATCGATATGTATGTTCCTATTAACATTTTCTTAATTGTTTTGGGTTTGTTTTCAGAGGTCCTTTTTCTTCCCTCCTTTTGTTCTCTTGTGGTTTGATGACCATCTTTAGTGTTGTTTGGGTTGCTTTTTCTCTTTTGTGTGTGTATCTATTGTAGCTTTTGGGTTTGCTGTTCCCACGAGCTTTTGATATAGCAATCTTTATATGTGCAGTATTGTTTTAAGTTGCTGGTCTCTTTCTGCCCTAGAGAAGTTTCTTTAACATTTGTTTCAAAGCTGGTCTGGTGGTGCTGAATTCTCTTAGCCGCTGGGCCTGCGCGTCCGGAGCCTGTGCTCCACGGTGGGAGAGGCCATAGCAGTGAGAGGCCCGTGTACCGCAAAAAAAAAAAAAAAAAAAAAAATCTGAATGAGAGCCTTGCTGGGTAGAGTATTCTTGGTTGTAGGTTCTTCCCTTTCATCACTTTACATATGTTGTGCCACTCCCTTCTAGCCTGTAGAGTTTCTGCTGAGAAATCAGCTGATAACCTTATGGGAGTTCCCTTGTATATTATTTGTCATTTTCCCCTTGTTGCTTTTAATATTTTTTCTTTGTCTTTAATCTTTGTCAATTTGATTACTATGTCTCTTGGCATGTTCCTCCTTGGGTTTATCCTGCCTGTGACTCTCTGTGCTTCCTGGACTTGAGTGACTGTTTCCTTTCCCATGTTAGGGAAGTTTTCTGCTGTTATCTTTTCAAATATTTTCTCAGGTCCCCTCTCTCTTTTCCTTCTGGGACCCCTATAATGCGAGTGTTGATGTGTTTAATGTTGTCCAGAGGTCTCTTAAACTGTCTTCATTTCTTTTCATTCTTTTTTCTTTATTCTGTTCTGCAGCAGTGATTTCCACTATTCTGTTTTTCAGGTCACTTATCCATTCTTCTGCCTCAGTCATTCTGCTATTGATTCCTTCTAGTGTATTTTTCATTTTAGTTATTGTTTTGTTCATCTCTGTTTGTTTGTTCTTTAGTTCTTCTAGGTGTTTGTTAAATATTTCTTGCATCTTCTTGATCCTTGCTTCCAGTCTTTTTCCACAATTCTGGATCATCTTCACTCTCATTATTCTAAATTCTTTTTCTGGAAGGTTGCCTACCTTCACTTCACTTAGTTGTTTTTCTGGGGTTTTATTTTGTTTCTTCATCTGGGACATATTCCTCTGCTGTTTCATTTTGTCTAACTTTCTGTGATTGTGGTTTCCATTCCACAGTCTTCAGGACTGTAGTTCTTCTTGCTTCTGCTCTGTGCCCTCTGGTGGATAAGGCTGTCTAAGAGGCTTGTGCACGTTTCCTGTGGGAGGGACTGGTGGTGGGTGGAGCTGGGTCTTGTCCCTCTGGTGGGCAGGGCTGTGCTCAGTTAAATTTTAATCTGCTTGTCTGCTGATGTGTGGTGTTGTGTTTCTGCCCTATTGGTTGTTTGGTCTGAGGTGACCCAGCACTGGAGCCTACAGGCTGTTTGGTGGGGCTGATGGTGGCCTCCAGGGAGGCTCACACCAGTGAGTACTTCCCAGAACTGCTGCTGCCAGTGTCTTTGTCCCCACAGTGAGCCACAGCCACCCCTCACCTCTGCAGGAAAACCTCCAATACTATCAGGTACGTCTGGCCCAATCTCTTATAGGGTCACTGCTTTTCCCCCCTGGGTCCGGGTGCAGACGAGACTTTGTGTGCACCCTCCAAGAGAGAATTTCTGTTTCCCCCAGTCCTGTGATCAAACCCAGCTGGCTTTCAAAGCCAGATTCTCTGGGGACTCCTCCTCCCATTGCTGGACCCCCAGGCTGGGAAGCATGATGTGGGGCTCAGAACTTTCACTCCTGTGGGATAACTTCTGTGGTGTAATTGTTTTCCAGTTTGTGGGTCGCCAACCCAGTGGATATAGGATTTGATTTTATCATGATTGTGCCTCTCCTACCATCTTGTTCTGGCTTCTTCTTTGTCTTTGGATGTAATGCATCTTTTTTTGGTAGGTTCCAGCATTTTTTTGGTCAGTGGTTGTTTAGCAGTTAGTTGTGATTTTGGTGTTTTCGTAAGAAGGGGGTGAGCTCACGTCCTTCTACTCCTCCATCTTGAGCTAATCCCGGTTGTTATTTTAAAGTTCCTGTTTGATAGTTCAGTATCTAAGTCACCTCTGAGTTTGATTCTGTTAACTATCTCTTGACAAGCTTTGCTCAAATGCTAGTCATGTGTAGAGACTCAGGTAAATAGTATTACCCCTGGAAATAAGTATGCCTGTTCTGGCAGGCTGTTAATGGGGGGATTTTTATGTTTATCAAAAGTGAGAGTGGATTTTTAAAAGTTGAGAAATATGACTATAGAAGATACATAATTTGGATATGAAAGATTGCTGTGAGATTTGCAAGACATGGAGACTGGTCTATTCATTCACTTGACAGATGTTTATGGAGTGCCTAATATACTGACATATGCTGATCTGCACAAAAACATGGCAGGCTTTCTCTTGTATTGTGGGAATTTACTGTGGTTGCTTTACTTTGGGGCATAGCATATTTATCAGTGCCTGTGAAAGGGAGGGGTAGGAATCAGGATTGCGCAGAGGGAGAACTCAAACTGAGATGCAGGTCCAACAAACCTGAGAATCTGTGTTTCTAAACAAGTTCCTAGTTAATGTTCATGTGACTGATCCATGGACCATACTTTGAAAAGTCAAGTTCTTGGGCAATTTGACTGGTTCTCAGCTGATAATAAAACAATGAAAGAAGAAATGAGTGATGACTATCTGTGTACACCTGTTTCCCATTTTTTTTTTTTAGTTATAATAATGTGGGAAAAAGCCATTTGGTATTTGTGGGAGGTGCTTAGTTATGTGATTTAAGCTTAATGCCCTAAAGGCATCCATTGTATATAATATTGATATTATATTGTATATGGTATGAATGAACTTCTGTGCATCTGGATTGGTACTAATTATGTTGCATTCTTTGTAAAATGAAATAGACATTTAAATTCTTCTCTGTTTGTGGTTCAGATGAGGAACCCAGATGAGAAAGGTTGCCAGTGATTCTTATAATGAATAGGATTATAATTATTAATTAATTTGCAGATATCTATGTAATTACCTTCCACTATAATTATTAAAGCAGGAAGAGGGAGGGAGTTAGGAGTTTAAAGAAATGGTAATAGGTTTATAACCTCTTTATGTGCTGTGCCAGGAAAATATTCTTTGATTTAACACCATAGTTCTTGTCTCTTGAGATAATATCAAAGAGCTGAAGTTTTTAGATGAGTGCCATAGAAATATGAAGTTATTTTTTTAGCAATGAGTATCTGAGAATAAGAATGTTTCATTTCTCAGTTATGTAGGATCCTGGATACCACTCAGCTGTCCTTATCCTCAGCAAGATCTAGTCCCTAGTACGTTCCTCTCATTAGCTATTCCAAATGTAATTACTGTCCTTAGATACATTCTCTTAGCAGATGGCCATTTCTCCTGTTTAAGTGGGGCTGTCAGGTGGAAAGGGCTCCAGTCTACAAACACATCTACTTTCAAGCCCATTCTTAATTCTAAGAGGACAAATAGACACATCCACAGCACTCTGCTATGCATAACACAGATGTATCCTTTTTTTTGCAACCTTCATTTCAGAGTTAAGCTTCTTTCAAGAGTCATGCTGCTTCCTCATTTCCCATATACTCCTCCTGTTGCATATACTCCACTTCAGCCTGCTCCAAGAAGACTCTTCAAAGAGAAAATGGATTTACTTTAAGAAAATGTGTGATGAAGAATTTGAACGATTTTAGTATTGGATGAAAGTATAGGCCCCTCATGTCAGCAAGAAAATAGAAAACAAAAACTTCAGGAAAAATAAAAAGTTCTACTAGAGAGTCATTGTCCAAATAGGAAGAAAAAAGTGGCATAATTTTGAGGAATCATTAGAATTTAGAAAAAGATAATCCAATTGACTTTCATTCTTGAAACATAATCTAGCATTATAGTTCGAGGGACATGGGGTTACATTTCTTTTTCTATGTGTGCAAAGCACAATTTGATTTTGCTGTGGTTACTGATTATATCATCAATATTGTAAATACTATTTATTGATGTCTATGTTTTAGAATTGAGTACATAGTAGATGCTAATAGATGTTTAGAGATCGAAAGAATCAAGTAATTAATCTGGAATATAAGATATTCAGCCCTGATCCAAGGCAGAGGGACCACAAGACCTACCCCGTGGAGACATGTAAATGGGGGTCAGGAGAGCTGGGCTTGTTAAGTCTCCAGAGCATTTGATACTGTCTCCTTTTTCATCTTCTCCCCTGATGTGAATATCTAGTCTAGGGCCTGAAACAATCATGCTATATTATAAAAGAAAATGTGTTTGCTTTCTATTCAGAGAGCCTTTTTACTGCTAACATTTCCCAACTGTTACCTTTTCTTTCGTGATCAGTTTACACTTTGAATCCATCGGTTTAGATATTACGATCTTATTTCCACCACCTTGTATTTTCTTAAAACCAAATTACTCCAAGCATCATTGTTAAATTGGGGCTCATTTGGTTGCAAGGAGCAAAAACTGGTTCAATCTAACTTCAGTCAGTAGCAGATTATTTTAGTTATATAACAGGAAATGTCAGGGACATCCACAGGCAGGGAATACACCAGGTCTCACGTGTTCCACACAAGCAGCTGGGAAGTCGGTTATCGATCTGTCTGTTATCACATGGACTCTCACCTTTGCTTCTCTCTTTGCCTTTCTTCACTCCCTTCTTAACCTTTCTTTCTTACACATCTAAAACATGGCTGCCAGAACCCATGACCTGACAGTCCCATTGTCCACCACCACCTAGCTCACTCAGTTCCACATTCCCAGGGGGGAGAATCTGATGGGTCAGCCTGGCCTATGAATCACATGTAACCTGAGATAGGAAGGTATATTCATTTCTTTGAGCTATTGTAACAAATTAGCCCAAACTTGGTGGGTAACAACAATAGATATTTATTCTCTCACAGTCTGGAGGCCAAAAGTCCAAAATCAAGCTTTCAGCAGGATTGGTTCCCTCTGCAGGCTCTGAGGGAGAATCTGTTCCATACCTCTTTCTTAGCTTCTGGTGGCTTCGCAATCCTTGGTGTCCTTTGACTTGCAGGTGCATCACTCCAATCTCTGCTTCTGTAGTCACATAGCTTTCCTCTTGTGTCTCTCTGTGTTTGACTCTCCTTTTCTGTCTCTTATAAAGATACTGGTCACTGGCTTCAGGGCCCACCTAATCCAGGATGGTCACTTTTAGAGATCCTTACCTTAATTACATCTGCAAAGACCCTTATTCCAAATAAGGTCATATTGTGAGTTCTGAGTGGACTTAACTTCCGAGGGTCCACTCTTTGACTCACTGAAGGAGGTATAGTCAAGGGCTACCAGAATGTCTTCTAGGCCCCATCCCAGGTGCCGTAAATGTCAGGCTCTTATACATCTCTACCAGGAATATTTATTTTATAATTTTGTACATTTACTTTCAATGTACCACTAAACTGTCCCTTTATCTTTATTACTTTCTGGTATACATTTCCCTTAGAGCAGAATTAATGGCTCCTCTTTCTCATTTCCTGTAGCACTTTATACACACCTTTAACAGCACTTGCTACTTTGCTTTATAGCACCTTGTTTACAAGTCTGTTTTCCTACCTAAGTTGTGAACTTTTCCTGGTTGGGGCCTCTGCTTTTCTCAACTTTGTTTCCACAGAGTCAAGCACAGGACCTAACATTGAATTATGTTTGTGGAATCGAGTTGAAAGGCTGCAAGGCGTGGATTTCTTCTCTGCCCCTCCAACCTCAGTGTTACTTTTTTCAAGTATATCAATTACCCATTCTAGCCAGCGCTATCTGATATGTGCTGTGTTCCATGCTCTCTGTTACATGCTCAGATCTACTTTAGCCCTTATCAACAAATTCCTGCTGACATAACTTCAGTGGCCCCTGTAGGTCCAATTTGCCCTCCTCCTTCAGTTCACATTTATCTTCCCTGTTGTACAAGTTATTTGCAGTAATTGTACTCTGTGAAGTCACTGTGAACACTGAATTAGTGAATACTGAATACTTCTCCCTAGGGGAAGCACAGGGTTGAGTTCCTGTGAGACTCTGGTCACAACATGTTTGCCAGCTATTCAGTACATAACCTTGTTTCATACGTGTTTCCATTTAAAGACACCTAACTTAATATATATTGTTGGTGCATCAACCTTGAAGTCACAGCCAACAGCAGTGTATGTGTTGTGTAAGTTTTACACACTGTAAGCAGTGTAAGCTTTGTCAGTGTCTCATGCCTGACAAAGCTTATCTAACACATATATGTTCTGTCAGGCACATCACAGCCTTCTGCTTAGGACCACTAGACAGCACTTCAGCGCTATGCTTGGGGGCCATTTTAAACAGAATCACCATCAAAAAGCACAAAAACGTGAAAACTGTGGCACTAAGCAGACCATGAAAAGGACGTGTGTACAGTACGAGAGCAGTGTAGCCTTGTTCAACCTCAGCTGGGAATGTGTACTTCCAGCGACTCAAGGTTTTCACCACTGCTCATGTCTGTGAATGACCATGATACAGCTCAGGTGTTCATTTTGGGGACACAAAGTAAATTTTAGAGAGTAGGCGAATTTGCAGATATGAATCCATGGATAATGAGGGTGGATTGTACCCATCTGGTGTCTCAATTGACCGTTATGAAATTTACAGCACAGGTCTTGCTTCTTGGTGGCCTCCCTTTTAGGTGTTTTTAGGTTTCAGCTTTCTCATCTTTCCCAATTCAGTTGCCACTTGATTCACTTCTCATACTCCAAAAGTTTGTTGACCTCTCTTATCGCCATGACTTGTCTCTTCTCCCATTTGTTTTGTTTTGTGGCTCTGTAGCTTTCCTCTACCTTTACCATAATTTTTGTGGAGTTACCTGATAGAACAGAGATAAATACATATATTCAATCAACCATTTTTATTGGTAACCAGAATTTTATTTCATACATAACACCATTAGTCAGGTGTTATACATATAATAGGTTTACTAAGTATTGGTTGAATAAATTAAGAAGTGCTATTTTTATGCAAAAATTTATCTATCCTAGTTAGTACATTATAATGGATGTTTAGTATCTCATACTTATAGTTCACTAGGTAAAAGACCACCTCTCTTTCCCCTCCTATTTCTGCTAAACTTTCCTACTTAGTAGAACATTGCTAAGTAGGAAGATGGGAAATAGGTTTAAAATAAGACATATGACGCTGGAGAGCATACCTTGTTTTAAAGCTTAGGTTGGGTTTCTTTCCTTTTGCATCATGATTTCTTCCCTAGAGAAAGATTTCTTTATGATTTTGTCAGTCAGTTACAAAAGGTTGTAAAATTATAATGCCCAAAGTGACCCCAGAAATCATCAGATTTAACCCTTTGATTTATAGGAAACTGAGAATCAGGCTGTCTTGGTTCAATTCCTGGCTTCACTACTTGCTTTGTACATTTCTTAATTGTTTGGCCTCAGTTTTCTCATCTGTAAAATGGGAATAAAAATACCACTGATATCATAGAATTGTTGTGAGGATTGAGATAATTAATTTCAAGTTCTTAGTACAGTGCCTGACACATAGTAAGAACTCCATGTATTTTTAATTATCATAATAAGCCACTAAGTTAGTAGTTTAGCTGGGCTCTGGCCTCTCAGTTTAGTATGCTTAATACCTACTTAGGAATTATAAACCTCTTTGCAAGTTAGCTACCATTATTTTCTCTCCTTCATCTCCTTCTTTGTTTAAAGATGATTGCATGATGATATAGTCCTCTTTCAAGCTAAACATACTCTTAGCATTTCACCCATTACCACATTTGTAAGGACTTCCCCTGAATAGAAAATTTTAAATTTAGTCATTCCTTTTAGTTTTTTTATGGCACTTTCAGGTGGTACTTTTCCTGTAAAGTTGAGTGGTCTCACAGAAGTGATTTTTTTTAAGTTACAATAATGCACTCTACTTCCCAGCATAAGTGGGTTAAGTGCCACCCTGGCTTGGGCTGGGCTTAAAAGCAAAGGAAAAGCCCCTGGACAACCAGAGAGGAAATATTCACATAGCTCTATGTGGATAAATTACAGACCACCCTCCCTGTTCTCACTTGTGCTGTAGGGGACAGAGACCTTTGATTCAGATCCTTCGAACCAGCTGGACATCTGTGGGACACCATCTGATACAGGGAGGTGAGTGCTGCAGAGTTTGATAACCCAAACACTTGCAGATTAGGTCTCTTCTTCTATTATGTAGGGGTGTTTTTCTGCTTTCTTCAGTAAAATTATGGGTCAGAATTCACCTTAGAATTGCTCCTTAGACTGGTTGTTGATGGTTACAGGGGATCTAATCTTTTGGCAGTAAATATTTTAAAATGCTGGGACTGGAGTGGGAAATCATGGAGGACAGTGGTCAGGGGCTGGGGAAAATATATGAACATAATGGATTTATCTTTCTGGAAACTCTAGGCTATAGAAAATTAGACCTAGGAGGTTCAGAGGAGAATCCTTGTGTGTATTGGTGTTTTGTGGCAGGAGGACTGAGGGAGAGTAAATCACCAATAGTTACTGCTTAATTTTGGTGGAAAGAGTCTAGGCTTTGGAATAAGACAATCATAGGTTCAAATCCAGCTAAGCCATTTACAAACTATAAGATTTTTGGACTGATTACATAATATTGCTGAGCTTCAACTTCCATATCTGTAAAGTGGAGATAATAATACCAACTCTGCAGAGATTTTAAGAGGGACAGATGTAATTTGTAATGTAATCAGCACTTTGTAGACTCTCACTATCGTCATGGTTGTGTTTTTGACAATCTTGCTGTTGGCTGTCTCAAAATGTTCATTGTATGAAAGTACTCTGAACCTCAAATGGATTTATAGACTTTGAAATTGAATGTAGTTATCTGACAGTTCTTTTTAAAAATAATTGAGATATAATTGACTTATTATATTAGTTTCAGTTGTACAACATAATGATTTGATATATATTGTGATATATATTGTGAAATGATCACCACAATAAGTCTAGTTAACATCCATCACTATACATAGTTACAGAATTTTTTTCTTGTACTGAGAACTTTTAAGATCTATTGTCATGGGGCCTCCCTGGCAGTCCAGTGGTTAAGACTTCACCTTCCAATGTGGGGGATGTGGGTTCGATCCCTGGTCGGGGAGCTAAGATCCCACATGCCTCATGGCCAAAACCAAAACATAAAACAGAAGCAATATTGTAGCAAATTCGATAAAGACTTTTAAAATGGTCCACATCAAGGGCTTCCCTGGTAGCGCAGTGGTTGAGAATCTGCCTGCCAATGCAGGAGACATGGGTTCGAGCCCTGGTCTGGGAAGATCCCACATGCCGCAGAGCAACTAGGCCCGTGAGCCGCAACTACCGAGCCTGCGCGTCTGGAGCTTGGGCTCCGCAACAAGAGAGGCCGCGACAGTGAGAGGCCCGTGCACCACGATGAAGAGTGGCCCCCGCTCGCTGCAACTAGAGAAAGCCCACACACAGAAACGAAGACCCAACACAGCCAAAAATAAATAAATAAATAAAATTTAAAAACATTAAAAAAAAAGGTCCACATAAAAAAAAAATCTGTTGTAGCAACTTTCAAATATACGATACAGTATTGCCAACTATAGTCACCATGTTGATAGCTCTTAATCTCATTTTGGGCAAGGTACATAATCCAAAAAGAAAGGATAGTATTATTTATTAGGCTGAAATTGCCAATATTTGACTGTTTTAGACTTATGAAAATAGCAGTTTTGTATGATTCAACGTAAAAGTGTATTTCTCTCCCTAGAATTTACTCCTTTGCTCATCCTTTAAAGACCAATCCCACACTCTGCATAGTTTGTGGCACAGAATGAGTATCAACATACATTAATTGAGTGAATGTATGAATGAATGAATGAATGAAAGTAAGGTCAGCCCTGGGAAAAATCATATAGTGATACATTTTTATACAAGTGAAATCAGATAAAACAGCATCCAGGACACAGCCTTGCGTGGGAACTGAATTGCCAAAGGACAGCCGAGGTGGGGGGGTGTTTGTGTGTGTAATGGGAACTTGCTAGAGAGTAGAACAGCCATGCTATTGCTTTTGCTTTGGTCATGTGAGACAGGGTGTGGGGAGGCAGGGATAATTTAACGTCAACTGGCAGGGGCAGTGTCTCTTCCTTTGTTTTCTCCCTCTTACCTTGTCTCCAGCCACTGCTATAGCCATCAGTAATTACTTGGATTTATTTCCAGTCATTCTACTCCAAACAGTAGCTCCGACTTTGAAGATAAGACACCACAAATTACTTAAGTGGCATCACTTTATATTCTAAGAGTCCTTTGGTTCAGCATGGAATATTCATAGTGTTGTTTGAGAATTCCAGGACTCCATTAAATGCTGTATTCAAATGAGGCCCCACTAATGAGAAACTGTATATTTCTAGGAAGTGCCCTCTTAGTGAAGACCAGTTATTCAAAGCTGCTGCATTTTAAAAGTTTAGGGCTGATAACCCAGGCAATGAAGGAAATGGTTTGATGGTTCTCCTTAAGAGCACAGGATAATCTTTGTGAATTTTCTATAGCCCGTAGTCTTGCTGCGCCCAGAATTGCTCAGATTTGGGGGGGCTGATTCACCTCATGTAAGACTTCATGATACTGATATATTTAAACAAAGGCGGGATAGTCTTTTCTAATGACTAGAAGGCTTATATCCCTTGTTCAAGGTCTCCCCTTCTGCTAAATTAGTAATCAGAAAAGGCTTCATAGAATCAGAGCAATCATGGAGATTTTGGGTTTTGAGGTATATTTCATCAAGGCTGTGGTGAAGTCTGAGGTCTATAAAGTTGCCCTCTTATAAAGTATAGCTGACGCTTGAACAACATGGGTTTGCAATGTGTGGGTCCACTTATATGTGGACTTTTTTTCAACGGTAAATACTATAGTACTACACTATTCGTGGTTGGTTGAATCCAAGGATGCGGAACCTTGGATGGGGAGGAACCACGTATATGGATGGAAGTTATGTGAGTGGATTTCTGACTGTCTGGAGAGCCAGCGCCCCTAAAGCCCACATTTTTCAAGGTCAACTGTATATTGCTCCAGCAACAGAAAACTTCATCATTTCCTACCATGGATCATACTGGATGAACACTGCCAACTTTTGTCTTCTTTAACCATCAATGTTTTACATTCTGTGGTGACCTCTCTTTTCTGTTCCCAAAATCTCCTTCCATTTAGGATACAATTAGTTGAATAGATTCATGCAGCTAAATGGCAATGTTGATTTTCCAGATCCAACTCTCTTGAGTTTATACCCAGGCTTCCTTGGATGGAGTTCGGAGTGAATTCAAGTTCTTCAATTACCCTTTTACCAATACATTCTTGATTTACTCCCACAGTTAACTAGGATAGCCTTTGTGCACAGGTTTTGCTGGTTGAACTCTCAGTTGAACCTATTTCTGAGTTCCTGGGAGGCACCTCACATTTGTTCGCATTTACTACCAACAAGCAGTCACGTGTGGTGGTTCTCTGCTGTGTGAGGGGAAGTGGAAAAGGCACTGGAGGACAAACAGGCATTATCATCATCCTAGCAATGCTTGATGGCTTTCCCCAGTCGTCAGCTCTTTCCTCTCCATGGACACTCTGTGCTCTCCTTGTACTGCTGTAATTATAACACCAGGTGATATTTTCTATTACTGTCCATGCTTCTGTCTCTGCAAGTAGATCACTGGTCCTCAAGCCTTTTTTCTTCTGCAATTTTTCCAGCTTTGTCTCTGGGTATAACTTAGTACTGTTGCTTTTTCTTTCTGTTTTTTTTCCCTTTAAATTTATTTATTTATTTATTTTTGGCTGCATTTGGTCTTTGTTGCGGCGTGTGGGCTTTCTTTAGTTGTGGTGAGCAGGGGCTACTCTTCCTTGTGGGGCACGGGCTTCTCATTGCGGTGGCTTCTGTTGTTGCGGAGCATGGGCTCTAGGTGCGTGGGCTTCAGTAGTTGTGGCACATGGCTTCAGGAGTTGTGGTGTGTAGGCTCAATAGTTGTGGTTCGCGGGCTCTAGAGCGCAGGCTCAGTAGTTGTGGCGCATGGGCTTAGTTGCTCCGTGGCATATGGTATCTTCCCGGACCAGGGCTCGGACCTGTATCCCCTGCATTGGCAGGTGGGTTCTTTTTTTATTATTATTATTTTTATTTTTTTAATTAGTTTCTGATTTATAACAAAGTGAATCAGTCATACATATACATCTGTTCCCACATCCCTTCCCTCATGCATCTCCCTCCCTCCAACCCTCCCCATCCCACCCCTCCAGGCGGTCACAAAGCACCAAGCTGATCTCCCTGTGCTCTGCGGCTGCTTCCCACTATCTATCTACCTTACGTTTGGTAGTGTATATATGTCCATGCCTCTCTTTCGCTTTGTCACAGCTCACCCTTCCCACTCCCCATATCCTCAAGTCCATTCTCAAGTAGGTCTGTGTCTTTATTCCCGTTTTACCCCTAGGTTCTTCATGACATTTTTTAAATTCCATATATATGTGTTAGCATACGGTATTTGTCTTTCTCTTTCTGACTTACTTCACTCTGTATGACAGACTCTAAGTCTATCCACCTCATTACAAATAGCTCAGTTTCGTTTCTTTTTATGGCTGAGTAATATTCCATTGTATATATGTGCCACATCTTCTTTTTTTTTTTTTTTTATTAGTTTCTGCTTTATAACAAAGTGAATCAGTCATACATATACATCTGTTCCCACATCCCTTCCCTCATGCATCTCCCTCCCTCCCACCCTCCCCATCCCACCCCTCCAGGCGGTCACAAAGCACCGAGCTGATCTCCCTGTGCTCTGCGGCTGCTTCCCACTAGCTATCTACCTTACGTTTGGTACTGTATATATGTCCATGCCTCTCTTTCCCTTTGTCACAGCTTACCCTTCCCCTTCCCCATATCCTCAAGTCCATTCTCAAGTAGGTCTGTGTCTTTATTCCCGTTTTACCCCTAGGTTCTTCATGACATTTTTTTTTTTAAATTCCATATATATGTGTTAGCATACGGTATTTGTCTTTCTCTTTCTGACTTACTTCACTCTGTATGACAGACTCTAGGTCTATCCACCTCATTACAAATAGCTCAGTTTCGTTTCTTTTTATGGCTGAGTAATATTCCATTGTATATATGTGCCACATCTTCTTTATCCATTCATCCGATGATGGACACTTAGGTTGTTTCCAGCTCCGGGCTGTTGTGAATAGAGCTGCAATGAACATTTTGGTACATGTCTCTTTTTGAATTATGGTTTTCTCAGGGTATATGCCTAGTAGTGGGATTGCTGGGTCATATGGTAGTTCTATTTTTAGTTTTTTAAGGAACCTCCATACTGTTCTCCATAGTGGCTGTACCAATTCACATTCCCACCAGCAGTGCAAGAGTGTTCCCTTTTCTCCACACCCTCTCCAGCATTTATTGTTTCTAGATTTCTTGATGATGGCCATTCTGACTGGTGTGAGATGATATCTCATTGTAGTTTTGATTTGCATTTCTCTAATGATTAATGATGTTGAGCATTCTTTCATGTGTTTGTTGGCAGTCTGTATATCTTCTTTGGAGAAATGCCTATTTAAGTCTTCTGCCCATTTTTGGATTGGGTTGTTTGTTTTTTTGCTATTGAGCTGCATGAGCTGTTTATAAATTTTGGAGATTAATCCTTTGTCAGTTGCTTCATTTGCAAATATTTTCTCCCATTCTGAGGGTTGTCTTTTGGTCTTGTTTATGGTTTCCTTTGCTGTGCAAAAGCTTTGAAGTTTCATTAGGTCCCATTTGTTTATCTTTGTTTTTATTTCCATTTCTCTAGGAGGTGGGTCCAAAAGGATCTTGCTGTGATTTATGTCATAGAGTGTTCTGCCTATGTTTTCCTCTAAGAGTTTGATAGTGTCTGGCCTTACATTTAGGTCTTTAATCCATTTTGAGCTTATTTTTGTGTATGGTGTTAGGGAATGACCTAATCTCATACTTTTACATGTCCCTGTCCAGTTTTCCCAGCACCACTTATTGAAGAGGCTGTCCTTTCTCCACTGTACATTCCTGCCTCCTTTATCAAAGATAAGGTGACCATATGTGCGTGGGTTTATCTCTGGGCTTTCTATCCTGTTCCATTGATCTATCTTTCTGTTTTTGTGCCAGTACCACACTGTCTTGATTACTGTAGCTTTGTAGTATAGTCTGAAGTCAGGGAGCCTGATTCCTCCAGCTCCGTTTTTCGTTCTCAAGATTGCTATTTGGGGTCTTTTGTTTTTCCAAACAAATTTTGAAATTTTTTGTTCTAGTTCTGTGAAAAATCCCATTGGTAGTTTTATAGGGATTGCATTGAACCTGTAGGTTGCCTTGGGTAGTATAGTCATTTTCACAATGTTGATTCTTCCAATCCAAGAACATGGTATACCTCTCCATCTATTTGTATCATCTTTAATTTCTTTCATCAGTGTCTTATAATTTTCTGCATACAGGTCTTTTGTCTCCTTAGGTAGGTTTATTCCTAGATATTTTATTCTTTTTGTTGCAATGGTAAATGGGAGTGTTTTCTTGATTTCATTTTCAGATTTTTCATCATTAGTGTACAGGAATGCCAGAGATTTCTGTGCATTAATTTTGTATCCTGCTACTTTACCAAATTCATTGATTAGCTCTAGTAGTTTTCTGGCAGCCTCTTTAGGATTCTCTATGTATAGTATCATGTCATCTGCAAACAGTGACAGCTTTACTTCTTCTTTTCCAATTTGGATTCCTTTTATTTCCTTTTCTTCTCTGATTGCTGTGGCTAAAACTTCCAAAACTATGTTGAATAAGAGTAGTGAGAGTGGGCAGCCTTGTGTTGTTCCTGATCTTAGTGGAAATGGTTTCAGTTTTTCACCATTGAGGACAATGTTGGCTGTGGGTTTGTCATATATGGCCTTTATTATGTTGAGGAACGTTCCCTCTATGCCTGCTTTCTGGAGGGTTTTTATCATAAATGGGTGTTGAATTTTGTCGAAAGCTTTCTCTGCATCTATTGAGATGATCATATGGTTTTTCTCCTTCAGTTTGTTAATATGGTGTATCACATTGATTGATTTGTGTATATTGAAGAATCCTTGCATTCCTGGAATAAACCCCACTTGATCATGGTGTATGATCCTTTTAATGTGCTGTTGGATTCTGTTTGCTAGTATTTTGTTGAGGATTTTTGCATCTATGTTCATCAGTGATATTGGCCTGTAGTTTTCTTTCTTTGTGACATCCTTGCCTGGTTTTGGTATCAGGGTGATGGTGGCCTCGTAGAATGAGTTTGGGAGTGTTCCTCCCTCTGCTATATTTTGGAAGAGTTTGAGAAGGATAGGTGTTAGCTCTTCTCTAAATGCTTGATAGAATTCGCCTGTGAAGCCATCTGGTCCTGGGCTTTTGTTTGTTGGAAGATTTTTTATCACAGTTTCAATTTCAGTGCTTGTGATTGGTCTATTCATATTTTCTATTTCTTCCTGATTCAGTCTTGGCAGGTTGTGCATTTCTAAGAATTTGTCCATTTTATTGGCATAGAGTTGCTTGTAGTAATCTCTCATGATCTTTTGTATTTCTGCAGTGTCAGTTGTTACTTCTCCTTTTTCATTTCTAATTCTATTGATTTGAGTCTTCTCCCTTCTTTTCTTGATGAGTCTGGCTAATGGTTTGTCAATTTTGTTTATCTTCTCAAAGAACCAGCTTTTAGGTTTATTGATCTTTGCTATCATTTCCTTCATTTCTTTTTCATTTATTTCTGATCTGATCTTTATGATTTCTTTCCTTCTGCTAACTTTGGGGGTTTTTTGTTCTTCTTTCTCTAATTGCTTTAGGTGCAGGGTCAGGTTGTTTACTCGAAATGTTTCCTGTTTCTTAAGGTGGGATTGTATTGCTATAAACTTCCCCCTTAGAACTGCTTTTGCTACGTCCCATAGGTTTTGGGTCGTCGTGTCTCCATTGTCATTTGTTTCTAGGTATTTTTTTATTTCCTCTTTGATTTCTTCAGTGATCACTTTGTTATTGAGTAGTGTATTGTTTAGCCTCCATGTGTTTGTATTTTTTACAGATCTTTTCCTGTAATTGATGTCTAGTCTCATAGCATTGTGGTCGGAAAAGATACTTGATACAATTTCAATTTTCTTAAATTTACCAAGGCTTGATTTGTGACCCAAGATATGATCTATCCTGGAGAATGTTCCATGAGCACTTGAGAAAAATGTGTATTCTGTTGTTTTTGGATGGAATGTCCTATAAATATCAACTAAGTCCATCTTGTTTAATGTATCATTTAAAGCTTGTGTTTCCTTATTTATTTTCATTTTGGATGATCTGTCCATTGGTGAAAGTGGGGTGTTAAAGTCCCCTACTATGAGTGTGTTACTGTCGATTTCCCCTTTTATGGCTGTTAGTATTTGCCTTATGTATTGAGGTGCTCCTATGTTGGGTGCATACATATTTACAATTGTTATATCTTCTTCTTGGATCGACCCCTTTATCGTTATGTAGTGTCCTTCTTTGTCTCTTCTAATAGTCTTTATTTTAAAGTCTATTTTGTCTGATATAAGAATTGCTACTCCAGCTTTCTTTTGATTTCCATTTGCATGGAATATCTTTTTCCATCCCCTTACTTTCAATCTGTATGTGTCTCTAGGTCTGAAGTGGGTCTCTTGTAGACAGCATATATATGGGTCTTGTTTTTGTATCCATTCAGCCAATCTGTGTCCTTTGGTGGGAGCATTTATTCCATTTACATTTAAGGTAATTATTGATATGTATGTTCCTATTCCCATTTCCTTAATTGCTTTGGGTTCGTTATTGTAGGTATATTCCTTCTGTTGTGTTTCTTGCCCAGAGAAGTTCCTTTAGCATTTGTTGTAAAGCTGGTTTGGTGGTGCTGAACTCTCTCAGCTTTTGCTTGTCTGTAAAGGTTTTAATTTCTCCATCAAATCTGAATGAGATCCTTGCTGGGTAGAGTAATCTTGGTTGCAGGTTTCTCTCCTTCATCACTTTAATTATGTCCTGCCACTCCCTTCTGGCTTGTAGAGTTTCTGCTGAGAGATCAGCTGTTATCCTGACGGGGATTCCCTTGTGTGTTATTTGTTGTTTTTCCCTTGCTGCTTTTAATATGATTTCTTTGTGTTTAATTTTTGACAGTTTGATTAATATGTGTCTTGGTGTGTTTCTCCTTAGATTTATTCTGTATGGGACTCTCTGTGCCTCCTGGACTTGATTAACTATTTCCTTTCCCATATTAGGGAAGTTTTCAACTATAATCTCTTCAAATATTTTCTCAGTCCCTTTCTTTTTCTCTTCTTCTTCTGGAACCCCTATAATTCGAATGTTGGTGCGTTTAATGTTGTCCCAGAGGTCTCTGAGACTGTCCTCTGTTCTTTTCATTCTTTTTTCTTTATTTTGCTCTGCAGCAGTTCTTTCCACTATTTTATCTTCCACCTCACTTATCCGTTCTTCTGCCTCAGTTATTCTGCTATTGATCCCATCTAGAGTATTTTTCATTTCATTTATTGTGTTTTTAATTGATGCTTGATTCATCTTTAGTTCTTCTAGGTCCTTGTTAACTGTTTCTTGCATTTTGTCTGTTCTATTTCCAAGATTTTGGATCTTGGAAATAGAATCTTGGATCATCTTTACTATCATTATTCTGAATTCTTTTTCAGGTAGACTGCCTATTACCTCTTCATTTGTTAGGTCTGGTAGGTTTTTATCTTGCTCCTTCACCTGCTGTGTGTTTTTCTGTCTTCTCATTTTGCTTATCTTACTGTGTTTGGGGTCTCCTTTTTGCAGGCTGCAGATTCGTAGTTCCCGTTGTTTTTGGTGTCTGTCCCCAGTGGCTAAGGTTGTTTCAGTAGGTTGTGTAGGCTTCCTGGTGGGGGGGACTAGTGCCTGTGTTCTGGTGGTTGAGGCTCGATCTTGTCTTTCTGGTGGACAGGTCCACATCTGGTGGTGTGTTTGGGGTTGCCTGTGGCCTTATTATGTTTTTATGCAGCCTCTCTGCTAATGAGTGGGGTTGTGTTCCTGCCTTGCTAGTTGCTTGGCATAGGGTGACCAGCACTGTAGCTTGCTGGTCGTTGACTGAAGCTGGGTGCTGGTGTTGAGATGGAGATCTCTGGGAGATTTTCGCCGCTTGATATTATGTGGAGGTGGGAGGTCTCTTGTGGACCCGTGTCCTGAAGTTGGCTCTCCCACTTCAGAGGCACAGCACTGACTCCTGGCTGCAGCACCAAGAGCCTTTCATCTACCTGGCTCAGAATAGAAGGGAGAAAAAGTAGAAAGAAAGAATTCGTAGAAGAAAGAAAGAGAGAGAGAAAGAAAGAAGAAGGAAAGAAAGGAAGGAAGGTAGGAAGAAAGAAAGAAAGGAGGGAGGGAGGAAGGATGGAAAGAAAGAAAGGAGGGAGGGAGGGAGGAAAGAAAAAGAAAGTGAATGGAAGAAGGGAGGGAGGGAGGAAAGAAAGAAAGACAGGAGGGAGGGAAGGAGGAAGGAAAGGAAAAGAAAGTGAAAGGAAGAAGGGTGGGAGGGAGGGAGGAAGGAAAGAAAGGAGGGAGGGAGGGAGGGAGGAAGGAAAGAAAAAGAAAGAGTGAAAGGAAGAAGGGAGGGAGGGAGGGAGGAAGGAAAGAAAGAGAAAGAAGGAAAGGAGGGGCAGAGGGAGGGAGGGAGGAAGGGAAGGTAGGAAAAAAAGAACGAGCAGGTAAAGTAAACTAGAATAAAGTATGAAATATAGTAGCGTTATTAAAATTAAAAAGTAATTATTGAAAAAAAACGGACAGATAGAACCCTGGGACATATAGTGGAAGCAAAGCTATACACAGAAAATCTCACACAGAAGCATACACATACACATTCACAAAAAGAGAGCAGGGGGAAAAATCGAAAATCTTGCTCTCAAAGTCCACCTCCTCAATTTGGGATAATTCGTTGTAAAAAGAGGAAAAGGGGGGAAAGTCTTAAATCTTGTCCTCAAAGTCCACCTCCTGAATTTGGGATGATTCGCTGTCCATTTATGCACTCCACAGACGCAGGGGCACATCAAATGGGCCGTGGAGCTTTAATCCGCTGCCTCCGAGGCTGCACAGAGAGATTTCCCTGTCTCTTCTCTGCTCTCACAGCTCCCGGGTCTCAGCCTTGGACCTGGCCCCGCCTCTGCACGTAGGTCGCTGAAGGGCGTCCGTTCTTCGCTCAGACAGGACGGGTTTAAAGGAGCCGCTGATTCGGGGGCTCTGGCTCACTCAGGCAGAGGGGAGGGAGGGGCGCGCAGTGTGGGGCGGGCCTGCGGCGGCAGAGGCCGGCGTGACGTTGCACCAGCCCGAGGCGCTCCGTGCGCTTTCCCGGGAAAGCCGCCCCTGGGTCCAGGGACCCCGGCAGTGGCGGGGTGCACGGGCTCCCCGGAAGGCGGGGTGGACAGTGACCTGCGCTCGCACACAGGCCTTGTGGCGGCGGCAGCAGCAGCCCCAGCATCCCACGCCCGTCTCTGGGGTCCGTGCCTTTCTTTAGCCGCGGCTCGCGCCCGTCTCTGGTGCTTCTTTAAGCAGCTCTCTTAATGCCCTCTCCTCGCGCACCAGAAAACAAAGGGGAAGAAAAAGTCTCTTGCCTCTTCGGCAGCTCCAGACTTTTTCCCCCCGGACTCCCTCGGGACTCCCTCCGGGCTAGCCGTGGTGCACTAACCCCTTCAGGCTTTCTTCCTGCCGGCAGCCCCAGTCCTCTCCCTGCGCTCCGACTGAAAGCCGATACCCGAGCCTCAGCTCCCAGCCCCGCCCGCCCCGGCGGCTGAGCAGACAAGTCTCTCGGGCTGGTGTGTGCCTGAGGGCACCGATCCTCTGTTTCGGAATCTCTCCGCTTTGCCCTCCACACCCCTGTTGCTGTGCTCTCCTCCGCTACTCCGAAGCTTTCCCCCTCCGCCACCTGCAGTCTCTGACCCCGAAGGGGCTTCTAGTGTGGGGAAACCTTTCCCCCTTCACGGCTCCCTCCCACTGGTGCAGGTCCTGTCCCTATCCTTTTGTCTCTGTTTATTCTTTTTTCTTTTGTCCTACCCAGGTATGTGGGGAGTTTCTTGCCTTTTGGGGGGTCTGAGTTCTTCTGTCAGCGTTCAGTAGGTGTTCTGTAGGAGTTGTTCCACGTGTAGATGAATTTCTGATGTATCTGTGGGGAGGAAGGTGATCTCCGCGTCTTACTCTTCCGCCATCTTCCTCCGGGAGCGGCAGGTGGATTCTTAACCACTGAGTCACTAGGGAAGCCCTGTTGCTTTTTCTTTAGGCGTAAAAAAAAATTCACAAATAATAGGTGAGTATTCTCACTATAAAGGAAGCAAGCAATAAATACAATTAATTAAAATATTTTATATACATAAAAATATTCAATATTTAATATTGATAAGAGTTTTAAATGCAAAATCCTGTATTAGAATAACAGTTTGAGCTTTAGCACCCATAATTATTTATTTATTCAATTACTGAGAATGTCAGCCTACATGACTGGGCCTCCCTCTCTTTCCAATATGCTTTTAGAACTTGTAAAGGCATGTCTTTTGGCTAAGAATTAGAGAAAAGTAAGACAGCATTGTGAATAGTTAGACGTTAAGAATACTATTACTGGGAATTCCCTGGCGGTCCAGTGGTTAGGACTCTGCGCTTCCACTGCAGGGGGCAAGGGTTCGATCCCTGCTTGGGGAACTAAGGTCCGACATGCCACGTGGCCAAAAAAAAAAAGCTATTACCATTATAATTAATTTTCAAAGAACACATTTATTCTTCACTGAAAAACTTTAAAAGTTTTCCCTTTAAGTTTTATACTCATTTCAACCAAAATGGTTATTTTTGGAGAGACTAGCTATAGCTCTTGAATGACGGGCATTAACTATTGCTGTTATGTAACCAGTCTCTTATTGTCTCATGATGGTATTTTTATTATTATGGATCCAAGTTCTCATTCTGCTTTATTTTGCCTTAGGCATTTTCAATTAGGTATTTCACTTGGTTTGTGTGTGAGAAAATGTTATCCCTGTGGTTTTGTCCAGAAATGCTGCATGGGATTTTTTCTAAAATGATTTATTTTGTTGAGCACTATCCTTTTTTTCCCCCCTATGATGATATGTCAGCTGAAAATGTAGCATTTATTTCTTCCTGAAAGGGAGGTATTGATTTTACATTTGCTATATCCTTAGACTATCTCACCATGTCATCTGGGATGAGATGAGAAGCCAGTGCCAATAGTCTAAATATTCCACGAACGGCAGTGAATGTCTACCATATACCAGGCACTGCCTTCAACACTAAGACTTCATAGAGGCATTAGAGAAGCTCCACTCTTCTGAAGCTCCCTATCTGTAGAGAAGCCAACAGATAAACAACTAAACGCCATTCTGTGTGCCATGTGCCACAGTGCAGATGGCATGGAGGGTGGGTGGGACACAGGGGAGGACTGGCTGGCCGAGTCCATCTGGGAGTTCAGGGAAGGCGTTTAGAGGTTAGCCGTGAGCTGAGTCTGGAAGGATGGATTAATTTTCAGGAATAAGGAGGAAATGACATTCTAGGCAGAAGGAGCCACATGGACAAAGTGTGGAGATGCAAAATCGCAGGGTGCTTTTGGGAAATTATGAGATGTCCCATTTGGCTGGAGTGCTCAGGAACTGAAGCAGAAGCTGGAGGACTGTACTCTTTCTGGAGTATATTCTTGGTGGCTGGTGCACTTCCTGTATTATATAGTAGAATGACTTGTGGACGAAATAAAATGTTGACTGGGGTTAATGGAGTAATTATGAAGGGATCTGGGTGATGATAACCAAATAAATAAATAAAACAAAATAAAATGTAATATAAAATATATAAAATAAAATACCTTTCCTCAAAATTCCCAGAATCTGTTTGTCACTGGAAATAGAGTTGTTGAAAAGAGATAGGAAGCAAACTCATTCTTGACTGATGATATTTTCAGTTTTCTTCCCAGCCTCCCTGCATTAACTTGGGGACAGTGTGGGGCTGGACACTGTGGATGCTCCCTCTACTCTGCAAATTTGGCCTAGCAGGTAGGTCAGCCTGTGCCCTTTTATGG
Organism: Hyperoodon ampullatus; assembly: GCF_949752795.1. Taxonomy (NCBI): domain Eukaryota; kingdom Metazoa; phylum Chordata; class Mammalia; order Artiodactyla; family Ziphiidae; genus Hyperoodon; species Hyperoodon ampullatus. Next base: position 132,831,435 of record NC_136917.1, on the reverse strand, counting down.
ATTATGTGATTCTTTTTGCATTCTTTGGATAAGAATTGTTAACTTGAGAACAAAGGGACGACACCTGGATATAGGCACACGTGGATGGACACTGGGGGATTTGTGGGCTCCCTGAATTTGCGTGGGGGTCTGTGTGCATGTTGATATATATTTATGCAGGTGCAAATTTTGCAAGATGGTCTGTCATATTTTCAAGGGGAGCTACAACCCTCCAAAAGATCAAGATTCGGGCTTCCCTGGTGGCGCAGTGGTTGAGAGTCCGCCTGCTGATGCAGGGGACGAGGGTTCGTGCCCCGGTCCGGGAGGATCCCACATGCCGCGGAGCAGCTGGGCCCGTGAGCCGTGGCCGCTGGGCCTGTGCATCCAGAGCCTGTGCTCCGCAACGGGAGAGGCCACAGCAGTGAGAGGCCTGCCTACCCCCCACCAAAAAAAAAAAAAATCAAGATTCACTGTTTTAGAGTAATGGTAGGTGCTTATCTTGATAATTTTTGTGTTAAGTGCATTGGTTTCATATGACACACACATAAAAAAATACCATTTTCACACCATTTGCCATAAATTTCAAGGATAAAAAGGGAAATGAAACACCATATACCTACAATGGTCCAACTCAAAACTATGGGCCTAATACCCATACAACACCTTGCAGGTCTAAGATGTATTACTTTGATCACATATTATGGTAAAAAAAAATTAAGACCAGATTAAAAGAAGTGGGGATTGTGCACTGGGGAAGTAGAGAAGACATGTAGTATACGTACTAGTCTGCTGAGGCTGCCATAACAAAATACCACAGACTGGGTGGCCTGAACAACAGAAGTTTATTTTCTCACAGTTGTGGAGACTGGAAGTCCAAGGTCAGGGTGCCTACAGAGTTGATTTTCTCTGACACCTCTCTCCTTGGCTTGTGGATAACCATCCTCTTGCTGCCTCTTCACATGGTCATCCGTCTGTGTATCTTAATCTCCTCTTATAAGGACACCAGTCAGATTGAATTAGGGCCCACTTTAATGGCCTCATTTTAATTAATACCTCTTTAAATGCCCTATTTCCAAATGTAGTCACCTTCTGAGGTATTGGCAGAGAGATGTGAGTTTTGAGGGGAGGGACATAATTCAGCCCATAACATGTAGTAATTGGGGGTCACCCAGAAGGCAGTTGTGATCTGGAGATAATGAGAATGTCTTCCAGACCTCTGTCCTGGCCTGGCCTGCCCTGCAGCTCCCTGGAGTTACACATGTGTCACTCCAGGGCTTTGTGGATAATACAGGCAGGTAAGCCTGTGTCTCTCTGTCTCATTCAGCTTCTTTTGGCCACCTCAGAAATCAACAGTTGCTCCCAGTTAATCCAATTTAAAGTTCTGCTTATGAGGATCATGACACCTTTCCCCTCGACTTGTCTTTTTCGATCTTGGATCTTTGTCTTCTCTGACCATGTTTCACTTAATAATTTCCTACATAACTGACTCCAGCTTCCACACTACTTCCCTTCTAGACTATTCTTCCCTTGGTCTCAGCCTTGCCCTTCTTTTATTTCAAGACATTTTTCAGAACAAACACTAACTTTACAACAGTACCAAAGTGATAATGAGCATAGAGCGAAGAAGGGAGATCAAGAACAGCTTTTTAATTTTGAAAAATATTCCTTTTGCATGTGGGAAATTCTCTGATAAGCAAGAACATTCTCCTTATTTTTCTTACAGGAAAGTTATGACTATTTCTCCTTATTTCTAAAAATAGGGGAAATAGTTATTTCTAGAAATGTAGAAATATGGTTATATGTTTCTTCTTAAGAAGTGGGAGAAGGATAGTTGTGTGAGAGGGACAAATCTAGACTTCAGTTGTCCATGTTTAAAAAATAAACATTCTGTTTTAATTTTAAATTTACACAAATATTGTGAACATAGTGTAGAGAATTCTTATATACCCCTCATCCAGTTTCCCTCATTGTTACTATTTTATAATACCATAGTATATTTGACAAAACTAAGAAACTGATACTAGCACATGACTATCAAGTAAATTCCAGACTTTATTTGGATTTCACTAGTTTTTCCTTAATGTTCTCTTTCTGTTCCGGGATCTAATTCAGGGTAGCATACTGCATTGAACTGTCATGTCTCCTTAGTCACTTCTGGTCGGTGACAGTTTTTTAGCTTTCCCTTATTTCTCATGACCATGGCAGTCTTGAGGAGTACTGCCGGTACTCCTGTTTTTGTTTTTTTAACATCTTTACTGGAGTATAATTGCTTTACAATTATTGTTGTGTTAGTTTCTGCTGTATAACAAAGTGAATCAGCTATATGTATACATATGTCCCCATATCCCCTCCCTCTTGCATCTCCCACCCACCCTCCCTATATCACCCCTCTAGGTGGTAACAAAGCACCGAGCTGATCTGCCTGTGCAATGCAGCTACTTCCCACTAGCTATCTATTTTACATTTGGTAGTGTATATATGTCAGTGCTACTCTCTCAGTTCATCCCAGCTTACCCTTCCCCCTCCCTGTGTCCTCAAGTCCATTCTCTATGTCTGCATCTTTATTCCTGTCCTGCCCCTAGGTTCTTCAGAACCTTTTTTTTCCCCTCAGAGTCCATATATATGCATTGGCATACAGTATTTGTTTTTCTCTTTCTGACTTACTTCACTCTGTATGACAGACTCTAGGTCCATCCACCTCACTACAAATAACTCAATTTCATTTCTTTTTTTGGCTGAATAACAACATTCCATTACTCAGATATGTGCCACATCTTCTTTATCCATTCATCTGTCGATGGACACTTAGGTTGCTTCTATGTCCTCACTGTTGTAAATAGAGCTTCATTGAACATTGTGGTACATACATGACTCTTTTTGAATTATGGTTTTCTTGGGTTATATGCCCAGTAGTGGGATTGCTGGGTCATTTGGTAGTTCTATTTTTAGTTTCTTAAGGAACCTCCATACTGTTCTCCATAGTGGCTGTATCAGTTTACATTCCCACCAACAGTGCAAGAGGGTTCCCTTTTCCCCACACCCTCTCTGGCATTTATTGTTTGTAGATTTTTTGATGATGGCCATTCTGACTGGTGTGAGGTGATACCTCATTGTAGTTTTGATTTGCATTTCTCTAATGATTAGTGATGTTGAACAGCTTTTCATGTGTTTGTTGGCGATCTGTATCTCTTCTTTGGAGAAATGTCTATTTAGGTCTTCTGCCCATTTTTGGATTGGTTTTTTTGTTTTTTTTTGATATTGAGCTGCATGAGCTGCTTGTATATTTTGGAGATGAATCCTTTGTCAGTTGCTTCGTTAGCAAATATTTTCTCCCATTCTGAGGGTTGTATTGTCGTCTTGTTTATGGTTTCCTTTGCTGTGCAAAAGCTTTTAAGTTTCATTAGGTCCCATTTGTTTACTTTTGTTTTTATTTCCCTTTCTCTAGGAGGGGTCAAAAAGGATCTTGCTGTGATTTATGTTGTAGAGTGTTCTGCTTATGTTTTCCTAAAGACTTATAGTGTCTGGCCTTACATTTAGGTCTTTAATCCATTTTGAGTTTACTTTTGTGTATGGTGTTAGTGTTCTAATTTCATTCTTTTACATGTAGCTGTCCAGTTTTCCCAGCACCACTTATTGAAGAGGCTGTCTTTTCTCCGTTGTATGTTCTTGCCTCCTTTATCAAAGATAAGGTGACCATATGTGCATGGGTTTATCTCTGCGCTTTCTATCCTGTTCCATTGATGCATGTTTCTATTATTGTGCCAGTACCATACTGTCTTGATTACTGTAGCTTTGTAGTATAGTCTGAAGTCAGGGAGCCTGATTCCTCCAGCTCCATTTTTCGTTCTCAAGATTGCTTTGGCTATTCGGGGTCTTTTGTGTTTCCATACAAATTGTGAAATTTTTTGTTCTAGTCTGTGAAAAATCCCATTGGTAGTTTTATAGGGATTGCATTGAACCTGTAGGTTGCCTTGGGTAGTATAGTCATTTTCACAATGTTGATTCTTCCAATCCAAGAACATGGTATATCTCTCCATCTATTTGTATCATCTTTAATTTCTTTCATCAGTGTCTTATAATTTTCTGCATACAGGTCTTTTTTCTTCTTAGGTAGGTTTATTCCTAGGTATTTTACTCTTTTTGTTACAATAGTAAATGGGAGTGTTTCCTTGATTTCTCTTTCAGATTTTTCATCATTAGTGTATATGAATGCAAGAGATTTCTGTGCATTAATTTTGTGTCCTGTACTTTACCAAAATCATTGATTAGCTCTAGCAGTTTTCTGGTGGCATCTTTAGAATTCTCTATGTATAGTATCATGTCATCTGCAAACAGTGCCCGTTTTACTTCTTTTCTGATTTGGATTCTTTTATTTCTTTTTCTTCTCTAATTGTTGTGGCTAGAGCTTCCAAAACTATGTTGAATAATAATGGTGAGAATGGGCAACCTTGTCCTGTTCCTGATCTTAGAGGAAATGGTTTCAGTTTTTCACAACTGAGAACGATGTTGGCTGTGGGTTTGTCATATATGGCCTTTATTATGTTGAGGTAGGTTCCCTCTATGCCTACTTTCTGTAGAGTTTTTTTTTATCATAAATTGGTGTTGAATTTTATCGAAAGCTTTTTCTGCATCTATTGAGATGATCATATGCTTTTTATCCTTCAATTTGTTAATATGGTGTATCACATTGATTGATCTGCATATATTGAAGTTTCCTTGCATTCCTGGGGTAAACCTCAGCTGATCATGGTGTATGATCCTGTTCATATGCTGCTGGATTCTGTTTGCTAGTATTTTGTTGAGGATTTTTGCATCTATTTTCATCAATAATATTGGCCTGTAGTTTTCTTTCTTTGTGTAGTTTTGGTATCAGGGTGATGGTGGCCTCGTGGAATGAGTTTGGGTGTGTTCCTCCCTCTGCTATATTTTGGAAGAGTGTGAGAAGTTTAGGTGTTAGCTCTTCTCTAAATGTTTGATAGAATTTGGCAGTGAAGCCATCTGGTCCTTGGCTTTTGTTTGTTGGAAGATTTTTAATCACAGTTTCAGTTTCAGTGCTTGTGATTGGTCTGTTCATATTTTCTGTTTCTTCCTGGTTCAGTCTCGGAAAGCTGTGCTTTTCTAAGAACTTGTCCATTTATTCCAGGTTGTCCATTTTATTGGCATAGAGTTGCTTGTAGTAGTCTCTTAGGATGCTTTGTATTTCTGCGGTGTCTGTTATAACTTCTCCTTTTTCATTTCTAATTTTATTAATTTCATTCCTCTCCCTCTTTTTCTTGATGAGACTGCCTAATGGTTTATCAATTTTATTTATCTTCTCAAAGAACCAACTTTTAGTTTTATTGATCTTTGCTATTGTTTTCTTTGTTTCTATCTCATTTATTTCTTCTCTGATCTTTATGATTTCTTTCCTTCTGCTAACTTTGGGTTTTGTTTGTTCTTCTTTCTCTAGTTCCTTTAGGTGAAAGGTTAGATTGTTTATTTGAGATTTTTCTTGTTTCTTGAGGTAGGCTTGTATAGCTATCAACTTCCCTCTTAGAACTGCTTTTGCTGCATCCCATAGGTTTTGGATCGTCGTGTTTTCATTGTCATTTGTCTCTAGGTATTTTTTGATTTCCTCTTTGATTTCTTCAGTGATCGCTTGGTTCTTTAGTAACGTATTGTTTAGCCTCCATGTGTTTGTGTTTTTTTGCGTTTTTTTCCCTGTAATCGATTTCTAATCTCATAGCATTGTGGTCAGAAAAGATGCTTGATATGATTTCAATTTTCTTAAATTTACTGAGGCTTGCTTTGTGACGCAAGATGTGATCTATCCTGGAGAATGATCCGTGCGCACTTGAGAAGAAAGTGTAATCTGCTGTTTTTGGATGGAATGTCCTATAAATATCAATTAAATCTATCTGGTCTATTGTGTCATTTAAAGCTTCTGTTTCCTTCTTTATTTTCATTTTGGATGATCTGTCCATTGGTGTAAGTGAGGTGTTAAAGTCCCCCACTATTATTGTGTTACTGTCGATTTCCTCTTTTATAGCTGTTAGCAGTTGCCTTACATATTGAGGTGCTCCTATGTTGGGTGCATATATATTTATAATTGTTATATCTTCTTCTTGGATTGATCCCTTGATCATTATGTAGTGTGCTTCCTTGTCTCTTGTAACATTCTTTATTTTAAAGTCTATTTTATCTGATATGAGTATTGCTATTCCAGCTTTCTTTTGATTTCCATTTGCATGGAATATCTTTTTCCATCCCCTCACTTTCAGTCTGAATGTGTCCCTAGGTCTGAAGTGGGTCTCTTATAGACAACATATATATGGGTTTCGTTTATGTATCCATTCAGCAAGCCTGTGTCTTTTGGTTGGAGCATTTAATCCATTCACGTTTAAGGTAGTTATCGATATGTATGTTCCTATTACCAGTTTCTTAATCGTTTTGGGTTTGTTTTTGTAGGTCCTTTTCTTCTCTTGTGTTTCCCGCTTAGAGAAGTTCCTTTAGCATTTGTTGTAGAGCTGGTTTGGTGGTGCTGAATTCTCTTAGCTTTTGCTTGTCTGTAAAGCTTCTGATTTCTCCATGGAACGTGGATGAGATCCTTGCTGGTTAGAGTAAGCTTGGTTGTAGGTTCTTCCCTTTCATCACTTTAAGTATATCATGCCATTCCCCCTGGCTTGTAGAGTTTCTGCTGAGAAATCAGCTGTTAACCTTTTGGGAGTTCCCTTATATGTTATTTGTCATTTTTCCCTTGCTGCTTTCAATAATTTTTCTTTGTCTTTAATTTTTGCCAATTTGATTACTATGTGTCTCAACATGTTTCTCCTTGGTTTTATACTGTATGGGACTCTCAGCGCTTCCTGGACTTGGGTAGCTATTTCCTTTCCCATGTTGGGGAAGTTTTTGACTATAATCTCTTCAAATATTTTCTCTGGTCCTTTCTCTCTCTCTTCTCCTTCTGGGACCCCTATAATGCAAATGTTGTTGCGTTTAATGTTCTCCCAGTGGCCTCTTAGGCTGTCTTTATTTCTTTTCATTCATTTTTCTTTATTCTGTTCTGCAGTAGTGAATTCCCCCATTCTGTCTTCCATGTTACTTATCCGTTCTTCTGCCTCAGTTATTCTGCTATAATTCTGCTATTATAATGTAGTTTTCATTTCAGTTATTGTATTGTTCTTCTCTGTTTGTTCTTTAATTCTTCTAGGTCTTTGTTATACATTTCTTGCATCTTCTCGATCTTTGCCTCCATTCTTTTTCCGAGGTCCTGGATCATCTTCACTGTCATTATTCTGAATTCTTTTTCTGGAAGGTTGCTTATCTCCACTTCATTTAGTTGTTTTTCTGGGGTTTTATCTTGTTCCTTTATCTGGTACATAGCCCTCTGCCTTTTCATCTTGTCTATGTTTCTGTGAATGTGGTTTTTGTTCTGCAGGCTGCAGGATTGTAGGTCTTCTTGCTTCTGCTCTCTGCCCTCTGGTGGATGAGACTATCTGTGAGGCTTGTGTAAGTTTCCTGATGGGAGGGACTGATGGTGGGTAGAGCTGACTGTTGCTCTGGTGGGCAGAGCTCCGTAAAACTTCAGTCTGCTTCTATGCTGATCGGTGGGACTGGGTTCCCTCCTTGTTGGTTGTTTGGCCTGAGGCAACCCAACAGTGGAGCCTACTTGGGCTCTTTGGTGGGGCTAATGACAGACTCTGGAAGGGCTCACACCAAGGAGTGCTTCCCAGAACTTCTGCTGTCAGTGTCCTTGTCCCCACAGTGAGCCACAGCCACCCCCCTGCCTCTGCAGGAGGCCCTCCAACACTAGCAGATAGGTCTGGTTCAGTCTCCCTTGGGGTCACTGCTCCTTCCCCTGGGTCCCGGTGCACACACTACTTTCTGTGTGCCTTCCAAGAGTGGAGTCACTGTTTCCCCCTGTCCTGTCAAAGTCCTGCAATCAAATTCCACTAGGCTTCAAAGTCTGATTCTCTAGGAATTCCTCCTCCAGTTGCCGGACCCCCAGGTTGAGAAGCTTGACGTGGGGCTCAGAACCTTCACTCCAGTGGGTTTACTTCTGTGGTATAAGTGTTCTCCAGTCTGTGAGTCACCCACCCAGCAGTTATAAGATTTGATTTTACTGTAATTGCACCCCTCCTACCGTCTCATTGTGGCTTCTCCTTTGTCTTTGGATGTGGGGTATCTTTTTTGGTGAGTTCCAGTGTCTTCCTGTCGATGATTGTCCAGCAGCTAGTTGTGATTCTGGTGTTCTCACAAGAGGGAGTGAGAGCACGTCCTTCTACTCCGCCGTCTTGGTTCCTCTCTATATAATCTCTTTATCAGTTATCTATGTCATTCCCAGCTTTAATATATGTGAATGTTATATCTTAGAGGGCATGAGGTGTCACATTCCAATCCAGATTTGAGTGATAAATTATATTATGATGGGGTCTATTGTAGTTTTATTTTACATTACCTTTAGTCATCAGTTCCAAGGGCAGTTTTATTTCTTTTATTTTATTTTTACTTTTGCACTAAATAATTGTGATTTTATTTTTTCACAAAGTACAAAGCTTTGCACCACATTACAGTAGTGTTCTAACACAAGAAAATCCCAACGTTTTCATTGTGGGGGGGGCAACAATTTATATATAGGATACTGATTTTATAGATTGCTAGTTACTTTTGACCTTTGGTTGATTCCAGTCCTTCAGTCACCAAATGAAGACATCATTGCAGTGTTGCCATCCCGCCACTCTGCCCCTCACTCCTGCTGCCTCCCTCAAGCAAATCCTTTCCAAGTGCATTTTCTAAACAGGCAGCCTAGCTCATTTCACCATCTACTGCTGCAACTCCCTCCAGTCTGTGTTGAGCACCTCATTCTTTTTCCTTCCAGCTCCACATGGTCTGGATCTGTGGCGAGTCCTGGGACTAGCCGAGGTGGATGGAAGAAGGCCAGTGTAGTTGCTATGGAAGGTGGCCTCCCTCTGGGTTATTTATTTACAATTTCTGTTTAAAAGCCTTGGTCTCTTACACCTCTAAGAACTGTGATTATTGGCATTTTACCTCCTTAATTTCCTTCCCTAGAGGCTTTGATGCCCCAAATCTCACAATGGTTTCCCACCTCCAAAAAGCCCTATAAGTCATTTTGTAGATGGCCTAAATGTGCATTACAGACCCTGACCCCTCTTCTTTGGTCTGAAATGTTAACATTTGGGACAGGTACAAAGTGTAAGTGCAGGAGACACCTTGACCTTCTGGAGAAGACTGTCACTGGCTGGCCTCCACTAGAAGGCAATGTAAAATTATATAGCCCCACCGCCACAGTGGAGAAGAGCGCTGGCTTGCAGTGAGCTTACTAGTGTGTCCTGAAGTTACTGCCAACGTATACTGCACAAGTGACTTCCTGAGTACTGGGATAGCGGGGTGCAAGGATAGAAGAAGGGTCCTTTGTAGGATGGAGGCCAGGGAGTGAGGAACAAAGGAGGAGCCAGGTGGGTAATGCAGAGGAGATGAGCAAGGAGGAAGAGGTGAGAGGAGATGGTAAGAAATAGGACAGAAAAGGAGGGGAAGAAGCAGGAAAGGAAAAGGGCAAACAGAGGGAAAAAACAGCCAGCAAATAGGAGAGAGGAAGTGGGGAGCTGGGGGAAAGAAGAGAGGGAGGAGAGCAATGAGATGCCAAAACTCTTTGGTGTGTCTCCAGAATTCTCAGGTAATACTCATCAGGTTATCTCATACTTGCTCAAGTTCAGGCAAGTTTAAAATCCTTTTGAAAATGGAGAAATCACCCTGTTTTTCCAAATGAAATTCCAATCCCAATCACTTCAGGGTTGGAGCATTCTTCTACCTTTCTCCTTTCCCTTCCCACCCGAAGGGCTGAGGGACACCCTCAGAGGCAGCAGGCAGCAGGCAGCAGGCAAGGGAAAGCACAGCCAGTGGCACTGGGAAATCTTTGAGAATCAATCCCGGATGTTGTGGGTTCTTTCTCAGTTATCAAGTGTGGAAATGAATGATTCTGTCAACGTATTTTTTTGGTATAGATTTTATTTTTATTTATCTATTTTTGGCTGCGTTGGGTCTTCATTGCTGCGCACAGGCTTTCTCTAGTTGCGGTGAGTGGGGGCTACTCTTTGTTGCGGTGCGCGGGCTTCTCATCACTGTGGCTTCTCTTGCTGTGGAGCATGGGCTCTAGGCGCATGGGCTTCAGTAGTTGTGGCTCACAGGCTCTAGAAAGCAGGCTCAGTAGTTGTGGCCACAGACTTAGTTGCTCCGTGGCATGTGGGATCTTCCTGGACTAAGGATAGAACCCGTGTCCCCTGCATTGGCAGGTGGATTCTTAACCACTGCATCACCAGAGAAACCCTGTCAACATATTTTTGAGGTAGGAAAGTAAACAGTGGCACATAACGCGTGAGGCCAGACCCACGTGGGTCAAGTAGGCCAACCTGTGAAGTAGGTGAGATGGACTTCAATGCCCTCTTTCCCCTCGCCTGGGGGCTGGTCTTCCTTTTGCTTCAGTAGGAGAGTTTTCTAAGAATTAGAGCTGCTTAAAAAAGAATGGACTAAAATTAGATAGTGGTGATGATTACACAACTCTATGAATATACTAAAAGCCAATGAATTGTACACTTCAAAAAGGTGAATTTTCTGGTGTGTGAATTATATCTCAATAAAGGTGTTATTGGCACAGGGTATGTTATGCATCCCGGAAGGGTAATTACCTGATTGTAGTTTAGCACCTTATAGTTAATATTACCTCCCACCCCGATTCCCACCATTTATGACTGTCTCAAGGCCTTTCTTTCTTTGCTTTTGGCAATAAATTTTGTTTCCTCTGTGTTCAGAAGGCAAAAGGAGCCCCGGTCCTGGAGAAGACTTTTGGCTACAACATATGGTATTTCCCAGAAAACAACACTAACTTCACAGAGACAATGAACACCACTAACCAGCAGCTTAAATTGTACCTGGGAGGCAAGACCTACAGGGTATATGTGATTTCTTACAATTCTCTTGGGAGTCTCCAGTGGCCACGCTTAGGATTCCAGCTATTGATGAAAAGTGTAAGTATAACATAAACTTCTTACTTAGATGCCTGACCCCATCCAAATGTCCAAGGAGTAGTCCCTATCCTCTCAGAGGCTGCTGTTTCTCTAGAGTCAAAATGATTCTGAAGTGAGGATTTCTTAGGTTATGGGGGAGTGATCATAATCTTTGAGTAATTCACGAACCTCTTGAAATAAAGTTCCTTTGGAACAAAGCCTGTGTTGAAAATCAGAGACTTCATAAATCATATGATACAAAGTCTTGAGCCTAGAATTTCTACATGCAGCTTGTATTTATTTTGTTCTGAGTCAATATAAGCTGGGTTAAGTCATAAAAATCTGTCAGATCTGCCACATTTATCCTCAGTGGCTGAAACCCCTCTTTTGAAATCTTCCCCTCACAGGATTGACTGCACCCCAGGCTTGGTTTGCTCACTCGTGTTTTCTCCTTTCCATTTGACTATCAAGTTAGGGAAATTTCTTATGTTTATACTTTCCAACAAATTGCTCGTTACACCTTTAATTAAGTAATTTTTAAAATGTTACTGCTCCCAGGTAAACTCATATTTTGTATTCTGTTTTGGAATAAAATAGCTTCTTTGAGTCTTAGTCAGGGAATTGCAAGCAATGGATTCCCTCTTCCCTGCTTTATTTTTCTCTGTAGATCTTACTATTCCTCATTCTATAGATTTTCTCATTTATTTTGATTATTACCTCTCTCTCCATCAATAGGATGCAAGTTCCACGAGGGCAGAGATTTTCTTTTTGGTCTGTTTTTCTCTTCTTCTCATTTTCTTTCTTTTCCTGGTCCTCCTCTCCTCCTCCTCCTCCATTTCCAAAATCTAGAATAAACATAGAGCAGTTGGCATAGAAAAGGCGCTCAGTAACTATTTGTTGAAACACACCATAGCTAGGGAATGCACTCTCCAATTCTCCATCTCTCTCTGTTTGCTTAGATCTAGGATTATATCAGGCATTTACACTACCAGCTCTAGACTTGTCTCCCTGTGCTTTCTTCTTTCTCTTCTTTTTTTTTTTATCATAGTAGTTTTTATTTTTATTTATTTTAAAATTTTTAAATATTTATTTATCTATTTGTTTTTGGCTGCGTTGGGTCTTAGTTGAGGCACATGGGATCTTTCGTTGAGGCACGTAGGCTCTTTGTTGCGGTGCACGGGCTTCTCTCTAGTTGTAGCAAGTGAGCAGGCTCCAAAGTGCGCAGGCTCAGTAGTTGCAGTGTGCTGACTTAGTTGCCCCATGGCATGTGAGATCTTAGTTCCCTGACCAGGGATCGAGTCCACACCCCCTATATTGGAAGACAGATTCTTAACCACTTGGACCACCAGGGAAGTCCCTCTTCTTTCTCTTCTTAAACTTAACCCATGTTCTTTTGCCTCATTTTAGAACTCCTAGATATATATTTTTGTGTGTGTGTTTTGAGCTACAGTCAGTATTTGATATTGTTTTAGTCAGTGTTTGCCACAGCCCTTAGTTCCTGGCGTCCTAGTTCCTACCTATCCAATACCCCTGGTGATGAAGTTTCCGACAAGTGTGTGTGTCACTGAACACACATTCTGTGTTAACAGAGGCACTGATGAATAGTAATTGCAGTTTCCTGGTGTGGCCCTGTAGTGGGAGGCAGGAAAGGGTAGGGAATAAAAACATGGGCTTTGGAGTCTAGCAGCTCTGGATTCAAATCTTTACTCTTTCACTAGATACCATAAACCTTGGGCAAATTATCTAACCTCTCTAAACCTTAGCTACTTATTTTTTTTTTTTTTTTTTTTTTTTTTGCGATACACGGGCCTCTCACTGTTGTGGCCTCTCCCGTTGCGGAGCACAGGCTCCGGACGCGCAGGCCCAGCGGCCATGGCTCACGGGCCCAGCCGCTCCGCGGCATGTGGGATCCTCCCGGACCGGGGCACGAACCCGCGTCCCCTGCATCAGCAGGAGGACTCTCAACCACTGCGCCACCAGGGAAGCCCTTAGCTACTTATTAAATGGACTTTTAGTTATACCTCCCTCATAAGGCTACTGTGAATATTAAATGAGACTGTGTATAGAATGCTTTGTCTAGTGCTAATTATTATTATTGTGATTCTTAACAAAATTTCTAACTAATTGAATTTCTATTAGACATGGATTATCAACTTTAAAAATATCATAAAATACACTTTAAGATTATGCTAAATTCACAGAGGGTTTTTAATTTTTCCCAATTCTGAAGGTATTTGCTTTATGTCACAAGTATTGGCACAATCATCAGTTATAATGGTTCCAGACCAAGTGTAGGCAAACTATAGCTTGTGGGTAAACCTGGCCTGACACCTGTTTTTGTAAATAAAGTTTTATTGGAACACAGCCACACCTATTCGTTTTTACATCGTCTATGTCTCCCTTTGTGCAACAATGGAAGATCTGAGTAGCTGCAACAGAGGCCTGCAAAACCTAAAATGTTTATATTTGGCCCTTTATAGACCTCTTTACAGGTCCTGGTCCTAGACATATATAAGAAAGTAATGCTCTACAGAATTTTGTTTAATAAAGTAGAGTCAACTGGAGAATAGTTACTATAATAATAATAATAATTGTAAGTTTAACAATCATTAAGTAAGTGTAATTATCCAATATTGTCCATTAGGATATATCAGACATTGTGCTAAGACGATATAGGTTAATCTAATTTTAGCCATGAAATGACCCATGGGGTAGGTGCTATTAGATTCACCTTATAGCTGATGAAGCTAAGATTCAGGAAAGCTTAGTAATTTGCTCAGAATCTCTCAAGTGGAATTCAAGCCCAGGTCTGCATGATTCCAAACTTGTACAATGTACTTTATCCAGAGCCTTGGACTTGGTATTAATAAAGTGACTTAGAAATCTGGACACAGCTGCTGTGTGACCCTGAAGTGGTTATTTTCCTCTGTGGACCTCTATTCTCCCATCTTTCAAATAAGGGATTGGAATAGATATACCTTCAAGTTCCTTCTGGCCTGAACGTCCTCTGAGTTCTAGGAGACCTTAGCCAGCGGGTAGCTATGGAGTTGTCTGAGGCAGGACCTAGCAAAACATGGCCAGTTTTGTGGCAAGGGGCTGAGGAGGAGGTTGGGACTTGAGTTGAGGTAGAGTTCAGGTCGGGCTAGGATGGCTGGCAAAGGTGAGGCACTACCAGCTTCTGAGAACGGTATTTGATAGGCCCAGGGTGACTGCCTTCATGCAAATCACAAAAAATTAATAGTGTGTATGGTCGAAGTCCCTTTCCTCTTTTCCCTGGAGGGATCTGTATTCCTACCACACCCAGGGGTATATTGTATTGGGAGAAATTGCTCAAAAAGTTCTTGTTGAGCAATGGAGGCAGTTAGTTGACATTCAGTAGAAGGATGATTTGGAAACTTTTCTTTCAGCACCCTTAATGCTTCCCAGGCCCTGCCGTCTTACAAGGCTGACTCATGACTTGAGTCTACACCCACTTGTGGTCCAGAGCCTGGGCTTGTTTCCTCTTTCAACCTGACTTCTCCTCCTCAGAGCCCCAGTGTTGGTAAAGAGAAGGAGTGTGGACTTAGCAGCCAACACTCACTCTTGTCTTCAAGTCAGGATTTGGGTGCAGGTGGTTTACTAAGAAAATGCCTCTAGAGAGACCAGCAAAGGAAGTGGAGGAAGCAAGGCCAAGGCAGGGGAGGAAGAGGAGGCCGAACCAAAGGTGCTGACTGATTTTCCTAGATCTTCGCAACAAAGCACCATAGACTGGGTGACTTCAAACAACAGAAACTCGTTGCCTTATCGTTCTGCAGGCTACAACTCTGAAAACAGGGTGTTGGCAGGGCCATGCTCCCTCAAAAGCTTCTCAGGGAGGATCCTTCCTTACTTATTCCAGCTTCTAGAAGCCTCAGGCTTTCCTTGGCTTAGAGCAGCATAATTCCAATCTCTGACTCATTCTTAACATGGCCAGTTTCTTGTGTGTCTTCTGTCTCTGCATCCAAATTCCACTTTAGTAAGGAGACTAGTCATATTGGGTTAAGGGCCCCCATCATATTTTAACTACTCACCTGATTTCTAAATAAGGTTACATTCTGAGGTACTAAGGATATCTTTTTTTGGGGGTGGACACAATTCAACCCATAGTAAGTGTCATCTGAATTGACATTCCTGGGGAGGGTGTTTCCAGCCTGACCTGGCAGGGGACTCTGAAGTGGAAGTTACATCTCAAAGTTATTCCAACCAGGTGATGGATAAAAACAGCAAGAAAGCATCTGGGGATCAGGGAGCAGTAACATTATCTACTCCAAGAGGCTGGGTAAGGTTCCAATGCTCAAGTAATGACTTTCAGCCTGACTGGAACAGTGACTAAGGCTGCTTAGAGGCTATGAGCAGGGGAGGGCAGGGAGGAGAAAGCAGGAGCCCTAAGGCTTAGGTGGGGTTGATTTCCTGGCTCTGTGCTCCTTGCCCCCGCTCCAGCTTCACATTTTCCCCATGCCTCAGTTGCCCTTCCTCAGAGCTACCCTTCCAGGTAGACAAATTCTCTGGCCTTACCTCTAGACCAGAAGCTGGAGTCTCTCATAAAGGCCTGGTTTGGGGAAAGGATCCACCAACTGTGGCCTTCAGGAACAGAAGCTCCTAAATACACGCACACCCTGCCGGGGCTTGCTGCATAGAAATAGATGAATTCAGTACCCACCGGCCCCCTACATCAAATCTCTACCCTTGCCTAGGCTTCCATCTTCAAGAGGAATTTTGGTTATTTTGAGGGACTCCGTCTCCTCTTCTGCCCTCATCCAGGACCATCTTTTTTTTTTTTTTTTTTTTTTTTTTTTTTTGCAGTACGCGGGCCTCTCACTGCTGTGGCCTCTCCCGTTGCGGAGCACAGGCTTCGGACGCACAGGCTCAGCAGCCATGGCTCACGGGCCCAGCCGCTCCACGGCATGTGGGATCTTCCTGGACCGGGGCACGAACCCATGTCCCCTGCATCGGCAGGCGGGCTCTCAACCACTGCGCCACCAGGGAAGCCCAACAACTTTTAATTTTGATGAAGTTCAGTTTAATCTTTTTGCTGCTTGTGTGTTTGGTGTCATATTTAAGAAATCATTGCCAAATTCAAGGACATATAGATTTATCCTATGTTTTCTAAGCATCGTATAGATTTAACTCTTATATTTAGGTCTTTGATCCATCTTGATAGGTTAATTTTAATCAGAACATGAATAGAGAGATTGGGGTATGAGGTGGCCAAGCTTGGAAGCCCAGGTTCCAATGCTTTTATTTCAGTGCCACTAAAGCACAGTTTTCACTTGGGTTTGGCTGTGGTGTTTGACTTTTATATTTTTCCTTTAGCCAAGACAGTCAACTTCAGCATCCTGCAGTATAGCCTGGAATCCCTGACATGAAAGACCTCTTACACTGTTCAGGTCATGGCCAGCACCAGTGCTGGGGGAACTAGTGGCACCAGGATAAACTTCAAGACATTGTCAATTAGTGAGTACTCCTTCAGTCCCTGGGAATGTCTCCTTGGCATTTCCTTTAGGCTAGTCACAGATGATGTTTTCCAAAGGCAGGGGGAAGGCAAATGAAAGGGAGAAGTGAGAAGAACCATTTTGCTCTCTGACTCATTGGCCTTCCTGGAAAGCATATGGGTGAGGAGGGAGGAGGGAGAGCAGGAAAATTGAGAGCTGAATTTGGAAAGATGGGTCATTTTGCTTCTCCCTGGGTAGCCCCGAATCTTCTTAGGGAGGAGGGATCAAGTTAATGCCAACTTCACTGTCATTCCAAACCAGCTCCCACCTCAAGGCTATCCCCAAGTTCATAGTCACCAGTCCCTGTGTGTCAAACAAGGGAAAACCTTGGTTGATCAAGCACCATTGGCCCACTTAACCTCATTGTTTGTGGAGTTTTTTGAGTAAAAAAGTGTATAATATGTTCTACTAATCAGCTCTTATGTTAAAAAATGGGAGCAAGAAAAGTTTAATAAATACAACAGTAATATAAAATATGTGATTCATACGATGGTTACGGGGAATATTCAAGAGGGAAAGAAGACAGGCTGAAGAGGGAGATGAAGAAGAAGAAGGAAGGAGAATGGGAGAAACAGAGAGACAGGAGAATGGGAGAAACAGAAATCTCTGTCTTTGAATGACAGAGGTTTGATTTTAAGGATATACTAACACTTTTTTTAAAAAATGAAGCTTAAAAGTGAAGGAACATTGCAAAATTTTCCATAAAAGCTATAAATAGTCTAAGTATTCTTGAAATTCTCCTGTTCATCATCACACATCCAAAAGAATAAAAATAGCTTATGGTTCTGGAAAATGTGAGTAAAGCATGTGTTTTTACACAGAAAACATGTTCTGTTTTTATTGACTAACATTGTCTTTTGGGAGTTCTTTTTGATATTGCTCTTTAAAATCTTTTAAAATCATGTTATATTTTCACAACACTAGGCACAAATTGCATTATCTGATGGAATTTTCTCTATGGGTCAGATTGAAGGCAAGAGCCTGCCTTGGAGACTAGAAGTTTCTTATCCTTGGTTCTTCTGTTTGTTTGTTTTTCATTTTTTTATTGGAGTATAATTGCTTTACAATGTTGTGTTAGTTTCTGCTGTACAGTGAAGTGAACCAACTATATATATACCTACTTCCCCTCCCTCTTGGACCTCCCTCCCCCGCCGCCCCAATCCCACCCATCTAGGTCGTCACAGAGCACCGAGCTGAGCTTCCTGTGCATGTTCCTGCTAGCTATCTGTTTTACACATGGTAGTGTATATATGTCAGTCTTAATCTCCCAATTAGTCCCACCCTCCCCTTCCCGCCCTGTGTCCATATGTCCATTCTCTACATCTACATCTCTATTCCTGCTCTGCAAATAGGTTCATCTGTACCATTTTTCTAGATTCCACATCTATGCATTAATATACAGTATTTATTTTTCTCTTTCTGGCTTACTTCACTTTGTATGACAGACACTAGGTCCATCCACCTCACTACAAATACCCAATAAAACCTTCCTATAGGAGTTCACTGTGTTCTGTGGTTTGAGTGGGTGTGCTTAATTGTTCTGGAATTTCTGATCAATTGAAATTAAAAAATCTTGTTGCAATAATAGTGGTTTTGCCACTCCCGGTTGTTTGAGATGGATCTGTCCCGTGTTTGGTTGGGCTCTTATTCAGTGTGTGTTGCCACCGGCTGCTCACAGGTAAAGCAGAAATTCTCTTTTACCAGCAAGTTTCTGCTTTTTATTTTTAGAATAAATCATCAGGGAAATGAAAAGAGGATGCTTTAGCTTTGGGTTGTGGTCAAGAACTGATTAAATAATTTAGTGTCCCCGGCACACACTAAAAATCATACACTTCAGTTGTGATCTCAGTGGCATATTTGTTTGTTTATGTTTTATTACATTTATTATTGCAGATGTTCAGTACTTCATTACTTTCTCTTATTTTTTTTCTGAAAATTTAATTTGCGGTTGTAACTACAGAGTTTGAGAACTCAGCATCCTTGTTTTCTACAAATACTGATTAAAACAAAATGCTGTAAAATGTAGAACATTGTAATTACCTTCCCATGTCTTTGTTGTATTTGTGCTGAAATGTTTTCACATTCCTTTGTCTGGAAGAAATTCTTTGCTTTCATTTTGATTATGTTGCTTACCTTGAAATCAATAGGTTTTGATATTTTCTCTTGGAAGATTTTATATATTTTTGGGAATATGTAATATATCTAATAAAAGATAAAAATTATCATGTAAATAACAACAACAACAAAATAAACCCTCATACCTTTTAATGGCTGAGTGATATTCCATTGTATATATGTACCACATCTTCTTTATCCTTTCATCTGTTGTTGGACATCTAGATTGTTTCCATGTCCTGGCTATTGTAAATAGTGCTGCAGTGAACATTGGGGTACATGTGTCCTTTTGCATTATGGTTTTCTCAGGGTATATTCCCAGTAGTGGGATTGCTGGGTCATATGGTAGTTCTATTTTTAGTTTTTTAAGGAACCTCCATACTGTTTTCCACAGTGGCTGTATCAATTTATGTTCCCACCAACAGTGCAAGAGGGTTCCCTTTTTTCCACACCCTCTCCAGCATTTACTGTTTGTAGATTTTTTGATGATGGCCATTCTGACCAGTGTGAGGTGACACCTCATTGCAGTTTTTTTTTTTTTTTTCCCCTTTTTTTGCGGTATGTGGGCCTCTCACTGTTGTGGCCTCTCCCGTTGCGGGGCACAGGCTCTGGACGCACAGGCTCAGTGGCCATGGCTCACGGGCCCAGCCACTCAGCGGCATGCGGGATCCTCCTGGACCAGGGCACGAACCCGCGTCCCCTGCACCGGCAGGCGGACTCCCAACCACTGCGCCACCAGGGAAGCCCCTCGTTGCAGTTTTGATTTGCATTTCTCTAATAATTAGTGATGTTGAGCAGCTTTTCATGTGCCTCTTGGCCATCTGTATGTCTTCTTTGGTGAAATGTCTATTTAGGTCTTCCACCCATTTTTTAATTGGGTTGTTTGTTTTTTTGATATTGAGCTCCATGAGCTGTTTGTATATTTTGGAGATGAATCCTTTGTCTGTTGCTTCGTTTGCACATATTTTCTCCATTCTGAAGGTTCTGTCTTTTCATCTTATTTATGGTTTCCTTTGCTGTGCAAAAGCTTTTAAGTTTCATTACGTCCCATTTGTTTATTTTTGTTTTTATTTTCATTACTCTAGGAGGTGGGTCAAAAAAAATCTTGCTGTGGTTTATATCAAAGAGTGTTCTGCCTATGTTTTTGTCTAAGAGTTTTATAGTATCCGGTCTTACATTTAAGTCTCTAATCCATTTTGAGTTTATTTTTGTGTATGGTGTTAGGGAATGTTCTAATTTCATTCTTTTACATGTAGCTGTCCAGTTTTCCCAGCACCACTTACTGAAGAGGCTGTCTTTTCTCCATTGTATGTTCTTGCCTCCTGTGTCATAAATTAGGTGACCATATGTGTGTGGGTTTATCTCTGGGCTTTCTATCCTGTACCATTGACTTATATTTCTGTTTTTGTGCCAGTACCATACCGTCTTGATTACTGTAGCCTTGTAGTGTAGATTAGTCAGGGAGCCTGATTCCTCCAGCTCCATTTCTTTCTCAAGATTGCTTTGGCTATTTGGGGTCTTTTGTGTTTCCATACAAATTGTAAAATTTTTTGTTCTAATTCTGTGAAGAATGCCATTGGTAATTTAATAGGGATTGCACTGAATCTGTAGATTGCTTTGGGTAGTATAGTCATTTTACAATATTGATTCTTCCAGTCTAAGAACATGGTATATTTCTCCATCTGTTTATGTCATCTTTGATTTCTTTCATCAGTGCTTTATAGTTTTCTGAGTACAGATCTTTTGCCTCCTTAGGTAGGTTTATTCCTAGGTATTTTATTCTTTTTGTTGCGATGGTGAATGGGATTGTTTCCTTAAGTTCTCTTTCTGAGTTTTCGTTGTTAGTGTATAGGAATGCAAGAGATTTCTGTGCATTAATTTGTATCCTGCCATCTTACCAAATTCACTGATTAGTTCTAGTAATTTTCTGGTGGCAGCTTCAGGATTTTCTATGTATAGTATCATGTCATTTGCAAACAGTGACAATTTTACTTCTTCTTTTCCAATTTATATTCCTTTTATTTCTTTTTCTTCTCTGATTGTCATGGCTAGAACTTCCAAAACTGTGTTGAATAAGAGGGGCAAGTGTGGACATCCTTGTCTTGTTCCTGATCTTAGAAGAAATGCTTTCAGTTTTTCACCATTGAGAATGAAGTTTGCTGTGGGTTTGTCATATATGGCCTTTATTATGTTGAGGTAGGTTCCCTCTATGCCCATTTTCTGGAGAGTTTTTATCAAAAATGGGTGCTGAATTTTGTCAAAAGCTTTTTCTGCATCTATTGAGATGATCATATGGTTTTTATTCTTCAATTTGTTAATATGGTGTATCACATTGATTGATTTGCATATATTGAAGAATCCTTGCATCCCTGGGATAAATCCCACTTGATCATGGTGTACGATCCTTTTAATGTGTTGTTGGATTCTGTTTGCTAGTATTTTGTTGAGGATTTTTGCACTGATGTTCATCAGTGATATTGGCCTGTAATTTTCTTTTTTGTGATATCTTTGTCTGGTTTTGCTATCAGGGTGATGGTGGCCTTGTAGAATGATTTTGGGAGTGTTCCTCCCTCTGCAGTTTTTTGGAAGAGTTTGAAAAGGATAGGTGTTAGCTCTTCTCTAAATGTTTGATAGAATTCACCTGTGAAGCCATCTGGTCCTGGACTTTTGTTTGTTGGAAGATTTTGAATTACACTTTCAATTTCATTACTTGTGATTGGTCTGTTACTCTTGGTTCTTATGGATCTCCCTGCTTCTGTCTTTGATCCTCTACCATCTGTTTTCCACACAGCAGCCAGAGTTTAAAATCCTAGACCCCCTACTTAAAACCCACCAGTGGTTTCTGTTGTATTTTGAATTAAATCCAAACTCCTTCCCATTGCTTTCAGGACCCTTCCTCACCTGTCCCTTCCTGACCTCACCTCCCACCACTTCCCGTTTATGTTCCCATTTATGCTTTTCCTTCTGCCTTGAATGCTTTCCCCAGCATGAACATGGGCAGTTCCTTCTCATTATTCACGTTAGCTGAGATTTCACTTCTCCAAGGAGTCTTCCTTTGCCACCCTATCTAAAGGTGCTAACCCCGTACCCACTTTACCCTACTCTCTATCATCCCATTTTATCTGAAATAATCTTACGTTACTTATTGTCTGAATTCTTGAACCAGAAGGTAAGCTCCACGAGAGTAGGGATCTTGTGTTTCTTGCTTCTTGCTATTTATTTTATTACCCACAAACAATTTGTTTGGCAAATTGTAAGTGCTCAGAAAATGTTTACTAGATGAATGAAGTTGGAGGATGAACCTGGGGAACACAGTTTCTGTCAGTATTATTCAGGGAGAAGAGAAATGGAATGAATTTGAATTAAATTGAAAGAAAACGTTTAGGGTATATGTTGCTGAAGTTACTGGAAGAAAACATTAATCTTTGATTTTTGTCAAGAAAGTAAGGGGCTCAACCTGCTACTGACTTTTGTTCTCCTTTTCTCAAAGGTGTCTTTGGGATTTTCATTATAACTTCTCTGGTTGGAGGTGGCCTTATTCTCATCATCCTGATGGTGGCATATGATCTCAAAAAACCCAAGTGAGTTTGTAGACAACAGTGTGGGCCCTCAAAATCGGGGGTGGAAAGGGGTGGAAGACACCATGGGTGGAAGAGGGCACACTGCCATTAAGGGGTGTCCATTCATTTATTGAGTTGATACATATTTATTGAATTTATTGTATGCCTTACACTGTGGCACATCAGAATTCTAACCAAACAGGAGGACTTGTACCCCCGACAGCGCTGTGCACTGGGCCTAGGACTTTTTGAAGCTAGGGAAGTGCCAGCTGCCCCACAGGCTTTGTCTGCTGTGTTCGGTATCTGAGACTAGAGTTGGGGAGAAGATCCTCTCTGTGTCTAGAGGGGACCCTTGGCAGCAGCAAGGGCCCTCAAGGCCACCAGCCTCTCTCCCAGGCAGAGCAGGGAGCAGGGTGCCCATGGAGTTAGAGCACTGGCCAGCATATGCCCAGCACAGGCGGTCCTTGCTTGTGGCACAGTGTCAGAGGGCTCGCTGAGGGCCATTTGTCCTGCCTGCTCTGGCCACTGTAGGGAAGGAAGCTTGTCTTCAGGGTCTTGTGCTTTCTGTCCCCAGAGAACCTCATTCTACCCTGAGGGTCACGGGTTCTCTCCCCATTAGACCGCTCTCTCCACAGTTACACAGTCGTGGGCCTTCTCTGCCAAGCAGCTGTGCTTAGTTACGGCCAAGCTAATGTCAACCTCAGTCAGCTTTGGGTTGTAAGCAAGTCGTCAGCACCCATTCTCGTACATTTTGCACATCTGACAAGTTCCCAGGTGGTACTGATGCTGCTGGTTGGGACCACACTTTGAGAATCACTGCTCTGAAGTGTGGGTATCTTGTAAGGCTTAGAGTGTTACCTTTCCTGGGGAATAAATCTCAAGGAAATGGCTCTGTGATGGTGTGATTTCCGGCATCAGGACCAGGGGGTGGAGATGCAGGGGTGGGAGAGCGGGGAAGAGTAGGAAAAGCTTTGCCTGGGGAAAGGTCTTCTCCCATCACGTCCCATAGTTGACTTGCAATTTCACTCCCCAAAGTACTTTGCTTTCCCAGTTTCTGTCAGGAGGCTGTGAGCTTGCCCTTATTCAATAGGGAGTCATTCAATTCCCTGCATTGAAGCCCTGCTCTTTTGGCTTGGCCATGCAGTAGAAGTAAAATGCTTCTTGGACTCACTTCCTATTTTAAAATCTTATCTCTTATTAGCAAATTAAAGCACCTGTGTTGGCCCAATGTCCCCAACCCTGCTGAAAGCAGTATAGCCACATGGTGTGGAGATGATTTAAAGGTAAACACTCCTGTTTTTGTTAAGGAGATTGTTGAGCAAGCTGGTTATGGGAGGTGGACAGGGTGATGGACTGAGGTTTGCATAGGGTTCACATAAAGAGAACTCGAGGTTAAAAAGTCCCAGGGAATGGCTGGCAGGACAGGTGGAATCAGCCTTTCTGGAATGACTTTGACCTCATTCTTTGGACAAGAGGAAATGGCTTTACCAGGCTCATAGGACCCAGTGTTTGCTGGGCATAAAACTGGTCCTATAAAGGGTGCCACGGAAGAGACACTGGCCCTACCCTTAAGGACCTGACTGTCTAATTAGAAAGCAGGAGAACCCAGCTATAAGACTGGAGACCATTTAAAAAGCAGCCAAGAGCAAGTTAATCTAGAGACCACCTGGGGACCCGAGGGGCCGCTAATGTGCATTTCTGTCCAAAGGCAGGGGCAGGCTGCATCAAATTGTTTTTCTCAGATTGGAGACATTGGCAGTGGGGTTTTCTAGGGAGTTATCCATAATAGAAACCTCCCATTTTCATACATTTTTAAATTGAAAATTGTTCTGAAAGTTTAAGGTTTAATTTCTTGGTTAAGTAGAAAGAAGCCCAATCAAATATAACCTTTAAATCCTTGTTATTGAAAGACTGTTTCCAGTATTCCTTGATAAGGAATTTTTAATATTAGCCCCTGTTTCAACTCAGAAGTCTTTTTTAACATGGATGTGAAAATTATTTTTATTATTTATTTAATTAAAATTTGGTTGTTTCTATTTTCTTCTCTCCTCTATCATTCATGTGTTACCTTATTTAATTTCCTACTTACCAAAAGTTATTAAGAGAGTAAACTAATTCATAGGCAGTCTTGTCTGATGTCTAAAATGTTTTTTGAATCATCTGTAGGTCTGGCCTCTGTAGCAGTCACTTATTAATCACTCACTATATGCCAGGCAGTGAGCTAGGCTCTGGGGATACAAAGGTGTCGGACACCACCCCCACCAGGAGGCCACCTTTGATTTTCTGGTGATGTTGGGCAAGTTATTTGTCTTTATGATAATTCTAATTTTGATGCTTCCATCTTCACTGGGATTTTATGAGCATATGATTATGTGGAAAATAGCCTTGAGCTCTCTAAAAGAAGAAATTATTTGAATACACTGTGTTCTTCTCAGGAAATGGACCACTCTTGCTAAGCTCCCATGGAAGGGCACCACTTCTGGCCTCTAAGAGGGGGGCTGGTCCAGAGGTGGGGCTTTGGGTGTCCCAAGCCTAATAGCTTTTGGCTACATCATATGTGGCCCCCAAATGACCATTGGGGTGTCCCTTTCTCTTTTCCAGGATAAGCTAAATCTGAAGGAGTTTGATGACTCTGTGAACACAGAAGAAGATGGGATTCTAAAACCATGTTCTGCCCCCAGTGACCTTATTGACAGGTTGGTGGTAAATTTTGAGAATTTTCTGGAAGTGGTTTCCACAGAGGAAACTGAAAAGGGCCAGGAAAATATCTTGGGAGGGGAAAAGAATGAGTACATGACCTCCCCATATGGGACTTATTGTCCCGCAGTTTCAGTCGAGATTCCACCGAGAGAATCGCAACACCTACGTTCTGGAACACCAGAGGGGATCCGCTCAGAAGCCAAAGAGCATCCTCTCCCTCCTACCCAAGGTTTAGGGCCAGACCATCTCTGTGGGGAAGGAGCACCAAACCCATACTTGAAAAATTCAGTGACAACCAGAGAATTTCTCATGTCTGAAAAACTTCTAGACCAAACCCAAAGAGAAGTCTAAATGCCACCATGGCTTGAATCCCCCTACGTCTCAGTGTGCATGACTCACAGAGAGAAGACTTGGCTACAAGAGCTTCCTTGGCGTCTCCCCATCCCGCTTGTGTTAGAGAAAGTCTCGCACACCCCCGAGTGACTCGTGAGCTTGGTTGGCCCAGATGTGTAGCTTGCTTGAGAAGAAAGGATGGTGGACTTCCCTGGTGGTGCAGTGGTTAAGAATCCATCTGCCAATGCAGGGGACATGGGTTCGAGCCCTGGTCTGGGAGGATCCCACATGCCGTGGAGCAACTAAGCCTGTGCGCCACAACTACTGAGCCCGCGTGTCACAACTACTGAAGCCCGCATGCCTAGAGCCCGTGCTCCGCAACAAGAGAAGCCACTGCAATGAGAAGCCTGCGCACTGCAATGAAGAGTAGCCCCCGCTCTCTGCAACTAGAGAAAGCCCTTGCGCAGCAACGAAGACCCAACGCAGCCAAACATTAATTAATTAATTAATTAAAAATAAAGATTTAAACAGAAAGGATGGTGATCAGCCTGAGCACTTTGCAGAGGAAAAGCAATTTATTTTCTTTTGTTCAGATAAAAAGCTCTCGCCAAGGCCTCTGACGGATTGACTTGGAGGGGCAGTGGACACCAGAGGCGGACATATCTGGCCTTCCTGAAGAATTGGGCCATGGGCACAGTCTTTGCTGGGGCCACTCCTCACAGCTCCAAGAGAGACTTTCCCTGTTGCCAAAGGACAGTTGCTTAGTTGGCACTTGGGTGGTCTGCCAGGAGGCGAGGCTCTCTCCCTCCACCTTGACCTCCCTGGCTCCAGGCTACACCTCTGAGGTAGCGCTGACACCGCTTTAGAGATTAAGTCTCTCTCTCAACACAGGGGTGGGAGGTGGTGTGGCCCTCCTGATGGTGTGCCTGAAATGCCTCATTACCCTCATTAAATCTCAAGTGTCTGTAGCAAAACCCCCGCCCAGGGCTCTTGCCCTTGATCCACTGCATGGCTGGGGATGGAGGAACGAGGGAGGGCCTTGGCAGCGCGCTGGGGAACGGACTCTTGCCGGGCCGGCAGGTCCACACTACGGTCCAGGCCACTGCCCAGCCCTGCAGACAGTTCCTGGAGGCCCTCACTGCCCCTCTATCTTGCACCCAAGCCTGGGAATAGAAAGATACCAAAGACGGCAGCAGCTTTTTACAGGGACTGTGCACCCTCACACTGGCTCAGAGCCCAGGAATGCTTACTGAACACACCCTTCAGAGGCCTCTTCCCAGAAGCAGCTGAGCAGGGCCTGGGGACGTGGAATGCTTAGCACCTGTGCTGCTCCAACACCAGGACTCTGCCTTTGCGTGGCAAAGCCCAGGGCTTGCAACCACGACTGGAGCCTTTAGCCCAAGTGCTAATGGCAGATACCCGGGAACTTATGGCTGGCACTGGGCTCCTACCCTGAGCACAGTGACATCACATGACTTCCTGACATGTGGCTAAGACTCACCTGGCCATCAGGGGAGGTCGCTGAGAGCCTGGTGAGATGGGGGCAGCGGGGCACAGTGAGCCCTGCATTTGCCAGAGAGAAAGGCTGACGGTAATTTTCCTGAGTGCTTGAGAAGTCAGTGCTTGTGTAGCGGGCAGACTTCACAAGCCACCGACTCAGGTGTGCAAAACCATCACTTTACTTTTCTAGAACTAAACTTAATTTCTGGCCCAAGCCCCTGGCCTTTTGAAGTGGCCATGGCCCAGTGCAATGATTTGCGTCGCCTCAGGTTTGTAACTCGGTCTTACTCGGGATTTTGTGCCCCATCCACCCTGGGACTGGCTCTGAACGCCAGCGGATGTTCAGGGGAGCAGCATGGAGTCTGCTGCCCAGCGCTGGGCAGGGATGTGCCTCCCCGCCACCTGCCACTGTCCTCAGCCAATTGCTGCATCCTTATCACAGGCACAAGCAGGGGGGATGCTTTCCCAAAGCTCTCTCCTCGTTAACTCCAGCGTCTGTAGCACCCTCCCACCCCCCAAATTCGTCACTCCTCGTTTACAGAACAGCAACTACTGATAAATCAAGGAATAAGGGGGGCCTGGAGCAGGGCTCTGGGGAACCTGTGTCCTGGGAGTGGAAAGGGGCCAAACAAAGGGGATACATGGGGTCCCGGCTGTGGTGGGTTCTCTCCGCCCTGATACCTCCCCCACCCCCGACTGTTGTGACGTGGGCACTTCTATGAGCCGCCAGTCCCCCAGAGTTCCAGACGGGGCCCTTTCCGCCTGCCTCTGATTTGTGAACTCACAGGAGGTCCTAGCTTGGTGCCCAAAACTCCTCCCTCCCTCCTGTGACCCTCTGCTACCTCCAGCTGAGGGACGGGGAGGGCCAGAGCGAGCCCCTCTAATCTTGTTTATCTCACAGCTGGGTGGGGCTTTTGAACCTAAAGTCCAAGAATTTGATGGCTGGGGAGAAAAAAAAGTCACAGATGGCTTCTGTGAGTGGGTTTCAGAGATGAAGATGTTACCCTCTTCTCTCCTCCCCTTAATTATTCATTAAAGCCTGAATGAATAGTTTGCAAATACCACACCCTGGCCCTTCCTCTTTTCATTTCTTCTTCCCTTTTCTCACTTTCCTTCTTGCCTCCTGTCTTCTGCTTTTTTTCCACGACTCCCAGCTGCTTCTCATCTTTTTAACACTTTTTTTTTTCTATTTCTTGTTTCTTTTCTTTTTATTCCTTTCTCCCCTTCCCATCAGCCCCGCTTGTATGATTTCCAAATTTACTTTTGCTACCTTTGAGGGCTAGAGAAATCAGGGCCCTCTGTTTCGTTCTAGATGGTCCAAGATAGTTCCATAGGAGTCAGCATCTCCTCTAGTAAGAAGGGCAGGAAGCCCAGAAGTGCATTCTGCAGGCCATACAGTTTGCTCCCCAGAGCAGATCACAGGACATGGCCTAAAAGAAGGCAGTGGTGACCTTCCTCTCCTGGAATCGAGTCATGAACTGTCCCCACTCCCAGTGTCCTGCGCTGCCTCTGTGACTGGAGAAGGCCATCTGCGTTTTCTCTGTTAACTGTCAGAGACGTTGAGAGGACACAAACAGGAAAACTTGTGTTTTAGCAAGGTCATTAAAAACTGATAAAATTCCGTTAGAGTTTTCTAACGTTAGTGCCCTATCAGTAGCCTTTCTTTTACAATAATATCAGGGAAAAAAATGTTAAAGAATGGCAGAGAAGCCAATCTGTGGTTAAAAAAGAGAGATGATACCTTCATTCTTTCTCAGGTGGCTGCAGTAAAACACACAGTAAAAGCACCAGGTGGGGGGCGGGTTCGGGTGGGGAGGGGCGTGGCTTGAAAAGGGCCCCAGCCATCCCCAGGCCGCTCCTACCTCGTGCGGGGAAAGCCTGTGCGGCCTGCCGGGCGCCCACCCAGCCCGCGCCCCCGCGCCCCGCTCTCTGCCGGCCCCAACTTACTGCTGCCGCTGCAGGCACGCTTCAGCCCAGGGCTCAGCCAGCCAGCCCTCAGGCCCAGTCTGGGCCCTGTTTCTGTGGGCCCATGAGCCAGACATGATCCTGACATTTTGAAAGGCTAGAAAACGAAAGGAAGAATAACGTTTAATGAGGTGTGAAAATTCCATAGAATTCAAATTTCAGTGTCTACCTGTGAAGCCTAATTGGAACACAGCCACGCCATCCTTTATGTGTCACCCTCAGCTGCTACCCACACACAGACAGAACTGAGTAGTTGTGACAGAGTTTCTCCTACAGAACCTAAAATGATCACCATGTGGCCCTTTACAGAAATAGTTTGCTGGTCCACCCCTGTGTAGCCCACAGACATGGGGCTCAGACTGCACAAAGTACTTTAACTTGGAAGCGGTTGCTAATGAGAAAAAAAAAATCAGACTGTGTCATCCTGGGTTTCTAACCGGATAGGGACGGCCCCCTTAGAGGGGCACGCATCCCTGGCTCGCCAGAGCCCTCACAGTCCCTGTCCGCTGCTGCCCACAGCCAAGCTGGAGACTTGATGGCTACTTACCACTTACTCCAGTGGTCCTTGACCCAGGTCATTTTATCTCCCATCCCCCAACCGTCACACGTTTGGCAATGCCTGAGAATCCGAGCTAACCTCTGCTTTGGGCCCACGGCACTTGCCATGGGTGCTGCTCAGCCTCCATACAGAGCTCTAGGTGGCAGTCTTTTTTTTTGTGGAAAATTTAAATTTTGTTTTGGACTCAACTTTACAACAACATCAACGACAAAAATCTCTTAATACCAATTATTTATATCATTCTTTTTTTTTTTTTTTTTTTTGCGGTACGTGGGCCTCTCACTGTTGTGGCCTCTCCCGTTGCGGAGCACAGGCTCTGGACATGCAGGCTCAGCGGCCATGGCTCACGGGCCCAGCCGCTCCTCCCGGACTGGGGCACGAACCCATGTCCCCTGCATTGGCAGGCGGACCCTCAACCACTGCGCCACTAGGGAAGCCCCAGACTGGCCTCTTAAGTACCCAAATATAAGGCACACGTGTGCCCACTCTTGTTGGAGAAACGCTGGAGTGGGGCGGTTACCAGATTTTGTTCTGTTCATCACTAAGGTCGCCCACAGTTAATGTTTACGAGCACTTGCTGTGTACCAGGCATGTGCTAAGGGCTTTCTGTGCATTATCCAGCAATTCTCACAGCGCTGTGAGGTACTATTACCCACTTGCAGAAGGGTGGAGACCATAGATAGGGTAGTACCATTATCCAATTTACAGACGAGGAAACTGAGCTCAGAGAGGCTTAAGTGACTTGGCCAAGGTTCTGCAACCAGGGAGTGGTGGGTTGCAACCCAGCCTCCCAACTCCTCTCGTGCTGCTCTGCCTCTGGTCAATAACAAGTTGACTCCTGGGGTCAGAGAGAGTTAAAGGGGAGTGGAGACTCCGAGGTGTGGAGGGCCCTTGAGAATCTCTTCTTGGCTGGGCCTGGAGACCCTTCCTCTCACTGCCTGCCAGGACCCCTGAGATTGGTTTCAGATCCAGGAGTGGGTAGGGTTGGGGGCGGGCACCATGTCCATGTTCTCAGCACAGGGAATGAGAGGAAGGGAGAAGACCCAGGGAGCCTGAGCTTCAGAATGGGCTTGGGAGGTTGCAGAAGCCAGATGAGGTGCCACGACAGAGTGACAGACTCTGGGAGCACCCTGGGACCTCGGGCAGGGCAAAGGGAGGTCTGGTGGAAGAGGGAACTTCCCATGACAGTTGGAACAGGGCTCTGCACGTGGCTTTTCCCTCCCACTAACCCCTTCTTTCCACTCCCCCCTAACCACTCTTCTGTTCTTTTTTTTTTTTTTTTTTTTTTTGCGGTACGCGGGCCTCTCACTGTTGTGGCCTCTCCCATTGCGGAGCACAGGCTCCAGATGCGCAGGCTCAGCGGCCATGGCTCACGGGCCCAGCCGCTCCGCGGCATGTGGGATCTTCCCGCACCGGGGCACGAACCCGTGTCCCCTACATCGGCAGGCGGACTCTCAACCACTGCGCCACCAGGGAAGCCCTCACTCTTCTGTTCTTTGTTTCTCATGCTCCTCTTGGCTGACTTGCCCCTTGAACCTCGGAGTTCCCTGGGGTTGAGTCCCTGGTGGACAGATGGCTCCACAAGTTCTCCGTCATCTACACCCAGGCTTCAGCTGCATCTGTGTCATCCCCAAATCCCCATCTGCATCGAGCCCAGGATCCACACTTCCAACTGCTCACTGGACATCTCCACTTGGAATGAACACGTCCAAGACAAAGCTTGTGTATCCACAACCTATTTACTTGTCTTTCAGACCTTGTTTCTCCATTCTCATACTTGGACACTTGGAGTCATTGAAGCTCCTTCCTCGTCACCAGCATCCAGTGGGTCACCAAATCCTCATACTCCTCTCTGCACAACTTCTCTCCCCATCAGCCCTCTCTACTCCATTCCCTCTAATCCTGTGCCAACCCCGGCTTGGTCATCTTTTATCTGGACCTTTGAGCAGATGCCTCACTGGTCTTCCTTCCTGCAGCCCTACTTCCTACCCACAAACCCATCCTCCACATTACCTCCAGAATGATTTTATACACAGATCTGGTTCCATCTCTTGCCTGCTTCCTAATTCCTGATGGAATGGTCCACAGGTAACATCCAAACTCTTTAGCATAGTAATGGGCGAGGTTTCTTTTAAATTATTTGCTCATGTGCTACACTTTTAAAGAGTTAACAGGTATTGGTTGTCTATGGCTGCTGTAACAAATTACCACAAATTTAGTGCCTTGAATGACATGAATTATTATTTTCCAGTTCTGTAGGTTGGAAGTTCAATGTCATCTCACAGGGCTAAAATCAAGGCATCAGCAGGGCTGCGTTCCTTCTGCAGGCTCTAGGGGAGAATCTGTTTCCATGCCTTTTTTAGAGGCAGCCTTTATTCCTTGGCTTGTGGCCCTCTCTTCCATCTACACAGCCAGCACTGTTGCATCTCTCTGATGGTTCTTCTGGAGTCCTGTCTCCCTTTGCTCGCTGGGGCTGAGCTCTGCCTGAGGCCTGAAGCACATCCTTAAGGCCCCAACCAAAGCCTCTGCATCTGTTAACTTTGTCTACTTTTTAGTGTTCCTGACCCGTGGACCAGCCTTGTCTGAGACCAGAGCCCAGTGGGAGCTGGATGTGGACCACTCCCAGACAGAGATCCATACCATCTTATTGCCAGCAGAGCTGCCTAGAGTGCCTGGCCCTAGATCTGTGACCCAGAGGGCTTGCTAATGGTCACCCCAGAATTAGACACACCGGGTCTCAAGCCCAGCTGGACTCCACAGGCCTCGCTCTGCAGGGACAGGCCCCACTCCCATGGGGCACAGCACTGACCAGGGCGCATTGTCCTCCAGACGGGCTGGCTCCCAGAGAGAGCGGCCGAGACAGCACACCTAGGGCTGCCCTCAGCTGACGGGACCCTTGGGGGTCTTGGCTTACAAGAACCACAAGGGCAAGGCCCTGGGAGAGGACAAGGGGAGGCATTGCTGGGCCAAACAAACTTCTGTTCAGAATTCCAAGTATTAACTTGATGCTCAGGACATGGCAGGGCTTGGCATTCCATGGCAGCACACCCCAACTAGTGGACAACCCCCAGTGCCGGGGAGTCAAAGCCATGCCGTGATATGCACACATCTCAGAGCTTCTTTATTCCAGATCTTCCTTCACAGGGATGAACCCAAAGGACGAAAAATCTTCCCTTTGTCTTTCCAAATAAATAGCAAATATTTACTTAGAAGCTAAGTTGAACATTTTCTCTGGAGGAGTCAGCATGTATCTGTAACTCAAGCCCCTCCCAAGATGTGTTTTATCAGCCAGGCTTTGTTGTCTTTCAGGAAAAAAATATGAGTTCCGGGGGGAAAAAAGCCTCTAGGGTTGTTGGATGCTGATTTCCTAATGGTAAGATATCAGCCTCCTAAACTGACAATTCCGTGACATCTCAGGGCTGGTTCCAGAGAACACATGATACTTTAACCAAAGGGAAAATGCTCCACCCAAAGGCAGCATCTCTTGGACCCAAAGCAATCTTTTCCATCTCTCCCTGCCAAAACAAAACAAACAAAACAAAACCAAAAAAATACCCCAAACACAGACACAAAAAAACCAGAAACAAAAAACCCCCAAACATGGGCTTCCCTGGTAGCACAGTGGTCGAGAATCCGCCTACCAATTCAGGGGACATGGGTTCGAGCCCTGGTCTGGGAAGGTCCCAAATGCCGTGGAGCAACTAAGCCCAAGTGCCACAACTACTGAGCCTGTGCTCTAGAGCTCGTGAGCCACAACTACTGAGCCTGCGAGCCACAACTACTGAAGCCTGTGCACCTAGAGCCCGTGCTCTGCAACAAGAGAAGCGACTGCAGTAGAAGCCCACTCACTGCAATAAGGAGTGGCCCCTGCTCACCGCAACTAAAAAGGAAGCCCACACACAGCAGTGAAGACACAACGCAGCCATAAATAAATAAATTTATTTAAAAAAAAAAGAAAACCCGAAACAAACACTTCTAAAAAGCACAAACCGAAAAGAAAAACAACAAAATGAAACCCAGGGCTCCTGCTGTCTGAATACCATCCTTTGTGCTCCCCCTGCCCTCCCTGGATGGGAGAGTCCCAAGCAAATGAGCTTGTGGCGGTGGGGGTGTGTGTCTCTTTGAGGTCTGCGGTCTCAGGTGAGGACAGGGTGGCACTGGGGACCCATGACTATGCTGCCCACAGAACAGCAGACATGCAGGCCCACAGGTGGACACATTCCTGACTTCTTAGGCCGGGAAAGCAGTCAGGCTCCACGAGAGCCTGGGGACAGCACACGGTGGCGTCTGGAATCAGAACCGCTACATATGAGTTGGGACCAAACCTGGGGTGGTGGTGGCAGAGCCATCCTCAGGGCTCATGAACGGGCACCCCAGCTTCCTCCCACTCCTTGCTGGCTTTGGTGCCTGGCCGTCTTTGCCGGTGAGGGGCGGCAGGGAGGACGTGACCGTGAAGTCTACGGGTGTTTGAACTCGGGTACTGATGCCGAAAACTCAGCCTCTGTGCACCAGTGCCGAATCGAATCTTGGAGACAGAGTTTTGGGTGAAGCAGAAGAGACTAGCTTTACTGCTTGGCCAGGCAAAGGGAGGCAAAGGGGGACCCAGCAGGCTCCTGCCCTTGAAAACAGTGTGTCCCAACCTCGGATAGGATAGGTGAGTAGTTCAGGGGTGGGGTTGCTGACAGGATTAGGGTGTGTGCAAGGCCTGCACTCCTTTAATCTGGTCTCAGATGGTCTATGATGAGCATCTCTGTTTCCTTTAATTTGGCCTCAGTTGGTCTTCTCTGGTATGAAAAATGCTAACATCTTCCATTTGTTGGGTTTTAGTTCTATAAAGAGCTCAAAGATATTGTTGATGTGTATCCCTTGAGGTGGAACAAAGACCCCAAGGCCGCGCTATAGTTTCTTGTCTGCCCCTCCCTTGTCTCTGCACACCCTCCCTTCCCTGATTAGTAACTGTTCAAATCTGCCCTTTGGAACTCAGGGAAGGTCATGGAGGCTGGAGTCTCTTCCCTACAAACAAGAAACGGGGGACTCTGGAGCCCCATGGGGTCCTGCTTGGTTTCAGCACCCTGGCTTCCACAGGCCACACCATTCGTAGGATTAGCACACAGACCCAATAACAAACCAGGAATTCTCTGGCTGATTCTCACCAGCAAGACTACAGAACACTGGCAACAAAGCCCACTTTTCTAGGGTTACACGCCTACCTGGTTCTCCCTCCCACTTTGTGCTGTACCCCCAGCTCCTGAGGGGCTGTATGCAGCCCTGGCCGTGGGTAGGGTGCTCAGCTGTGCGGGACTGACAGGTACCCTGGGATGTGGGCCCTGCAGCGCTAAAACTCGAAAGTCCCAGGCAAACCAGGATGGGGTAACCCTAGGCTGAAGCCCCTGGGTCTGTCCCCTCTTTTAAGGTTATGTCCTCGGGCTGGCATTATCTTGAGTGTGATGGTCCAGCTGTCCCCAGACCGTCAGCCAGCTTGTGCCCTGCAACAATGCCCTCAGGGAGCCCGTCCCCTGACTGCAAAAGCTGGAGTGTAAGGGTGGCCCTTGCTTCCCACTCCTTGGAGGTCCATCAACCTCCAGTCAGGCCCCAGGGTCCCTCTCCATTCCCATGATGCTCCTCACGATCCCAGCTGGCCCCTCAGTACACCTGGTCACGTCACAGAGAACTGCCCATGAGCGCTCATTCCTTTTCTAACAGCAGCAACACACTGGACTGTCTCCTGGCTTCACCCCTGCGGCCCATCCGTCTTTTAACCATTTAACCATGAAGTGATTTTGCCATCCAGCCAGGTGGGTGTGGGACTGCAGACCTCAGGGCTTGCTCTGTCCCGTCTCCTAGGACGACCTGGGCTTTATACACAGGCCAGCCCATCCTCCCTGAGGGCCACTGCTGTCACAGAAGTACCTGCTTCTCCCGGTGGACCAGAGCCCTGCCAGGCTCTTTGCAAAGACTGTTGTGTCCATCCTCATCCTCACTTTGAGGCTCCAACCAGCCCCCTCAGATCATATTGGCCAAATGTCCCAGCCCCTTGTAACACAATGGAGCATAGGATGATTTCTGGCTGGTCTGCCAGAGTTGTGGCTGATGAGTTGGGGCATGTTGGTTGGTGAAAGTAGGTGGGGATGGTACAGCGTATGTTGAAAGCTGGGCACCCTGAAAGCTTTCGTGGTCCCCAGGAAGCCCACATACTGTCAAATATATTGAAATTTCCACATTAACTATAATTTTTTGTCACAAAAATTTTGGAAAGGTTTATATATATTTTTTTTTAATTATTTGACTTATGTAACTTTGTTTTGTGATTTCTCAGCAGTCATCCTGCATCTATAGGGATTCTTGTGAACTGAGAAAATCCATGTATTCTAATATAATTTGCAACTTGTTTACAAACATAATAACATTTTTTCTGAATTCCAAAATAAGTTTATTTCATGTTATGTTTGATATCAGCTTACTTACATAACCTTGAAATTTTCTTTTCTTGGTTTTTAGCCAATAATTGTTTCTCTCACGTCACATATATTTTCTTAGGCCCCTGAAAAATTCACCCACCTCTCATGCCAGAGTATAGAATAACTCAAAACAGCAAACTGGCTGCTAATCAGAAGCTGTTGCGAGGCCAGCACCTTCAAAATGGGGCATGGAGCGGAAGGGGGAAAGGGTGTTTCCTCAGAGGCAGAGTGGGTCCACATGGAGGGCTGGCTCAGGGCTCAGCTTTCCTTGTGGGTGGAGAAGCAGCGCAGCACCCGTAGGGCTGACAGGACCGAGCAGCAGGCTCCCCCTATGCCAAGGGGCGCCTGGCTGTCACATGGAATGCGTGAAGAGGCCATTCGATGGGCACTTTCTGAGTTTGATAGGCTGCGGCCAGGCAAGAGAGTCTTACCCTTTGAGTGAGTCAGCCTCCGACCATCACCTGGGCCCTCCTTGCACACCTGTCCGCTCTCAACCCAGATCAAGCCTGGGCCCATTATGGTCAGAGCAGTGACAGCTGCCTCTGTGCAGGGTGCTGGGAGGGAGGGTACCTTAGGTTAATTAACCCAAAGCAAACCCTGAGACACCAAGTGTAACAGATTTATCAGCAATGCGTTCCCAGAAGGCACTGGGAAAGGAGTGAGGGAAGCTTGATGGGAAACGGGAAGAAGCTAAGGAGGGTGGAATTTCAGACGTGGTCCCGAGGACGGCAGCCCCGCCTGACTCCTAGAAGATGCTGGAGGTAATTGTCTGGGTCCCCAGAGTGTGTCCCCAGCCAAGGCAAGGGGCTGGGCTTTTATGCTCTTAAACCCCTCGGTCATTGCTACGGGCTTCCCCACTGGATGTGGAACTTTCCAGGCACTTTGTGCTGTGTGTGGAGGCCAACTGCCCACCAAAGAGGAGCCACAGGGACAGAGGCAGGAAGCAACGCTTGGGCAATTGGCTGGATGGGAAGGTACCGTGGCACCCTGGCGGGGCGGCCACATATAGCAGCTAAATATACAGAGCACATGTTTATTTAACATATACCAAGTACTGTGCTATGTGTGTTTGTCCAAGATTATGTCATTTAATATTCCCCTGTGGGCATCACCTGTGGGTGGGTGACCCCGAATGTTTAGGCTAGAGCTTGGTGCTTGGAGCAAGAGCATTGCCAGTGGACCTGTTTTGACCCCTAGCTTTGCTGTCTGCTCACTTGTGGCCTTGCATGAGTTCCTTAGCCTCCCTAAGCCGGTTTCTTTATCTATAAAATGGGGGCGGGAGGAATAGTATCATGGATATCAGTTAAGGGGAGATAAACGAAGTGATGGTTGTTCTGAGCTGAATACAGTGCTTGGCACATAGTAAATGCCCAGTGAATAAGAGATATGCTTATTGTTGTGTGTTTAAAAAAATATTTTTTAAATAGTCCTTTGAATGTGAGGCAGGCTTATGTTACAGGAGAGTAAATGGTGATGGAAGTTTTGAGCAGTGAAGGAAAGGTAAGAAATAGTTCTTGCAGTGGTGAAAGAATAATTTTACATTTGTGATTGGTTGGTCATGGTGCTGGTCTGCCCAGAAATATTTTGCATGGAGGAGAGACAGGTAAGTAGGTTTATCCTGGGTGTGGACCTCCAGATGAATGTGATGGAGGGAGGGACACCTGCAGGGTTCTGATGAGGGTGAAGGCGGGCAAAGCTGATAGAGAAAGCAGGGGCGTGTTAGTTGTTGAACTGGAGGTTTTCCTGTGGGCGTGTTGGGGCGAGTTGGGAGGGGAGGGGAGACTGTGGCTGAGGGGAGGGAGAGGAGCGGAAGTGCTCTAGAGATTTTGAGGTTGGGGAACCCGGAAGCCAGGTGCGTTTTCTGCTTCAAACCTGGGGGTGCCGCCTCAACACTTCGTGTCTTCTTTTCACTCAGTATTCGTCAGATCTTGGAAAGCAATTACTGATATCTTTTTTTTTTTGTAAAAAAATTTGAAAAAGCTGGACCACCTGTCAACTGAGAAAAAACGCACAGCTTAAAAGCTGAGAATGATGTTTTAGTCGGTGCTCTTACTGAGTAATATAGCCTGGGAGACAGCCTCTCAGAAAGCTCTGAGGAACTGTTCCAGAGAGATAAGGGAGGGGCCAGTATATATAGGATGGAAAACAAAAACCAAAAAACACCTACGTAGTCGAGCATCAAAAGATTACTGTGAATCACAAAAACCAGACATCTCAAGTTAATTAATTTAATGCTTTTTTATGTATGGGAAGACACAAGACTCTGGGCTTATTGTAATCATTCCCTTGGTATACATCTTAACTACCTAGGGCCGGGATCCTGTTTTCTCCATCCTGAATTTCCCTCTGGTAGGGGGCAGCTGCAGTGGCTGACGACTTGATGGCCACAACATCCTTTGTTTACTGATGTGGCAGGTGTCATTCTTAGTCCACACACCTTTGCTCATGATTCTCAAGCCTTTTCCTCTGGCCCAGGTATCTTTTCTGCCCCAGTCTCCTCTTTTCACCTGCTGCATATGTATTTCTGAAGCCAACTTGACTCTCCCCAGTGCATTCTCTTCCCACTTGACTGCCTCTCCTCTCACATTTGGTAAAGCAGCTAGAGTGCCCGCTCCCTTACCTACCATATCTAATCAGTTGATCACATACTAATGATCCTACCCCATTAATACCCTCAACTATCCATTCCTTCCTCTTTGTATTCCTGACCCTGTCACTGATTCAAGTCTCTCCCAGAATTAGAGCAAAAGCCTCTCCACTGCTCTCCTTGCCTCTGATTTCACAACCCACGTTATACCCAAGCATTTCTCCCCCTTGAAGACAAAGTGGTCTTTTAACTCTTTGAGTTATATTCCTACCTAGTAAGCTTAGATTATGTTTGGGACAACAGTGGTGGAACCTTTCCTAATCTCCTGATAAATTAAAACTCCCATCCATTGTGTGTCCTTTAATTGATGCCTAGTCTTCCTGAGGTATATGGGGAAGGAAAAGAAAACTTAGAAATTCAGGTTTTGTGTTCTTTCTTCGTACTTTCCTTAGCATTTTACTAATGCTAAATGCCATTTATTGAGTACTTACTATGGACCAGTCACTATGCCAAAGTTTTATGGGTCTTATTTTATTTAAGCCTCAAAACATCTCTGTGAGGTGGGCTCAATTATTATTCTCACTAAAAAAAAAAATAGAGCTAATGAGATGACATTGCCCAAGGTCATATCACTAGAAAGCGAAGGAATTGGATTCAATAAAATTCAGGTCTGTTTGAGAAAGTTGTGTTCTTAATACACTTAATGCCTCTATCATCACCATAAATTTCAGTGTTTTGCAGGGTGGATTGGGAGCTTAATGTGAATTTAGTTCAGGAGTTTTATGGTTCTAGGTCTTACATTTAAGTCTTTAATTCATTTTGGGTTAATTTTTGTGTATGGTTTAAGATAGTGGTCTAGTTTAATTTTTTGCATATGGCTGTCCAGTTTTTTTCAGAACTGTTTATTGAAGAGACTGTCCTTCCCCACTATGTATTCTTGGTTCCTGTATTATAAATTAATGGACCATAAATTCATGGGTTTTTTTCTGGGCTCTATTCAGTTCCGTTGATCTGTTTGGGCATGTTGGTTGGTGAAAGTAGGTGGGGATGGTACAGCGTATGTTGAAAGCTGGGCACCCTGAAAGCTTTCGTGGGCCCCAGGAAGCCCACGTATTGTCAAATATATTGAAATTTCCACATTTCACATTAACTATAATTTTTTTGCCATGAAAATTTTGGAAAGGTTATTATGGTTTTTTTTTAAATAATTTGACTGCATGTAACGTTGTTTTGTGATTTCTCAACAGTCATCCTGCATCTATAGGGATTCTTGTGAACTGAGAACATCTATTCTTATATAATTTGCACCTTGTTTACAAACATAACATTTTTTTCTGAATTCCAAAATAATGAAGTTTATTTCATGTTATGTTTGGTATCAGCTTACTTACATAACCTTGAAATTTTCTTTTCTTGGTTTTTAGCAAATAATTGGTTTTCTCAGGTCACATATATCTTCTTAGGTCCCTGAATGGGGACCTCTCATGCCAGAGTATAGAATAACTCAAAACGGCAAACTGGCTGCTAATCACAAGCTGTTGCGAGGCCAGCACCTTCACAATGGGGCATGGAGCGGAAGAGGAAAGGCTGTGTCCTCAGAGGCAGGGCGGGTCCACATGGAGGGCCGGCTCAGGGCTCAGCTTTCCTTGTGGGTGGAGAAGCAGCGCAGCACCCGTAGGGCTGACAGGACCGAGCAGCAGGCTCCCCCTATGCCAAGGGGCGCCCGGCTGTCAAGTGGAATGCGTGAAGAGGCCATTCGATGGGCACTTTCTGAGTTTGGTAGGCTGCGGCCAGGCGAGAGAGTCTTACCCTTTGAGTGAGTCAGCCTCTGACCATCACCTGGGCCCTCCTTGCACACCTGTCTGCTCTCAACCCAGGTCAAGCCTGGGCCAATTATGGTCAGAGCAGTGACAGCTGCCTCTGTGCAGCGTGCTGGGAGGGAGGGTACCTTAGGTTAATTCTCCCAAAGCAAACCCTGAGACAGCAAGTGTAACAAATTTATCAGCAGCGCATTCCCAGGAGGCACTGGGAAAGGAGTGAGGGAAGCTTGATGGGAAACGGGAAGAAGCCAAGGAGGAGGGTGGAATTTCAGACGTGGTCCCAAGGAGGGCAGCCCGCGCCTGACCCCTAGAAGATGCTGGAGGTAATTGTCTGGGTCCGCAGAGTGTGTCCCCAGCCAAGGCAAGGGGCCTGGGCTTTTATGCTCTTAAACCCCTCGGTCATTGCTACGGGCTTCCCCACTGGATGTGGAACTTTCCAGGCACTTTGCACTGTGTGTGGAGGCCGAGGACACCAGCTGCCCACCAAAGAGGAGCCACAGGGACAGAGGCAGGAAGCAACGCTTGGGCAGTTGGCTGGATGGGCAGGTACAGTGGCACCCTGGCAGGGCAGCCACATTTACCAGCTAAATATACAGAGCACATGTTTATTTAACATATACCAAGTACTGTGCTATGTGTGTTTGTCCAAGATTATGTCATTTAATGTTCCCCTGTGGCCTTCGCCTGTGGGTGGGTGACCCCCAATATTTAGCCTAGAGCTTAGTGCTTGGAGCAAGAGAATTGCCGGCAGAACTGTTTTGACCCCAAGCTTTGCTGCCTGCTCACTTGTGCCCTTGCATGTGTTCCTTAGCCTCCCTGAGCCTCAGTTTCTTTATCTATAAAATGGGGGCGGGTGGAATAGTATCATGGAGTTCAATTAAGGGGAGATAAATGAAGTGATGATGGTTCTGAGCTGAATACACTGCTTGGCAAATAGTAAATGCCCAGTGAATAAGAGATATGCTTATTGTTGTGTGTTTTAAAAAATTCTTTTAAATAGTGGTTTGAATGGGAGCCAGGCTTATGTTACAGGAGAGTAAATGGTGATGGAAGTTTTGAGCAGTGAAGGAAAGGTAAGAAATAGTTCTTGCAGTGGTGAAAGAATAATTTTACATTTGTGATTGGTTGGTCATGGTGCAGGTCTGCCCAAAAATATTTTGCATGGAGGAGAGACAGGTAAGTAGGTTTATCCTGGGTGTGGACCTCCAGATGAATGTGATGGAGGGAGGGACACCTGCAGGGTTCTGATGAGGGTGAAGGCGGGCAAAGCTGATAGAGAAAGCAGGGGCGTGTTAGTTGTTGAACTGGAGGTTTTCCTGTGGGCGTGTTGGGGCGAGTTGGGAGGGGAGGGGAGACTGTGGCTGAGGGGAGGGAGAGGAGCGGAAGTGCTCTAGAGATTTTGAGGTTGGGGAACCCGGAAGCCAGGTGCGTTTTCTGCTTCAAACCTGGGGGTGCCGCCTCAACACTTCGTGTCTTCTTTTCACTCAGTATTCGTCAGATCTTGGAAAGCAATTACTGATATCTTTTTTTTTTTGTAAAAAAATTTGAAAAAGCTGGACCACCTGTCAACTGAGAAAAAACGCACAGCTTAAAAGCTGAGAATGATGTTTTAGTCGGTGCTCTTACTGAGTAATATAGCCTGGGAGACAGCCTCTCAGAAAGCTCTGAGGAACTGTTCCAGAGAGATAAGGGAGGGGCCAGTATATATAGGATGGAAAACAAAAACCAAAAAACACCTACGTAGTCGAGCATCAAAAGATTACTGTGAATCACAAAAACCAGACATCTCAAGTTAATTAATTTAATGCTTTTTTATGTATGGGAAGACACAAGACTCTGGGCTTATTGTAATCATTCCCTTGGTATACATCTTAACTACCTAGGGCCGGGATCCTGTTTTCTCCATCCTGAATTTCCCTCTGGTAGGGGGCAGCTGCAGTGGCTGACGACTTGATGGCCACAACATCCTTTGTTTACTGATGTGGCAGGTGTCATTCTTAGTCCACACACCTTTGCTCATGATTCTCAAGCCTTTTCCTCTGGCCCAGGTATCTTTTCTGCCCCAGTCTCCTCTTTTCACCTGCTGCATATGTATTTCTGAAGCCAACTTGACTCTCCCCAGTGCATTCTCTTCCCACTTGACTGCCTCTCCTCTCACATTTGGTAAAGCAGCTAGAGTGCCCGCTCCCTTACCTACCATATCTAATCAGTTGATCACATACTAATGATCCTACCCCATTAATACCCTCAAC
Source organism: Hyperoodon ampullatus (assembly GCF_949752795.1). Taxonomy (NCBI): domain Eukaryota; kingdom Metazoa; phylum Chordata; class Mammalia; order Artiodactyla; family Ziphiidae; genus Hyperoodon; species Hyperoodon ampullatus. The sequence continues at coordinate 132,789,097 of NC_136917.1, read as the reverse complement.
TATCCATTCCTTCCTCTTTGTATTCCTGACCCTGTCACTGATTCAAGTCTCTCCCAGAATTAGAGCAAAAGCCTCTCCACTGCTCTCCTTGCCTCTGATTTCACAACCCACGTTATACCCAAGCATTTCTCCCCCTTGAAGACAAAGTGGTCTTTTAACTCTTTGAGTTATATTCCTACCTAGTAAGCTTAGATTATGTTTGGGACAACAGTGGTGGAACCTTTCCTAATCTCCTGATAAATTAAAACTCCCATCCACGTGTGTCCTTTAATTGATGCCTAGTCTTCCTGAGGTATATGGGGAAGGAAAAGAAAACTTAGAAATTCAGGTTTTGTGTTCTTTCTTCGTACTTTCCTTAGCATTTTACTAATGCTAAATGCCATTTATTGAGTACTTACTATGGACCAGTCACTATGCCAAAGTTTTATGGGTCTTATTTTATTTAAGCCTCAAAACAACTCTGTGAGGTAGGCACAATTATTATTCTCATTAATTCAAAATAGAGCTAATGAGATGACATTGTCCAAAGTCATATCACTAGAAAGCGATGGAACTAGGATTCAATAAAATTCAGGTCTGTTTGAGAAAGTTGTATTCTTAATACACTTAATGCCTCTATCATCACAATAAATTTCAGTGTTTTGCAGGGTGGATTGGGAGCTTAATGTGAATTTAGTTCAGGAGTTTTATGGCTTCAGGTCTTACATTTAAGTCTTTAATTCATTTTGGGTTAATTTTTGTGTATGGTTTAAGATAGTGGTCTAGTTTAATTTTTTGCATATGGCTGTCCAGTTTTTTTCAGAGCTATTTATTGAAGAGACTGTCCTTCCCCACTATATATTCAAGGTTCCTTTATCATAAATTAATGGACCATAAATTCATGGGTTTTTTTCTGGACTCTATTCAGTTCCGTTGATCTGTGTGTCTATTTTTATATCAGCACCATATTGTTTTGACTACTATAACTTTATAATGTAGTTTGAACGCAGGGAGCGTGATGTCTCTAGCTTTGTTGTACTTTCTCAAGATTGCTTTAGCTACTTGGCGTTTCTTGTGATTCCACACACATTTTAGAATTGTTTTTTTCTTTTTCTTCACGTTATGCGGGCCTCTCACTGCTGTGACCTCTCCCGTTGCGGAACACAGGCTCCGGACACGCACACCCAGCAGCCATGGCTCAAGGGTCCAGCCGCTCTGCGACACGTGGGACCCTCCCGGAACGGGACACAAACCAGTGTCCCGTACACGGGCAGGCAGACCCTCAACCACTGTGCCACCAGGGAAGCCCCACATTTTAGGATTTTACGTTTGTTCTATTTCTGTGAAACGTGCCACTGGAATTTTGATAGGGGTTGCATTGAATCTTAGGTAGTTATGGTTAGTGTCGACATTTAAACAGTATTCTGCCAATCCACAAGTACAGAATATCTTTCCATTTATTTGTGTCTCTTATCAGTGTCTTATAGTTTTCAGTGTATAGCTCTTTCATCTTCTTGGTTAAATTTATTTCTAGGTATTTTATTCCTTTTTTTGAATATTAACTTTTTAAAGTTAATTTTAATTTTATATTGGAATATAGTTGATTTACAATATTGTGTTAGTTTCAGGTGTACAACAAAGTGATTCAGTTATACACACACACACACACATATATATATATTCTTTTTCAGATTCTTTCCCCATATACGTTATCACAGATAATTGAGTATAGTTCCTTGTGCTATATAGTAGGTCCTTGTTGATTATCTATTTTATATATAATATAAAATATTACATATTATATCTGTTTTTGTGCCAATACCATACACTTTGATGACTGTAGTTTTGTAGTATAGTCTGAATTCAGGGAACCTGATTCCTCTAGCAGTATTTTTCTTTCTCAGGATTGCTTTGGCTATTTGGGGTCTTTTGTATTTCCATACAAATTAAAAATTTTTTTGTTCTAGTTCTATGAAAAATGTCATTGGTAATTTGATAGGGATTACATTGAATCTGTAGATTGCCTTGGGTAGTATAGTCATTTTGACAATATTGATTCTTCCAATCCAAGAACATGCTATATCTTTCCATCTGTTTGTGTTATCTTCCATTTCTTTCATCAGTGTAGTATAGTTTTCAGAGTACAGGCCTTTTGCCTCCTTAGGTAAGTTTATTCCTAGGTATTTTATACTTTTTGATGTGATGGTGAATGGGATTGTTTCCTTAATTTCTCTTTCTGATCTTTCTTTTTTAGTGTATAGCAATGGAAGAGATTTCTGTGCATTAATATTGTATCCTGCAACTTTACCAAATTCATATATGAGCTCTAGTAGTGTTCTGTTTTCAGCTTTAGGATTTTTTATGTATAGTACCATGTCATCTGCAAACAGTGACAGTTTTACTTCTTTCCTTCCAATTTGTATTCCTTTTATTTCTTTTTCTTCTCTGATGGCCGTGGCTAGGACTTCCAAAACTCTGTCGAGTAAAAGTGGCAAGAGTGGGTATCCTTGTCTTGTTCCTGATCTTAGAGGAAATGCTTTCAGTTTTTCACCATTGAGTATGATGTTAGTTGTGGGTTTGTTGTATATGGCCTTTATTATGTTGAGGTAAGTTCCCACTATACCCACTTTCTGGAAAGTTTTTATCATAAATGGGTGTTGAATTTTGTCAAAAGCTTTTTCTGCATCTATTGAGATGATCATATAGTTTTGATTCTTCAATTTGTTGATGTACTGTATCACACTGATTGATTTGTGTATACTGAAAAATCTTTGCATCCCTGGGATAAGTCCCACTTGATCATGGTGTATGATCCTTTTAATGTGTTGTTGGATTCTGTTTGCTAGTATTTTGTTGAGGATTTTTGCATCTATATTCATCAGTGATATTGGCCTGTAATTTTCTTTTTTGTGATATCTTTGGCTTTGGTATCAGGTTGATGGTGGCCTCATAGAATGAGTTTGGGAGTTTTCCTTCCTGTGCAATATTTTGGAAGACTTTCAGAAAGATAGGTGTTTCTTCTCTAAGCGTTTGATAGCTTTCATCTGTGAAGCCATCTGGTCGTGGACTTCGTTGGAAGTTTTAAAATCAGTTTTGATTTCAGTATTTTTTATTTGTCTGTTCATATTTTCTATTTCTTCCTGGTTCAGTCTTGGAGGATTGTACCTTTCTAAGGATTTGTCCATTTCTTTTTTTAATTTTTATAAATTAATTATTTTTGGTTGTGTTGGGTCTTCATTGCTGTGCGTGGGTTTTCTCTAGTTGCGGTGAGCGGGGGCTACACTTCATTGTGGTGTGCAGGCTTCTCATTGTCGTGGCTTCTCTTGTTGCAGAGCACAGGCTCTGGGCACAAGGGCTTCAATAGTTGTGGCATGTGGGCTCAGTAGTTGTGGCTTGCAGGCTCTAGAGAGCAGGCTCAGTATTTGTGACGCATATGCTTACTTGCTCCGCGGCATGTGGGATCTTCCCAGGCCAGGGCTTGAACCCATGTCCCCTGCATTGACAGGCAGATTCTTAACCACTGCACCACCAGGGAAGCCCTGTCCATTTCTTTTAGGTTGTCCATTTTATTGGCATATAGTTGCTTGTAGTAGTCTCTTATGATCCTTTTTTTTTTTTTTTTTTTTTTCAGTACACGGGCCTCTCACTGTCGTGGCCTCTCCCGTTGCGGAGCGTAGGCTCCGCGATATGTGGGATCTTCCCGGACCGGGGCACGAACCCACGTCCCCTGCATCGGCAGGCGGACTCTCAACCACTGCGCCACCAGGGAAGCCCCTCTTATGATCCTTTGTATTCCTGCAGTGTCTGTTGTAACTTCTCCTTTTTCATTCCTAATTTTATTGGTTTGAGTCCTCTCCCTTTATTTTCTCAATGAGTCTGGCTAGAGGTTTATCAATTTTGTTTATCTTTTCAAAGAACCAGCTTTAGTTTCATTGATCTTTGCTATTGTTTTCTTCATTTCTACTTCATTTATTTCTGCTCTGATCTTTCTGATTTCTTTCATTCTACTAATTTTGGTTTTGTTCGTTCTTCTTTCTCTAGTTGCTTTAGGTGTAGGGTTAGGTTGTTTATTTCAGATTTTTCTTGTTTCCTGAGGTAAGATTGTATTGCTATAAACTTCCCTCTTAGAACTGCTTTTGCCACATCCCATAGCTTTTGGGTCCTTGTGTTTTCATTTTCATTTGTCTCTAGGTATATTTTTTTGTATTTCCTCTTTGATTTCTACAGTGGTCCATTGGTTGTTTAGTAACATATTGTATAGCCTCCACGTGTTTGTGTTTTTTAGTGTTTTTTCTTGTAGTTGATTTTTAATCTCATAGCATTGTGGTCAGAAAATATGCTTGATATGATTTCAGTTTTCTTAAATTTACCGAGGCTTGATTTGTGACTCAAGGTGTGACCTATCCTGGAGAATGTTCCATGTGCACTTGTGAAGAGAGTGTATTCTGCTTTCGGAAGGAATGTCCTATAAATATCAATAATGTCTCTCTGGTCTATTGTGTCATTTAAAGCTCGTGTTTCCTTATGGATTTTCTGTCTGGATGATGTGTCCATTGGTGTAAGTGGGCTGTTAAAATCCCCCACTATTATTGTGTTACTGTTGATTTCTCCTTTTATGATTCTTAGCATTTGCCTTATATATTGAGGTGCTGCTATGTTGGGTGCATATATATTTGCAATTGTTATATTTTCTACTTGGATCGATCCCTTGATCATTATGTAGTGTCCTTTTTTGTCTCTTGTAACAGACTTTATTTTAAAGTCTATTTTGTCAGATGTGAGTGTTGCTACTCCAGCTTTCTTGTGATTTCCATTTGCATGGAATATCTTTTTCTACCCCCTCACTTTCAGTCTATATGTGTCTCTAGTCTGAATTGGGTCTCTTGTGGACAGCATACATATGGGTCTTGTTTTTGTATCCATTCAGCCAGTCTATGTCTTTTGGTTGCAGGATTTAATCTGTTTACATTTAAGATAATTATTGATATGTATGTTCACACTGCCATTTTGTTAATTATTTTAGATTTGTTTTTGTAGGTCCTTTTTCTTCCTTCCTCTTTTGTTTTCTTCTCCTGTGATTTGGTGACTATCGTTAGCATTGTGTTGGATTGCTTTTTCTTTTTTGTGTATGTATCTATTGTAGATTTTTGCTTGTGGTTACCATGAGGTTTTGTTATAGCAGTCTATATGTATACAAGATTGTTTTAAAGTTTCTGGTCTCTTAATTTCAAAGTGATTTCCAATATCCTGCATTTGTCCTCTCTTCTCACTATTGCTGTCTTTGATATCATACTTGCGTGTGGATGATTTCCTACCTTAACTGTGTTTGCCTTTACCGGTGAGCTTTCCCATTTGTACTTTTCTTGTTTCTACTTGTGACCTTTTCTGCCTAGAGAAGTTCCTTTAGCATTTGTTGTGAAGCTGGTTTGGTGGTGCTGAATTCTTTTACATTTTGCTTGTATGTAAAGTTTTCGATTTCTCTGCTGAGTCTGAATGAGAGCCTTGGTAGGTAGAGTATTCTTGGTTGTAGGTTTTTCCCTTTCATCACTTTAAATATATCGTGCCACTCCCTTCTGGCCAGCAGAGTTTCTGCTGAAAAATCAGCTGATAACCTTATGGGGGTTTCCTTGTATGTTATTTGTTGCTTTTTCCTTCTTTCTTTTAATATTTCTCTTTGTCTTTAATTTTTGTCAGTTTGATTAATCTGTGTCTAGGCATGTTCCTCCTTGGGTTTATCCTGTATGGGACTCTCTGCGTTTCCTGGACTTGAGTGATTCCTTTCCCGTGTTAGGGATGTTTTCTGCTATTATCTCTTCACATATTTTTTCCGTCTCTGTCTCTCTCTCTTCTCCTTCTGGCACCCCTATAATGTGAATGTTGATGCATTTAATGTTGTCCCAGGGGTCTCTTAGATTGTCCTCATTTGTATTCATTCTTTTCTCTTTACTCTGTTCCAATGATTTCCACCAGTCTGTCTTCCAGCTCACTTATTCATTCTTCTGCCTCATTAATTCTGTTACTGATACCTTCTAGTGTATTTTTTATTTGTTATTTTATTATTCATCCCTCTTTGTTCTTTAAATCTTGTAGCTCTTTCTTAAACATCTCTTGTATCTTCATGGTCTGTACCTCCATTCTTTTTCTAAGACCTTGGATTAACTTTACTATCATTACTCTGAATTTTCTTTCTGGTAGATTGCCTATCACCCCTTCATTTAGTTGTTCTTCTGGGGTTTTATCTTGTTTCTTCATCTGGATCATATTTCTCTGCTGTCTCATTTTGTCTAACTTTCTGGTTTGTGGTCTCCATTCTGCAGGCTGCAGGATCATAGTTCCTCTTGCTTCTGGTGTCTGCCCCCTTGTGGGTGAGCTTGGTCCTGAAGCTGGGTCAGCTTCCTGGTGGGAGGGACTGGTGCCCATCCACTGGTGGATGGAGCTGGGTCTTGTCCCTCTGTTGTGTTTGGAGGTGTCTGTGAGCTCAGGACGACTTTAGGCAGCCTGTCTTTTGATGGGCATGGCTGTGTTCCCACCCTGTTTGTTGTTTGGCCTGAAGTGTCCCTGCACTGGAGCCTGCAGGCTGTTTGGGTGGGGCTAGGTCTCTGTTCCAAAGTGGCTACCTCTTGTAGAGCTGACGTCAATGACTATTCCCTGGGGCCTCTGCCACCACTGTCCTTGTCCCCACAGTGAACCACAGCTGACCCCCACCTCCCCTTCCAAGATCCACGGGTAGGTCTGGCCCATGCTTCTATGGAGTCATTGCTTTGCTCTGGATCCGAGTGCACAGAACACCTTGCATGTGCTTCAAGAGTGGAGTCTCTCTTTCCGCCAGTGCTGCACTCAAGCGCCATTGGCCTTCAAAGTCAAATGCGCCAGGGGCTCCTCTGGGACTCTGATGTGGGGCTCAGAACTCTCACTCCTGTGGGAGAACCTCTGCAATGTAATTATTTTCCAGTTTGTGTGTTGCCCACCTGGTGGGTATGAGATTTGATTATATTGCAAAAGCTCCTTCCTTCCATCTCATCGTGCCTTCTTCTTTGTCTTTGGATGTAGAATATCTTTTTTGGTAGGTTCCAGTCATTTTGTTGATGGTTGTTCAGCAGTTAGTTGTGATTTTGGTGTTTTTGTGAGAGGAGGGCAAATGTTAACTCTTTTCATTTTTATACACTATAGTAAGATACTACTGCTAAGTCTGCCTAGGAGGGTCCAGGTGTGGGTTCTTGTCCTTGCTCCTCTCTTTAACTTGAACTTTTATTCAAATTTAACTCCCTTCTATTTTATTTCATTAATATATATTTTAAAAAATTGGGGGGATATCTGCATTGGAAATTTTCTCTCTCTGATCAGTTGTGTGTGACCTTGGGCAGGCTGCTCACTCTCTTCTGGTATTCATTTTTACCATCTTTTTCTTCTTTTCCTTCATGCTTGGTCTAGTTTCATTAGCTCACAAGAGACTGCATGCAGTGGCCTTGCACTAGCTCTTCAGACCAGAGTTCCTAGTGCCAAAAGGCTGCCCTGACACTGCAGCTGGGGAACCATGTTCTAGGTTTTTAATTCTTTTGATGTAATTGTAAATGCAATTGTGTTCTTAATTTCTCCTTCTGATAGTGTTATTACTGAATAGAAACACATGTGATATTTTGTATATTGATTTTGTATCCTGCAACGTTACTGAACTTGTTGATTAGTTCTAACAGTTTTTCTGTGTATGGAGTCTTTAGGGCTTTCTCCATATAATATCATGTCATCTGCAAATACTGACAGTTTTACTTCTTTTCCAATTTGGATGACTGTTTTTTCTTTTTCTTGCCTAATTGCTCTGGAAATACTTCCAATACTATGTTGAATAAAAGCTTCAAGAGTAGGCATCCTGGGGCTTCCCTGGTGACGCAGTGGTTGGGGGTCCTCCTGCCGAATCAGGGGACACAGGATCGTGCCCTTGTCTGGGAGGATCCCACATGCCGCGGAGTAGCTGGGCCTGTGAGCCATGGCCGCTGAGCCTGCATGTCCGGAGCCTGTGCTCCGCAATGGGAGAGGCCACAGCAGTGAGAGGCCCGCGTACCGCAAAAAAAAAAAAAAAAAAAAAAAGACTGGGCATCCTTGTCTTTTCCCTGATCTTGTAGAAAAAGCTTTCAGCTTTCCACTGTTGGATATAATGTTAGCAGTGGACTTGCAATGTATGGCATTTATTATGTTGAGCTACCTTCCCTCTATACCTACTTTGTTGAGAGTTTTTAATCATAAATGGACGTTGAATTTTGTCAAATGCTTTTTCTGCACCTATTGAAATAATCATATGATTTTTTATCCTTCATTTCATTAATGTGGTGTATCACATTGATTTATGTATGTTAAATTATCCTTGCATCCTGGAATGAATCCAACTTGATCATGGTGTATGATCCTTTTTATGTGTTATTGGATTTGGTATGCTAATATTTTGTTGAGGATTTTTGCATCTATGTTTATCAGAGATATTGGCCTGTAATATTCTTTTCTTGTGTCCTTGTCTTATTTTGGTATCAGGCCTTGTAAAATGAGTTTGGAAATATTCCCTTCTCTTCTATTTTTTGGAAGAGTTTCAGAGGAATTGGTATTAATTCTTCTTTGAATGTTTAATAAAATTCACCTGTGCAGGGCTTCCCTGGTGGCGCAGTAGTTGAGAGTCTGCCTGCCGATGCAGGGTACACGGGTTCGTGTCCCGGTCCGGGAAGATCCCACATGCCGCGGAGCAGCTGGGCCCATGAGCCATGGCCGCTGAGCCTGCACGTCCAGAGCCTGTGCTACACAATGGGAGAGGCCACAACAGTGAGAGACCTGCGTACTGCAAAAAAATAATAATAATAATAATTAACCAGTGCAGCCCTCTTGTCCTGAGCTTTTGTTTGTTGGGTGGCTTTTGTTTACTGAGTCAATAACCTTACTAATAATCAGTTTGTTCAGATTTTCTGTTTCTTCATGAGTTAGTCTTGGTAGTTCGTGTGTTTCCAGAAATTTATCAGTTTCTTGTAAGTTGTCCAATTTGTTGGTGTTATGCTTATTGTTGTTATTGTTACAGATGAGATAAATGATGGTCACAGAAGTTGTGCCAGTTTTGTCTGCCCCCAAAGCCCATGCTTTTTCTAATGGGTAACCTTGCATTGTTCGTTCATTTCTCTGTGGGTCTATCTGTGTAACTGGGAAGAGTTGAACTTGGATGGGGTATAAACCTGGCTTTACTGAGAATCTGGAGAGGGTCTGAGACAGAAGTCCCACATTTTCCTACCCCCTATCAGTGCCATCGTGCTCGATGCTCTTCACAGACAGAACCTCAGATGAGGCCTGAAGTCACAGGGCAGTGTCCTGGGGAGTTTAGGTAGTTGGCACTGGAATATAGGAAGGAGGGATAAAGGCTTCCTTTATTGATTGGGCAGTGGTATTGACTACAATTGTCTTGAAAGTGGAAATGAGGTATTTCTCAGCTCTTTGCCATTAGCAGTTGCCTGGAGACACCCTTGTGAAGTTCCCTGTCTAGTCATACCCTGGAAGTCCTCCCTTGCTCTTGGACCCACCCTCCCCAGCTCATAGGTACAGCCAGAGACATGGCATGAACATGGGCCCCTGAAACCAACAAATTGGCCTCCCCAGTCCTAAAGAGGGAGGATGGAACCTGGTGTCTTAGGACAAGCACCTAGGACCTCAGGCTTCCCTAATTGTCTGCAGGATGTCTCTCTTTGGAGACAGCGTCAAAAGTAGGGTAGCTTTTCCTTTGCCTCCCTGGCTCATTTATCCAGATATATCTCCTTTCTCTCTTTCCTGACTGGCTATGTGGCATCTTAAATGTCTTGTGAGCGGCTTTTGCCTTCTTGTTTTCCTCCTAGTCTAAGCCCCCTTCAGTTTTCACCAGCATCAGAGAAACTCTCCTTAACAGTTTCTTATTCCAGGCTTTACCCTCTCTTGTCCGTTCCTCACTTAAGTGCTAGAATAATCTTCTCAGTCATCCCACTTGCCCAGTTGGAGAACCTGGACAACTTGCAACCTCATATGATGACAGGAAACCTGGCTCCCAGCTGGTTACATGGTCACCAAGCAGGGTGGGGTTCACCCCCCCAGGGTTGAGCATGTGCACTGAATGTCTCCTTTGGCTCTGTGCCCTGGTCACCTCGCTGGCCTCATCTGAGCATCAGCCCTGTCACCAAGCTCCTGTCTGTCCCACTCACTTTATTTCTTACTATTCCCTCTGTGCTATGGGAGGCCCTGGGGAGGTCTCTGACATCATGGAGTCATGACACTTAATTTTTTTTTTTTTTTTTTTTGCGGCACGTGGGCCTCTCACTGCTGTGGCCTCTCCCGTTGCGGATCACAGGCCCCGGACACGCAGGCTCAGTTGCCATGGCTCACAGGCCCAGCCACTCCGCGGCATGTGAGATCCTCCCGGACTGGGGCACAAACCCGTGTCCCCTGCATCAGCAGGCGGACTACCAACCACTGCGCCACCAGGGAATCTCTCATTTTTCATGGGATCAGGAGAGAATCTGACACCTGCAGGACTGTTTGCACAAGCCCTCCTTGTTTGGAAATGGGAATGGCTTGCTTTCCATTATTCTATTGGAGAAGAGAGAAACCTGCTCCATGCTGCCTCAAATTCAGTAAAAATGTGGTGATTGGATGTTTTTATTGAACTTTCCTTAATTTAGGTCAGAGATTTTTTTTTTTAATTAATTAATTTATTTATTTTTGGCTGTGTTGGGTCTTTGTTGCTGGGCGAGGCTTTCTCTAGTTGCAGTGAGCGTGGGCTACTCTTCGTTGCAGTAAGCGGGCTTACTGCAATGGCTTCTCATTGCAGAGCATGGGCCCTAGGCACACGGGCTTCAGTAGTTGTGGCTCGCGGGCTCTAGAGCACAGGCTCAGTAGTTGTGGCACATGGGCTTAGTTGTTCCACGGCATGTGGGATCTTCCCAGACCAGGGCTCGAACCCATGTCCCCTGCATTGGCAGGTGGATTCTTAACCACTGCGCCACCAGGGAAGCCTCGAGGTCAGAGATTTTTGATTAGATGTCATCTTGGGCATTTCTGTTTCTGTCCTGGGATTCCCTCCCCCTAGCACTTGACTGCGGGTTGCAGATCAACCTGACTGTGGCCATGCTGAGAAAAATGGAGATGTGACAACTGGGATCCTTGATTACTTTTGGCCAAGGGCTGGAAGCAGGGCAGGTAATATCTGGATGTTGCTCAGAGAGGTTAACAAAAATTCTTTTCCCCAATTCTGCAATTTAAGTCATACATCACAAAAAGAATTATAGTTCAATCTGACCCCCAAAACCAAGGCAACATTAATATGAGAACACTTTGCACACACTAGTCCCTCTCCTTTTCACCAATTCATGCCCATTACTTGTTCAAAATTCCACAGAAAATTATTTTCTTCCGGGCAGGCATGCCTGATGAATACAGCTTTTTGCCTGAATAGAAAATAAGTGTTTCAGGCTTCCCTGGTGGCACAGTGGCTGAGAGTCCACCTGCCGATACAGGGGACGCGGGTTCGTGCCCCAGTCCGGGAAGATCCCACATTCTGCAGAGCGGCTGGGCCCGTGAGCCGTGGCCGCTGAGCCTGCGCGTCCAGAGCCTGTGCTCCGCAACGGGAGAGGCCACAACAGTGAGAGGCCCGCCTACCGCAAAAAAAAAAAAAAAAAAAAAAGAAAAAAAAGAAAATGAGTGTTTCCCTTAAAATCATTTCCTAGAAAAGGAAGAATCCCCCAGTAGTAAATTTCTTATAAGGTTTCTCATTTTACAGGTTCTCTCTCAATTACTTTGAAAATAAGTTCTGTTTAGGAAAAACCCATTCATCAAAATTCACACTAGTTTGGAAAGCATGTGGAGATCACCAGGAGAATTTCCATAAAAGGAACCAAAGGCAAAACCCAAAGATTTAGCAATAAATAACTCCTGCAGTAAGATCTCAATTTTTAATGTGATGGATTTCATTGTAAACAACTCTTTAAAAGACTCCTTTAAAAAACAGAATGATAAGTGGTTACATTAGAGATGATACCTAGGCATTTCTAAGATAATTGGGGGAAACTGTGTTAATATTACATAAGTGGTACTTAGGGCTTGGAGTGCTGTTTCCATTGACAGCTTCATCATGCTGTGTCTCAAACAACTAGATGGGCTGAGCTCTGGAAAAATGTGCTGATGATTCAAAAAGGGGAGCTTGTGATGACAGGGAAAGGTCTTGCTGTCCAAGAGCATATGAAGATTTGGATAGAATTATTTCATAAGGTATGAGTGAAAAAAACCAATAATCTATATTCCTATATTCTATATAGTCTGACTTAAAATATGGACTGTAGTTAGACATCTGACTATTTAATCAACATCTCTGAAATTTAAACATTCAAGGTGTCCACATTTTTTTCTTTTGGATCTTCTCATTGAGAAATTGGGGTATCACTCTACATTTGGGGCTGTCTCAACGTTTAGCCTGGAGATAACTCAGAGCCTGGTGCATGGCTTGGATTTATTTGACTTTTCTGATGTGTTGTTTTTTAAGGATAAGCCTGATCCTAAGCCTGTTTATTTCATCTTCCTTTCCAGACAATGACTTCTGAGGGCAGGGCTGTCCTCTTTTTCTATTAGAACCCTCCTGATCGAGTTTTTTCCTCTTGAAGTGTTGGAAAGTTCACTCATTCATCTTCTCATTTTCCTTGTCTGCAGGATGATAAGATTGAATAAGCTAGTTTGTAAGGATCCATACTGGCTTTAATTTTTTTCTTGAAATTTTTTTTAAAATTATTTATTTATTTATTTTTAGCTGCGTTGGGTCTTCATTTCTGCACGCAGGCTTTCTCTAGCTGCAGTGAGCAGGGGGGCTACTCTTCGTTGCGGTGCACGGGTTTCTCACTGCAGCGGCTTCTCTTGTTGTGGAGAACAGGCTCTAGGCACGCGGGCTTCAGTAGTTGCATCACACGGGCTCAGTAGTTGTGGCTCGTGGGCTCTAGAGCACAGGCTCAGTAGTTGTGGCGCACGGGCTTAGTTTCTCTGCGGCACGTGGGATCTTCCCGGGCCAGGGCTCAAACCCGTGTGCCCTGCATTGGCAGGAGGATTCTTAACCACTGCGCCACCAGGGAAGTCCTTGAATTTTTGTTTTTTGACTCACCAAGTATATGTGTTGCTTTAAAAAAGCTTTTGCCCTTGGTAGGGGTGGAAGTGTGCTAGGGATGGGAATCAGGACATGCTTTCATGTTGGAGGTGAAGAAGAGGGCAGATTCCAGGCTGCCCTGGTGGTGCAGTGGTTGAGAATCTGCCTGCTAATGCAGGGGACACAGGTTCGAGCCCTAGTCTGGGAGGATCCCGTATGCTGCGGAGCAACTAGGCCCGTGAGCCACAACTACTGAGCCTGTGCGTCTGGAGCCTGTGCTCCGCAACAAGAGAGGCTGTGATAGTGAGAGTCCCACGCACCCCGATGAAGAGTGGCCCCTGCTTGCCACAACTAGAGAAAGCCCTCACACAGAAACGAAGACCCAACACAGCAAAAATAAATAAATTAATTAATAAACTCCTACCCCCAACATCTTTTAAAAAAAAACTATTAAAAAGAAGAAGAGGGTGGATTCCTAACTTCCCATGGCACTTTGCAACTCTGGGTAAAATGGAATCTGAGACACATGCTAAAAATTAAAAAAAGAAAAGTCTCAATAACAAATTAAAAAGTCTGTTCTGTCTCTTCATCCATCCAGCTCTTTCTATAAACAAGATTTATGAAGCACCTATAAATACCAAACGCTGTGCTAGGTGGCAGGGACTCAGAGATGAATAAGACAGGGACCCTGCCTCCAGGGGGTTCAGCTCCTAAGTCAGAGACAGACAAACACTGGCCATCGGTCTGGTCTCAGGACACAGAAGGCCCTTAACTCTGCAGGGAAGGAGAGAGGAGGAGAATGGAAGGTCTCACCCTGGAGGATCTGTTTGAGGCTATTACTGGTGAGTAGGTAAGAATTTTCCAGCTGAGCTATGGACTGGGGGCAGGAGAACATTTTAGGAGAGGAAATCATATGTATGGGCTGGGAGGTAGGAAGAAACACAGTATATTCCGGAAACGAGGGAGTGTGTACCTGGAGAGGGGGCTATATGAGGCTGGAAAGAGAGGCACAGCAGGACCAGGAAAGAAGATGGAGCCTGAAAAGCAAATGTTGGCAGTTTGGTCAGAGTAGCAGGACCTCAGCAGGCCCTTCATGCTGCCAATGCTGCCCCCTAGTGGAGTAGCAGGAGATGGGCAGGAGCCGCTGGAAACCATGTTAAAGGGAAGGCCCCAGAGGTGGACAGGCTGGGAGTGGGTCCCTGCGCTCGGCAGCAGACCCGGGAAGTCTGTGGCAGAAGCACCTGGGACAGGTGATCTGAGCACTCAGAAAACATGCCCTGCCCCCAGATCCTTTCGTCACCGGCTGCAGTCGCCAGATGCCACCGTTAGAGGTTCCCCCCCATCCCTGTCCCCAAATAATGAGACTGTAGGAGCTGTGTCAACATGCATTCTGCTCAGGAAAGTGTGACATCTTCACCTCTCTTTTAGGTGTTCCTATAAATGCATGTGCTGTGGGGAGGGAAGGCAGGCTTCAGAGCTAACTCAGATGAGGGCATAAGGGGAGAGATCCTGATTAAGGAACTGTACTCTGGGCTCAAGGCCCAGTTAGGATGCTTTGAAGTGGTCCGTCGGGGAGCGGGGGACCGTGAGGTGCTGGGGTAGGGCGAGGAGGGGGAGAGAAACTCAGAAAGAAGTTAGCAAAGGTCTGGGAAACAGAAGTGCATTCCTGTACGAGCTGGCCTTCCAGCATGCCCACCATCCAGGGTTTTGCCAAGAGCGGTTGGGTACAGTGGGTATACATGGCAGAGAACATAGGCTTTGCAGTCAGGCTGGAGTTGGAGCCCCTTCTCCTCTCTGTCAACCGTAAGACCCGGAGTGAGTTGTTCAACTTTTCTGAGCCTACGAGTCTAAATGGTTCTGGTATTTACCTCTTAAGAGTTTTTCAAGGATTTAATGACCCCAAGTGAACATTCCATAGAGGGTGTGCATTTGTTAACCTGTATTCACCCTGCACCAGCATGGCCCCCAGTAGGTGATCAGAAATGTCTTGGGCAGGGAAGGGCCCCTTGCCGCAGCAACATGAGCAGCCAATTTCTAGTCACAGTTCTAAACGTGGAACTTAGATGTTCTCAGAGGTCCTTTCCTGGGCTCTGATGCCTGCTGGTAACTCAGGTGTTTGTAAGTCTAGATTGAACATTGGGCAAAATCCACACTGACTTTGACCTATAGTGAAGAGTGGCTGCCTTTTCATTCCTTTTTTTTTGGGGGGGGGGGTTCTTTCTTTTTAATTAATTATTTGGTTGCACCAGGTCTTAGTTGCGGCAGGCGGGCTCCTTAGTTGCAGCACGTGGGCTCCTTTGTTGCGGCAGGCGGGCTCCTTAGTTGCAGCTCGCCAGCTCCTTAGTTGCAGTACTTGGGCTACTTAGTTGTGGCACGCAAAGTCTTAGTTGCGGCATGCATGTGGGATCTACTTCCCTGACCAGGGAACGTGGAGTCTTATCCACTGAGCCACCAGGGAAGTCCCTGCCTTTTCATTCTTTAAATGTTCCTGCAGAGTTCTTTCTGTGGTCAGAATCTCAGTGCCTTTGAGTACCTTTTTACTTAAATATTCTCTTTCAGGCGATTCATTTAAAACCATGATCCCCTTTCTGGAAGCGTACAGAACCAGTTCCAGAGAAGTTGATATTAATTCATTTAAAAGCTATCACTAGTCAACAGGTTTTTTCTGACTTCAGCCATAACTGTAGGGAAAACAATTTCCTATAAGGACAGGATCCAGGTGTGTACTTATGAGTTTTATCTTTAACCGTTAAGATTCTTCTAGTAGAGAGAGTGGCATGGACATATATACACTACCAAATGTAAAACAGATAGCTAGTGGGAAGCAGCCACATAGCACAGGGAGATCAGCTCTGTGCTTTGTGACCACCTAGAGGGGTGGGATAGGGAGGGTAGGAGGGAGACGCAAGAGGGAGGGGATATGGGGACATATGTATACATATAGCTGATTCACTTTGTTATAAAGCAGAAACTAACACAACAATGTAAAGCAATTATATGCTAATAAAGATGCTAAAAAAAAAGAAAGATTCTTCTAGCAAAGGAAGCCTGGACTGAATCAAGGGGTGGGATCTCATTCAGTGTTTGAAGCAGTGCTCTGGGGAATAAATCACTTTTGACCGCTTGGTTAATCTGGCCACTCTGTATCAAAAGGACCGTCCATGGCCCTAGCTGATGAGGTAGCCGGAGCAAGAATTGCTTGATCTGAGTTGTCTTCTTTTTCCCCTTTTGTGTGTGAGGATTCCCACTATGTATCTCACCACATTATCCTGGAAGGATTCTAATTTCAACAAATGCATAAATGTATAAATAAAAACCATTTAATGTTTTTAAAAAATGTTCAAGAATGAGAAAAGACAATTCTAGTTATATTTTTCTGACATGTAAAATGACAAAACCAGAGTCACAAGGGATAAATGTAGAAGAATTGGGTTTTGAATGTCCACAGATTTCTAAAACTAAGCTATGCCTTCCCATCTGTTTGAAACCTTTAGCAATTGGGAAAAAATAACTATAATCTAAAAAATTTTGAACTTTGAATTTAAAGGTAGGTTTTTCTCCCTCAGTGTAGATAGAACTGTTTTAAGCTGTTGAGGAACCAAGTAGCCTTTCGAAGGTCTTTGTAGGTCGGCCAGCAGCCAACCTAAAGGAGCAGCAATGGGGGCATGGGCTGTTGGCCTGGGGTCACTCACTACCTGCTTCCCCCTGCTTCTCCACACTTCCTTCTCTTTCCACCTCAGGTCTCTCTTTCTCCTTCTCTCTGTACTCTATTAATTAACCAGAGCATGTTTAACTAGACTTAAACATCTATGTAAGAGCACAGTTTGTTGTACTCTTGTTTATATTTTGAAAGCATGGAAGGAATGTTTTATATTAATTTAAAAAGAAAAAAGTTTAAACCAGAAGTTAAAATTGTTTCTGTCTCTGGGCTAGGGAAACTGAATGCCGAGGGAACTCTGTAATCTTTTTGGCAGTAGGATGGATTGGATCCATAATACAAATTAGCGTAAGACAAGAGGTACCACAAAGAAGTCAGGCTGAACCCATAAGAGCCACAGCCAAAGATTTTAAACAAACACATAGCCCAAAGCCAAGATGCTATTTCTACAACCTTTAGTATATATGTGAAGGGATGAAGTTAACTTGTGTGTCTGTGGATTTTTCATTTACTGCATATTTAAGATAAAATCACAATGTGAAGACACAAATCTAGTAGTTCAGATTTCCTTCCAGGTGGAACTGTTACTTTCATACACTACTACTCGGCAACCTCAGGGGGCAGCAGTGGGATGCTATGGATCAATCGGCTTCGTGCCTCACTGTGACAAGACTCTAGTAGAGTGTGGGCACAGACAGGCCACAGGATGGCACAGCACCTCTGTACTTGGTTGGTCCCCTGGCAACCCAGTTAAAAAATATCCACTGGGAGGTAAGATGCTGGGATTCCAGAAACCATCTTAGTAAATCCAGAAAAATGGTAAATGAATTTGCCACCTCTAAGTCTGTATTTATTAAGGCCGAGATAGGGTATTGATTTTCTTCCAAACCCTATCCATTATGCTAAATGGGCATTTAAAGAGACACAGAACCCTCAAAAAGCACCCAGTTTACACAAAGGCCCAACACCAGTAATGATAAATACTGTTACCTTAAACATTACGTTTAATGACATCTAGTAGTGACCACACCCAGAAAAAAACTGAGTTAAGAATTTATTAAATTTACTTAAAGGATGCGAGCTGATATATAAGAGAACATTTAGAGTTATGTCAACATAAAAACAATAGCTGTGGTTACAAGTTGCACATGCAATTCACTGTGCAAAAGTGAAAATACATACAATATTCTTTCTAGACAAGCCTTCTATATGAAGTTAGATTAGGTCAAGGTAGAAGAGCAAGTGAACTTAAAAGGATTGCACTTACGATTAAGTGGGACGTAGGGTATAAATAGGAGACATACCTAATGCTACTCACGGTACTGCAGTACTAGCAAATTGCACACTTATTTTTAGAGGATACTATTCTATACATATATATACTAAGACTAAAGAATTTTCAAATATCCACCTTTAAACTATCCCTTTATTTCTGACACATCACATTTTGATATTCATGTAACAGCATCTGAAGCATGTAGTTATCATTCTCAAAGCTTATGTTTAAGGGATAAAAGGTCTGTAACATCTATCACCATTGGCCTTAAATTCATTTTCATCATGATCTATCAACTTTAAAGAACTGTGTAATGAAGTTTAACCCGTCTTAAGGAACTACTGACTACAAAAAGCCTTATTAAAAAATTTAGAAATAGGTAACAAAAGAGCTCATCCAGAGCTGCCATTTTTAATGCAATGTATATTAGAATATCGTGGGAATATACATACAAGTAGCATATACAATGGAAAAAAATAGATTAACCCAAAAGATATTACATTTAGCTTTGGAAAGTTTTGTTTTGACGTACATCTAAATTCTGTTTATAAATAGCCTGAAAAGGAACAGCTACCAAGGACCAGTTTATAGAATTAGGCTGTAAGTTTGCTAGTTTAAAATTTCTTAAACCTAAATATCTTGCCATTTTATGGCTTCATATTCTTTTAATTTACAAAAGTGCAAAAAAAATTTTAAAGTAATCTTACCTGGGCAATAGAATCTAACACGACTTCCAACAGAAAGCTATCCCAATATTTTTAAACAATTGAACTTTAAGTTTTATGTAGCTTATTATTTTGACATTTTACCCATTTCAACAAAAAACTACTGAAACAGAAATGTATGGTATAGAAATTTGTTCCTAACACCAAAGAGAGGAGGAGATTGGTGTGGAATATAACGGAATAGACTAGGAAGAGTTCTCCTACTTAATTTATAGTTGGTCAGTACATGCCAGTTAACAGAAATATTTTAGGGAATTCTACTAGATAATTATTCTATTTCTAAATTTATGTCATGATTTTTTTTTTTTTTTTTTTTTTTTTTTTTTTTTTTGCGGTACGCGGGCCTCCCACTGCTGCGGCCCCCCCCGCTGCCGAGCACAGGCTCCGGACGCGCAGGCTCAGCGGCCATGGCCCACGGGCCCAGCCGCTCCGCGGCATGTGGGATCCTCCCAGACCGGGGCACGAACCCTCGCCCCCGCATCGGCAGGCGGACTCTCAACCACTGCGCCACCAGGGAAGCCCTATGTCATGATTTTAACTAAACTACGTGAGTAGAAAAAAGACATCTTTTAAATTTGATTTCTATTTATAGTGCTATATTTTAGATGTTCCACTTTAAATTTGACTTTTCATAAATATATGTTTTAAAAGTATATTTCAACTTCATTAACCCTTAACTTTACAATAAACTAGGGTCTTGGATGACTTTGTGTGTAAAAAAAAAAAATCTCTTATCAAAGAAAAAGGTTGAAATTAAACAAACAAGTAGGCACAGAACAGATGTGAACACAAACCATGTGAATGATTCTTCTTCCCTTGCTTCTGCTCACATGTTGGGTATGTTTCCTAGTGCTGAATGATCCATGTTAAAAAAGAATTAAACTTTTAGATTTTAGCAGGTTTGAAGTCTGATAGTTTTCCAACAGTTATTTAGCCTCATGCCTTTATGAAGGATGAGGGTAGGATACCAAATACACCAGTAACAATCAAATTACAGTAACAACACATGTAACATACGCTTATTATTTTTTTAATCTTACAAGAGGGCAACTGCATCAAATTTTTGGATACTAGATATTTAATGAGCAGTTTATCCACTATCTTAAACATAGTCTTAATTTTCACATAAATTAAGTGGATTTGTTTCTGGCCTACCTAAAATATAATTTACATATTATCAAGACAGATTATTCTAAGACATGCCTTATGAAAGTAATTTTGTACTTAAGTTTCATGATTGCTTTTCTCTTTGGGGGCAAAGATGTATATTACATAAATATATTTATTTCCTGAATGAATTTTTGCACAGTAACTATATCCATTTAATATGCCTAAAGTGCTTTTGTGGCTGGGGGCATTCACTCACTGCACCATGTTCTGTACAAGTTTCAACATACAAATTTGCTTATATGATGTCCTTTCTTAAATAACTATTTGATCTGATTCCCATAGATCATGAGTTCACATTTTATAACTGCCCACCTCCCATGTACAATCTCGCAACACTGCTATTTGTTGGGAGGAAGGTTAGAGCTAAACATGGTTGTAAGGACATGACTACTTATTTTGAGGAAATGAAAAATGTAACAGATATAAATTTGTTGACATTTAGCAAGATAAATCTTGTCCTGATTTGGACCAGCCTTTGATGACCAACTTAAACGGTGGTAATGCTTATTACCTTGTAGTGTGTAGTGTGTGTGAGTTTGGGGTCTCTCTGTCCCAACTTGACCCGTCTGTGCCTAATTTTCCTTATCTACTACTAATGCTGACATTCTCCCAATCTCATGTTGGTTTTGCCTAAAGTAGAATAGGACATATCAGAATAAAGCATCTGCTCTGTCTCGGAAAGACCATATATGAGAAAGAACTCTGAGAAGTATCAGGCAAGAATACAAGGGATAAAGCATAACAGCAAGTCTAATGTGAACAATATTGAGAGAGTAATGAGTCGAATTACATCTCAACTGTAAATGTGTACTAATTTTTCTCAGCCTTTTATTCTTCAGTAACCTCTACAAACTATTTTAAGTTGGCTTGGTTTCTGTAACTTAAATATGACAGAAAAACAACACAAACTTGCTTGACAGCAGTACTCAACCACATGACAGTTTCTTCTTACTTACTCAGCTCCTAGTTTTTAGGCCCTGCCTCCTTGTCAAACGTGGTGGGTAGGGAATAACATAAATGCGAAAGTGAGTTTAGTGCTAAACTCTGGAAGCCCAACTCACTTTTCCCCTGAAGAACAGAACATGTGGGAAGAGGTTTAAAATATTCCTAAATCATCATGTAGAACTAAGTTCCACCTACCTCAGAACTGGCAGACATTAAAATACTATCTCTTCATTAAGCGCCTCTACAATAAGGATATTTGCTAACTGTGATATTTCCTAAGATCAATATGTACGTTTTTGGGGCGGTGCTTTGTTTGTTTTGGTGAGTATTGCCCAAGTCCTCTAACTTATTAATCTGCTTCAAACACCTACTAGAAAGAAAGAAAGAACTCAGTCTTGGCCTACTTAAAAACAAAGCATATTAAATCAAAACACATTTTAAGGTGAAGACATACTGTATAAAGTGCTTCATCAACCAAATTCTCTGACGTCTTAACAAGAAGGGTCAATAATGTTTATATACATGTATAGAAAAGTGTTAACAATTTAAGCCTTTATAAATGGCAAAGAATTTTTTAAATGTTTAAGATAGTTCATCGCATTCATTCCTAGCTCTTATCTGGACCCTCTGCTGAGTTTGTGAAATGGATCTTCGGAGGTTGTCAATAGTGATAGAAAGCAAATGTTTGAAAATTTACTTAATTGTCTAATATTCAAAAATTAATATTTTTAGTTTGCCAAGTTAAAACTCCAGAATCCCTTTTCTCCAGTAACTGGCAGCATCATTACCAATGGACGAGAACTAATATTTTATATGTTGGTATGATTATAAATGAGCCCAATTTTTTTCTTTTTTTTTTGTCAGACAACAAAAGCTGGGCTCATATTAGTTGTACCATCTGGACTCTTTTTAAATTATGTTGTCACTTGAAGTAGAGGGTCTAGACCTTGCTCCCCTAATTTTTATGCTAATTCTCCCCAAGATTTGATATTTGATGACTATTCTCATTAAAATCAGTATAGCTGTGCTAAGTTTACCACTGCTTTTAATTTAAATACCCTCTGTTTTCTAGATAGATAGCAAAACAAAAAGTTTCACTTTATAAATTTCAGACAAGCTTTGTTTTTCTTCAGTGCAAACATCCTGAAACAGCACAAAGTCATTCAGCTATTTGGAGGATGAAGTCAGTTTATGTAGTGCTTAAAGTTAAATCCCAGATATTCTGGAATGGAAACAGCCCACATGGGAGGACAGTACCTTCTTGTCCTTAAGGGCAAATGATCATCTTCAGTGAGTGAAGATCTGAAATCACAGATAAAATACTTTTAGCTTTACTTTACAGGTACTTCCAAAGTTGTAACAGGAGTTAGTCCTTCACTGAGGCATGTAGCCACCTCGTCTTACAGTCTGTGGTAAGTAACTTTTAGGCATTCCTTCATCAGTTGCAGCCTCCATCCCAACTGTTTCAAATCTCTCTACTTGTCCCTCAGTGCCTGGACCAAAAGCATCTGCTGCAGGAACTTCCTGAAACATTTTCATTTGCCCAGATCCATAGGGCTGTGAAATATGATCTGAAATCTGTTGCTGTTTAAGTCTAACAAAATCTCCTTCATTGACTGATGAAACTTGCTTTGACTTTTCAAAATGTGAAGTATCTGGACTGGTTTCATGTTGACTGCAGTTTTGTTTGAAATACTGTTGCCTGGGCAGAATGCTGTCACTGCCATCTACATTATCTACCAGCTGTAGATCTTCTGGCCGTTCTTCAGAATCTAACAAGGGCTGGGTGGACTCGGATCTTGAGAAGACTTGGACAGATGGCACCTGGTGTCTGTAGCCACTATGTACCACAGTGGAATACTGGACAGTGCTCGAAGTGTTCTGTGCAGATTCATTTTCATCACTGCTAGAAATGCTTGGCCTAGAAGATGACATGCATGAAGACCCTCCAATACCACTGCTGTGTCCTTCAGTATTAATTTTTTCCTTCTTGAATAGGTCCAATGATTTTAGATCTTCTGGGAAAGGCTTTTTGTCATTTGCTTCTATTTCCACAACACTTACATCAGTGAAATTGCCATCTGGATACATTTGATCTTTTGAATTAAAATGCTAAGAAAGAGAGAAAATGAATTAGTACCTATGGTGCATGTTCATTTAGAAACTCTGAAATAATTACATATGATATATTAGTTAAAGCCACAGAGTAATGAATCTCTAAAACGTCTCAGTAACTTTTAATGGTGCAGAGATAATCTATATCACTAACTAAATCATGTGAATCACGGATATTGTGAAATGATTCTAAAAAGTATGAATTAGACTGTATTTCCTCAGAATTCTAAATCAATATTGTTGGTGTTACATTTTGATAAACTTAAAGGTCCAGAAATAAAATTTCATGCCTAGTCTGGGCAGCCTAGGATTAACTGGATAGAAAAATGAGGAAAACATTAAACTCAAATGACTGAAGTTTCATAGGATATACATTTCAATCTGTTAATCTAAAATTAAAGGACTGTCAGAAGATATTAAGTACAAATCATTTCCCCCTTAGGGAAGTTCAAGGAATTTACTGTAGGTTTACAGAAGCCATTTAATCATGTTAAAATGGTAGATTTAAAATTTTACTTTAATATATAATCTAAAATGCTTGCCTTACAACAGAATTATCATATAGCAGCATTAAAACATAGTAGGTTTTCAACTTAGAAGTTCAATCAAATATTTTTAATGTATACTAAATAGAATTGGGAATATAAGGACAAATATGCTATGGTGATAATAAACTCCTAGAATACATAAGTATTATTTTAAATTTTGACTAAAATTCTCATTTATGTACTATTTTCATCTACTTTTCAATTCAGTCTGATTATCTTTTGCTTGAACTCTACAATATATCCTAATATGCTTGTGTATTACAAGTAAGTCAGAAATATTTTATCTTACCCTTGGAGGTGTGAGAGGTGACCACTGGGCAATATGACTCTTTGAAGGATCTGGAACATTAGGCCAGATGTGTTTTTTAATTCTGGAGAGAAAAGAAATATCGCATATGTAGAACCACATGTAATAAACAATGAATAGTCCCTATTTCTAAACATTATCATCCAAGAATCTTAAGAATCAAACCAATTAAATAAACAAAAAATACCTACTGTATCCAAAAGCTAACAAAAATGTTATTTTTCTTGTAACCAATAGAAAAAGAAATACTGTTAAAAATGCATAAGGATCTTAATCTTAAAGAAAAAGTGTTTGTTTATAAGACTAAAGCTGGTAATCAGTATTCAATTTTTTAAAGTCTCTGAAATTAAATTCTGCAATAAAAACCACTTAAAGGGCTTCCCTGGTGGCACAGTGGTTACGAATCTGCCTGCCAATGCAGGGGACACGGGTTCGAGCCCTGTTCTGAGAAGATCCCACATGCTGCGGAGCAACTAAGTTGCTGTGCCACAACTATAGAGCCTGTGTTCTAGAGCCCACGAGCCACAACTACTGAGCCTGCGTGCCACAACTACTGAAGTCTGTGCGCCTAGAGCCCGTGCTCCACAACAAGAGAAGCCACCACAATGAGAAGCCCATGCATTGCAACGAAGAGTAGCCCCTGCTCGCAACTAGAGAAAGCCTATGCGCAGCAACGAAGACCCAACGCAGCCAAAAATAAATGAAAATAAATAAATTTAAAAAAACAAACAACAACAACAACACTTAAAAACTTTAGACAGGGTCACAAAAAATTGTGGTATACCTTCTCTCCCCAAAAACCCAAAAATGTTCAATTTTCACATTGGTACAAGATAAAATAAATATGATTTTTCACAAGGAAGAAAAGGCTAACAATGAATTCAGGATATCCCCCATTATCAAAAACCTATTTAAATATGTTTACCTTAATACAGTCCCTAGCCCAACATTAGAGGTCCATAGTGTACATAGGTACACAGGAAATGAGTCATCTTGAGAATAAGTTCAAATAAAGATGAGTAATAAGATCCTAACAGACTGTCCTGCAGGAACAACTATGAAATCTGGACATAATATAAAAAGCAATAAAGTTAACAACCTAAATGAACTGACCAACCAAAAAAAAAAAAAAAAGGATGAATCCCTTGTAAGACACCAATTACCAAAACAGATTGAAAAAGAAAACTTCAATAGCCCTATGCTTGTAAGGAATTCAATTTTTAATTAAAAACCTCCCCACAAAGAAAACAGCAGGCCCAGATGGCTTTATTTGTGAATTCTATCAAACATTTAAAGAGGAAATAATACCAACCCTACACACTCTCCCAGAAAATAGAGGTAGTATGTCCTGAGGCCATTTGTTTTATGAGATAATTAGTATTACCCTGAATCCAAAACTACACAATGACACCACAAAAAGGACAAACCAATATCACTCATGAACATAAAAATGCAAAAATTATTAACACACCAAATCTAGCAAAATCCAAGGAATGCAAGGTATAACATCTGAAAATCAATGAATAAAATTCGTATTTATGAAAGGAGAAAAATCATAAGCTCATCTCAACAGATGCAGAAAAAGCATTTGACAAAATTCAATATCCATTCATGACAAAAACTCTTAGCAAAACGTAAGAACTTCCTCAACTTACAGCTAACATAACATGCAATGGTGTAAGACTGAACGCTTTTTCTTCTAAGATCGGGAACAATGGAAAGATGTTGGCTCTTACCACTTCTATTCAACATAGTACTGAAGGTCTTAGCCAGTACAGTAATGAAACGAACTAAAAGTATAATCTTTTAGATTATAAAGAATTATAAAGAATCTTTACTTGCTGGCAGCATGACTGTGCATGTAGAAAATCCAAAAAGTGACTAAATTAATTTATGAAGATCTCAGTATACAAGACCAATATATTTACAAGATCAATTGCACTTTTCAATATACTAGCAATGAACAATTAGAAAATAAAAGATTTTTTTTTTTTTTTTTTTTTTTTTTTTTTTTTGCGGTATGTGGGCCTCTCACTGTTGTGGCCTCCCCCGTCGCGGAGCACAGGCTCCGGACACGCAGGCTCAATGGCCATGGCTCATGGGCCAAGCCGCTCCGCGGCATGTGGGATCCCCCCAGACCGGGGCACGAACCCGTGTCCCCTGCATCGGCAGGCGGACTCTCAACCACTGCGCCACCAGGGAAGCCCCGAAAATAAAAGATTTTAAATTCTATTTATAATAGCACACAAAAAAGAACACTTAGGAAGGAATAAATTTAACATAAGATGTGCAAGGCCTGAAAACTACAAAACATTGCAAAAGGAACCAAGATAAGTATAGAGATATACCACATTCACGTACTGAAAGATTTATTTGACTCATGAACATGTGAACTCATGTTCAGATTGCATTTTACCCTAAACTGATGGACAGATTCAATAAAGTTCCAATAAAAATTCTAACAGATTTTTAAAGGAAATTTATAAGCTGATATTAAAATTTATATGAAAAGGCAAAGAACCTATCAAAAATAATTTTGAAAAAAAATACTGGAGGAATTCTACCACCTGGTATCAAAACTTACTATAGAGCTGTAATAAATCAAGACCATGTGTTATCAGGATGAACAGACATATAGAACAATGGAACAGGATTGAGAGTCCACAAATAGATCCAGACTTATATGGATAATTGATTTTGGCAAAGGTTCAAGACAATTCAATAGGAAAAGGTAGCCTTTTCAATAAATGATGCTGGGAATGACTAGATATCTATGGAAAAAAAAACTTTGACCCTGACTTCACAACATGCACAAAAATTTATTCTAAATAGATCACAGCACAGAGCTAAAATGATTAAACTTCTAGAGGAAAATATAGGAGAACATATTTGTGACACTGGGTTAGGCAAAGATTTCTTAAACAGGACATAAAAAGCAAGAACCATTAAAAAAAAACCCTGATAAAATGGACTTGATCAAAATTAAACTTTTGCTTTTCTGAACTTTTGCTTTTCTAAAGTCACAGTTAAGAGAATAAAAAGGCAAGCCACAGTTCAGAATTTGCAAAACATGTATTTGACAAAAAGTTTGTAACCAGATATATAAAGAACTCTTAAACCTCAATATTAACAAGACAAATCACCCAATTTAAACATGGGCAAGAGATTTCAAAAGGCTCACCACAAAAGAAGATGTATAGGTGGCACATGAAAAGATCTATTACTAGTTATCATGGAAACAGAAGTTACAACCACAAGGAGATAGCACTGCAAACCCATGAGAAAGAACAGCTGAAATTAAAACCCTTGTCAGTACCAAGAATTGAGGATGATATGGAACAAATGGAACTCTCACATTGCTCTTGGGAATACAAGATGGTACAAACACTTTGGAAGACAGTTTGACAAAGTTAAACATGCACTTACCGTATGACCCAGCCATCCCATTACTAAGTATTGACTCAAGATAAATGATAATATATCGTCACACAAAGATCTGTATGTGAATGTTCATAACAACACATACATATTTTATCTATTCATAACAGCCCCAAATCAAAGAAACAACCTAAACTTTCATAATAGATGTACGGGTAAACAAATTTTGATAGCTCTATACTATAGAATACTATTCAGCAATAAAAAGAAAAATATTAGTATATGCAACAACATGGATGAATCTCAAAAATATGTCAAGTGAAAGACATCAAACACAAAAAATTACATGTTGTTTGATTCCATATATGTGAAATCCTAGAAAAGGTAAAACTGCAACCAGAGAAAGTAGATCAGTGACTGCTAGGGCCAGGGGCTGAGGGAGAGGACACAGTACAAAACAGAATGAAGAAACTTTTCAGAGTGATGGAAACGTTCTCTATCTTGAGTGTGGTGGTAGTTATACATCTATATACAGTTACAAAAA
The DNA here is from genome assembly GCF_949752795.1 of Hyperoodon ampullatus. Classification (NCBI taxonomy): domain Eukaryota; kingdom Metazoa; phylum Chordata; class Mammalia; order Artiodactyla; family Ziphiidae; genus Hyperoodon; species Hyperoodon ampullatus. The sequence continues at coordinate 132,761,335 of NC_136917.1, read as the reverse complement.
TTCATTACACTGTACACTTAAGATGGATGAATTTCGTTGCATGTAAATTATAGATCAATAAAGGTGGGGGAGGGCTTCCCTGGTGGCGCAGTGGTTGAGAGTCCGCCTGCCGATGCAGGGGACACGGGTTCGTGCCCCGGTCCGGGAGGATCCCACATGCCGCGGAGCGGCTGGGCCCGTGAGCCATGGCCGCTGAGCCTGCGCGTCCGGAGCCTGTGCTCCGCAACGGGAGAGGCCACAACAGTGAGAGGCCCGCGTACCGCAAAAAAATAAATAAATAAATAAAGGTGGGGGAAAAGGCAAAAATATGACTACGGGTACTTACAGGTCTCGCTTATTAAAGCAGAATAATACTCCCAAAAGGGTTGTCAATAGGAATGCTAAGCAAACAGGTACAACAATAGCTTCAATTTCTCCTTGAGCTAAAGAAACGGAAAGGGGAAAGAAAGAAAATAACTGTTGACACATATGCTAAAGGGAAATAATGCAACTTCCCAACCAGATTACTGTTGAAAAGATGAAATACCATCCTAATATTTTTTTACAACCTTTTCAAACTTAAAGGTGTTTCTCTCCCCCCTCCCTTCCCCGTTGGTAAATCATATCCTAGCTACTTACACCTTACACAGTAACCTGACCACATAGTATGCATAAAATATATGTTGGCTGGGGGAATAAATTGATTAGTTCAGTTTATTGGATAGATAATCTACCTGGTAAGAGCTTTCAAACCTATTTATTACATTTATGGTCTGCACTCAGCAGAATCTTAACAAAAGCTTATCTTTGAGTTCTAGAACTACTGGGTAGAACTGGAAAAGCTTTTTCTTTTTTAAAATTAATTAATTTTTGGCTGCGATGGGTCTTTGTTGCTGCGTGCTGGCTTTCTCTAGTTGCGGTGAGTGGGGGCTGCTCTTTGTTGCGGTGCGCACGCTTCTCACTGTGGTGGCTTCTCCTGTTGCAGAGCATGGGCTCTAGGCACGCGGGCTCTAGAGCGCAGGCTCAGTAGTTGTGGTGCACAGGCTTCGTTGCTCTGCAGCATGTGGGATCTTCCTGGACCAGGGATCGAACCCGTGTCCCCTGCATTGGCAGGAAGATTCTTAACCACTGTGCCACCAGGGAAGTCCCTGGAAAAGCTTTAAACAATCTCAATAATTGAACTATAAATGTAATCTTCTATAAGGAATAAAAATATAAAATTCAGGCAAAATTTTAATAGTTATTTACTATTTTCAAAAAGATGATAAATCTGACATAGGGCTAAGAATTTTAGGAGAATCTTAACAGGCACAAGGAGTGGCAGAAGTAGGAATAATATCATCTAAAATGCAGCAAGCCTGAGATTCCTAAATACCACATGAATCCCTATCTGCAATCAAAACTACAATGAGGTATCACCTCACACCGGTCAGAATGGCCATTATCAAAAATCTAGAAACAGCAAATGCTGGAAAGGGTGTGGTGAAAAGGGAACCCTCCTGAACTGTTGGTGGGAACGTAAATGGATACAACCAATATGGAAAACAGTATGGAGGTTCCTTAAAAAACTAAAAATAGAACTACCATATGACCCAGCAATCCCATTACTGGATATATACCCTGAGAAAACTGTAATTCAAAAAGAGACATGTACCACAATGTTCACTGCAGCACTATTTACAATAGCCAGGACATGGAACCATCCTAAATGTCCATTGACAGATGAATGGATAAAGAAGATATGGCACATATATACAATGGAATATTACTCAGCCATAAAAAGAAACGAAACTGAGTTATTTGTAGTGAGGTGGATGGACCCAGAGTCTGTAATACAGAAGTAAGTCAGAAAGAGAAAAACAAATACTGTATGCCAACGCATATATATGGAATCTTTAAAAAAAAAAAAAAGGTACTGATAAACCTAGTTGCAGGGCAGGAATAAACAGGTAGACACAGAAAATGGATGTGAGGACATGGGGTGGGAGGGTGAAGCTGGGGTGAAGTGAGAGTAGCATCGACATATATACACTACTGAATGTAAAATAGTTGGCTGGTGGGAAGCAGCCACATAGCACAGGGAGATCAGCTCAGTGCTTTGCGATGACCTAGAGGGGTGAGAGAGGGAGGAGGGGAGGGAGGCTCAAGAGGGAGGGGATATGGGGACATGTGCATGCATGTGGCTGATTCGCTTTGTTGTGCAACAGAAACTAACACAGTATTGTGAAGCAATTATACTGCAATAAAGATGTATAAAAAAATAAAAGAGGACTTATTAATCAAATGAATCACTAATTGGTACAATTTATATTAGACATTTTTTTAATGATTTACCTATGGTTGTTTCTGGTTAACTCCTCCAGCCCCCTGTAACTAGTCTTTTACAGGAAAAATGTATGAAAGTAGTACTACGGTAATACAGTATTCACTTAGTCTTATCTTTCCACCACACGTATCCCTTTGTAAGTAACTTTACCTCCTACAAAGCATGATAGGAACCAAGAAATCAGATAAAGGCTCAGGAATAAACTATAGGTTGGAAAATATTAATTCCTGAATGCTAAGGTTCTCATACATATGCCAAATCAAATTCAGGCAGATCCTCTCCTTTATTGGTGCTGAACTTCTGCTTACTATGTTTTCCTGCCTTGGGCCTTTGCTCATGCTGAACTAAGATGCCTTCTTCTTCCTATCTGTCCACATCTTAACTTCAAGGCTCAAGTATTGTCTTCCCCACAAAATCTTCGAAGGTAAAACTCCCCACTACAGATATCTTTAAATTCCTGCTCTATTTACTATCTACATGGCTCAAATGTCTGTTTGTTTTGTTTACTTGTACCATATTTCTTCAACTAAGCTATATGGTCCTTGGGAGCAAATTCCATGCCATATGAAGTAGCCATAATGAATCCATAAAACAACAGATAGGTCAGAGGAAAAAGCAGATGATGAAGTAATACTAATAAGTATGATTTCGTGTATGCATAGAAAAGATGAGAAGGATATATAAATATGTTGAGATTATTTTGGATGAGGGATCAGGAGTGATTTTTCTTCCTCTTTTTATTTTACTGTATAGTCTAAATTCCTTATAATGAACATTACTTTTATAATCAGGATAATATTTTTAAAGTTTATTATTACTATTTTTTAAAGATCATGGCACAAAGTTTTATTTCAAATATTACAGGTATCCCCCCACTTCTGGAAAGTTCACATAATGCCACTTCACTTTCAGGAAAGACCTACATCAGTATACTACAAGCTTTTTTCATAAATTACATTAATGTCTGTTTTTGCTAACAGAAATAAATGTATGAAAAAAGCTTTTTAGTGTACTAACATAGGTCCTTCGTGGAAGTGAAGTGGCATAATGTGAACTTTCCAGAAGTGGGGAGTACTCTCTGCTCTACACCACTTTGGCTTATGAAAGGTTTCATAGGAATGTTCTACTTTTGGATGGCGGGAGAAACCTGCATTTGTTACATATATATTCTACAAACATGTCACCACAAATCTTATCCCATAGACTATATTCATTATTGGCATCACAGCAAAGCTCAGGATCTTTTAATATCTATCTTATGTAGTCACTTATCTACTTATTTGCTCTCTCAGCAATCATTCAACCAATGAGGAATATGGTTGAATGATTTATTTATTTATATGATAAACAGCTTATTATTTATCATTCACTGTCTTGGTGCTTGGGTGTGGGTGTCACAAATACAATTACAATAAAATAAGGTAATTTCTATAATGATTCAAAATGTAGTAGATACAGGAAAGAATGCAGTTTAAGTCTGCTTTAGGGAGGTTACAGGAATAGCCCAAACAAGAAAAGGTATAGGGCCACGTACTGGGAAAAGACAAAAAGGTGGGGAAAATGATGAGAAGTTTAGGGTCAAAGAAAGAGATTATGAAAGCACATGCGCAAGCAGTAATTAGAAGGCATGATCTACTGGACTCGATACTTGGTTTATGTAAGTGAAAAAGATATGAAGAAACTTACTACAATTGCACCTAAATTTCTGGCTTTGGCAAAGAGTTGTGGCATGGAACAAAGAAAGAAAAATGTATTTGAGAAGGGAAGAGAGGATGGCTGAAGTCACAGGCAGGGAATTTGAATAGGCAAATAAGAAAAGAGAGCTCTGGAGAATACAGAACATTTAAAAGAGACCAAGAAGAAAGTACCAGACAGGGAGGAGACTCAGGAGAGTGCTATTAGAAAAACAAACGAAGGGAAGAGACAGTTTCAAGGATGAACAGGCCAACAGGGTCAAATGCTGGGAAGCGTAGGAAAAAAAAGATGACTAAAAAGCATGCATTGGATAGGACAAGTAAGGGGTCTTCTGTGAGTGACACTAGAGAGGTTTCAGTGGAGTGGTAGGTTGGAAGACTGGTTTGAGCAGGTTAAAGACTGAGCTGGAGGTATGGAACTGAGACTGCAAGGGTGGACTAGTCTTTACAGCAACCTGCCCGTAAGAGGAAGAACAAGTGAAGAAAGAGACCACATCCAAGTTTTGCCAGTGAAAAAAGGAACCCATTTAGAAAGATATACAATTCTATTGGGATTTACAGAGTACAAGTGAAATCAGTCAGAGACAATTAAAAAAACAACAAAAAAGTAAGGAAAAAATTTTCTGTAGTTTAAAGAAATAACCAAAACCAGATAAACAATATAAAAATCATAATTTATGAACACTTCATTTATATGAATCCAAAGATTCACTTTAAACAAAATTTTAGCATATAAATTAAGCCTATTTTTAGTCTGATTAAATTTTAAAAAGAAAAAAGAGAAAAAAAGAAAGATCAAACATCACTATTTCTTACCAAACTTTGGTGTAGTAAAAGTGAATTCTGGACCATCCTTTCCACCTTCATCTGTATATGCTGCCATTCGTACCATATACAAAGTGTCACTAGTCAAAGAGGACAGTGTATATTCTGTGTGGGAAGAATCCACATTCACAGCTGGAAGAAATCAATAAGTGTGCTTTATTCAACTACTCTTGCTTGGTTTGGCCTATATTTGATATTGTGAGTGTCTTAAAACATATTTTACTAGAAAACAATGTTTCTTTAATAGGACCATGAAAGCAACCACAAAGCATATTCTCAGGTTATCTCTTTTCTGAGGATAATATGCTATACTAAGATGTATAACACAAGAAGGTGAGACAAATTAGTATTTAAAAGCTTAAGAAAAAACACCCGATTCTTAATAGCTGATACAGTTTTATTACCAGTTTCATTTCCAATGATGGTTCTATAAAATATAGTATAATTTCTGATAAATCCATTCTGAACATCAACAGGAAGTTGGTCCCACTCTAAGACAGCTTCATTTTTCCCCACTTTTTTTGTCCGGACAGTAGGTCCTTTGGAAGGTGCTGAAACAGAATAGGGTATTTACCAAGTGAAAATCATTAGAATTTAGTAAATCATTAAGACTTCGTAAAATTTCATTATCATGAAATTATTTGAACATAATAAGACATATCCTTATTTAAAAGGGATAAAATATCTTTGTTAGTTAAAAAACTCAACATTTTTCAAAGAAGGTGGGTCTAGACTTACGAGCTTGTTTAAGGTATGCCTTTATAGACGCGGGGATTCCTGGTCCATCAGCATACACTGGAGTGACTGTTATCAAATAACATTTGCTCTCTGCTAGGTTTCCTAAAGTAAGAATAGTGGATTAAGCATTTTTTTCCTTATAGTGAAAAAAACCTAATTAATTCCATTACTTACTTTTACATTATAATTTCATGACCACTGAACTTTATTTTCATTCATTTTTTAAAATTGAAATATAGTTGATGTACAACATATTTCAGGTATATTAAATAATGATTTGACGTTTGCATACATTATGAAATTATTACCACTGAACTTTCCTTTTTTTAAAACTGCAACTTTTAAAGTAAGCATTGCCTTTTGTGTACTGGATTCAAGCTTAACAGAATAAAACTGTTTGAAAATAAAAGGTTACTCTTATTGCCAATACAGTGAATAAAAAATATTTATACTGTCAATAAAAGTAATGATTGCATTTATATTCAGGATTTATAAAACACTGAGTCTTCCTGGGTCTTCCTTAGAGTTTGGCAATTTTTGTACATTTTACCTACTTCTCTGAGAACTGCCTAAGTGCAAGATGTCACTAATCAGAGCTAGGGAAAGCGCTAATGGCTGTGGTTTGTCAGGTGACTGGGAAAAAAAGAATTAGTGTTATTTCTCCCGGAAAGTAACATAATTTTAAAAGAAAAAATTATCTTAAATATTTCCTTTATGTATAATCTCTCCAAATTAACAAAGCAATCTATCCCATCAGCACGCAACAGCAAAAAATTTCTTTTTGTTATACTGAAGTTTATACTTTCAACAAGAATTACATTTCCTTAACTATTATGCATGAAGTGACATAACACTTTTTTTGTTTCTTAAAGAGAGTAATTTTCTTGATGATTCAATATTATCAAGAAGATAATATTTTTATATTCTGCTGTAATACAGTGATGTTTTATCAGGCCTACTGAGCTATGTGGGGATACCTGCACAACCTGAAGGTCTCCAGAGCCTATGCTATATTATAGTACAAGTCCCTACTGTCCAGTTATTATCAATCTATCTCCTCTCTAGCTCCACCTTGCTTTTATTTGGATAAGGTTGATAAACTAGACAACCAGAATTAGTAAAACTATATATTAAATAATAGGTTAATGAGGGCCAAACAGCCTATGTTATGAATAAAGCTCATTAACTTTATGGCTATATATAAAGATATATGGTATATCTTTGTTAACATGTTTTCTCTGATTAATCATATTATTTGTAGCTGAATTCTAATGGTTATCCTTCTTTACACACATACAAACTGAATGCTTTGTTTTCTCTTTAAAGTTGTTGTATCACGTGGTAAGTAGTATCTTACAATGAGAGCAACCCATTTTGGAGCTCTATAATACATTACTTTCTGTCCTTCATTAGTACTTGCAGTTTAAAAGACAAGGAAATCTAAGTTCTAGTTCTGCTTCACTTCTTCAACAGCTATAAGAAGTTAATAAGCCATCTAGATGCTCACGGAAAATATTTTCTCATTAAAGGATGAGGGAATTTAATCAGGTACAGAGATACTATTAGCAACAGAGGTTGGATTATCTTGTATTTCTCTTACTTTAGTTTTGTGAACATTCCTTTGATGATCAAAACAACAGTGGAATATTACATGAAGACAGTATTAACCCCACTTAGTCCATAAACTGACCCTGCAGTTTAGAGAGGTTAAGTGTGACTTGCTGAGAGTCACAAATCTAGTACACAAGACATAACTAGCAACTATGATAAACTGGGTATCTTTTCAATGGACCACAAAGCAGAAAAGAATATGTAAAAGAAAAATCTGTCTAAAGAGCTAGAAAAAGGACAGCAACTTAAATGTTTGTAGCCAGGTATACCTCTTAAATAGGTGCGATGTACAGTACCGTCTTCTTGTTGCCAGTCTGGGATACAAGGCGATTTATCTGATAACACACACCACTCAAGTACATATCTGTTTACAGATTCATTTGGAGCAGTCCATTCTACCCAAAGCACATTATCTTTGGGAAATGCTTTAAGATCCGTTATGGGGTGAGTAGCTTTAAAACAAAGTTTGAATACTGATATGACAAATGAACATTTAAAAATCTGATATTCCAATATTTTACATTCTTTTCCATAACCATGTGATCTTGCTATCACGTTTTTGTAGCATATAATATTAACATGTATTTACATGAATAAAAGCACTTTATTATAATTTACATGTAAAGTAAATAGTTGATTTATTTTGGAACTTAAATTCTTCCTTTCCCAAAGTTCTTCAAGTGTTTTGTGTACGTAAGTTGCAATGTTTTTCTTCTTTGAAAGCTACAGATAAAACTACAGAAAAACAATATATTTAAGTCATATACATATAAAGTTCCTAAAACGTTAAAAATATATTTTAAAAAAGATAAATAATCAGAAAATGCTTAAATGAATTAAGTAGCTTACTGCAAAGTTTAAGTGAGCCACAAAATGATGGACCAGGTTTGGCTGCTGACTGACTTCTAAAAATATGATCACTGTTGATACTGAGGAGACAGTCTTAGAATACTTACAATTTTTTACAGGAGCCCTGTCCATACCTAACTACCCTTTCCCATTCATAAGTCAGGCTCCATCTCAGGGACACAAACCTTGAAAGTTCCAGGCAGGGATAGTTAAAACAGATGCATCTGATTTGCCAACCAGATTTCTTGCTGTCAGAGTTGCTATGTAGCGATCATTTGTGAGGTTTACTGTCAGTTTTGTGTCGTTAACTATGTAATTTTGTAAACGTGATTTCCATCTTGTGAGAGTCACTTCATAATCCAAGATTTTTCCATTGGCTTCAAAAGGGGGCAATGTCTGTAATAAAATAATTTATTTTAAAAATGTTTCATAAATCTTGAATAAAGTTAATCAGTTTTTCTTCATGTTCACAAATTCTGCTATTATGTCAAATCTCTAAATATTTAATTGGAAGGGACTGGCAACCTTACTTTGAACTCACTACTGAAGTAAAACTACTTACACTGAATGAAGTTTTACTGAAGTAAAACTACATACACTGAATGAAGACTGACTTCAAAAAGCATGACGTCGGGCCTCCCTGGTGGCGCAGTGGTTGAGAGTCCGCCTGCCGATGCAGGGGATACGGGTTCGTGCCCCGGTCTGGGAGGATCCCGGATCCCATATGCCGCGGAGCGGCTGGGCCCGTGAGCCATGGCCGCTGGGCCTGCGTGTCGGGAGCCTGTGCTCCGCAACGGGAGAGGCCACAACAGTGAGAGGCCCGCATACCGCAAAGAAAAAAAAAAAAAAAAAAAAAGCATGACGTCAACTACGAGGGAAAGCACCATTCTGTTAGCCTTTCGTTCTCTACACAATTCTGCACTGTGGCTATGTTGGCCTAAATTATTTTATGTCTTGAGTATTTTTCTTTCTACCTTATTTTAGTATGATCCACTCATGAACATTTATGGAGTGCACAACAACTTTATTTCCTATTACCAGCATACACTTTGATTACCCAAAACATTGATTAATTATTTTCTATGAGGTACTGAGGAAAGTTTGGTAAAAAACAAGGCCGCTAGGACTTCCCTGGTGGCGCAGTGGTTAAGAATCCGCCTGCCAATGCAGGGGACTCGGGTTCGAGCCCTTGTCCGGGAAAGATCCCAAATGTTGCGGAGCAACTAAGCCCATGAGCCACAACTACTGAGCCTGCATGCCACAACTACTGAAGCCCACGCACCTGGAGCTTGTGTTCCACAACAAGAGAAACCACCGCAATGAAAAGCCCACGCACCACAACCAAGAGTAGCCCCCGCTCACCGCAACTAGAGAAAAGCCTGTGCACAGCAACGAAGACCCAATGCAGCCAAAAATAAATAAATAAATAAATTAAAAAAAAAAAAAAAAGGCCCCTCTTCTCAGAACTTTCACTGAACTATGCTGAAATATATATGAGGTATCACCTGTAGTTTAGAAACCTGACTTTTTTATAGTATATATAAAGCTTTGTATTTCTATTTATTAAAAAGTTATCAAATAGCTATAAAAAATTAAGCTCCACTCATAACACCATATAAAATATATTTATATGAGATAAAAGAATATAAATAGGCAATTTTTTTTTACCTTCCATATGAGTTGTACAGATCTACAGCCATGAGTATGAGATGGCTCTATCTTATACCAGAAGTTTGGTGCCTTGGATGGTCCTAAAGAGATGACATAAACTTTTTATTATAACAGTAAAATAAAATCCTAGAAATTATTCTCTTACTTTGTTCTTAATATTCTTGCCCTCCAATCATATGGTGTCTCTAAGTCTTTCTTTATACCAGCCTTTTCCCATCCCAGCATGATATGCCTGGGTCTTCCTTTAGTCAGGGTGATAGCTTGATGATTTAGATTACATTGAAACTCTTTTGTAATCTTAAAATTTTAAAGGTACAAATATATCCTAAGCAATAACCAAAGATGTATCACTATTTCTTATTGCTAAAAATCAAACTGAAAAATCATATTTAAATACATGCTTAAAACCCCTAAATGCATACATTTAAGAATAGAAGACAAATTAAAATAAATGGAGTTACATGTAGTATAAGTTTACTACCTGATGTTGGGATGAGTCAATGTAATGGGATATTATAAAAATGAATTCACAGGATTGTTGTAATAATCACCAACCATGTGAAAAAGCACTTTACAAAACATCAAATGCTGATAATTAGGTTTTAAAAATTCAAAATTTTTATAAATATAATTGCCAAATATGGTATTCAACAGAATAAAAAAGGATCTGAATAAAATCTAAGCAGTGATGTGCTGATCATGAAGAGGTAATTACAGGTGACAAAACAGAGAAAAGAGGAAAGGCAGACCAGGAAGGCTGGGGAAAAAGCTGCTGGTACAGGGAGTTCAAATAGATATATACATGAGTACAGTGCAGCGCCCTGAAAGAATAAAGAACATGAAGTTATAAAGGAAACTTTATGGGCTGGAAATGGTTCCTAACATAAAGAGGACCTAGAAGCTTCTTTCACTAATTTGAAGAAAAGCATAATCCAATGGTTCATAACTTTTTGGACACCAGATATCTCTTTGATTTGACAAGGTTATGTACCATCACTCCAGAAAATTCACACAAGTACTAACCACAATATTTTGTCAACGTTTTGAAGTAGTTCAAGAACTCCCCCAAACTGACCCAAGTAGTTTTAAAGGCCCCAAGAATATCAGCTTAAGAATTCCTGACCAAGACAAAGGGATCTGATCGAGGATTCCCAAACCAGCAATAGTAGGATTACTTTCTTTCCTGGCATTTATCAAAATGAGAGAAAATTCTTGGTGGAGAAGGGGTACTTTACTTTTCTGCCTTTGACATTCTCAATTCATGTAACTCTCACGAAACCTCTGGAACAGCTCTATGGAAGTGAAGGGATACAGGTGGTAGGGAAGGTTTTAAAGCCATGGCTGCTGCCACTGACACCTAAAGAGGGTGACCATGATAGGAAAATGTTCCGAAAAAAACCCCCAAAAACGAAAAAAAACCTATATGCCATAGGATTATTTCTTGATGTCTACAGAAGAAATTATTAACATTAGCTGCTTTGGGGAAGGAATTTTATTGTACATTGTGTATCTTTTTATGCCTTTTGGATTCTACACTATATACACTGTATTATCATGAGAAAAAAAGGGAAAATGAAAATAAATCAACCAACCAAAATGATAAAAAAGAAAAAATGAATAAAAACTATAGTACAAATATCTTCTTGATACCGAGGGTCTAAAGCACATTTTGCTAGATAGTGATTTTGACGATTCAGGATATGATTCTCTAGTTAGATATTTCTGGAATACTCTCCTTTATGTTCTGGATTACAAACCGTTAATGGCTTTCTCATGGTATCTAAGACTATTGCATAATTTTCTTTAATTAGGTATCAAAAAGATTTGTACTATCAATAATGCATATTAGAGTTTACACTTGATATACTTTTTTAAAAAGTGTAAAATATCAGTTTGAATAAAATGATCACAAAATAAGAAGCAATGAGATCTGTATTATTAAAACCAGACATAATTTATAGTCAGAATTCCAATGCTTTTTTCTTCATATACTTATTTACTTACTATCTTCATATGTGATCCCACTTGCTTCTTCACTCCAGTCACTCCAAAATCCTTTACCATCTTCCTTCATACAACGAATCCTAAACACATATTCTGTAAAGGGTTTAAGGTCCTGGACAGTGAATGAAGATCGGGTAGATGCTGTATCTTCAGGAGGAATCTGAAAACAAAGCAAATTGACCAAAAAAAACCCCGAAGGTATTTATTATAGGTCTTCTAAACAGCCTAAGATTTTAAAAGCTAATTAATGAAATAAGACTAATAACTAATGAAAGAAGACTAATTTGACTCAAGCTCTGGAGAGAAATAAATGCAAGTGAATAAGCAGTCAAAATCAGTAAGGTTAATAGGTTTGGGAAATACAGAAACATCTATTACTAATCCTTTCATCCTTTCTTTTCTTTCTTTCTTTCTTCTATGCTCTTATAACACTCAGGGTCTCAGCAGGAAAAAGATGGAAATTCCAATTAGAATTTAATTCAAGGAGGGTTTACTATAGGAAGTATGGGCAGAGTGTATAGGCAATACTCTGGGGCTTCTAGGTGCTACCACCTTTAGATCCAAAGGGATGAGAGGCGGTAACAGAACCTGGAAGAACAGGGTCACAAAGGGTTAACTTGAGAGGAGCAGTGACCTCAGGTTGAGACAGGAAAGCTCCAGGGAGGAAGCAGGGAAAATAAATATGCTGATCTCACTTCTCTCTCTCCTCTTGCCAGGACCCCTCCTCCCATTAGCTAGGAACTCACTAGGAAACTAGAGAGAACCAACAGATAAAATCCATACAGGTCAGCATCTCCAGACAAAGAGTAGGGTGGAGAAGGGTAGAGTGTAGATCTAGATAGGCAAATGGAAGATATCCAGCCCAATTAAGAAAAACAAAAGCTATCTTTGTAGATAAACTTGGTTTTCAAGAAATAAAGACAGAGATAAATAACAGGTTCTCTCTACCACTCTGAGATTTCAACAGTGAATACCAAATAGGTGTCGAGTCTTTTTTGTACCAATGAATTAAGATTCTATGATATTAAAAAAATATTTTGAAGAACTTTTGGTATGTATCCTCTCTGTACAATCCTCATGTACAACATGAAGCATTAATCCATTTTGGTTTGTTGCTTTTTCTGATTGTATTCTGAGCCCTTTAGATAAGTGGAATGGAGGACAGCAGCAGGAAGGTCATGGGCTCAATTCCCTTCTAAGCTCATTATTGCAACCAGAGAAACAAAGCAGAAGCATTCTGTTAGTGATAAATGGAGTTACAACAAAGAATAGTATGGGGAGCTCAATGCTATGATGATAGCCTTTTGAAAAGCTCCAAGTACTTCTTTTGCTGGTAGCATCATCTTTGGGTACACTGTCCTTTTCCTTTTCGGTCTTACAATCCCTTCCTCGTGAGTTGGCAAACTTTCTATAAAGGGCTAGATTGTAAACATTTTAGGCTGTGGGCCAGACGGTCTCTGTTGCAACTACTCAACTCTTTCTATGTAGCACAAAAACTGTCAGAGACAATATGTAAACAAATGTGTGTGGCTGTGTTCCAAGAAAACTTTATTTACAAAAACAGATGACAGGCTGAATTTGGCCTGCAGATGTCGTTTGCTAACTCCTGCTCTACCTTATCTGCATAATCTCTTCATTTTTACTCCTCTACTTAATCTACTTCCTGTTATTTGTGGTCCTTTCACCTCTTGTCAAAAATGCTATTCCCTATCATCCTGCATCACTTCCATATTTCACTTAAAAGCTACTGTACTGAGCAAAACTGTATTTTCTATCTGGCTGTCTTCCTGTTGGTCCTTGCTTGAGATACAGGATCTAGAAAAGGTGTCAAGCAAAATACTTCACATAACCAGAAACTTAAGACATTCAGAAAATGATTGGGATTTTTAGGTTAGTGGGTTGCAAGAAAGACTTTGAGTAAACAGTAACTTTCAATTTACCTGGTTCCAAGTTGAGGCATCTCTGGTCCTATATTGAATGTTATATTTCAGTCTTATAAAACTCTTAATACTTGAGTTGATCCATGTCAATTTTAAAATACTAGACAGTTCCTCTGAGTTGCTGACTGATAAATTATGTGGTGGATTGGGCTTCACTGAAGAAATAAAATAGATCCAATAGATTATAACTTCTTATACAAAGTCAAATATACTCTTTAGATTTTATTTCACAGTATTCTTTTATTCTCACCAAATGAAATAATTTCTCTAAAAGCAATGCTATGCCATACTATTATAATGGAAAGGAAAGGCTCCTAAAGAAACTCTAGTTTTCTTCCTTGTCAGCTTATTACGTGTGTTAATCTTTTCAGGTTCAGATATTAAAAGACAGTTAAGTATTTATGATATACGAAATTTAAAAAAGAATAAAAATGGAACATGTATCTTATGATTACAATGCTATAAAATGTTTGATATTTGGACAAATACCAGAAGATAATAGTCAAAGTGAAAACAGCTGTGAGTGTGGTTGGATTATGGATATTTTTCTTTTTCCAAATTATTTTTAATGCTGTTGATAAAGTGAATTTGTAAAAGTCACTAAGATAAAATAAATGCTTGTTTCTACATTAATTTAACTTAAAACTAATTTATAAACCACTGTATATTCTAATAAATTCTCAAATTGAGGTTTATAACTACCTTTATCTACAGGATCAAAATTGATATGATCTGAGGTAACGTTCCCAAGAGCGTTCTCTGCTTCTACCCAGACTTCAATGTTGACAAAATACACAGGAGAATAATCAACAGTACATGAGGTGCGGGTGTCACGTTTTGCTTTACAATCATCAAACTTCTCTGTTGCCCTAAATACAAAAATGGTAGAATCAGTCATTAAAAATAGATTTGAAAAAATTAGAGTGAAAAAGGTTATTGAAAAGAGTTTGCTGAGACCCAGATTATTATAGCTTAGAATAAAAAAGTTAATTCCAATAAGTTTAGAATAAACTGTTGAACACTAAAAACAAAATTTGTTAAAAGTTCACCTGTTTTTCTTTAAAACTGAGTTTGATCTATATCTTAAAACACAAAATTATTTTCAAAATTTTACTCTGAGAACATTTAGAACATTATGCTCTATCCCCATTGACCTTTCTCTAAAAATTATTCATTTCCTGTGATATTAGTACTGTTTCTTTCCTTTCCTGAAACAAAATCTTTACTGTACCAGCAATGTCTTTCTTTAAGCACAGTATGCTAGGAGGTGATAGGGTAGGGATAAGAATTTCTATCACCCCAGAAAATTCCTTCAATCCCTTTCCAGTCAAACCCTGGCAACCACTTTCTGATTTCTATCACCATATAAAATTTCAAGTGATGTGACTATATTTACTCACATATGTTTAAATTATGTATCAATTAAGAATATTTATATATATACTTGCTATTTTTTAAAACAGAAGGATACATCAAAACCAAACCAAAACAGGTAACTTCTAGAGCAGCAGTCCCCAACCTTTTTGGCACCAGGGACCAGTTTCGTGGAAGACAATTTTTCCACAAACCGGGGGTGGGGGGGTTGGTTTCAGGATGACTCAATCACATTACATTTATTGTGCACCTTATTTCTATTATTATTACAATAATATATAATGAAATAATTATACAACTGGAGCCCCGAGCTTGTTTTCACTTGTCACTCACTGATAGGGTTTTGATGTGAGTCTGCAAGCAGTTGATTTATTATGGTCTCTGTGCAGTCAAACCTCTCTGCTAATGATAATCTGTATTTGCAGCCGCTCCCCAGCACTAGCATCACTGCCTCAGCTCCACCTCAGATCATCAGGCGTTAGATTCTCATAAGGAGCTTGCAACCTAGATCCCTCACATGTGCAGTTCACAGTAGGATTTGAGCTCCTATGAGAATCTAATTCTGCAGCTCATCTGACAGGAGGCGGAGCTCAGGCAGTAATGCGAGTGAAGGGGAGCAGCTGTAAATACAGATGAAGCTTCGCTCGCTTGCCTGCTGCTCACCTCCTGCTGTGCGGCCCGGCTCCTAACAGGCCACAGACCCCATCCGTGGCCTGGGGGTTGGGGACCCTTGCTCTAGAGGAAGGGAGGAAATAAGGTAAAGGACACAGGGAACAGAGACCTCTGTGAACATATCTTGTCTTAGAAATTTGTGTGGGTTAATTTATTATTTTACACAATGAAGAAAATTCTTAAAAACCGAAAGCAAAGGGCTTCCCTGGTGGCGCAGTGGTTGGGAGTCCGCCTGCCGATGCAGGGGACACAGGTTCGTGCCCCGGTCCGGGAGGATCCCACATGCCGCAGAGCGGCTGGGCCTGTGAGCCATGGCTGCTGAGCCTGCGCATCCGGAGCCTGTGCTCCGCAACAGAAGAGACCACAACAGCGAGAGGCCCGCATAACGCAAACACACACACACACACACACACACACACAAAAACACAAAAAAACGAAAGCAAAATGAAACATATGAATTCTTGTATTGAGTTGGTAGTGTAACACACAGAAAGGAACTATTTCAAGTAACTCTAAAAGAGTAACTTAATTATGTCCTTAGTGAGAGAAAAACAACCTTAAAATTCTTTTTAGTAATCACATTGTTGGTGCTAATATTGGAATTGTTACTCTGTAACTGTTTTGTTTACTGTGGAATAAAGCAAATGAATAATTATGTTGGTGTTGCTGGGAACTAAGGTTTTCAGCATAGAAGAAAGGCTATGTAGATGTTAGATAGAATTAAGTAAAAACCTATAGTCTGGCTTTTAAATTGGAAATACCAGTATGAGTTCATGATGTATTTTATCTTAAAAACATTCTTAGCTCTTTCCACTGAAAAAGCCTAGAAACAACAACCCAGTAGCAATGAGATTCCCAACACCCAGACTGTAGTCTCTAAATAGTACTTCACACTAACTGGAACCATGACTACTTCAGAAATGGTTGATATTAAGATGAACCTGGAACATCATATCACTTCAGAAATCAGGAAGCTATCAAAGACTAATGAAGCTGTGTCAAAAGGATGAGCCAATTTGAAAAGTTCCCACTAACCAAAGATGGGACGATTTAAGTTTAAGAAGAATAATAACTGTAATGGATTAAAACACATCAAATATGTTTAAATATGAATCCATAATGAGGAGAAAAACCCCTTACATCTACCTTTGGAGGATGGTAGGGAACCAACTTATGAAACTGGTTAATAAAGGGAAAATATTAACACCATTTTGCTTCTCTTATATGAACTGTACCTCAGGGTAACCAATAGTTGATGGAGAAAAGCTTTCTTTAAGTATTTCGGGTGAAAAAAAAAAAGAAGAAAAGGATAGAATACCATTATTTTGTACCTCATATATAAATAATGATCACTGATGAATGCTCAAACCTTTAAGTGAAAAACTAATGGGAAACAACATGGTTAAATTCCAAAACCATTCTGCTGAGTCATTAATCCTTTCACAAAAAGAGCACATACTTTATGATTCCATTTATATGACATTCTGGAACAGGCAAAAGTCTATAGGGAAGAAATGAGACAAGTAGTCGCCTTGTGGAATGTGGTGAAATAGGGTGGTTTTTGGGATTGACTGGGAAGGGGCATGAGCGTGTAATAGTACAGTAATGTTCTATATCTTGACAGGGGTTTAAGTTAGACAGATGTATATGCACTAGTCAAAACTCACTGAATAATACACTTAAGATATGTAAGTATATCTTGAGAGAAAAATAAATTTTCTTCTTTTCTTTTTTCTTTTTTGGCCACACCATGCAGCTTGCAGGATCTTAGTTCCCTGACCAGGGATCGAACCTGTGCCCCCTGCAGTGGAAGCGCAGAGTCTAACCACTGGACTGCAAGGGAAGTCCCAAGAGATACTGATACATAAATTTTACCTAAAAACAAAAACGTTCCTGTTTTTGTAAACATCTAGTTAATTAATCTAATTAATGGTGTAAATGCTGAAGTGATTAAGGGTGAAGTACATAAATGTCTGTAACTCACTTTGAAATGCATTAAAAAAAGAGATTGGTAGATGGAGACAAAGATGCACAGATCAACAGGTATGTGATAAAGCAAATCTAGTAAAATGTTAATTGTAGAATCTAGGTAATGAGTATGTATAAACGTTCACTGTAAAATTCTTTCAACTTTTCGTTATGTTTGAAAAAAAACTAATGGGGAATTTTATAATACCCGAAACCATTGCTCAAACTTAGCATAAGAAAAACAATCAAACATTATGTGGTTGTTCCTAATGGAAGTACACATCACTCCTATGAATTATTTTTGAAAAAAAAAGAAAAAGAAAATCTGATTAAGAGTCTAGATCTAATGACAAGTTTTAGGAAATAAAGGGACAGAGGAATGTATTAAATAATGTGTAACCATTATTTTAATAACTGAATTGCAAAGAGAAAGAAGAGAGAGAGAGGTGGAAACTACGGTTAAGAGAGACAAGACATACGATTGGCAATATATGGTGATTATTTACATCTTGAACAAATGTAAAAATACATACATATATCTATGAGACAACCGGGAAAATCGGAACACTGATTAAAAATGTGACAATATGAAAGTATTTTCAATTTCATTTGGGTATGTCGTCATGTTTTTTAAAAAAGTGTCCTTATCTTTTAGATAGATGTACTAAAATATTTATGGATATGACGATATGATGTCTAGATTTTCTTTAAAGCAATCTGGGGTGGGGTATATATAAAATAAGACTGGTCATGAGTGGATCATTATTGAAGCTGGATGATGAGCACATGAGGATTTCTTACACAATTCTTTCTACTTTCATGTTTCAGATGTTCTAAAATAAAGAGTTAAATAAAATGTTTAAAACTTTGCATTTAGTATTACTACTTGACAGAATAAAAATTCTAGCACCAAAGGCTAACTTAATAAATTCAATGCATAACAAATTTAAAATAACTTGCCATTCAGATTTTAAAGTGTAGTTTGTTTCCAGGTGCGTTTCCCTTCCAGGATCCCACTGACACATCATTTTCTTTCCTTCGTTCACAATGCAACTCAAATTTTTAGGTTTTTCTGGAGGCACTAAAAGGGAGAAATTAGCAATTTTCAAAAAGCTTTATATTCACAAATAACATGCAATTTATATACTTCTCTAGACATTTAAAACAACCTAAATTAGATAGAAAAAAACAAACCCAAGAAAAAAGGACATAATGAAAGACTGGTGACTAAAAAATTAATTTCTTTTCTATTTAAATTCAAATCTTTTCGATAGTAACATACATTTTCTATCATAATTATCATTAATAGGTATGTTTCAAATTAATTTTCTACACAAAATCTACTTTCATTTATAGCTGGATAGCATTATCAACTGACTTCCCCATTAAATGTATTTTAAAATAATATTGGAATGTTAGGAAGAGGCAATTAAATAGAAGCAAAAATGATTCATTTATATTTCTCTCCCTATTGCCTTCCCAAACTCTGCTGGAGGAAAAGCAAATGCCAAAATTATAGTTTTAGGTGATCCACAAATTTAGTAATCCATTCTTGGATCATACTAAGTTTACTTATTTGCCTCAACACGGAAGAAGGACTCTCTCCAGTACTTATTCACCTTCTTTAGGTAGTTGCTTTACACTGCATTTTCTCAGCAACTAAGGGAAATTGAAACTTACTATGAATACAGTCACAGATTTCAATTCAACACTTTTTGGGGGTGTCTAATGTCAAAATAATTTTCCAGAAAACTGACAGATACTTGGCTTTCAGGAAAAATATAAAACTTGTATTACTCTTTAGGTTTTTTGTATATTTGTAATGCAAATGCAGTTCTACTTCTAAGCTCATTAAAAAAAAAAAAGTCCAAAACTCACTGAGCTGACAGTTTCTGCATTTCATAAAGACCAATAGACAACAGACATTAAAGCTGTAATTCAACAGTCATGACAAAGTCTGAAATAAGAAAAAAGTAAAACACTTACGGCCTGAAATTATTCTGATTCCATAAACATTCTGATCAATCTGTCCAAATGTACGAATGTTGCAAGTGAGTTGAATATTTAATAAAGATATATCTGTAAATGTGACACTAGATGCTGTTCTGTTTATGACAGTATATTGTTCAAAAGGAACAATAACATGGTTTGTTTTCCAGAAAATGTAATTAGCATTCACATGAAAATAATCCATACATTTTTCCTTTAGCACACAAACTGCTGTGAAATTAGAACCAAGTTGTACAACTGAAGATTCAGGGTGGATATGACCACATGGATCTAGAAGTTCTCCTGAAAAGGAACAATAACAGAAAATATAAAAATGGACTGAATTTTTCTAGTACAAAATGATATTCTGTATCAATGCAGTTCCTCAATCTTCATTAAAATATCTCTAAAGACACAAAAAAAGAAGAAACACTGTGAAACTTAATATGATCAGAATTTAATGTCTAAATTTGTAAAGAAATATACAAATTATATGGCAGATGGAGCTGAATTAAAAACAAAAAACCTATGCAAGCTTCAGCCCTTTTTATAATATTTTAACTTTGTTTAGGAAACAGTTTGCCTGCAGCACGATTGAAATTTGCTCTGCCCCCAATCCTGTTCCTCGATTCAGACCCAGCATCTAAATTAGACTCTGCAGAAGACAGGCAGTGGTCTCTGCTCTTCGCCAGTCCTGAATTCCTTTGGAGGTGCGAATGGGGACATGGAAAGATAGTCTACATTGTTCATATATCAAAATCAGACAAAAAGGAAAGAGCAAGGGAGCAGTAAAAAACAGAAAGACTAGAGTAAGATGGCCAAATACATTGGTTTTCACAGTAAGTATATGGGGTAAAATCTCATATTAAAAAACAAAAAATCAAATTGTATAAAAAAATAAAATACAACCATATGCTTCACCTATCACCTACTCCATGTTGATGACATCTAAACCCCTGTCTCTGGCTCTAACGTCCTAAGTTTTCAATGGCTTATAAGACATCCACCCGAGATATTCTGTAAGTACTTTAAAATGAACATGTCTAAAGCTATATGCATCATAGTCCCTTCCAAATTTACTCTTTCTTATTCTTATTTCTCTACCTCTGCTAACAACACCACTCCCATCCAGCCATCTAGGCCGGATAACCTTGTAGTCCCCTCTCTCTAATTAGCCTCCTCCCCTGAGTCTTCTGTATTCTTAGTATGTATATCAACCTCTTCTCATCAACCCTATTTTGGCTGCTGGTGCTTAGGCCATCATATTATACCACAATCTGACCTCCTTCTAGTTCATCTTACATACAGCTTCCAGAGTTACTGTTCAAAAATGAATATGCCATTTCCCTATTTTAAATTATTTAATGGCTATCTATTACGATCAAAATAAAATTCTCAAATATTTGGCATGATTCTATTCTCTTTCTCTATTCTCACTGTCTAGAAACTTAAGGCAGCTTTCTCTGGTGAATCCCATTTACCAATGGGATGTGAAGTTCTATCTGAGCTTCAATTTCTTCACTCGGAAAATGAAGTTAATAATGGCTATCTTTTTTTTTTAATTTATTTTTAACATCTTTATTGGAGTATAATTGCTTTACAATGGGGTGTTAGTTTCTGCTTTATAACAAAGTGAATCAGTTATACATATACATATGTTCTCATATCTCTTCCCTCTTGTGTCTCCCTCCCCCCCACCCTCCCTAATAACGGCTATCTTGAAAAGATTTTTGAGATCAGAAATTAGTTATGTAAAGAACCTACTACAATGCCTGGTATTCAACAGGCCTCCAATAAATGGTAGCCTATCATCATTACTACTACTCTCCAGAGACAAGTAATCTAGTCACATTGATGGGGTCTGGAAGGGTCTCTTAGAGGTGACTAGTTCTAGCAGTTAAGGTAGAAGACATACAGAATCAGAGAATTACGAAACTGAGAAAAACCTTGGAGATCATTTACTTCAACACTTTATTTTATAAAGAACACTGAGATACTTTTACCGAGTCAACCTCAAGTATCAGGCAGATTCTTCCAATTCCCAACTTGGTCCCAAGTTAGACTGCACAAAGGATAAAACTACTTTAAAAAGCTAAACAATTATCTTCTTATTCCACACCTCTCATAAACCCATAAGGCCCAGAGTCAGAATATTTATTTCTTTGTTTCAAAACCTATGATGTGGCCTATTTACATGACCTTGCCATTATTTATACACATCTATGGCAAGTCCCAGTGCACAAACTACTCTAAATTTCTATCTTGTGGCATACTAATAAGTTACCTTGTGATACTGAGCCAGTCCTTAAAACTCCCTTGACCTTACTTTATTCCTTGGTAAAATCATTCCTGTTTTACTTTCTCTATAATATTTAGAGGGAACAGTACCTATGAAATATACTTCAGAGTACTAAAGAACATTAAGACACAACCAGAGACTAAATAACAATTTTTAATCACATAGAATAAGAGAAATACTAGAAATGGGCAAACGTTCCAGTTTTCAAAGTGAAACACAGGCTCACTGAAACCACCCCATACCAAACTAAACCCATTTTTATAGGGCTACTAGGCTACTTGAGATCAAATTCTAAAAAGAGAGTATTTTAATTTAAATAAAGGTATTTAATAAAGTTAGTTGGGATATTCATGTAGTCAAGATGAAGAACTGTGGATTAGAATATACTATAACAGATATTAGGGGCTTTCCTGGTGGCGCAGCAGTTAAGAATCAGCCTGCCACTGCAAGGGACACAGGTTCGAGCCCTAGTCCGGGAAGATCCCACACGTCGTGGAGCAACTAAGCCCGTGTGCCACAACTACTGAGCCTGCGCTCTAGAGCCCATGCGCCACAACTACTGAAGCCCGTGCACCTTAGAGCCTGTGCTCCACAACAAGAGAAGCCACCACAATGAGAAGCCCATGCACCACAATGAAGAGTAGTTCCCACTCGCTGCAACTAGAGAAAGCCCGCGTGCAGCAACGAAGACCCAATGAGGTCAAAAATAAAATACATAAAATAAATAAATTTATTAAAAAAACCAAAAACAAAACAGATATTAGAATGAACATTATGAAACTGCTGATATTTAGCTATTCTTGATCTACAAAAACAGAAATTTCATGGCTTCAAACTAATAGATTTTTAATTGGTCAATTACTCATACATAAAAAAATCACTGACTAAAAATATCAATGAGAGGGAGACTTAAGTAGTATGCTGAAGTGCCTGCCCTCAGTCCTTGGGGCAGACTGTATTTTCCAACAAAGGTCATACCTATATATGTGTCCCATTGCACATGCTCAGCTTACAAAGTGACTGATACTCCTTCTACAAAGAAATGGGGTCTGTATTCCCCTCCTGTCCTCAGATCTGTAAGGGTGCTTATGCCTGCTCCAGCCAACAGAGTGTGCTAAGTGACTTCCAAGGCTAGATCATCAAAAAAATACAACTTCTGACTAGCTCTCTTTTTCTCTTGGGACATTTGCCCTTGGAACCCAGCCACATGCAAGGAAGCCAAGGGCACGTGGAGAGACCACGTGTGGTATTCTGGCCAAGAGCCCCAGCAAAGCCCTCAGTCTACAGCCAGCATCAACACCAGACATATAAGTAAATGAGCTTTCAGATGATTCCAGCCCCCGATCTTTGAATATTTTAGCTGAGGCCCCAGACATCAGAGCAAAGGAGAATCAGTCTGACTGTGCCTGTCTGTATTCCTGACCCACATAAACCATGAGAAATAATAATGTCATTTTAAGGCATGAAGTTTTAGAGTAATCTGTGTGGCAGCAATAGATAATGTAGTCCTGTTATTTTCAACATTTTTATCAACAACTTGGGGGAAAACAGAGAGAGAGACAGAGAGAGAGAGACACACACACATTTATCAAATCAGCAAAGGACAAGACTATAATGGATTGCCAACAATTTGGATGATAACATTAGGATTCAAAATTATGTTGAAAGATTAGACTGATAGGCTAATGGATTTTGCAAGAGAGAAAATTATCTCCTATTTAGGTTGATAAGAAATAAATATGTGAGGGAGAAATGGCTTAAAAGGTAACTCATGTGAAAATGATCTGAGAGGGCTTCCCTGGTGGTGCCGTGGTTAAGAATCCGCCTGCCGGGCCTCCCTGGTGGCGCAGTGGTTGAGAGTCCGCCTGCCGATGCAGGGGATACGGGTTCGTGCCCCGGTCTGGGAGGATCCCATATGCCGCGGAGCGGCTGGGCCCGTGAGCCATGGCTGCTGAGCCTGTGCATCCGGAGCCTGTGCTCCGCAACGGGAGAGGCCACAACAGTGAGAGGCCCGCGTACCACAAAAAAAAAAAAAAAAAAAAAGAATCCGCCTGCCAACGCAGGGGACACGGGTTCGAGCCCTGGTCCGGGAAGATCCCACATGTTGTGGAGCAACTAAGCCCGTGCGCCACAACTACTGAGCCTGTGCTCTAGAGCCTGCGAGCCACAACTACTGAGCCTGTGCGCCACAGCTACTGAAGCCTGTGTGCCTAGAGCCCGTGCTCTGCAACGAGAAGCCACCACAATGAGAAGCCCACGCACCGCAACGAAGAGTAGCCCCCGTTTGCTGCAACTAGAGAAAGCCCACGTGCAGCAACAAACACCCAACGCAGCCAAAAATAAATCAAAAAAAAAAAAAAAGATGTGAGAATTTTCACTGACTGGTAGGTAGCTTAACATGAAACTATGGTGTATCTTAGTGGGCAAAATACTATGTTGCTTTAATAAAAATAATGTTCAGATCAAAGTATGTAATAAAATCACTACACTCAGACCATGTCTAGTTCTGATACATTTATTTTTTTCTTAAGTGCATTTTATTCAATAATAATAATAAAATAATAAATATATAAAATAATAATAAATATATTATTACTATCCTTTTAAATAATTCTTACTGTGGGCCAGGCACTGCCCAAATGCCTTCTGTGTATTAACTCATTTAATTCTCACAATAACCCTAGGAGTTACGGGCTGTTATTATCCCCATCTTACAGATCAGGAAACTGAGACATAGATTAAGTGACTGGCTAAAGTTTCATAGTTGCTAAGTAGGAGAGGTGGGATGGTATTATATTTTAAATGTGATATGGGAAATTAAGAGAAGAGTCAGGAGGGTAATCAGCACATAGAGATTGGAAGCCAAGTCCTATAAAAGAATAATTAGGTAAATTTAGTTTGGGGAAGAGAGGGGTTATAGACACAGGAAAGCAGTCCTTCAATACTTGAAGAGTTGAACATGGGAAAGGAAAGTGGGCCTACTATAGAAGGATTTCTAGGATTAATGAGAAAAAGTTACAAGGAAGAAAATTTGGGTTCAAGACTAGGAAAGACTTAAATAAGGAAAAATTTCAACATAAGGTTTGTATAATTCAACTGTTTAAAAAGAAGCTGCATTCTTGAACTTGAAGAGGGTTTGACTTAGAGCAGTGCTTCTCAAACTATCTGTGGTGAAGGATCAGTTTAGGTTTTCTTCTCCCAATCTTTCACAAACTTATACTTTTGTTTTATATTCATGTTCAGTGGGACAAGTCCACTGATCACATGCTTGGATGTCAAATTGTTAAAAGAGTTTCTAAACATTTATTCTTAATTTCTGTACTCATCTCATTGTGGACCAAAAACAACCAGTTCTCAAACAGGCTGTGGACTAGTATGAGCAGTACTGCTCTAGGTGACCTCTTTATTCTGTTATCACAATCACACTGCTGCTCAGTGACACCTCTGGAGTGAAGGTTAAGGAGTGAAGTGCTAAAAGTAACAAACTTCCTATTTCTTTATTTATAAAAACAAACAAAATAAACCCTTTTTTTCCTTCTCTACGTTAAAGTTACTGTTAGTATAGCTAAACAGGATTTAGGATTACTGAGTAATTGAGTGTTTCAACTCAAATTATACAAATTATAATTTGTCAAGAGTATTTTTTACTTCTTAAATTCATTTTTAAGACAACATCATTCTCTCAATAATGATCCTAGAAAGAATAAATATATAAGCATAATTAATTATTCAACATAAGCTTAATTATGTAATTATACAAAAATACACAAACCTAATTTGTGGGGTTAGGAGGTAGTATATTTCATGAACCTTACCTACAGATTCAGTGGTGAGGAAAATAAACACGGCTTGCACTATCCAAGTTTGCAATGTCAACATCTTGCATAGATATTTCTGTAAAAGACACATGTAATATTATTTTAAATATTTTTACTCTTACTACACATAATAAATTCAGACAATTTCTAAAGCTCTTTTGTTTCCATTGTATAGCTGTTTTCTAAAAGGTGGTAAAATCCTTATGAGAACGCAGAAAACAAGTTGAAGTCTTCAGAATATTTTTCTTTATTCCCACTAAAGTTATGGCTACATAAAATATTACTGGGAAACAATTTATACTTTAAGGTTAATTAAAAGAGCAATTCTGTTTCCGTATTATGAAGTCTTGCACTATTAGTAAATACTCTGTGAGACTGAGAGCTTCAGAGAGACAAAATTCTACATGGCAAAACCCAGCATTAGCAACTTCAAAAGATAATCGACAAAATGGGGGAAAGAGTTTGTAATTCATAGCCTGACCAAAAGTATCTCCTGACATAAGAAGAATGCCTACAAATCACTAAAAAAAATTCCAACACCTCATCTTGCCTGTTTAGAAGAAAACGGGCAAGATGAGCTGAACAGGCAGTTTATAGAGAAGGAAATACAAGTAACTCAAATATATGAAATAATACTTTCAACCTCACTCATAGTGAGATACAAATTAAAACAACCCAGACAGGAATGCAAGATGATACAGACACTTTGGAAAACAATTTGGCAGTTCTGTACCAAGTTAAAAGCACATGATAAGCCTCAGCATTGACACTGACAATTATATGAAGTTCAAAAACAGGCTAACTTAATCTATGGGGATAGGTCAGAATAGTGGTTCTCTTTTGGAGGGAAGGTGGTGGGAGGACAGAAGGGAGCATTCTGGGATACTGAACATGAGCCGTACACTTATGATTTGTGAACTTTATTGTATACAAGTTGTAGTTAGTAAAAATAATAAAACAAACAAAACTATTGCAATATCATTCTCACCTTGAATACTAGCAAAAATATAAAAACTAAAAAGTTACCAACAGCGTTATGAGAATATGACATAAAGGCATTCTCATACACTGCCAGTTATAAACTGGCATAACCTTCCCATCAAATTGTACACCTAAAACTATGAATTTTATTGTTTGTAAATGAGACCTCAGTTAAAAACAAAAACCCTACCCAGACAAGGTATATGGCCAATTTTGCGCTATCAGTCAAAATTAAAGTACATGTACGTTTGAATCTAATGATTCTACTTCTAGTATGTTATCCTATGAATATGGGCAAAACAACACATGTACAAGGTTATTCACTACAGCATTCTTTTCTTTTTTTCTTTTTTTTTTTTTTGCGGTACGCAGGCCTCTCACTGCTGTGGCCTCTCCTGTTGCGGAGTACAGGCTCCGGACACGCAGGTTCAGCGGCCGTGGCTCACGGGCCCAGCCGCTCCACGGCATGTGGGATCCTCCCGGACCGGGGCACGAACCTGTGTCCCCTGCATCGGCAGGCGGACTCTCAACCACTGCGCCACCAGGGAAGCCCTACAGCATTCTTTTTAATAGTAAAAAGCTGAAGCAACCTAAATGTTCATGAATAGGGGACTAGGTAAATTATGGCATATCCAAACACAGTATACATGTAGTCATTAAAAAAATGTACAGATATAGAATCATATCTAAAATACATTGCTAAGGTATACAACAGTGTATTTGTTATTTATGGGCAAAAACACAACAAAAAAGGCAAAACATATACTCATTTCCTTATATGTGCATAAAACATCTCTAGAAGGATAAAAATTCAAATACTGGCTGCCACTGGCTGTTTGAGACACTAGAGTGGGAGGGAGACTCTACAGTGTGCTCTTTGTACCTTTTCCAATGTTGTACCCTGTGGCTTCAGTAGAAAATAGAAAATAAATATAATTTAAATAAAAAGTACTTAACGTGTATCTCTCTAAGATAAAACTACTAATTTCTTGATGAGGGCTTCATAGTACTACACTTGAAACATAGTATCATTTTACAAAATATAAATACTTTTATACTCCCTAACCAGGTAACAGTCACTCTATAACAAAATAATTTGATAATGAATTGTTTAGACTGTCTCAGGTAAAGCTATAAAAGAACTAAGTTGCAGGATGCATTTTCCTCTACCTATTTTATTCCTTACTTCCCAACTTTAAATAGTCCCAGAGTAGAAAAATCTACCACATCATTCAACTGTTCATCAAAACAACAGAAAAGAAAAATATCTGAGCATGTTGGTAGAGTGGTATGTGGTCATGTCATCCTGACCACCTACCCTACCAAGTACCTTGTTCACACTGTAGAGAGGTTTCTTTATAGTTCTGAAAACTGGCAATCTTTCTATTTATGTACTATAGTCTTATAACAAAACTCTGAAACAAGAAGTCCCATGAAAGTTTGATTACTTCAAAGCAATTAGATTTATGTGAGCAGTGCCATGAAACACAAGTAAAAGGAAAAACAGGCAAAGGTAGGTTTCGCATTTTAACAGTTAGAAAGTAATGTTTCCTAATTTTTAAAGGATTGTCATTGAAATGTGATAAAGGAACATCTATTAAGGAACTTGATGTCATAGTCCAAACCTAAGAGATGGAGACACAATAGTATTGATACTATCTAAAATATTATATGCAATATAGTCCACTTCATTTGGGGGCTTATCTTGTTTTAAAATTGATTGAATTGATAGTACTCTGCTTATTTTTCCCCTTTCATTCTGTTGACAGCAGATAATCAATTTAAAATTCTATTATTAGCACTATCCTTTCTCCTCATCGCTTGCAGAATATTCTATGCATATATTACAAGCACATATTGTATATATTGATTTTCCTTGAAATTTGCATGTTATTTTGGAAGGTTCTGTGAAGCCAAAACATGACCACTAACCACAGATACAGGAAAGGATTTTTCCAAGAACTAAGCGGTTGTTCTACAGCAGCAATTCCTCAACTATGGTGGTTTCAATATGGTAATGTGTTGAAAGGAGGCATAAGATGCATCATAGGGCTTCCCTGGTGGCGCAGTGGTTGAGAGTCCGCCTGCCGATGCAGGGGACATGGGTTCATGCCCCAGTCCGGGAAGATCCCACGTGCCGCGGAGTGGCTAGGCCCGTGAGCCATGGCCACTGAGCCTGCGCGTCTGGAGCCTGTGCTCCGCAACGGGAGAGGCCACAGTAGTGAGAGGCTCGCGTACAGGAAAAAAAAAAAAAAAAAAAAAAAGGATGCGTCATAAATAATTCACTACTATTAATGTTAAAGTAAGAAAGTTTATGGATGATTTAGCTAAAAAATTAGAACAAATCCAAAGCTATCCTTATAGCTGTTTGTTCTTACTTTAATTTCCATGGATGTTTTAAGTGGGAGAAAAAGTAGTGGAGTTTAATTGTTAAATATTTAATAGTTTAACCCTTTATAAATTATTTTTATTCCTATGGATTGTGATTTTTGAGTTTTTTTCCCTTTTAATTTGATAAAAAATTAGGATAGAATGAAAAAGAATAATAAATTTAGATTTACGTTGCATGTGAGGAAGACTGTCAGTATAAACCTTATTACTATAGAAACAGTACTACTATAACTGTAGAACAGTAGATGAATTACGACTGCCAAATAGAAGGCAAAGTAATATTTATTGAATAAATAAGCTGAGCAGGGATCAGGATGGGGAAATTTCAATATGGTACCTTTTACCTCATGTCATACACAGTAGTGTTATTATGGATAAATTCGCAAAAAGTCAGTCATGCCTACATTAACTGATTATCAAATTAATTATTTAGAAAGTTATCCAACTCTGGGCTTCCCTGGTGGCGCAGTGGTTGAGAATCTGCCTGCTAATGCAGGGGACACGGGTTCGAGCCCTGGTCTGGGAAGATCCCACATGCCACGGAGCAACTAGGCCCGTGAGCCACAACTACTGAGCCTGCGCATCTGGAGCCTGTGCTCCGCAACGGGAGAGGCCACGACAGTGAGAGACCCGCGCACCGCGATGAAGAGTGGCCCCCGCTTGCCACAACTGGAGAAAGCCCTTGCACAGAAACGAAGACCCAACACAGCCAAAAATAAAAATAAAATAAAAATTAAAAAAGAAGGCTCAACATTAAAAAAAGTTATCCAACTCTGTTCTATTCCATTAGTACTAATCATGAATTCATAATAACTAATACTTGTATACTATTTCACATTACACAAACTGCTTTCATGTAAGTTATTTCACTTGATTCTCCCAATATCCTAGAGAAGCAGGTGGATAGGGCAGGGCTCATTATTTTATTATTTTTTTAAAGGTTTTTTTTTTTTTAACAGTAGTTTTAAGTTTACAACAAAATTGAAAGGAAGGTAAGGAGATTTCCCACAGACCCTCTGTCCCCACACACGTATAGCCTCTTGCATTATTAACATCACTTCTCACCAGAATGGTACATTTCACCAAAGATGAACCTACACTGACACATTATAGTCACCTAAAATCTCTAGCTTACTTTAGGGTTCACTCTTGGAATTGTACATTCTTGGGTTTGGAAAGGCAGGGATTAATTATTGGAACTTTACAAAAGAAAAAACAAAAATTCAGACAGGGTAAGGTACTTACCCAAATCACAAAATTAGTAAGTGAAAGAGCAGGGATTTGAAACTAAGTCCTCTGCTTCTAAATGTCCTACTCTTCTCGTTGGGTCTCGCGGTAGAGAGAGGAGGGTCTTGTTTAGAAAGACAGTTTTGACAAGTTTTTATATGTGTACTTAAATTCCTGCCACCTACTGGTCTGTCAGGTTTTGAGAAAGCATCTCATTTTAGATATCTTCTGAGTTTCAGTATAAAGCACTCCCATAAACACTTGTATAAGAGTATTCAAGTATCCCAGTGTAGTTTTGCTACGTGCTTGGAAACATTATTGGCTCCCCCATGCTTAATCCAAACCTCCTTGATATCCATGTATGTCATAGACATGTGAAAGGAACATTTTGTTGAATCTGATAAAAGCAGTTAAAGCAAATCTTACACAGAATCATACCTTTTGTCTTCCACTAGCAGTAAGTTAAGGCTACTGACTCCTCAACCGCCAAATTATTATATGCACACAGATGTAAAAATTCATTTTAAAATCTGCTCAGTATTAGGTTAAATTCTAGCATAAGGAGCGGTCGTTCCTCTTTGAAATGTAACAAGATAACTTCAAACTCAGATAAGGAGTTGAATCCCCCACTATTGTTTCACACATGTTAAACCTTTGATATAATTTGATAACATATAAGAAATTTAATCTATAACAAGGATATTTTTAAATGCAAAGAAAATACATAATTATTTTAAAACTTTCAAATGAATAGGAATTGACAATATGTCATGTGAAAATCCCCTATAATCCCATCAAGATAACTGTGAACAATTTGGTGTATAATCTTACAAAATTTCTATGTGTATAACTTTATATTGTATAAATATATACTTTATCAGTGTACAAAAATGGGATCACAAAAATGTTCTGTAACTTTTTTTTCCCTTAACACTACATATTGGGCATCTTTCTAAGTCAGTACATAAAGAGTAATTCCTCGTAGCCTTTGATCAAATTCACCTTCTCATACAAGTCTTTTCTGACTAGCCTATATTGCATATCCTCCCTTTCCTGTTTTTTCTCACTAGCACTTAACCTTCTAAAATAGGCTGGCAAACATTTCTTGTAAAGGGCCAGATAATAAATATTTTAGGCTTTGTGGGCCTTCAGGTCTCTGTGACAACCAACTAGTAAACTGTTTTTGGAGTGCAAAAGCAGTCAGTGACAGTATGTAAACAAACTGGCATGGCTGAGTTCCAATAAAACTTTATTTATAAAAAGAGAATGCATGCTGGATTTAGTCTGCAGACCATAGTTTGCCAACCCCTGTTCTAAAATACTATTTAATTAACTTATTTTGCTTATAGTGTGTTACGGGTTGAGTTGTGTCCCCACAAAAGATATGTTGAAGTCCTAACCCCCAGTACCTCAAAATGTGACCCTGTTTGGAAATAAAGCTGTTACAGATGTAATCAGATGTTAAGATGTCATATTAGGAGGCTTCCCTGGTGGCACAGTGGTTAAGAATCCGCCTATCAATGCAGGGGACACGGGTTTGAGCCCTGGTCTGGGAAGATCCCACATACCGTGGAGCAACTAAGGCCGTGTGCCACAACTGCTGAGCCCGTGAGCCACAACTACTGAAGCCCGCGCGTACAGCCCGTGCTCCACCACAAGAGAAGCCACCCCAATGAGAAGCCCGTGCACCGCAACGAAGAGTACCCCTGCTCACAACAACCAGAGAAAGCCCACACACAGCAACAAAGACCCAATGCAGCCAAAAATAAATAAATAAATAATTTTTTAAAAAAATGTCATACTGGAGTAGGGTGGGGCCCTACTATAATATGACTGGTGTCTGCTATGAGACAGAAATACACAGGAAGAATGCCATGTGACAACAGAGGCAGAGATTAGAGTGATGCAGCTGTAAGCCAAGGTATGTCAAGGACTATCAGCTACTATCAGAAGTTATGAAGAGGCAAAGGATTCTATCCAGAGTCTCAGAAGGACTTTTGGTCTCCAGAACCTTAAAAGAATAAATTTGTTTTAAGTTTGTGGTACTCTGTTATAGCAGCTCTAAGAAACTAATACACTGTTTGTGTCCCCAAAATAGAATGTGAGCAGATGAGGTAGGAAATTTTGTATGTTTTGCTCCTTGCTATATTCCTAGTATCTAAAATCATACCTAGCATAGTTTAATTTGGGTCTTTTTCATATCTTCCATAACTCTACTTTTTGAACATATAGAACACAGTTATGGCAACCACTTTAGTGTCTTTGATAATTATAACATGTGTCAGCTTTCGGTTAGTTTTGATTAACTGAATTTTCTCTAATACATATATTTTCATGCTTCTTTGCATACCTGGTAATTTTTGATTACATGTCAGACATTGTGAATTTTACCTTGTTGTGTGTTGGATACTTTTGTATTCCTATTAAAGATTCTTGAACACAGAAGCCTGTCCTGTTCCAGGACACAATTATTAACTTACTTGAAAACAGTCTGATCCTTTCGGGTCTTGCTTTTAAAGATAAGTTGGGTGGGATTGGAGCAGTGCTTATTCTGGGACTAATTATTCCCTACTACTGACACAATACCCTTCTGTGTACTCTATCCAATGTCTCATGAATCAAGATGGTTTTCAATCTGGCTGGTGAGGACAGGCACAATTCCTAACCCTGTGGAATCATTAAGCACTGTTACCTCTAATCCTTTCATGAGCTTCTTTCTCAGTAGTTTCTTTTTTGTTGTTGTTTTTTGTTTGCTTTGTTTTGGCTGCGCCTCATGGCATATGGGATCT
The DNA here is from genome assembly GCF_949752795.1 of Hyperoodon ampullatus. NCBI lineage: Eukaryota > Metazoa > Chordata > Mammalia > Artiodactyla > Ziphiidae > Hyperoodon > Hyperoodon ampullatus. The sequence continues at coordinate 132,728,190 of NC_136917.1, read as the reverse complement.
TAGTTCCCTGAACAGGGATCGAACCCACACCTGACGCAGTGGAAGTGTGGAGTCTCAATCACTAGACTGCCAGGGAAGTCCCGGTAGTTTCTTTATATGCATGCACTCAGCTAAATAACTGAAGGGGACTCTGAAGCTTTCAAGAATTCTCTTGTTTCAAGAGTTTCAAGATTCTCCAGTATTCTGTTCTATGAACTCCAGCCATCTTCTTCAATTCAAAGAGTATCCACTGTGCTTAGCCTAGATTTCCCCAACCTCTGACACGGTTTGGAAACTCTCTCAAGGTAGTACGCTAGTTCAATCATAGGATCTATCTCACTTGTTTCCCATCTCACAAGATCATTGCCTTTCATCATCCAGAGTCCAGTGTCTTGATTATCTCTGTATTTTTTCTGTTTTATGGTTGTTTCAGACATGAGGGTAAACCTTATCCTTGTTTCCCCGTTTTGGCCAGAAGTTGCAGAGTCATTTGGATACCAAATCAAACAAGGATTACACAAGAAAACTATTGTCAAACTATTATGAATTGGTGTGAAAAAACCTAAATAAAGCATATGCAAATTTGTTCTAGCAATGTATTTAAAAGAAAAAAAAAGCCATAAATACTAACAAGTATTTTGCCTAAAAATACAAGTATGGTTCAACATGAGAAAAGATACCAATGTTATCCACTATATTTTCTAATAGATTAAAGACAAAAATAACACAATCATTCCACGAGATGCTTGAAAAGCATCTAATAATATTCAACAACTGTTCAGCTACAATTTTTAAATAACAACAAAGTATTAGAAAACTAGACTGAAAGAGACCATGTTTATATTCATGAAGTAGATAAGAGGATGGACTCTGTAATCAGACTGCCTGTATTCAAATCCCAGCTCCTCTATTTTTTGTAAAACATCTTAGGCAAGTTATTTAATATCCCTAATTTTCATTTTCCTTAACTTTAAAATAAGGATAATCCCACCACCTACTTTCGTAGGACTTTTGTCAAGATTAAATAAGTCAGGGGAGGGGGAAGGGTAAGCTGGGACGAAGTGAGAGAGTGGCATGGACATATATACACTACCAAATGTAAAACAGATAACTAGTGGGAAGCAGCCACATAGCACAGGGAGATCAGTTCAGTGCTTTGTGACCACCTAGAAGGGTGGGATAGGGAGGGTGGGAGGGAGACACAAGAGGGAGGAGATATGGGGATATATGTATATGTATAGATGATTCACTTTGTTGTAAAGCAGAAACTAATACACCATGGTAAAGCAATTATACTCCAACAAAGATGTCAAAAAAAAAGATTAAATAAGTCAGTATACACCAAGTACAGTGTAGTATATATCTGCCATATACTACATACTCAGTAAATGCTAACAGCTGTTATCAGTGCAGCTCTTGGTGTTGCTGCCACAGTACTTTATCAGAAACCTACAGTAAACATCATATGTAAAGATAAAAATTAAAGGCACTCCTATTAAGGTCAGGATTCAAACAAGATGCTTGATGTCATCATTTATTCAACATTGTTCTAGAAGGCTTAAACAAAAATATAATAAACAAAAAACAAGATATAAAAATGGAAAAAGAAAAACTTGTAGATGATATGAAAACAAAGAGAATCAAATAACAAACTATAAGAACCACTGAGAGTTTAACATAACAGCTGAACAAAAGATCACCAAAAAACCCCTCTCTCAGCAATAATCAGTTAGAAAATGTAATAGAAAAAATCCTATTGGCAATAGCACCAAAAACTAAACTATATCTAGGAAAAACAATTAAATCAGAACAATGCAAATAGTTTATGGAGAAAACTATAAAACTTTACTAAAAAGTTCATTAGTAAGACTTCAATATCATGGAACAAATATATATATATGGGGGGAGAGATATCGGTTCTTCACAAATTAATATATCAATGCAATACAATTTTAATCCAAATTGCAAAGTGGTTTACTTTACAAACCAATTTAAAATTTCACATAAAATATTAGAAAATGGCCAAAAGCCAATTTTCAAAAAGAAAAAAACAGAATACTTGATGTACCATCTATTAAGATATACTATCAAGTTACAGTGATTAAAACATGGCATTGGCATAGGAATAGAAAATTAAATCAAGTACAAAACAAAAAATACAGAAACAGACCCAAGTATATATAAGAATTTAATATCTTATGGGAAAAAAAGCTACTGGTATCACTGGGGAAATAAAGGACTATTTAATAAATAGTATTGCGACAACTGGCTCCACAAGCAAAAAAATAAAGAGTCCTACTTCATCACAGATACATACACTCCAGATTGATTAAGGACATAAATGCAAAAGTAAAATTGTAGGACTACTAGAAGAAAATACAGAGTATGCTTATGACCTTATAGTTAGAGAAGGTCTTTTACTAATTATCTTTGACTGTTTGAGATCTATGAAAAGGTTTTAAGAGTACTTTGATGACCATCCATGTTCTCACCATAGCTTAAGAAATAAAACACTACAAATATAGTTTAAGCCAAATAAACAGTTCTTGCCCTTAAGAAGTTCAGTTTAGAGAGGTGGAATATGCACAGGGTACTACAGGAGCATAAAGAATACCCAATTCAGACAGGGTCCAGGACAGCCCATCATGAAGTAAGAGTAAAGGTTTTCTGGACAGAGACAGTAGCATACACATGAACTATACACCATCTTTGACTCTATAACTGTAGATTACCAATGGCAAAATCCCAGAGCATGCCAGTCTACAAACCAGAGCTGTGCTGTCTGAAACATTTTGTGTTAGGGAGAGTGCGTAGGGGAATACATACAACAGAACATCCAAACAAAAACAGATTGTGCAGAAGACCAGTATGAAATGCATTATTCAGAAGTAATGATAAAACTAATCTACCTTAGAGCAAAGGGTGAAACTGATTAATTTGGATCAAGAGCAAATGATAATTTGGAGGTTGAATATTCAAATTTTAACAGGGCAACAGATTTATTGTGCTGAAAGGAATGAAGCTCTTGCTATGGGTATGTATACATTCAGCTTTAAAACAATAATCTATACTATAGCCACATTACAAGAGATGTAGCTTTCTTACTCATGTCAATTGGCTAACACTTCTCATTAAATCTCACTAAGATATACTAGATAGAAAAAGAGATTGTAGCCATTGTGACAATATCACAAGCATTTCTGAAGCATTTCACATTGTTGACCACCTCTGCTTTCTGAATTTCTCATATCTCTTGGTTTCTATGTAAACATATCTTGTGGTTATATTCTTTCCTTTATTTACTTTACTGTCTCCTTCACTGAATTCTCCGCTAGGTTTTATCTTCTGGCTATGAATGTACCCAAAAGTATTTGGCGTCTACTATTCTTTTAAAATACCAACTTCTTCAAAAATGTATGACTTCAACTACTACCTTCACACAAAATAATTTCAAATATTCTGACTGAGATCTTTCTTCTAATTTCAGTTATGTATCATCATCTTGGATATTCTCCCTCTGACTCAAATAAGCTTAACAGGTCTAAAAACAACGTACACATATACACATACTCATGCCCACATAAATACATAAATGCATGCACTTAAAAAAAAAATCACAGTACTTTTTTCCCCCTCATCTAAAAACACTCACCCTTCTTGAATTTCCTACGACGATGGGGTTCATCATTGCCTCTTGCCTATCCATTACATTCTAGCTTTTCTCAGTTACAAATCTTATTCAGTCTTCCTTCATGATCCTTCCCACTTGTTTTGTCTTTTCTACCCTCCACCATGACCAACCTAATTTAGGCACTGCTCACCTCAATACTTATAACTGCCTTCCTGCTTCAAGTCTCTTTTTTCCCTCCAAATCATTCTGAACATTATTATTGATAGATGAAATCTCTCTAAGCATACTTTAAAGTTGTCACTCTTTTCCTCAAAAGCTTTTTAAAGAGTGAATAATAATGCCAAATATTTCAGCTATTTAAGAACCTAAAAATTTGGTTTCAGTGTGCCTGCCCAATCTATCTTCTTCAATATTTAAATCTATTCTAAAAAAACCAAAACTCTCTACTCTGATTTTGCCCTCAAGCTCTAGAGAAAACAGCGAGCAATCTGGTTTCTACTCTGATCATGCTGAAATTATTTTTGTAGTTTCCCAAATGCAAAGCAAATATTTAAGCTCTTCATTTTACTTGACTTCACCATGCCATACACAATTTGGTCTTACCTTTTATCATGCCCTACCAGCTACCCCTACAGACTTTAAGCTCAAGTCACAGCAAACTACTAGACTTTCTCTAACACCCTTTACTATTTCAGAGTTTGGGTTTCTACAAATGCTATTCCCTGGCTCTAGAATGTCTTTCTCCAAACTGTTCTGCACTGTTTATATCTCAGATGAAACATCATCTCTTCTGTGGAATTCCCCCCCACTCCCACAAACATCTTTGCTCCCAGTGCACTTGTATACAGTTCCCTAACAGGATTCATAACACTGTATTGTAATTTTTGTTTATATGTCTTGATATCCTGAGAATCTAACATACTCTGAAGCACATAGTGGACAATTAAGAGTGGGTTTTAAAAGACCTTCTGGAATGGCCATATTATTCTAGTTAACTGTCACTTAAGTATACTATATGAAGAGGTAGTATATTTACCATCCTTAGGAGCTCAGATTCTGAAGCCAGGCTGTCTAGGTATAAATTCTGGATCTACCACTTAATAGTCGTGTGGCACTGGGAAAGTTAATTAAGCTCTCTATGCCTGGGTTTCCTTCTTTATAAAAGGAGAATAGTAAGATCTACTTCATAAGGTTATGAAGATTAAATGAATATAAGCAGAGTGTTCAAAACAGTGACTGACAGAAAATAAGCATTACACATATATTGACTATTATAATTACTATACCTTGATTATTTCTGACCCTTTCCACATATACCTCTATTGGAATGGGCTCCTTTCATTTTTCCCTTTATCCAAATCTTACCCAGGTGTCAAGGCTGACCTCTGTTAAATCCTTTGATCCTTTCAACTCTTAAATGGTTACTCCCTAGTTTAAATACCTATAGCATCTTCTGTATCACTCTGCATACAATTAAAACTGCCTTGCATCCTTGTCATTTTTCACAAAATGTCTAACCAATTTCTGTAAACTCTTTGAAGGTCCTAAGGACGACTCATGCATCTTTGTCCGTTCCTACAGCAAGTACTAAGTGCTTAGTATTTGTTATGTAAAATAATAAAGCTCAGTAGAAACTTCAACTCTGATCAAAATGTCTCTGTAATCAAATAAGTGGAGAAGACTGTGAGAACATTCCATGCTTCTCTAAGAGCCAAGCTGCAAATGTATTAGTGCCAGGGAATTCTGACTCCCATTAAAATAAGCTGCTCTGAAACAGCTTCTGGGAGGAAAAAAAACCCTCCCTACAGAAGAGTTTTGGGGAGTTCTTAAGTTCCCAAACCAAATTGTAGCAGGGGATCCTCTATGAGAAATGTGTTAACACGACACAGTGACTGGTTGAGAGTACAGGATTTGCAATTACATAGATCTAGGTTTCACAGGGACCCTGAGCTTCAGTTTCCTTCTCTATAAAGTGGGTATTGTAACACCTACTTCACAGGTATATATGATAATCGACATCCACCCTAACGTTTAACTGAAATGCAAATTCCCTTGGAAAAATTTTAAATAAACTGAAAACACGGCAATTCGTAAATAACTGAACACATTTTTCATTACCTAAGAAAATGTATTAAATTAGCTGTGTATTTATAATATTCTAAATTACCTATGAGAAAATTAAACAAATGTCAATAATATGGAATTGGGATGAAAGAAAAATTGTACTACAAAATTTATCCTCCTTTTCTGACACTTTCTCCATCCTGTGATTTTTTTCTTCCACTTGTGATTAAAAACAAGTGTTCAAAATTGTCCCCAAAGAGAAATATTTGGAAAGCACAATTTAACTTAATAGCAAGTTGGTTCTAACATTGTAGTATTCCAGCTTACAGTTAAAAAATACTTCCAAATAGGAATTAACATGAATTTAAGAAATTATGATAATGGCGAATAGCTCATATGATGATCTGAGTAATTTCAAATTAAGAGTTGTTCCAACTTGAAGCTGGCAGTCACACAGTCTAAAGGGTTTGTTTACAGCACTGACTAAACCAAACACTCCAATCTTTTAGACTATTCATCCTGGCATTCTAACAAATAATTATTTTAAAGCAGTATAATCGCTGAAATGCCCAATACTACACAAATTAAACCGAAATGGGTTTCCTTCTGAAGAAAAAAAGAAAAGAAAAGAAAAGAAGTGGCAGGTCTTATTTTTAAGCTGTGCTATTTTTTTCAGTTTGAAAAAATACTGAAAAACAGAACCTTGCTACTTGGAATCATCTTTAAACTTGGGGGAGGGGGTGAGAGAATTTAAAAAGACAGAATTCGGCGCCTTTACGATACAGTGGTATGCGGGGCTCATTAGGGCCAGGCCATGTAAGCGATCAAAAGAAGAAAAGAGACATTAGTTTGTTAATTGTATAAGTATGGTGTAACTTTCAGCAACGTTGAAACGTTACCATTTAAGTATGAAAAGATGGCTTTGGGGAAAGAAAATTCACCTCCGAGTTGAAAATCAAGGGTCAAGTGCGGGACTAGTGGAATTTAAGGAGAGATGGAAAGAGGACTGGGGGAAAAGTGGGGATTTGGTAACCACAAAGGGGTATGGTCCAGAAGGGCGTGTGTGTGTGTGTGTGTGTGTGTGTGTGTGTGTGCGCCTGTGTATGTGTGTGTGGTGTTGGAAGTGAGGCTTGTACTTAAATCTACGTGATAAAGTTGTGGAGATCAAATTCGGAGGTGTGGGAACACGGAGAGGAAGGAATGTGGGGATTTCCAGGCTGGGATAACAAGAAGTTTGGGGCGCGCGCTGTCGGGGCGCCCCTCTCCCGGAGACGGGTGGCCCCCTCGAGTGCCAGGTCCCCTGGCCGCCCCGACGCAGCCCTCCCCTCCCGCTACACGGCCCTTCAACTCGACCACGGCCCCTCCTCACCTAAAGGCCGCGGTGACTCGCTCCTCCGCGTGTCCACAGGGCACGTCCCCCTCGGCGCCAGGCTGGGCCGGGCCCTTCGGCTGGCAGCCGCGGCCCCCAGCTCAGCTGCGTCCGTGCGTTCCCCACGGGGCTCCGCGGGCCTGCAGGCTCCTCGCCCTGGCCTCGGGTCTCTCCCGGCTCCTTCCCGCAGACGCGGCACGCGGCCCTCCTCCCGCTGCGGGGCGACGCGCCCCCTGACCCCGCCCCGCGGCGCCCCGTAAAGCCCCGCCCCCGGACTTGGCATCTGTAAGCTGATTGGCGCCCGCGAAAGCCGACGCGCGCCGGCATTGGCTCAGCGGCTGCCCGAAGGCGATGGGGAGGCCCTCCGAGCGGCTGCGATTCCCGTAACACGGTTACTGGCGTCCCGGATTCGGGTCGCTGCGTCCGCGTCGCCTCTCCCAGACGAGATCGAAGGGTTCTCCCCACCTCCCCTCTGCTGGCGGAAGGAGCAGAATGTTCCATTTTTCCGTGGAATAACGGGGTCGTGAACTGAAGTCTGGGTGCTGCCCGCGCCTGCCGTCCCCCCTTCTTGCCGCGGCCTCTTCGGCCTCCCTTCGAGGCCTTCCCCAGGGTACTCAGAGCCGCTAGGGACAGCCGGGTGTCCTTGGGGACCGGGGAGGCGTGGGAGCTCCTGAGGGAAAATGAAGGGCTCGGTGGCCATGACTGCACACGAGATTACCGCAGATTGTGGCGGCTTCGGTCCAAGTCTTATGTAAATGAACCTTGCCACGATATATATATTTTTAAGTTAGTAAATGAGTTTGGGTGTGATTGATCAATGAACCCCAGAGTTGGTGACACGCCAAGAAACTAGTTTTTCTTGCGTTTTGTACCTCCCAATCTGTGACAAAACTACCGAGTAAAAACCAATTTCGTTAAAACCCCTTCTTCCCCGCTAGTGGTCCGGAAAATGAACCTTCAGGCTCACTTTGATACAGTTTTTTTCCAAAGCAAGATGAGAAGCTTAAAAGCGTGTGTGTGTGTGTGTGTGTGTGTGTGTGTGTGTGTGTAAAGAAACACACCCAAGGCCAGAACCTTTTGTGGAAGAATGGCAGACTATAGGAGGGCAATAATGGTTTAATGGACCTGAACAAATTATACCCGTAAATTAACAATTATAAGGTTCTTCATTATATTGGGGATTCAGATAGAATAAAGCACAGGCCAAATTATCATCTCATAGTTGATCAGATAATTTTTAAAAGACACAGAAAGGTGGGCCTGCTACGTGTCTAGTGCTAAGGGCGTCCCAGGCAAGCTTGGGGTTGGGAGAGTCAAAGCTCCACCGTGTTCCACTCTTTCTGCTCCCTGTCATCCTGTTATCTAACCTGTAGAGAGTGACTGGATTGTATCGTAGCTCTGCCATTTATGGAGGTGTTTAAAACAAACGTATAAAATGTTAACTTGGGGCTTCCCTGGTGGCGCAGTGGTTGAGAGTCTGCCTGCCGATTCAGGGAACACCGGTTCGTGCCCCGGTCCGGGAAGATCCCACATGCCGCGGAGCGGCTGGGCCCGTGAGCCATGGCCGCTGAGCCTGCGCGTCTGGAGCCTGTGCTCCGCAATGGGAGAGGCCACAACAGTGAGAGGCCCACGTACCGCAAAAAATAATAATAATAAATAAAAATGTTAAATTGGGGAGGAGATAAATTAAGAGTTTGGGATTAACATATACACACTACTACCTGTATATACAACAGATAACCAACAAGGACCTACTGTATAGCACAGGGAACTATACTCAATATTTTGTAATAACCTATAAAGGAAAATATCTGAAAAAGAATACATATAGCTGAATCACTTTGCTATACACCTGAAACTAACACAACATTGTAAATCAACTATACTTTGAAAAATTAAAATAAAGTTAAATTAAAAGTTTTATTTAGATCTATTGGACATTTATTTAGGGACAATGTGTAGAGGTTAAATGTACCTTCTGTTTCCAAATTGCCTGGGTTTGGATCCTGGTACTGCTACTTCCCATGTCTATGATCTTGGTCAGGTCTTCTCAGATTTTTCATCAACCAAATGAGAATAATGGCACCAACCTAACAGGATTGCTACGAGGGTTAAATGAATTAAAATACATGAAGTGCTTGGCACATAGTAGGTGCTCAATAAATGTCAGCTGTTAGCATTATTGAATGTGCTTTCTCGACCTTTTCGTATTGCAGTGTATATTGAAAATGATGATTCTTCTCTGGCATAGAGAGAAGACAGAGGGGAACAATATCTCACAGCACACTAGCCTGCCTTGTGCACTGGTCAGGAAAGCAAAGGACTGAGTTAGTTCTTTTGTGGATATCTTTGCATTGGCTAACACTAACCCGTAAGAAACTCACATTTTGTGGAGAATGGTTAAAGTCCTAGGTTAAAACAAAGAAACAAGGGCTTCCCTGGTGGTGCAGTGGTTAAGAATCTGCCTGCCAGTGCAGGGGACATGGGTTCGAGCCGTAGTCCAGGAAGATCCCACATGCCGCGGAACAACAAAGCCCGTGCGCCACAACTACTGAGCCTGTGCTCTAGAGCCTACAAGCCACAACTACTGAGCATACCTGCCACAACTTCTGAAGCCTGCACACCTAGAGACTGTGCTCTGCAACAAGAGAAGCCACCCAGTGAGAAGTCCGCGCACCACAATGAAGAGTAGCCCCTGCTCGCCGCAACTAGAGAAAGGCTGCGCGCAGCAACGAAGACCCAACGCAGCCAAAAATAAATAAATAAATAAATAAATAAATAAATTTATTAAAAAACCAATGAGTCAATATTGGAGAAAGATTTTTCAGGACAGCAAGAGCCCATCTCTCCTTGGCTGGAATTAGATGACTCTGCAGATACCTCTGTAGGGTACTGGTCCTGAAACAACCACTTTCAGGATAAGGATTTGTCATTAGCACGCCCTGTCAAAATGCAAAGATAAGTGGGGGAAAGTGACATATCAATTGAGAACTTTCCATTTGTGCTTTGGGACTTATTCGGGATTTTAGATGTGTCAGCAGCAGAGGGGGAACCTGTACAGTGAGAGGGCAACAAGAGGACACTGAGGTTACTCAAGAGTAAATGAACAAAGCTAAGGGAAAATGCTACAGAACAAAGGCGATAAATGTCGAAGACAAACTCTGCCTGCCTTGCTATTTGCGTAAATCTGGCCCTGACCAGGATGGCCATTTACTTCCTTGCCTGTGCCCAGTTGTGTTTCTGAAACTCTGTGTCAGCCTTGAATTATCCTCCTGTCCTGCATCAACCTAATGATTTCATCAGCATCCATGATAATAACTCAGCACGCTGACCTCACAATTTCTCATCCTTCTCTTTTTCAGTCATCTTCAACTTCACTCATATCAGGAACCCACAGATGTAGCCACACCTTGAAGCCAGTCATCAGATAAAATTACTCCATCTGCAAAATTTTGGCGTGTGAGTTTCCCTCTCTACCCACAGCCACCTACCCTCTACCTCTCTTACTTACTCCCACTCAGTCTGTAGTTTGTCCTCAGTGTGACCTCCAATCTTTGTTCTCCTAGTTTATCAGTTTTTTCCCACCTTCTTTTATCTTCCTAAACTCTGAGAGCCCTTTTATCAACAATTTTAGCTGCACTCTCACTAGTGTCTTTAATTCCCTTGACCTTCAGCCATGTTTACGTTCTCAATGTTATTTCCTAACTATTTCCCTTTTTCTTGAACTAGCAACTCTATCCCAACATTTATTCTTAGTGCAGAACCTTGTTTCATTATTCCCTGGAAAAACCAAGACCATCATTTGTGAGTATCTTCTTTTCCTCTAAGAGGAAGAACAATCTTATTCTTTTAAAAGATTTCCTCCTAAGTTCTTGGTCCTGCCTTTACCAGGTTCAGTCCCCTAGTTTTATATTTTTCGTTATTAGCATAAAATACCTTACAAAATTTTAAAAATTAAATATTAACTCAAAGAGTTGGGGACAGCTTTTCTGTATGTGTTAAAATCTTTGTAACCTAATAACGTCTAATTCACTGAACAGAATTAAAAGTAATTAATTCAATATATGTTTCAAAAAAATGAAGCAGCTTAAGGCACATTATAAACCACTTAATAAAATAAGTTTGGAATGAAATATGAACTTAGATCAAGTTGTAACTAAATTTCCAAGCTAGAAAACAGGAAAAATTCATTTCATAGCAACAAAACTTAGCAACAGGGCTTCCCTGGTGGCGCAGTGGTTGAGAGTCCGCCTGCGGATGCAGGGGACATGGGTTCGTGCCCCGGTTCGGGAAGATCCCACATGCCGCGGAGTGGCTGGGCCCGTGAGCCATGGCCGCTGAGCCTGCGCATCCGGAGCCTGTGCTCCGCAATGGGAGAGGCCACAACAGTGAGAGGCCCACGTACCGCAAAAAAAAAAAAGCAAAAACTTAGCAACATTATGACTCCATTTCGAAAATACTACTGAATACAAAACTACAGTAATCAAAAACATTGTGGTATTGGCACAAAAATAGACATATGGATCACTGGAACAGAATAGCCCAGAAATAAATCCACACACCTATGGTCAATTAATCTTCCACAAAGGAAGCAAAAATATACAATGGAGTAAAGTTTCTGCTAACTTCTCAATTTTAAAATGATAGTCATAAAACTATGGTATTATAAGTCTGAATAATGGTCACCAATAACTATAAGTGGTGTTCCAATAACTAGAAGGGAGGAGGAGGGGCTTTTTGAGATTCTGGTTACGTTCTGCTTCTTGATCTAGATGCAAGTTATGTGGCTGTGTTCAGCTTGTGAAAATTTTTCAAGTTGTACTCTTTTAGCATACTCATTTTTCTGAATATATATTATTCTTCAGTAATATTTTTATTTAAGTCTTTAAGCCATTTTGAGTTTATTTTTGTGTATGGTGTGAGGTTGTGTTCCGACTTCATTGCCTCACATGCGGCTGTCCAACTTTCCCAACACCACTTGTGGAAGAGACTGTCTTTACTCCAAAGCAGGGAATCCAGTCAAGCTATACTCAAGAATCCTGACCCACAGAAACTGAGATAAATGTGTGTTGTTTTAAGATGCTAAGTAATGCAGCATAGAAGACTAATACAGCAGGCAAAAGTTCAAAGCTATCCATGTAAATGTTCATAATAAATGCTTTTTTATTTGGTTTTTTTTTTTTTTTTTTTTTGCGGTACACGGGCCTCTCACCGTTGCGGAGCACAGGCTCCGGACGCGCAGGCCCAGCGGCCATGGCTCACGGGCCTAGCCGCTCCATGGCATGTGGGATCTTCCCGGACCGGGGCATGAATCCGTGTCCCCTGCATCGGCAGGCGGACTCTCAACCACTGCGCCACCAGGGAAGCCCTGAATGTTATTTTTACACATTCAAATCAAGCAGTTCTTAAGTCAATAAGAAGATCTGTATCAGGTGAAGGAAATTATATCAAACAGGAGGCTGCTCTGGTGTCCTGAAGACCCAGGAATTAAGGGGATCTCAACCATTCCAATTTATTCAGTTTATTTTTTTTCCATAAACATTTATTGAGTATCAGCTATGTGCCAGACACTGAGATTTGGATCTAAACAAGACTCACGTGTTGTTCTTCCCTCAAAGTACCTAATGAGAGAAAGAGAGAGATAAATAAACCAGCAATTATAGTAAAGTCATAGAGCATTCTATGTAAGAGCATTCTGGGAGTGCTCCTGCATGAATACTTCAGGAACTGGGGATTGTAAGAACTCTGTGCTTATCTCTACCTCCAATCTTACATCCTCGGACCTTGTGGTGGATTAAAGATGGCCACAAATTCTTTAATATTCCTCTGTGGAAGATGAGGTCTATTTCCCCTCCTCTTTAACTTGGGTAGGCTTGAGTGCTGCACTGATTATTAAGTAGAGTACAGAAAAAGTGACACTATGCCAGATGGGGGGACTAGCCCTTAAGAGGAGCTTTTGCCTTGGTCTCTAGAAGTCCTGAGCTATTGTGTAAGAAGTCCTACTACCTTGATAGACCATGTGAGAGGGCTGAGGCAACATGGAGAGGGACAGTGGCCCAGCTGTCCCGGCACCAGGTGTGTAAATAAAGCCATCTTAAAACTTCCAGACTGTATCAGCTGCCAGGTGAATACTACTGTGATGCCAATCAGGGCTACAGAGAGCAGAAGAATTTCCTTGCTGAGCCCTGCTCAAATTCCTGACCCATGAAATTGTGAGATATAGTAAAATGTTTGTTGTTTTAAGTCACTGAGTTTTGTTAAGGAGCAATAAATAACCAGAATGAAACCCTCAAATCCATCATGCACAATGCTGAACATCTGACCATCTTATTCTTTGAAGGTCTATCAATGCCTTCCTATCACCTTAGCCCATTTTGTATGTCATAAAAATCCTCCTTCACCTGACCTCTACTCACTTCTCCAGGCTTATCTCTAATATAACCTCTAACTCCTGGCTGTCACATTACCAATTTGCTAATGGTTCCTGGGCCAGCCTCCAGTATACTGTTTCCTGCTTCCATGCCAAAGAAAGAGCTTATACTGTTCCCTTGGCCTATCACCACCTTCTTCATTTTCTTCATTTAACTTGATCACCTTTCTTCAGTGTCTTAGGGGTTATATCCTCCTTCCAAAAGTCTTTTCTGACTTCTCCCTGCTCTAGGCCCTGAGAAACTCACAGCAAAAGAATGCAAATGAGGGACTTTCCTGGAGGCGCAGTGGTTAAGAATCCACCTGCCAATGCAGGGGACACGGGTTGGAGCCCTGGCCTGGGAAGATCCCACATGCCACGGAGCAACTAAGCCCGTGTGCCACAACTACTGAGCCTGCGCTCTAGAGCCCATGAGCCACAGCTACCGAGCCTGCGTGCTGCAACTACTGAAGCCCACGTGCCTAGAGCCCATGCTCCGCAACAGGAGAAGCCACGGCAGTGAAAAGCCCGCGCACCTCAACGAAGAATAGCCCCTGCTCGCTGCAAGTAGAGAAAGCCCATGTGCAGCAACGAAGACCCAATGCAGCCAAAAATAAATAAATTAATTAATTTAAAAAAAATGAATGCAAATGATTCCAGGTGATCTCCTCTACTTCCTTTTTTCCAGAGTGAGCTAACTTCTGGGTCATTAGGAGAGGGCTTCTGTCCTCGGTCTTGACATGCCCTGGCGTCTGTTGAGATGAACAATAGCCTTATGTGGCTCTTAGGTGTCATCACTGCCACATTAGGCACCTATGGAGATGTCTCTGGCCCACCTGGACTCTGGATATACATTCCATGCCACTTCCCACTTTCACGACTCATTGTCTTGACTATGTAGCCTCTTGCTCTTCTCTTTGCCTATGCCTCTCTGGGGCTGCTAGAGATTCAGAGGGGCTGCCTCAGGCTTTCCTTACCTATGGCACTCTATGTGGCCATCTTTAACTTACTACTGTCATGATATTGTGGGCTAAGAAACATCTGCTAGGCTGCTGCCTCCCAGGATTTCACATGGTAACAGACCCCCAACATCATCATGAGCCTTCATCATCTTTCCCCACCTCAGATCTAACCTCAAGGTAAGGGGCATGGTGAAGGACCTTTTCTTACAGCTTCAATACCTCAAGTTCTCTTGCTTACCCTCATTTATCCCCTTTCGTGCTCCTCAACTTGGAAAGTCTCTATCTAGTCTGGAGGTGGGGGTGGCTGGGAGGTTGATGTTAGCAGAAGGGACAATTAAAACTGGTCAGTAAACACTCTTCCCAAATCTCTGTCGTATACCTGGACCAAGGCTTCTGAACTTGGAAGAGTTTGACACCTTTATTTCTCTGCTAATGATGTGCTAATTTTTCTAAAGCAATAGGGGAAGGTTAGTAAATAGGGGAATGCAGAGAGAAAAAGCATAATTTGGAGTGAATACTAAAATATCTTGATATACCAGAATAAAGTTTTTGCACTTCCAAATCTATGCTCCCTCTTCTCAGATTGGCCAAGACAGTCGTAGGTAAGAAACCCCAAATTGGAATGAAGAGTATCTACTTCTTTAGTCGGATTTGTGCCATGTGGGGAGTGAGAAGGGAGAGATCAACTCGATGAAAACTTGCTTTCAAGTACCTGGGGCCAGAGCTTAGAACTGGATGTTTTCCCAGGGGTTGATTGACTTGCGAGCTGAGCCTCACAGGTCATGTAGAAAATTTCCCAGTGACATTCAAGGTAGCCCACACTCTCTATTGTGGTAAGTAAAGGGAAAAACTAAAAAAGCTACCTGGCACTGAACTTCTTTTGGTGGCTAGCTCAGTTCTGCGTTGTGTAGCTGTGGGAGGGAAGGTCACCGCCACATGTCTCTCCCACTTTGGCTCTTTCTTCATGCCTTCCTTTCTCCTACACCCTCTTACCTCTTAACATCATTATCGTGGATGTTTTTCCATATACAGCCTTTTTCTACATGCATGAAGGCAGAACAAGAAATGAAAGAATGAGCAATATCTCCCGTGTGTTTACCTGTAATGGTAGGAGGTAGGAAGGAAGCTGAGTATGTCTTTAAATCTCTCTAGCGCCTAGCTGCAGATGGGCTTAAGAATCCAACCTCACATGCAGAAAACTATTCAAAACCATTTAGTCTGTGATTTTGACTTAAAAAAAAAGATAAAATGATTTTTTTTCTAGGTAGGAATACATTGTGCTGCTTTCTCTAACTGCTCAGAGACAAATTTTTGATGCCCGAATAACAAGGGTAGTCATAACAGCAACCATTTTCTTGAGTGTAGCTTTGTGACAGAAACTCACTGTATTAGGTATTTTATAGCCCAATTAATCTTTGCAATGTGGAAAGTGTTGTCATTCCCATTTTATATATGGGGAAGCAAAAGCTCTGAGGGTTTAAACAACTGGCTGAGGTCACACAGCTAGAAATCTGTTCATAGGGACTGAAACCTAAGTCTTTATTGCTGAAAGTCATATTCTTTAATGATGCTACATTGTCACCTCACCACATGTCTCACAAATGCCTTCTAATGATTTTCATTATTTTGTGCTTATCAAAATGTAATGGGGGCTTCCCTGGTGGTGCAGTGGTTGTGAGTCCGCCTGCCGATGCAGGGGACACGGGTTCGTGCCCCGGTCCGGGAAGATCCCATATGCTGCAGAGCGGCTGGGCCCGTGAGCCATGGCCGCTGAGCCTGCGGGTCCGGAGCCTGTGCTCCGCAACGGGAGAGGCCACAACAGTGAGAGGCCCGTGTACCACAAAAAAAAAAAAAAAAAAAAATGTAATGAAAGAGGCTTTGGAGAAAAGTCTTTTCTACCCACAAAGCTTTGTCATGTTGTTCCCTCTAAATCAGGGATGTCATGGTGGTAATTTCTATGAGTAAGGATTACTGTGTGTGAAAAATCTGGGATTTGAATCCCGAGACTGTGCTCTTAAACACTTTGAAAACAGCTATTTATAAATTATAGTGTATAAAGTTATTTTTATAATTTAAAATATGTACAGTCAGTCTCAATTCCTGTATCAGCTAGGGCTCCCTTATGCTAAGTGACAGAATAATCCAATACTACTTCTGAGAAGTCCAGAGGCTCCAGGAAAACTGTGATCCAATAACTCAAATGATGCCACTAAGGATGTGTCTTCTCTCTGTCTCTCTACTGTGTTTCCACAGTATGGCTGGAGCCTTGGGCTCTACTCAGTGGTCACCTGAGTCGTTACCATGTTTCCATTCTGTGGTGACAAAATACCTGCAGAAGTTTGAAACTTAACATTACCACACCATTTTAATAGGGGAAAAGTGAAAGCTTGCCTTTCTCCAAAGCTCTAGCAAACATTTCTTCATGTCTCATTGGCTCTAATTAGGTTACATGTCCACACACAAACCATGGCAAAGGGAATGAGCTAAGCTGATTAGCTTCAGTTCACTGGGTCCCACCTCTGTGGTTCACACCAGACACATGTCTGAGAATGAGAGGGTAGTTCCCTAAAGCAAATACAGGGAATTATTTCATG
Source organism: Hyperoodon ampullatus (assembly GCF_949752795.1). NCBI lineage: Eukaryota > Metazoa > Chordata > Mammalia > Artiodactyla > Ziphiidae > Hyperoodon > Hyperoodon ampullatus. The sequence continues at coordinate 132,711,182 of NC_136917.1, read as the reverse complement.
GAGGGAGAATGTACATTGGGCAGGAAATGGCAGGTGTCCATGGCACCCATGCTCCTAAGATCTAGAAGTATTCATATTTTCTAAGAATATTTTTTACTTGCATATACTTTTTGTTTTGTTTCTTCATCTACCATATGGCGTAAGCAATTTCCCATATTGATAAAAGCTCATTTTACTAACTACACTCATCATGCTTTTATTAGCTCAATGAAATCTTCAAATAGAGTCCATCAATATAGATGTTGACAGTAGATGTAGCTGGAGGGTATGGTAACTTCAAATTAGCCAGGGTATTGTCTCAGAAGGAGGCAGCTGCCTGACTGTTCCCAACTACCCTTGCTTCTTCTACAGCTAAGCCTCAAGCCGCTCTCTGCATGGCTTTTGGGGTTTGGTTTGTGAGAGGAGAGGGTGAGGAGAGTGTAGGCTCAACCAGTATTTGGCCTACTTTACCCTATCACCACCATCCCCCAACAGAAAAACTGTAGACACCAACACATACTCCTTCATGACCTGAGAAACTTTATAGCTTGGGTAAAAAGACCAAACAGCGGGAAGAAATTAATTAGAATTATGGCAAATTATGGGTGGAAGGAGCTGCCATTGTATGACTTTGAAAACCTTCAGCGTGGCCCTGGCATCAATCTCTGAAGATATACAATATCACCTCTGTGCGAGGTGTTTTTCATTTTTGGTTGGAATTTTCATTTGTAAGAGGGCCAATTTCACTAGGATTTGGTCAGAATATTTTAGATCCTGAATTTGTGGGTCCAAACTCATTTGTGCTTTTTCTAAATAGGATAGTTAGGTTGAATCTGTGGATTAACAGTCAACATTGTGCCAAGCAAAATATTTTCTTCTTTGAGGCAAGTAATGAGTTCCAATATTCTTCCTGAGCCTTTCACACATAAGGAAACAGGTCACATCATTAAAACTGCCTGGGGGGAAATTATATGATAGCATCTGTGAAGCTAACATTCTAGAAAAGAGGGAACCATACAAATACAGAGAATTATTAATTGCTATTTTGTGCCCTCAGATGACTTGACGTTTTCTGTGTTAGTCTCTAAGTGAGGTTCACAGTGATCACATTATGTGTGAGGGTGCAAGGCACTGGCCAAGGGGTAGGTGGCTGTTGGCTCTGATATCTGTTCTGCTGGGCCTTGATGGAAGCAACCAGTTAGGTGAATAGAGGCAGGCAAACACCTTTTACATGATGTGAAATTGGTAATGATTTGGTGTTTATGATTATGGGTCTGAAAAGAGTCACTGGAGAGGAGACAGAAGACCAGATAACTCTACCACTTCTCAGCCCTAGTAACTTTAGGCAGGTTACTTGTCTCATCTGAACCTCCATTTCCTCATCTGTAAAATGGGAATATAATCTTTTTCAACAAGTTATTAGGGGAACTTCCCTGGTGGTCCAGTGGCTAAGAATCCACGCTCCCAATGCAGGGGGCCCGGGGTTCAATCCCTGGTCAGGGAACTAGATCCCACATGCCACAACTAAGAGTTTGCATGCCGCAACTAAAAGATCCCGCACGTGGCAACGAAGATCCTGCGTGCCGCAACTAAGACCCGGTGCAGCCAAATAAATAAATAAATAAATATTAAAAACAAAACCAAAAACAATGAAGAACAGTATAGACGTTCCTTAAAAAACAAAAAATAGAACTACCATATGATCCAGCAATCCCACTCCTGGGCATATATCCTGAGAAAACCATAGAAAACCATAATTCAAAAAGATACAAGCACCCCAGTGTTCACTGCAGCACTATTTACAATAGCCAAGACATAGAAGCAACCTAAATGTCCATCAACAGAGGAATGGATAAAGAAGATGTGGTACATATATACAATGGAATTTTACTCAGCCATAAAAATAAATGAAATAATGCCATTTGCAGCAACATGGATGGACCTAGAGATTATCATACTAAGTGAAGTAAGTCAGACAGAGAAAGACAAATATCATATGATATTACTTATATGTGGAATCTAATAAAAAATGATACAAATGGACTTATTTACAAAACAGAAACCGACTCACAGATCTCGAAATCAAACTTATGGTTACCAAAGGGGAAACGTGGGGGAAGTGATAAATTAGGAGATTGGGATTAACATATACACACTACTGTATGTAAAATAGATAACTAATAAGGACCCACTGTATAGCACAAGGAACTCAATATTCTGTAATAACCTATATGGGAAAAGAATCCGAAAAAGAAGGGAGGTATATATATATATATATATATATATATATATATATATATATATATATATATATATATATATATCATTCATTTTGTTGTACACCTGAAACTAGCACAACATTGTTAGTCAACTATACTCCAATAAAAATTATTTAAAAAAACCCAAGTTATTATGAAATCTAAATAAGATAGTATATGTAAAGTTGATTTATGTGGAAAAATACTTTATAAATGTTAAGGTATGTTATTATTGTCATTACGATTATTATTACTATTAAGTTTAATCATGCAAAGACTTACAGATTGACAAGTAAACTGTCATAGCTTAGTAGAGATCTGTGGCTTGGGGTCTCAAAATAACAACAAAAACATAAATGTTGGTACTAGTCTCCATTTTACAAAAACAAACATAAATATCTACCCCTGTTTTACACACAGACAGACAGACACACACACAGCAGTTTGTTTAATTGGTGCCCTTGGTAATGATGGGGTAGATTTTTTTGACCTTCCTAGTTCTTGCTCCCCACTTGTCAAGTAGTCAAGGCAGGATTCTTTCCAGATTCCAGAATCATAACTTCTGAGAATTGGTAGATACCCCAGAAATTTGACTGTACATCCAACCTTCATATTTTACAGATGAGAAAATTGGGACCTGCTCTGCCTCTAATTGTCCCTGGTTCACATAAATAATTAATGGCAGAATTGGGATGACAAAGCACAGTCCCAGGCTCTTACCACTGTCCCAGCTAAGTGTGACATAGGACCAAACGACGTGGAGCAGCCTGGGTCTGACATTAAAACCCTCAAGTGATCCCATTACATGGAGATACACAGTCTTTTGTCTGTAAATAACTGAGGTTTTTGAGTAACTGGCTGAGCCTGATAGAGGTCAGAGAGGGATTGTTCTGATATCATAAATTGTATTATCTGTAAGGATATTGTTTAGAAAATATTGCCATGGTATAATTCTTGTTAATTGCTTAGGATGAGAAATTATACCCACCATTTATTAATCATGCATTATGTGCCAGGTATTCTACTTAAGATAACTTAATCTTTCCACCAGTCTGGAGAGTTGGTATTAGTCTCCCATTTTACAGATGAAATCAAAGCTCAGAGAGGCTAGGGAACTTACTCAAGGGCACAGAGCTGGTAAATGTTAGAGCCAGGAATGTAAGCCAGGTCTGTAAGGCACTGAAGCCCAGACTCTTTCCACCACTTAGTGTGTATGTGTGTATGGATGACTCAGAGACAAAGACTGATTGTCTCATTGATGGCCACATCTTTAGTTGCTAGCCAATTTGAAAACAAAACTTCTGCACAATAATTAGTTGTCCTAACCCAGAGTTGCTAGCTTAACACAATTCACACTGTTAAGATTCTCTACTTCAAACAAGTGCTCGGAATCTTCCTTGTTACAGTGAATTCACAGTGTTGTGACCCCAGCTCTCCAAATCTTTCCAAACACGTCAGGTTCCTTCCTTGATTGTGAAGGGAAGGAAAAGAGTCACTGTACCTAGTCAAACATGGAAACTTTGGTTTGAATAAACGTAAGAGGTGGAGATTTGGGCAAACACTCAAGTTAAATAGGATTTGGTTACTGCTCAGGGTTAAGGCATAACAATAAATACTTTTCGGATAACTAAATGAAAGACAGATGTGTCCCCTCTTTTTCTTGGGAACCGTACTCATACTTGAACATTCAGCAAAGGATCCTGGAGAGGAAGGTGAGAAGATTTTTACTATTCTACAATTGGGCTAAAATAATCTTACATGTAGAAATACACATTATGCTTTCCTTTGGAAAACCTCATTCTACGCACAGGGCATATGGACTGTGAAGAGGGTGGGCAGATGATGAAGTTGGGGTCAGAACATCTCTGAGACCTGGCTCTGTAACTTCCTGACTATGCAGCCTTTGGCAGGGCGCATAATCACTCCAAATTTCACTTTCCTAATGGGCAACGTGGGACTAACAAAGGCTGCCCCTGGGTACTGCACAGGGGTGGTACGAGGGCCAAATGACAGAAAGACCATAAAGCACTAGGGAGATGTAGGGAGTTACTATTAGCTGCAGAAATTCCTTGCTTTGTGTGTGACTTGCTGTGATAGGCTGGTGGGCGGGGAGGTGGTGGTGGGAAGTGTGGTGCTGAGGAGGATATTGGTAGTGTTTGCATTCAGATACTAAACCACAGCTGCCGGCAGAAAGCCAGGGCGAAGCCTGCTCTCACTAGCCTAGCCGTACTTGAGACTCCAGTTTTCTCTCTTCACACTCATTCACTGCCTTGCCCGTGAACAGGGAAATATTAGGCCCTTCACCTCCTACAGCCACAGGAAGGAGGGAAGCCAGCACTGAGCGACAGAGAGGTTGGGCTCCTAACAGTAACTGCTACCTACTGAGTGCTTACTGTGTGTCAGGCATGATGCCAAGTATTTGACCTATATGATCTTATTTATTTCTCATGTCAGAAAATGAGATAGGTATGATTATTATCCCCATTTTACAAATGAGGAAACTGAGAGTCAGAGAAGACAAATAACTTGCCCAAGATTATAAGTAGACAGCGGTCTTCACCAAATCCAGGTAGTCTGATTCTAAAACCCACATCCTCAAACACTAAGCTCTACTGTCTCAGAAGCCCGAGTGGTCTCTGTCTCCTGTGCCTCACACCCTTAGCTTCCTGCTGTCAAACACAGCCCCGCTGGTGGGATCCTGTTTCTGAAGAAAGCAAATGCAGAGAAGGGGGCTGGGTGCTAATGATGAACTAGAAACTCCATTTCCTACTCACCACATAGACCTGCCTCAGTGAGGTAATGGCCTGTCCTGTGAGGGTGACCAAGCATTTATCTGGTAACCTGTGTCTTTTTGCTCTTGGAGATTCCAGCTAATAAATGTCATAAAGTTGTCTAACTCTAGTTTTAGGCCACAGCAGGATTAGAGTTGTAATTAAGGCAGGGTTTGGTGTGGTGGTCATAGCCAAGGAATGTCTGGGAGCTGGGGATGGGGAACAGTGGCAGCAACTGGTAGCACACCAACTCCCATCTCCATGGACCAAGGGAATCACCATCTATAGGAAATACTTCCTGAGCATTGCTGGGATGCCACCCACAAAGCCAGGTGCCGGGTATTTACACACGATAAGGTACTTAGACATAAGAGAAAGCAGTAGAAGGTAGTATACGGTGAAAACAGATCAGTAGCTCAGAAAGTAAGTGAATTCGAAAGAGGAGGAGACAATCTGGGGTAGAGCGGTCAGGATGAACTTTATGAAGGAGGGAGTGAATTGGACTTTGAAGGAGGGATGGAATTGGACTACGTGAAAAGGACTGGGGATTGAAGGGAGAAATGTGAGAAAGGATAGCATTGTAGGAGAAGGTATAGTGCCAAGGTAGGTTCAAGAAAAGTGGGAATGAGCACTAGTGTGTAAGGATGCTTTCAGCTAGTTGAAACAGAAATGGCTTCCACACACATAGTCCAGAGGTTGGATGAGCTTCTGGATGGCTTGATCCAGCAGCTAAACAGTGCCAGGTTTTCATGTCTCTGCTTTACAGTTCCTAGAGTCACCTCCAACAGTCAGGCAATATATTCCCTGCTCACATCCAACAAAAGAGAGATTGATTTATCTTTCCCAGAAATCTCCAACTAACCTCTCTTTGTATTTCATTGGCTCAAACTGGCTCTAGGCCTGTCTGTTTGCAAACCCGTCATTGAAGGAAATGGAATATTATGATTGGCTTACACCAGTGGATCTCAAACTTTAGTCTGCATTGGAATCACCTGGGGGGCTTGTACAAACACATATCGCCACCTTGTTCTACCTAAGAGTTTCTGATTCAGTAGGTCTCGGGTTGGAATTTACATTTCTAACAAGTTACCATGTGTTGCTAGTACTGCTGGTTTGGGACCACACTTCGAGGACCACTATCTTAGAATAATCATTTGGGGGTGGAATGGAGGTTGGGGCCTCAATCACAATGTCTCCTACGGATATGGCCACCAAATGTCCTGGTTTGCCTGGCACAGTTCCTCTTTATGTCTGTTAAGCCAGTGTAATTATATCCCCTTTACTCTCAAAAGTGCCCTGGTTACTTTCACATACAAATTACATGATTACCTGACTATAAGGTGCTTTAGTTGAAGACAGAGACCCTTCTCTACAAGTGAGCACAGTCTAGGATTCATCAATAAAATATGTCTTCCAGTTGGGAGATCTCTTCTTTGTCCTGTGTCCAAGGATCTAAAAGAGAGAAAAAATGGCCATCAGTATCAACCATATTTTACACTGTTGGATCCTGACTGATGTGTGTTAGGAGCATTGCTCTTAATTTATATGGAAAGTGTTCTCTACTCATTGTAAATACAGCTTTTGATATCCTTTTTGCGTAACGTTCTTTTTTTTTTTTTGCGGTACGTGGGCCTCTCACTGTTGTGGCCTCTCCCGTTGCGGAGCACAGGCTCCGGATGCGCAGGCTCAGCGGCCATGGCTCACGGGCCCAGCCGCTCCGCGGCATATGGGATCCTCCCGGACCGGGGCACGAACCCGTATCCCCTGCATCGGCAGGCGGACTCTCAACCACTGCGCCACCAGGGAGGCCCATAACGTTCTTAACAGTATAATTCATTTTACTGAACAGTACGGCATCAATTGCAAATAACTCTTTATGTCTTATGGTCATCGAATTACAATTTTTATGAAAATATGAACCATATTTTATATAAAGCTAAAATATCATATTTTTAAAACTTTGACCATAATGCAGCTCACAGTAAAAGAGGATTCAGAATTAATAAACAGTGTTGGTTGCCAAGTATTTCTGCTTCATCCAGAACTAAAAGTTTTTGTTGAAAATTTACTATATCTGGCATAGTAGGAGGCCATGTAATTTCTGGAAGAAAAGCAGTGAAAGAATATTCCTGTTTCTCTTTCTTAACCTAGTAGCTTTTTCTTAGCTTTTTCTACCTAAAGGTTGCCAAAGACTAGATTTGAAATGATCTTACATATTTGATACCTCCAACCTTATTCATATAATCTGGTTTAACCTCCTGAGTTTCTTAAGAAACTGATAACAAGCAGTGTTGGGGATGCAGAGTAAGTGTTTACTTCAGCCACGTCCTCCCAACCCCACACAAAATCATAAACTCAAGCAAAATCCAGATGATAGTCAGAGACATCTCATTGCTCTTGGCAAAACCAAGAATTGTGAACTTTCACTTAATCCAAAACTGTTTGAATTTTGTTGTTCTAAGCCATTTGCTAGTTTCTTCTTATGCCAAAATAGCCACATATGGTTTCAGTCCTTTGAGAGAAGGACAATTTGGGCTGAACCTAGTAGAATAGCAACGTTTTAGAAGTTTAAATATGGTAGAATTTTTGAGTTGGAGAGAGCCTAGCAGTCTTCTGCTCTGAACTGCCGTTCATTGTAGGAATCTCCCCTCCAACATCAGTGAGAAAAGGGTTCTTTAAACTGAGTTACTGCTGCCAGTGATAGGAAGGCCACAGCCTCAAAGGGTGAGCAATTGGTTTCATTGTTGAACAGTTTTCACCAGAAATGTTTCTTACAGCGAGTTACGACTTACGACGTGTCTCCCAAAATGTTTACTTTAGAGGACTATAGGCTATGCTATGGACTAAATTGTATCTTCTCCAAGTTTGCATGTTCAACCCCTAACCCCCAATGTGACTGTACTTGGAGATAGAGATTTTAGGAAGTAATTAAGATTAAATGAGATGATAAGGGTGGCATCCTAATCTGATAGGATTGGTGGTATCATAAGAAGAGGAGGAGAAAAAGATCTTTCTCTCTCTCCATTACATGCACCAAGGAAAGGCCATGTGGGGACTCAGTGAGAAGAGAGTCATCTGCAAGCCAGGAAGAGAGCTCTCACTGGAAGCTGAATAGACTGGCACCTTGATCTTGAACTTCTAGCCTCCAGAACTGTGAAAAATAAATTTCTGCATTTAAGCCACTCAGTCTACAGTATTTTGTTATAGCAACCTGAGCTGACGAAGACAGACTGTATGGACTGCCTTTTCAATACCAGAGGTCTCAGCTATCATGCCCATCCTAACACAGTCTTTAAAATGAAAATTCACAGTGACTTCCATTTTCTTTATCTGTTTGCTGTCAGACTGCCCATTTTGAGATTACTCAGCCTGGATCTGTCTAATCAAAATAATGTTGTCTAGAACTGAAAATATAATATTCTAAATTCATTCTGACCAATGCAGAATACATTAAAACATTATTTTCTATAAGTTAGATTCCATGTCTTCTTGTGGGCCGTACAATATAACATTGGTTTGGGGTTTTCAGGAACACATTACATTCAGGTTAAATTTGTGGTCACCTAAAATCTGCATATTTTAAATAATGAGCTTCTTTCTGGGCCCTGTAATCCAGTAGCCTCTTGGATTACCAAGTATTAGACCATATGAAAAAAAAGGTAGAAGTTTAAAGAAAACTGATACAGTTGACCCTTGAACAACATAGGTTTAAACATATACACTTTTTTCCCCCAATAAATAACACTACATGATCTGCAGTTGATTGAATCTGCAGATGTGGAACCTTGGATGTGGAAGGCTAACTGTAAAGTTAAACTCAGACATTCAAGTGCATGGTGGGTCGGCATCCCTAACCCCCTCATTTTTCAAGGGTCAAATGTATTTCACCATATAGCTGTGAACTCCAAGAGCCAGGTGGTTTACATAATATATATCAGTTATATACTATGTTGGAAGGGGTTAAATGCTATGGAAAACAAGAAAAAGTAAAGCAGAGTAGGAGGTTTGGGGATTACATTTTTCCGGTCAGAGCATAGCAAGAAGCACTAGATCTCATTAACATGATTGTCACTTTTTCTGTTTCTGTTGCCTAAAACTCAGCTGTGAGTAAATTGATTAATTTGGAAATTTATTACATATTTCACATATTTAATATCTCTAATGCAGGGTTGTTGTGGACTATGCTAATTAATTCAGCCTAGGAAATTGTCACTGAGTTATTCATTTAGAATAACACACTGTGATTTTGTTAGTGGTACATCTGATTTTGAAAGTGCCTTCACTTAATCAATTGAGTCATCACCCATCATTCAGTCAACAAATATTTATGGACTGCTTGTTAGGCAGAAGGTTGAATTATAGGTACATGTATTAAAGTTATAGTTACAGAATTACAAACTCTAGAATTCCTGGGTATTTATAAAGGTGGATAGGTGTCTAGAAATATGAAGTTAAAAATGGCTATATATATATACACATATATATATATATATATATATTTGGCTACATTGGGTCTTTGTTGCTGTGTGTGGGCTTTCTCTAGTTGTGACGAGCGGGAGCTACTCTGTTGTGGTGCACAGGCTTCTCATTGCGGTGGCTTCTCTTGTTGCAGAGCATGGGCTCTAGGCACGCAGGCTTCAGTAGTTGCAGCACGTGGGCTCTGTAGATGCAGCACATGGGCCCTAGAGTGCATGGTCTTTAGTAGTTGCGGTGCGCAGGCTCTAGAGCGCAGGCTCACTAGTTGTGGCGCATGGGCTTAGTTGCTCCACAGCATGTGGGATCTTCCCAGACCAGGCATCGAACCTTCCCTGCATTGGCAGGCAAATTCTTAACCACTGAGAAAACGGCAGTATATTCTAATCCAAAGAATATACCTGAGGTATGAGCATTTTTCCTTTTTTGCTTTTACCAATATGTAAGAACATGTTAGTTGGTCTCACAATACCTCCCTGGTAGACAGATTAGCTTGTTTTCCTCATTGTATGTGTGGGGAAACTTGAAACTCCAGGAAGATAGGTGTCTTACCCTTAGTCACTCAGGGAGTGTTAATACTGCAGTGGAAACCATAGATTTCAGGGTCATCGTCTAGCAACATCTGATCTTCAGCCAATTAGTATGAGTTCACACAGCTTTGGCTCCAAGTCTCTGGGAGCCAGGGGGCCTTCACTGTAACATCACCCAGACCTCCCCTGTTTCTGGAGTCCACATCTTCGGTGTCAAAAGGCCTCAGGTATCAGAAGTTCTCAGGGTGCTCCAGGCTGTCTGTCTTTGCCAATGGGGTTCAGCCCTCCCTCTGGTCCAGGTATCAGTAGGTGAAAGTGAAAAGGCCAAAGAAGGAACCAATCATATTTATTCCAGTTCCTTTATCTTACTGCTGCTCCCAACTTGTTACTTATCCTTCTCTTAATCAATTACAGAAGAAAAAGGAAAATGATAATCACAAAAGAATCTAGATAAGTGACCCTGACCACTTAGCTTTTGGGAATGTCATGTTGTTGGGCTACACCCGCAGACCTGCAAGCCTTGTAGTTGCCCAGCCCTGAGAAAGTAGAAAGAGGCTGGAGACAGCAACAGAGACAGCAATGATTTATTGAACAGCATCTTACATGTCCGCAGCAAAAGGTCCTGCTGTCTGCCATCCACTGTGTACGACAGACAGCAGCAGGACATGGCAGCAACCTTCACTACTCGGGGAGAAGGGGAAATTGACCTCAGGTTGACTCATCAGTTACCAGGGAAACAAGCAGTTGGGCCACGTCCTTCCCAGCCCCTCAGGTTAATGACCATCATGAGGGCAGATGTTTCCCTTTAATAAATTACAGGTAGAGCCATTCTGGCCTAAGTATTAGAACAGTCACTAGCTAAGGCAGGGGGCAAGCACGTTCACGTGAGGAGGGTGTAGGTGAAGCAGGGACTGGTTGAGCAGGGGATGTACAAACAGCAAGAGAACTTCTTGAGTGGCCTGAGCATACACGTGTTCACCTCTTACCTTTTGCACATTGTTATCTGGTGATTTTCAACCTGGATACAAAATGGGCAGAAGGCATATTACCCCACTGAGATGTATTAAAAATACCTAGGGGAAGGGTGTTAAAACATGAATCTCTGCCTCTGACCCTCCCAAGAGGATCTCATACTAGCAAAAGTTCTCAACCCTGGCTGCACATTAAAATTACCTGGGGAATTAAAAACAAAATTCCCAGGCCTGGGGCCCACCTCCAGGTGTTCTGAGTTCCTTGGTCTGAGGTACAATCCTGACCAATATTTTTTGAAAGCTCCAATGGGCTTTTAATGTGCAGCCAGGATCATTGCTCTGGTAATCCCCTATGGCTGACAGGAGAGTGTCCTATCCTCAGTGTCCTACTTCCAGGTGTGTGAGTGTTGACGACAAAAGCTTGAGAACCATCAGTCCAGTGATTCTTTTTTTAATAAACTTATTTATTTTATTTATTTATTTTTGGTTGCATTGGGTCTTTGCTGTTGCATGCAGGTTTTCTCTAGTTGGGGAGAGTGCGGCTACTCTTCGTTGCGGTGAGCAGGCTTCTCATTGCGGTGGCTTCTCTCATTGTGGAGCACGGGCTCTAGGCGTGCGGGCTTCAGTAGTTGTGGCACGTGGGCTCAGTAGTTGTAACACATGGGCTTAACTGCTCCATGGCATGTGGGATCTTCCCGGACCAGGGATTGAACCCGTGTCCCCTGCATTGGCAGGCGGATTCTCAACCACTGCGCCACCGGGGAAGCCCCAGTCCAGTGATTTTTTAGACAACGGTTCACACACCAGCAGCACTGGGATCACCTGGGAACTTATTGGAAATGTGCATTTGGGGGCCTAACTCCAAACCTACTAAATTGGAAACCCTCTGGGTGAGGTCCAGAAATCTATGTTTTAAAAAACACCCCAGGTGATTCTGTTGCATAGTAAAATTTGAGATCCACTGTCCTAACCTAATCTATGGTATTCTGAATTTGTAATTTGAATATTATTGAGTTAGGTACCTGTCCTTTCTGATAGAGAGAAGATTCTAGTTATAAATGTGAATATAGATAAGGCTTTGTTTGGATAAATAAATTAAAGTGTGGCTATAGAAATCTTAGACACTAACTCTGAAGGACTCTGGGGTAAGGACAGAGGATGTATATGTTTTTTGTTTTGAGATATTGGCTCTTTCCCAAGAAATCACACTGCGTAGGCAGACACCTCCTCCCTTTGAGCTAAATCTCTTTGTATTGACTATGAGTTTATATTTTAACCTACCCAAGGTAGGCCCTTTCCTGTAATCAAACAATATTTTCAAAGACAATGAAGATCAGCAAACAAAGCCCTGCACTAGACAAAAGGACTGAAAATAATCAAAGCTACCCTCAGCCAAGACGTGTCCCTGGGAATCCATCAGGTCCCTGACTACAACAATAATATTGATTTGGTAACGCCAGAGAGCTGTGGTCATCACAGTTGCGGCTGAAGAGTGATATTTTCTGATCCCTTTTGTCCCTCAGTGATCCCATTAGCTCTGAGAGAACCTTTAGATATGAATCTTTGGAGGTGAGAAGATGTGTGTTTTCATTCATGCTTCATATTATCATGTTTCCAGCTTTCGATCATATCAGTGAGGACTTGAGCAATGCCCTAAAGCAGGAAAACTGTGCTGTCATTAGAAAAGCCTTCCAGTTGACAAACTTTCATGCAGAGTCAGATTTCTTTCTCATGGAGGAATTTATTATATTATCAAAGACCTCAGATCATGTTGGATTAGACTGAAACAGGTCTAAGGGTTAGGCTGCTTTAGAGCTCACCTGCTTCAAATAGCTCATAAATTCCTGAAGAATAGATCACTCTTACTGGGACTGAAGACAAATTTAAAGTCAGAATGTAATGATTCACTCTGAGATTTCATATCAAGCCACAGGAACTAAAAATGCAAGTATATTTCCCAATGGGGAACATGGCCTGTAATCTTAATCCATTTAACTTCCTCAAATTACTGTATTACTCAAAATAGCCTATTTCTTCATTAAGAATAGATGAATTTCCGCTGTGGTAACTGTCACAATCTGACCCAATGGTATAGCCAGGCTCCCCCGGCCACCTGTGTGTTCTCCTTCAAGGAAGGACATCGAGCAAGCAGAATAGGTCTAGCTAAGACAATGTGCTTGGAATCAGATTACCCAAATTCAAGTCTACCAACATGGCTTCTTAGGGGTGGAAAGTGTACTTTCTAAAGTACAGTTTCCCCACCTGTAAAATGGGGAAATAACAGTACCAACCTGCTAGTATTAGCAATAGCACAGTGTCTGGTACACAGGGAGTGCTCAGTAAATATTACTTCTTATTTGAGTGGTTTACAGCATAATGGTTAAGAGCAGGATTTGAAGGCCAAACTGTTTGGTTCAAATCCTAGATCTGCCACTTACTAGCTGGATGACCTTGGATATGTTGCTATTTCCTTATTTATAAAATAGGAATAGAAGTAATGTTATTTCACAGGTTGCTGGAAGGATCAAATTAATTAATAAATGTAAAAGGTTTACAACAGTAATTGGCATATAGCAAACCTGGATTAAGTATTAGTCCTGTGATACAGGAATCATTACATAGAATTCTTTTCAGGATATAGTAGGGATGGGTCAAGATCAGGTAGAATCAGACTAATATTTCTCTCAACTTCCTTACCTAAGACTGGCTTATTTATCAAAGATAGAGGTGAAAGGGAGCCCAGAGGAAACTGGGACAACCTGCCAACATGTTTGCTCCTCACATTTGTGGGGCATCAGACAGTGTTAATGAGGCCCACCTACCATATTTTAAATGCTTAAAAGTTATAGATCAAGTCAATTATACCTCAGTAATAAATAAATAAATAAATAAAAAGTTCTGGGGATGTAATGTATAGCATGGTGACTATAGTTAACAATACTGTATTATATTTTTGGAAGTTGTCAAGAGAGTCGATAGTAAAGTTCTTATCACAAGAAAAAAAATTTGTAAGTATATGAGGTGATGGATATAACTAAACTTATTGTGTTAATCATTTCACAATATATACATATATCAAATCATTAGGTTGTACACCTTAAACTTATACAATGTTATGTGTCAATTACATCACAATAAAAATGGAAAAAAGTTATAGATCAAGCTAAAAAGCTGTTAAATAAAACATTTAAAAAATCCTCCTATCTTGACAAATATTTCTTCATAACTGCCTGGAAGTTCAGGTTGGAATGTAGACTTCTCAGAGTTCCATGCCAGAAGTCGGAGGTCAAGAGCAAGCCAGGGTCCAGCCCCTGACCCTGAGCTTCTTCCTGAAGCCAGTCTCAATGTTCAAGGTGTACTCCCACCCCCCCGGCCTCCACCCCTTACACAACTCAGTGGTAGAAGTGTGGTACCTGGCAATCTCTAGAGAAGTCCCAGGTGGATATTCTCCAAAGAGCCTGGGCTCTTTGGGCAGAAAATTCCAGAGGCTTGGGTACTAGGAACTCATTCTAGAGGGGGATGTTGTACACTAAATGTTTGTGTCCCCCCCAGAATTTATATATTGAAGTCCTGACTCCCTGTATGGCTGTATGTGGAGATAAGGCCTCTGAGGAAGTAATCAAGGTTAAATGTGGTCATAAGGGTGGGGCCCTGATCCAATAGGATTAGTGTTCTTATGAGAAGGTACACCAGTGAGCTTGCTTTCTCCCCCCTCTCTCTTTGTGTTCACAAACTGAGGAAATGCCACGTGGAGAAGGTGGCCATACAAGCCAGAAAGAGAGTCGTCACCAGAAATCATCCTTGCTAGCTGACTGATCTCAGACTTCTAGCCTCCATACTGTGAGAAAATAAATTTCTATTATTTAAGCCCCCAGTCTGTGGTATTTTGTTATGACAGTTGGAGCTGACTAATACAGGGAGTGTGAGGCAGGCTCCTGTTGGCACACCCCTTGGCCCTGAAGAGTCCTTGATCTGTGTGGAAGAAAGGCAACCAGAGAAGAGCCCTCTAAAGAGTCCCTCTAAAGAGCGGGCCTCAGGGCAGGAACCTCTTTGAGCTCTAAGCATGGTCCTTCTCCCCAAAGGTACTCAGGGAGAAGTGGAGAAACTATGACTTTCATTTGTACTTGGTCTAGGGAGAGAGACTCAGCATGGGAATTTAGGCCAAGAACTAAATGGACCTTGACAATTATGGTCATGGACTCTTCAGCTAGAAATTACCTTAGGAGTCATTTGGCCTTAGTTTTACAGTTGGAGAAATTGAGATCTACAGACTTTCTACAGTTTGCATAGAACCTTGCAGAGACTTTGACTCTAAAATCTTAGGCATATACTCTTTTAATTATTAGCTTAAGTTTCCCAATTTTTGGATTAACTTTCAGAGGCTCACTGAATTTGCTAGGAGAAGAACTTTGGAGAATGCTTTAAGAATTCTTGCTTCATTGTGGGCCAGAGCTACTCATGTCTGCTTGACCCAGGGTTAATGAGACAAAAGCATTTGGTTAAAAAAACATACATAGCCTCCATGTAATTATTTGCATTTTTCTTTATACTAATTACCTTCAGGAAAAGTTCTTAATAATGTTTTTAGGGCAAGACTTTGGATATTTACAGACTGTTATTCACCCCATTAAGACAAACATATGACTAACAGCAAATATGGTCCTATGAGGTTCAAAGGAAATGTCTGTTTACATTAAAAGTCTATTGAGGTCACATGAAGGAAGCACTTTTGAAACTGGGCAGAGGTGGCCAAGCTGTAGCTTAGTAATGGAGCTCATATTCTCTCACATTCCTGAGGACCTGGGGGAGTTGAGAGGGGGCCAGTTGGGACTTCAGAAGATCGAGATCTAAAGAAATAGGGTCAGCGTCTAGCACCCATGGAGTTCAATGCAGCTTCTGTCCTTTCTTTGATGATAGGCAACCTGTTCCACCAATGACAATGAAAGCCTTTCCAGGCAGGAAGAAAAGTCTAATTATAATAATAATCTTCATTTATCTAGGGTATTTTCATTTCCAAATGACTCCTACACATTTGAAGGCATTTGAGTTGACTGGTCCTACACTTTTATTATTCCTTTTTGGGAAATGACAATATTAAGATTCAGAGAGACTAATAAAATGATTGGTCCATAGTCATGCAGCTGAGAAATTTAGAGCTGAGTTCATGTCTTTTGGCATCAACCTTGGTAGGGTGCTGTAAAAATAAAACAGCCAGAGAGTATGGACATTTCTTATCCAGACCTTGGCTGTGCTTATCAAAGGAAATTGTTTTAAGAAGGTAAGCTGATGTATTTTGTTTCCTCCTACTAATGCTATGAATTTGTGAGCATCCTTTGCTCACAGCTTGGGCAGTCCAGGCGGTTCCCAGGCCTCTCTCTTCTGTCTCCAGGAAGACAGAGTTGTGGCCCTTTTCTCTCTGAAGCTCTGCTTTTGACAAAAATGATCAATGGCCTCTGCTACTGCTCTTAGGTTTGAGTGGATAAGATTGGGGGATATCTCAGGATATGCAGTTTATCTCCTGAAAGGAGTAAAAGTCATTCAAAATGTTCCAAATAATTCTGTTAAAGCATAATCTAATGTTCATTGGCTTTTCCCTGATTACAAAAAAAAAAAAAATCTTACAGATTTCTTTGTAGAAAATTTAGAAGGCACAGAAGAGTATTAAGAGGAAATCAAGTTCACCTGTAATTCTACCTCTGAGATAGTCACTGTGAACACCTTGATGTGTTTGCTCAAGTCTTTCTGGTCTGTATTAAAATACTTAGACCACTCTATATACATATTATGTTAAATCTTGCTTTTTTTCATATGGTAGTATATATTACTGTATTTCCTCATGTCATTAAATATATTTTAAAATGCATATTTATTTTAGTAAATGCTTTCCTGTTGTTGAACACTTAGGTTTGTATCTAAATTTTTCAGTTTTA
This sequence comes from Hyperoodon ampullatus, assembly GCF_949752795.1. Taxonomy (NCBI): domain Eukaryota; kingdom Metazoa; phylum Chordata; class Mammalia; order Artiodactyla; family Ziphiidae; genus Hyperoodon; species Hyperoodon ampullatus. Next base: position 132,694,270 of record NC_136917.1, on the reverse strand, counting down.
TAAATAATTCTATAATAAATATTCTTCATGTGATTCTCTATTTTTATCTCTAACATCCTCAGAATTGAATCTTGGACGTGAAGTTATTGGATCAAGGACTACAAATACTTTTAAGATCCTTGATACTTAGATCAAATTGTTTTTCAAAGAGGTATTTCCAATTTATTCCACCACCAGCAGCACAGAAGAATGTTTCACCACCTCCTCTCAACACTAACTCTTGCCTCATAGCTTAGCACTGGGATCAGGCTCCTGAATCAAACTGTCTAAAATTGAATCTCGACTCGACCACATCCTAGCTCTGTGGACTGGGAAGAGTTGCTTAGCTGCTCTGTGTCTTGGTTTCTCTTCTATTAAGTGGGCATAGCAATATTGCCTACTTTATAGATTAATTATGAAGTTTAAATGATGTATTGCAAGTAAATACTCAGAAGAGTGCCTAACACACAGTAAATACTCAGTAAATGCTTGTCTATTATCATTAATAAAATTCTCTTCCAATTTGATATGTGAAAAACTATCTTGTTGCATTAAATTTCATTCTTTGATTACTAGTGATGATAAACTTTTTTTATGCTTATTGGCCAATGTGTGTGTTTGTGAGTTACTATTCATGTCCATTGACTACTCTCAATTGGGGTTGAAGTTTTCTTGTTATAGATTTGTTGGAGACTTTTCCATAGTAAGGATATTTACCTCGTGCATGTCACTTATACAGCAAATATTTTTCACAGTTTGTGATTGGCTTTTAATCTTTGTTTATGAATTTTTTTTGTTATATAAATGCTTAAATTTCTGTGTGGTCAAATTTGATGTTGTCTTTGACATCTTTTTCTATTGCTTTTATGCTTAGAAATCCAACCCTTTGCCCATATTTGTTTGTAATGCATAATTTATCATTTATAAATTGAATTTTTTATATTCTAAGGTCTGTTTTGAGTTTCACGAAAGGTTCCATTTTTGCATCAATAAAAAAGTGTTTTAATTATTCCAGCTTTATAATATGTTTTAATACCTGATAGCTTTTGTCTTTCAAAAATTTCTTAGAAGTTCTTGAATTCTTATTCTTTCAGTTTATGATTATTTTAATATCATGTTGTAAAGTTCCCATGCATGAAAAATCTTTTTATTTAGACCCAGATGTAACTTATAAATTAAACCTGTTTTAGGAACATGGATTATTTCTTCATTTATAACAATTTTATTTTTAAAGTTTCACAGGTCTACAGTTTTTGTGGTTGTTTTCATATAGGCTTATACATTTCTTGCTAGGATTATTTCTAAGTTTTAAAAAATATTTTTGTATTATACGTGGGCTGGTTTTTCCCACTATATTACCTAACTTATTGCTGGTATGGGACATTTACAGATTTCTGGATGTTTTGTATTTGACCACTCTGAGGAACTTCCTTAGGAATTCCAAAGACATACGGTTGAGTCAGTTGGATTTTCTTAGTACATAATCAGACCATCTGGAAATAACGTTAATCTTTTTGAAATCATTGTATCTTTTTCTGTTTCATGGATATTGTCAATTGCTGAAAATGTGTGGAAAGTGCAATGTCTAAGGCAAACTTTTCTTCCCTGTTCTCTCCACGCCTATGACAAATTTGCTGAGGGAGTTGGGGGTGGGAGAGAGGAGCAGGGATGGTGCTTGTCTGCTAATCTGAGAATAGGCAGAGAACGCCTTGGGGCTCCAGGTAGCACAATTTCCGTAGCCTGAGGGCTGGCTCCTGATCTACTGTTGTCAGCGATCTGCCACCTTCCTTGTTTCCCTTCCTTCTGCCTGAAGGTGAGGTGAGGATATGGCAGTAGCTGCACCTTCTGCACCCAGGAGAGAAGTTGCTGACATGCTTCTTGCTCTACTAGGAGCCTGTTCATCTTTGGCCAGAGATCGGACCTTGGATCAGCTGTTAAGAGCCCTTAGTGCACCTGCCCTGATGCAATTCCTCCCTTCTCTCCATCTTCCCTGCTCCCACCTTCCTCTGAACCACCAACAACTCTCACACTGACTCCTGAAATAGCTTTCTAAATGGTTCCCCTCCAATCCATTCTCCTCTCAGGGTCATATTTTTAAAAATCAAAATCAGAATGCACTCCCTTGTTAAAAACCTTTCAGTCCCCATAGGACTTAGAATGAAATACAAACTCCTTAACATGGTCCCGTGTGATTAATCCCTTTCTATCTCCAATAGCATCTAGTACCACCTCTCTTTTCCTTGTTCTCTGGGTTCCTATCACTCTGCCTTCTTTCTGTCTCTAGAACACACCAAAGGCATTTTCACCTCAGGTCCTTTGGACTTGCTACACCATCTGCCTGGAACATTTTTTTTCTCCAGCCCTTGGCATATGTTCACCTTCTTACGATTCAGGCCTCATATCCAATACCCAGGTCCCCACCCTTCCTGCTCTCTGAGCAACTTGTTTGTGTTCTTCAAGGCACTTATCACAATCTGTAATGATCTTGTTTATTTGTTCACTAACTTATCATGTGTTTGCCACCTGGATTGTAAACTTTATGGTGGCAGGAAATTTTGTTCTGATTACGTCTGAATCCCTGGAATCCAGAACCATGGCGTAGAAGGCACTTGGAAAACACTGCTTTAGCCTGAGTTATTCCTAGAAAATGGTGTCTGCTACCAGGGCTTGCGTGCATTTGGGGAAGTAATCTCATTTAAGATTGGGGGTTGGGGGACTTCCCTGTTGGGGCAGTGGTTAAGAATCCACCTGCCTATGCAGGGGACATGGGTTCGAGCCCTGGTCCAGGAAGATCCCACATGCCGCGGAGCAACTAAGCCCGTGCGCCACAACTACTGAAGCCCACATGCCTAGAGCCTGTGCTCTGCAACAAGAGAAGCCACTGCAATGAGAAGCCCACGAGCCACAACGAAGAGTAGCCCCCACTCACTGCAACTACAGAAAGCCCGCGCACAGCAATGAAGACCCAACGCAGCCAAAACTAAATAAATAAATAAAATATTAAATTACTTTAAAAAAAACTTATAAAAGAAAAAAGATTGGGGGTTGAGGAAGTGGTCACTCAAAGATGGGGGATCGTGGTGACACACACCTTCTGTGTGGCCTTCTAGAATGTGTCTCAGAACTGTCCATTCAAGGGACAGAGGAAGGGGGTATCTACCTACCAGATTCTGTTGCAGCTCTGGTCAAGGGCTCTCATTTCCATGGATGCATGCAGGACCAGCTATAAAATTCATGAGGCCCAGTACAAAATGAATTTATAGATCCTTGTTCAAAAAGTAGTAAAAAATTCAAGACAATGATAGCAGAGCCTTAAACCAAGCCTGGGGCCCTTCTGAGCACAGAGCCTGTGACACTGTACAAGTCTCATGGCCAAGCCCTCAGGTCCTAGGTGTACACCTGGGCGCTAAGTAGGTTCTGGGAAGGCATCCTCCTGGATGTCAGAGTATCAGAGAAGCCCCAGGGCAGAAGAGCTAGAGGGATGAGGGGCAGCTGAAGGAAGGTGCTGGCAGGTTACACCTGCAAGAAGCAGGTTTCCCAGCAGTGGCTGGAGGAAAGTGTGGGCTGAGAGGATATCAGGCCGGGCCACTAGAGCTATCAGATACCCAAAAGAATAAATGAGTTTTGTGTTACTATTGCTCATTGAAATATACCTAAAATTCCAGAAAACCTAAATGATAAGTTTGAGAGTAATCATTCTTGTATTTTTGATGTTACAGAATACATTGCTTTTGCTTCACCATTAAGTATGATCTTGGTATTGGTTTAAGTGAGATTATATTTATTATGTGAGAAAACACCCTATTCCTGGTATTCTGTACAATTAATTATTAAAGTATTAAATAATAAAATAGTTTTGTTTTCTTTTGTTCTCGTTATCTACTGCTATGTCACAAAGGACCCCAAACTTTAGTGTTTGAAAACAACTACCTTTTTTACAGTTTATGCCTGAGTGGGTCAGAAATGTGGGCAGGGCTAGGTGTTTCTTCTCCTCCACATAGTGTCAACTGAGTCACTGAGCATTCAGCTGTGGGGTAGGCTGGTCTGGAGGGCCCAGGATGGCTTTGCTTACATGTCTGCTATCTCCGCAGGGTTGGCTAGAAGGCTGGGCTCAGGGACTGTCAACCAGGGCTCCTACATGTGTCCTCTCCAACATGGTGGTCTCAGGGTAGTCAGATTTCTTACTACCCTTCTCAGGGCTTCTAGAGGGTCCAAAGGGACCTGGGTGGCAGCTGCAAGGCTTCTTGTGTCTTAGCCTCAGAAATCACAGAATGTCACTTTTGCTACATTCTATTTGTCAAGAACGTCCCTAAGGGCAGCCAGGATTCAAAAGAAGGGGAATAAACTGATCTTCTCAGTTGGAGGAGTGGCAAAGAATTCGTGGCCATCTTTAATTTACCACACTCCTGTTAAAGTTTCTTGTAAATCACATGGTAGGACAACTAATCCCTTTGGTATGGAACCAGTGGTATCTTCAATTAGGGTTGCCAGATAAAACACAAATATCGAATGAGACATGTTTATCCTAAAATCTATTTGTTGTTTATCTAGGCATCTTTTTTTTCCTCCTAAATCTGGCCACTCTATCCTCATTACTCTGAAGTATACTGCATATGTACTAAAGTATATGGTAGATATGCCAGTGTATCCTCAGCCAAGGGATATGAGCTGAAGATCAAAGTGAGAGTGGATCTGTAACATAAAGCAAAGCCAAGGAGCAAACTTCATGGGAGAAAGGTCTGGTTTACTTTTCTTATCAACTGAGAATTAGCTAGAAGCCTTTTTGTTCTTAGACCTAGTTTCTAAAAATTGTCTAAAGTGTAGGAAAGACAATATGCAACAGTAGTAAAAGGTCTAGGCTCTGCAGTTAAACATATCTGGACTCAAGTGCCAGCTCTCCCCTGACTAGCAGTGATCTTGGGAAGAAAGTTGACTCTCCTGAATGTCATTGCCTTATTTATAAAAGAAGGGTAATAGTACCTTACAGGGTTGTTGTCAGGGTTAAGTGAGTGCCTGTAAAGTCCCTAGCACAAAATGAGTGCTCACCAAAGTTACTTGTTACTATCATTATTTTAAATCTTCATAAGTAGAATAGGCTGAACATAATTGTTTTTTAATTATTGAAATTTGGATGAAAGCCTACTCTTGCAAGACATATAGTTACAGTTTTTAAAAAAAATTCTTAGGGGCTTTCCTGGTGGCGCAGTGGTTGAGAGTCTGCCTGCCAATGCAGGGGACACGGGTTCATGCCCCGGTCCGGGAAGATCCCACATGCCGCAGAGCGGCTGGGCCCGTGAGCCACGGCCGCTGAGCCTGCGCGTCCGGAGCCTGTGCTCCGTAATGGGAGAGGCCACAACAGTGAGAGGCCCGCGTACCGCAAGAAAAAAAAAAATTCTTAGTATTTTCATATAGCTGGGCACATAGAAAGAGCTCAGCAAATATTTGCTTATCAGCCTCATTCATTTGTACACACATTATAAAAGAAAGAGAGGTTAAATGGTTCCAGCTAGTTCACTTTGAGGTAAAGGAGAGACTATGCACTCTTTAGAAAACTCCCTCTAAAGTATGATTATCTGATTGTGAGACATTCGGGGTGATTTGCTTAAAGTGGTGTCATTTCTCAATAGTCATGTTGCTTATGTGCCAGTGACTAGTCTTCAAACCCCAACACCTCCTCAACCTCAAAAACCCTAACTAAAATGACTATTTTTTATCACTTGCAAAAAGATAAAAGATTTAATCTTTTGATTTTATCCTTCTGTGCTCTATTCACCCACAAAATGAAACCAGCTATAGTATTATCAACCATTGAGCCCACTTTGAATATCAACTGGCCAGTGGGGACAGCTCAGCCCATTATTCCTCAAGGACTAAAAAAGTGTGCACACTCGGGAATTCCCTGGAAGTCCAGTGGTTAGGACTTGGCCCTTTCACTGGGGGAGCCCCGGTTTGATCCCTGGTAGGGGAACTAAGATCTCATAAGCCATCTGGCATGGCCAAAAAAAAAAAAGTGTGCACACTAACCAAGCAAATGTCTTATAAAATATTGGTGCTGTGGGCTACATCTAAGTTTATTTACTTTAAGCATTAACACAATTTTCTAAGGCATCCTAGAGAGCAGCTCTGTCCAATAGAGTTTTCTGAGATGATGAGAATGTTCTAGGTCTGCTGTCAGGTATGGTAGCCAGTAGGCACATGTGGCTATTGAGTACTTGAAATGTGAGGAACTGTATTTTAAATTTCATTTAATTTTAATTAATTTACATTTACATTTAAATCGCCACATGTGGCTGGTGGCTCCTGTATTGCACAGTGCAGCTATCGACAATGACATTTGGTCTCTCTACCAATTTTTTTTTTAATTGTATTTTTAAAAAAATATTTATTTATTTATTTCAGCTGTGCCGGGTCTTAGTTGTGGTATGCAGGCTCTTAGCTGCGGCATGCAGGCTCTTAGCTGCGGCATGCATGCGGATCTAGTTCCTTGGCCGGGGATCGAACCCGGGCTCCCTGAATAGGGAGCACGGAGTCTTACCCACTGGACCACCAGGGAAGTCCCTCTACCAACGTTAATAAAATTCACCAAAAGTTCACTTCTGTTCAGTCTGTGTGCCTCACGAATTCAGAAAGTTAGTCCAAGCTTGCTTAAGTCTAAGGCGATATATTCTAGATCCAGGACAAGAAGTTCCATTTCCCTATCTCGTACCCAAGGTGAAACAGCTAATTGATCATGGCATTTTTTTCCCTTCTGAGCATAGAAGCTTTATAATCTTTCCCACAGCTAGACTCTATAAAGCCACTACTCATTGAGAGGAGTTAATAAGCTGATCCTTACTGAGGGCTAACGACGTGTTGAGCATTTTATAAAGCGTCACCTCATAATTAAGTCCTAGTCATTCCAGCCACACAGATCTGCATCTTCTTTGTGTTAGAAACCAACAAGATATTCTTCCAAATGTGATTGGACATCAACCTGCTCTGAGACAGCCCAGTCATTCAAAGGACAAAGGAGCTCATTTCCCTCCTCACGGTATTTGACAAAACTTTAAATACTGATCTTCCAATTTTCATTCCACTACATTAATTGCATGTCCATTATGGAGGCTGGACATGGGGGAAGAAAAGCAAAAGAACATTTACTAAGTGTCTGTGTCAGCACTGTGGAGGATGCTACAGATATTTGATGTCATTTAGCAGCTAGAAGAACCACACTGACAGAATATAAAAAGCATCTTTAATTTTCCTTCTCTGCTGTACCTCCCAAGAAGTGAATACTTTTTGGCAGAGGATATTTAATTCAATTTGCTTATTAATTCATTCACTTACTCCTTCAGTGATATTAATTATCTATTAAGCATAAAAGCCAGTGCTGGGTGCTGGGAGAGGCATATAGACAAGGTCCTGGTTGCAAGGTGTTCAGCTTCTTGGAGTATAAACTTAGAATAAAGAGCCACAGCAATACAGAGAAGAGAGTGTTTGAAGAGACAAGAAAGGCTACAAAGAGAGGTGACCTTTGAACTGGGTGTTGATGGATGAAAAGGGTTCATCAGGCAGGAAAGGAGAATCCAAACTGCAGTAAAATCGTTTATAGTAGCATGGAGGCTTAACAAAATCATGTGACATATTTGAGAAATTGCAAGAGGTTTACTATTACTAAAAGTTCTGCTCTGGGACTGATGTGTTGCCATTTACTATGGTATGTTGTAAATTACTTTGCAATTTCACAATGAACTCAAAGTAATCATTTGGTATGTAAGTGAGGTTGTGCTTGTGAAGAGGTTGTCATGTGAAATATCAACATGTTACAATATTGAAGTAAAATCAGAGGGAAAGTGATCTGCTGCTAACTAGCTATCTGATGTCAGGCAAGTAAACTTAGTTACTTTAGGTTTTAGTTGCTTCATCTATAAAATTGAGAAGTTGATGTAGAATTTAGTCTTCATTTTTTTCTACTATTCCAAGAAACAATAATTATCCTAAGGAATCATTCTCAGAATGAAGGAAAAAAGATCGATAGGTATTTATTGAATCTGCCTCCATAAGCTTGTAAGCAAACAAAGGAAAAGAGGTAAGTATATATCCAATATAAATTTGTACAAAATGATTAAAACCTGCTAAGATGGTATTAAGATGGAAGTCTAAGCATAATTATGAGTCTAAGCTGTACTGTTTGAGGCAGAATTGCCAGACTTGCACAAAGCAATCAGAAAAAAAAGGTACTGCTCTATCAATATCGTGTTCTTAAAAAACAGAAGTTATTATTCCTGAAACTCTGATAAGAAAGGCTCCAGTAGGCAGGTCAGCTGAGGTTCAGCCAGGAAGGCTATTTACTTAATATTGTTGCTGCCTGGATTGAAGGGAAAGAGACACTCTTAGTTTCAAACTCAGCCTAGGCTATAACACATGGAAAAAGGATTTGTGTGTTTTCTAGGAAGAAGCAGATGTTATCAGTAATAATAATAATAACTCTACATAGCTGCTGCTATTGTAAAATTCATGTATGAGAACTGATGTCACATTCATGTGTGATAAATGCCATTTGTTCTTTTTTTTTTTTTGCGGTACGCGGGCCTCTCACTGTTGTGGCCTCTCCTGTTGCGGAGCACGGGCTCCAGACGCGCAGGCTCAGCGGCCATGGCTCACGGGCCTAACCGCTCCGCGGCAACCCATGTCCCCTGCATTGGCAGGCGGACTCTCAACCACTGCGCCACCAGGGAAGCCCGCCATTTGTTCTTTACATAAAGAAAGATAGTAATGCATCTTCAAATGATCAGATAGTTTAAAAACTATTTGATTTGTTAAAACTAAATTAGGAGGTGAATTCTCTAAGACCAACTGGTGGCAGATCTGAGGCTCCCACACCTACAGATTTCACTTCATTCCAACAAATATTCATGAAGTATGTGCCAGGCACTGTGCTAGGGGTAGGTATACATTGAGGGATGAAACAGACACAGACTTGGTCCTCATAGAGCTTAGAGTCTAATGGAGGAAACACATGTACAAATAAACACAATAATAAATACCTCATTAAAGCCTTAAAGGAAAACAGCAGCATGCTATGAGAGACAAGAATGAGGAGAACGTAATTTAGATTGAGGACCAGGGAAGTAGATCCTGGCTGCTCTTTTCATTGCTTGTTAAACAGACCCCATTCAGCTGTCTATTAGGGATTTCTCAGAGTAAAATAATTCTGTAAGCATCGAAGTGATTTAAGTATTAATTCAGGATTTTGTGGCCATAAGAGTTTTAAAATCTCTGTCCTTGACACACTAGTCAAAAACTATTTTCACTCATAGCATCTTGACCCACATTAAAAATAGCAACATAATCCATGTCATCCCCTTCAGATCTAGATAAAATTTCATAAAACCTTCCTCATTCCATGCTCTGTAGAAGTCAAAGTCCATTCCAATACTTCTATAAACTCCTTAAGATTTTATGATCTCACGGTCATGGCTGGCCCTGAACTCCTGCTTTTGTAGATGGGTTTAGATCATGGAACATATTGCTTTCCTGTAAATGCGGTTTCTGTTCCATGCCATGTTAACCCAGATGTGAAACTTAGCCTCCTTTATGAGCACCACAGAGCCCTCACTCTCACAGGACATTCATATGTATAGTAGACTTTTTTTAAAGATTTGAAAGGGGATGAGATGAAGAAGAACCTTGTGTTAGTCAGGCCAAGTCCGCTTAACTACTATAACAAACTAGTCCCAACTGCAATAAGTTAACAGCAAGAGCAAAAGAGGAAAAGGATGATTCCTTACTCATGTCACAGTCCAAAGGAGATTGGAAGGGGCCTGATCCATCCAGTCCTTCACAGACTGAGGTTCTACTCATCTAGTGGCTCCAGCATCTTCTGGGGTCCTTGGGGTCCTCCACCTGATCCTCTGTAGCTGGCCTGCAGGAGAGGGCAGGGTGTGGAGGATAACGTGCGAGTTATATTAGCCAGGCCTGGAGGAGGCCCACATCCCTTCCGCCCACATTCCGTTGACTAGAACTAGTGCTACAGCTACACCTAACTGCCAGGGGGGCTGGGAAATGTAATCTAGCTTTGAACCAAGGAAGAAAAGAAAATGGGTTTGTAGAACACTGAGTCTGTCTTGGTCAGAGGATTTACACCACAGCAACACAAACAACTTCAAATTTAATGTTACATCTCCTAACTTTTAGATTCCTTGCCTTCTCACTACTAGGGATTTTTTTTTTTTTTTTTTTTGGCAGTACGTGGGCCTCTCACTGTTGTGGCCTCTCCCGTTGCAGAGCACAGGCTCCGGTCGCGCAGGCTCAGCGGCCATGGCTCACGGGCCTAACCGCCCCGCGGCATGTGGGATCTTCCCGGACCGGGGCACAAACCCGTGTCCCCTGCATCAGCAGGTGGACTCTCAACCACTGCGCCACCAGGGAAGCCCTCTCCCCTTCCTCTTGAAGAATTGTTCCCTTGCACCCCACTGCTCTAATATGCAGTCTGAATCTTCTGGACGTGACTGATGTGTATGTTTGTGTGTGTACACCCACGCAGGTTGCATTCTTTCTTCCCTCTTTCATGGTAAAACTGAAATACGTGTCTCCCAATTCCTGCCATATCCTCCACTTGCAGAGAAAAGCAGAAGCAAGAGGCACAGGGGAAAACTGTATTGGTGGTGTCAAGCCCTTGAATTATTCTTTCCCTTATCTTTTCTGGTTATATGAGCCAATAGATGCCCTTCCCTCTCTAAGCTGGTTCAAATATGGTCTGTCACAACGAAAAGAATTCCGACTTATATAATGAACATGGCAATTTTCCCCAAAAGTCATCTTTTACTATCAAATTCGTGCAACTCCCCAACATTATTTTTATTTTAGACCACTACTTGGAGGAACACTCACTATTTACAGTTTGGGGAGAGATCAAATTACCTCCTCCACAGAGAAGGAACTTTTTTTGCCTGGGAACCTGTGAAATAATGAGCTTTTTATGCACTTTCTTTTTGGATGTAATTTGGGGTGTGGGGTAATAGCGGCAGGGATGTGCAATAGAGTAGCAACACCAGAAAAGTCTACCGAGCCATCTGGCATCAGGAGAATTTGCCCAGCTTGCTTCCTGGAGGGTGTGATAAAATTGATAAATAATTTATAACACAAGGACTTCTAGAGAGGCTTATAGGAAAACTCAGTGCTGTCTCAAACTGCTAGGAATAAGCTGTAAGTCCTCAGCTTCCTCCCCCACTACAAAAAAGTGCTAGTTTTGAGTGGAAAGGAAACACTTGTAGCTCCATTTCCTCTCAGGCACAAGCAGCTCTAAAAAAAGAAGCAACATGAACAGAATGCATCGTTTGCAAAGTGATGAGGAAGCAAAGCAATAGTGGTAACAGAAATAGTTTGAGGCTAGGGCAAGCAAAAAGAATTGTAAATTAGAAAATATACTCTAGTGGGATGGAAGCATCAGATAAATCTACCTCACTGCACAGGGAGATGTTTTGTTTTGGTTTTTTTCCTTTGTCCCACAATTGAAATGAGCATTATCTTCCAATCTGAACATTGCCTACTTCTTTCTTTTCTTATACCTGGAAGCTTCTATTTGAATTTTATCCACCTTGTTTAAGTAGATGGTTAACTACAGCAGGATATGGCTTTTTTCTTAAAGTGAGATTGGGCACAGGTTAGATCCACAATTAATGAGGTTGGTTACTTCACATAAACATCTGTCCACAATTTTCATTTGTTTTCCATAGTTGTAAATTTTCACAAATAAAGGGATCTATGAAGAGTCTCTTGTCAAATATGCCACTGACTCACTTTGCATCTTGGTTAAATAAACCTCTTGTTTTCCTTTCTGTAAAATAGGTGTCTAATTTTATAAAAATAATCAAAATGACCTGCACTGAAGTTGATCAGGATCATTGGATTTATCACATGAAAACTTCTGGGCTTTGGTTTTGATTTGGGGTGGATCTTAAAAATAAATTGTTAAACATGATGTTAAATATATGTTTTGATAAGTTCATAGGTTGCCTTCTGATCTCCATCAGTGGAAATGATTTCTCTATGAATCTGATTAATCTGATTAAGAGATAAAGAAGCATAATTCATATTTTTAAAAAAAGTTCTAAGTCACTGCATTTGTTGTAGTGATTCCAGTTTGACAAACACTGAAACAAAATCACTGCATAGCCCATGTCTGTGATCTGCCACACCTGACAGTTTACCTTCGTGCTTCTTATCTGTGGAAATGTCCAAATGCCGTGATGATAAACAGAGAGATAGTAGCTGTAATTTGGCAGGCCCCAGGTGTCCAAAGTGTAACTTGACTGGGTTATAGAATAACCAAGTTGTCCAGCATTATCTATGCACTTGTTCCCCAAACAGGATGCACATCATAAACATCCAGAGAACTTTAAAATGTTTTCCAATTCATTTTAAATTTAAACATAGTAAAATTCACCTTTTGGTGTTAAGTTCTATGAGCTTTGACAAATGCTTGTTACCACCACCATGATCAAGAAGCAGAACCAATTTTACCGCCCCTCCAGAAATTCCCTTGTATTATGTTTCTGTACTCAAAACCCACCCCCACCCTTAAACTCTGGAGCACACTAATCTCTTCTCTGTCACTACAGTTTCACATTTTACAGAAGGTCATATCAATGGAATACAGTATGGAAAGGGGATTTCTTCACTTTGTATGATGTACTGGAGATTCACCCTTGTTGCTTGTATCAAAAGTTTGTTCCTCTTAATTGCTGAGTACTATTCTTTTTTTTTTTTTTTTTTTGCTTTATAACAAATTTAATCAGTTATACATATACATATGTTCCCATATCCCCTCCCTTTTGCGTCTCCCTCCCACCCTCCCTATCCCACCCCTCCAGGCGGTCACAAAGCACCGAGCTGATCTCCCTGTGCTATGCGGCTGCTTCCCACTAGCTATCTACCTTACGTTTGGTAGTGTATATATGTCCATGCCGCTCTTTCACTTTGTCAGAGCTTACCCTTCCCCCTCCCCATATCCTGAAGTCCATTCTCTAGTAGGTCTGTGTCTTTATTCCTGTCTTACCCCTATGTTCTTCATGACATTTTTTTTTCTTAAATTCCATATATATGTGTCAGCATACAGTATTTGTCTTTCTCTTTCTGACTTACTTCACTCTGTATGACAGACTCTAGGTCCATCCACCTCATTACAAATAGCTCAATTTCATTTCTTTTTATGGCTGAGTAATATTCCATTGTATATATGTGCCACATCTTCTTTACCCATTCATCCGATGATGGACACTTAGGTTGTTTCCATCTCTGGGCTATTGTAAATAGGGCTGCTATGAACATTTTGGTACATGACTCTTTTTGAATTATGGTTTTCTCAGGGTATATGCCCAGTAGTGGGATTGCTGGGTCATATGGTAGTTCTATTTGTAGTTTTTTAAGGAACCTCCATACCGTTCTCCATAGTGGCTGTACCAATTCACATTCCCACCAGCAGTGCAAGAGTGTTCCCTTTTTTCCACACCCTCTCCAGCATTTATTGTTTCTAGATTTTTTGATGATGGCCATTCTGACTGGTGTGAGATGATATCTCATTGTAGTTTTGATTTGCATTTCTCTAATGAGTAAAGATGTTGAGCATCCTTTCATGTGTTTGTTGGCAGTCTGTATATCTTCTGTGGAGAAATGTCTATTTAGGTCTTCTGCCCATTTTTGGATTGGGCTGTTTGTTTTTTTGTTATTGAGCTGCATGAGCTGCTTATAAATTTTGGAGATTAATCCTTTGTCAGTTGCTTCATTGGCAAATATTTTCTCCCATTCTGAGGGTTGTCTTTTGGTCTTGTTTATGGTTTCCTTTGCTGTGCAAAAGCTTTTAAGTTTCATTAGGTCCCATGTGTTTATTTTTGTCTTTATTTCCATTTCTCTAGGAGGTGGGTCCAAAAGGATCTTGCTGTGATTTATGTCATAGAGTGTTCTGCCTATGTTTTCCTCTAAGAGTTTGATAGTGTCTGGCCTTACATTTAGGTCTTTAATCCATTTTGAGCTTATTTTTGTGTATGGTGTTAGGGAGTGATCTAATCGCATACTTTTACATGTCCCTGTCCAGTTTTCCCAGCACCACTTATTGAAGAGACTGTCCTTTCTCCACTGTACATTCCTGCCTCCTTTATCAAAGATAAGGTGACCATATGTCCGTGGCTTTATCTCTGGGCTTTCTATCCTGTTCCATTGATCTATCTTTCTGTTTTTGTGCCAGTACCATACTGTCTTGATTACTGTAGCTTTGTAGTATAGTCTGAAGTCAGGGAGCCTGATTCCTCCAGCTCCATTTTTCGTTCTCAAGATTGCTTTGGCTATTTGGGGTCTTTTGTGTTTCCATACAAATTGTGAAATTTTTTGCTCTAGTTCTGTGAAAAATGCCAGTGGTAGTTTGATAGGGATTGCATTGAATCTGTAGATTGCTTTGGGTAGTAGAGTCATTTTCACAATGTTGATTCTTCCAATCCAAGAACATGGTACATCTCTCCATCTATTTGTATCATCTTTAATTTCTTTCATCAGTGTCTTATAATTTTCTGCATACAGGTCTTTTGTCTCCTTAGGTAGGTTTATTCCTAGATATTTTATTCTTTTTGTTGCAATGGTAAATGGGAGTGTTTCCTTGATTTCACTTTCAGATTTTTCATCATTAGTATATAGGAATGCCAGAGATTTCTGTGCATTAATTTTGTATCCTGCAACTTTACCAAATTCATTGATTAGCTCTAGTAGTTTTCTGGTAGCATCTTTAGGATTCTCTATGTATAGTATCATGTCATCTGCAAACAGTGACAGCTTTACTTCTTCTTTTCCAATTTGGATTCCTTTTATTTCCTTTTCTTCTCTGATTGCTGCGGCTAAAACTTCCAAAACTATGTTGAATAAGAGTGGTGAGAGTGGGCAACCTTGTCTTGTTCCTGATCTTAGTGGAAATGGTTTCAGTTTTTCACCATTGAGGACGATGCTGGCCGTGGGTTTGTCATATATGGCCTTTATTATGTTGAGGAAAGTTCCCTCTATGCCTACTTTCTGCAGGGTTTTTATCATAAATGGGTGTTGAATTTTGTCGAAAGCTTTCTCTGCATCTATTGAGATGATCATATGGTTTTTCTCCTTCAATTTGTTAATATGGTGTATCATGTTGATTGATTTGCGTATATTGAAGAATCCTTGCATTCCTGGAATAAACCCCACTTGATCATGGTGTATGATCCTTTTAATGTGCTGTTGGATTCTGTTTGCTAGTATTTTGTTGAGGATTTTGCATCTATGTTCATCAGTGATATTGGCATGTAGTTTTCTTTCTTTGTGACATCTTTGTCTGGTTTTGGTATCAAGGTGACAGTGGCCTCGTAGAATGAGTTTGGGAGTGTTCCTCCCTCTGATATATTTTGGAAGAGTTTGAGGAGGATAGGTGTTAGCTCTTCTCTAAATGCTTGATAGAATTTGCCTGTGAAGCCATCTGGTCCTGGGCTTTTGTTTGTTGGAAGATTTTTAATCACAGTTTCAATTTCAGTGCTTGTGATTGGTCTGTTCATATTTTCTATTTCTTCCTGATTCAGTCTTGGCAGGTTGTGCATTTCTAAGAATTTGTCCATTTCTTCCAGGTTGTCCATTTTATTGGCATAGAGTTGCTTATAGTAATCTCTCATGATCTTTTGTATTTCTGCAGTGTCAGTTGTTACTTCTCCTTTTTCATTTCTAATTCTATTGATTTGAGTCTTCTCCCTTTTTTTCTTGATGAGTCTGGCTAATGGTTTATCAATTTTGTTTATCTTCTCAAAGAACCAGCTTTTAGTTTTATTGATCTTTGCTATCGTTTCCTTCATTTCTTTTTCATTTATTTCTGATCTGATTTTTATGATTTCTTTCCTTCTGCTAACTTTGGGATGTTTTTGTTCTTCTTTCTCTAATTGCTTTAGGTGCAAGGTTAGGTTGTTTATTCGAGATGTTTCCTGTTTCTTAAGGTGGGATTGTATTGCTATAAACTTCCCCCTTAGAACTGCTTTTGCTGCATCCCATAGGTTTTGGGTCGTCGTGTCTCCATTGTCATTTGTTTCTAGGTATTTTTTAATTTCCTCTTTGATTTCTTCAGTGATCACTGCGTTATTAAGTAGTGTATTGTTTAGCCTCCATGTGTTTGTATTTTTTACAGATCTTTTCCTGTAATTGATATCTAGTCTCATAGCATTGTGGTCGGAAAAGATACTTGATACAATTTCAATTTTCTTAAATTTACCAAGGCTTGATTTGTGACCTAAGATATGATCTATCCTGGAGAATGTTCCATGAGCACTTGAGAAAAATGTGTATTCTGTTGTTTTTGGATGGAATGTCCTATAGATATCAATTAAGTCCATCTTGTTTAATGTATCATTTAAAGCTTGTGTTTCCTTATTTATTTTCATTTTGGATGATCTGTCCATTGGTGAAAGTGGGGTGTTAAAGTCCCCTACTATGATTGTGTTACTGTCGATTTCTCCTTTTATGGCTGTTAGTATTTGCCTTATGTATTGAGGTGCTCCTATGTTGGGTGCATAAATATTTACAATTGTTATATCTTCTTCTTGGATCGACCCCTTGATCATTATGTAGTGTCCTTCTTTGTCTCTTCTAGTAGTCTTTATTTTAAAGTCTATTTTGTCTGATATGAGAATTGCTACTCCAGCTTTCTTTTGGTTTCCATTTGCATGGAATATCTTTTTCCATCCCCTTACTTTCAGTCTGTATGTGTCTCTAGGTCTGAAGTGGGTCTCTTGTAGACAGCATATATATGGGTCTTGTTGTTGTATCCATTCAGCCACTCTGTGTCTTTTGGTGGGAGCATTTAGTCCATTTACATTTAAGGTAATTATCGATATGTATGTTCCTATTCCCATTTTCTTAATTGTTTTGGGTTCGTTATTGTAGGTCTTTTCCTTCTGTTGTGTTTCTTGCCTAGAGAAGTTCCTTTAGCATTTGTTGTAAAGCTGGTTTGGTGGTGCTGAACTCTCTCAGCTTTTGCTTGTCTGTAAAGGTTTTAATTTCTCCATCAAATCTGAATGAGATCCTTGCTGGGTAGAGTAGTCTTGGTTGCAGGTTTTTCTCCTTCATCACTTTAATTATGTCCTGCCACTCCCTTCTGGCTTGTAGAGTTTCTGCTGAGAGATCAGCTGTTATCCTGATGGGGATTCCCTTGTGTGTTACTTGTTGTTTTTCCCTTGCTGCTTTTAATATGATTTCTTTGTGTTTAATTTTTGACAGTTTGATTAATATGTGTCTTGGTGTATTTCTCCTTGGATGTATTCTGTATGGGACTCTCTGTGCCTCCTGGACTTGATTAACTATTTCCTTTCCCATATTAGGGAAGTTTTCAACTATAATCTCTTCAAATATTTTCTCAGTCCCTTTCTTTTTCTCTTCTTCTTCTGGAACCCCTATAATTCGAATGTTGGTGCGTTTAATGTTGTCCCAGAGGTCTCTGAGACTGTCCTCTGTTCTTTTCATTCTTTTTTCTTTATTTTGCTCTGCAGCAGTTATTGCCACTATTTTATCTTCCACCTCACTTATCCATTCTTCTGCCTCAGTTATTCTGCTATTGATCCCGTCTAGAGTATTTTTTATTTCATTTATTGTGTTTTTAATCGATGCTTGATTCATCTTTAGTTCTTCTAGGTCCTTGTTAACTGTTTCTTGCATTTTGTCTATTCTATTTCCAAGATTTTGGATCTGGGAAATAGAATCTTGGATCATTTTTACCATCATTATTCTGAATTCTTTTTCAGGTAGACTGCCTATTACCTCTTCATTTGTTAGGTCTGGTGGGTTTTTATCTTGCTCCTTCTCCTGCTGTGTGTTTTTCTGTCTTCTCATTTTGCTTATGTTACTGTGTTTGGGGTCTCCTTTTTGCAGGCTGCAGGTTCGTGGTTCCCGTTGTTTTTGGTGTCTGTCCCCAGTGGCTAAGGTTGGTTTAGTGGGTTGTGTAGGCTTCCTGGTGGAGGGTACTAGTGCCTGTGTTCTGGTGGATGAGTCTGGATCTTGTCTTTCTGGTGGGCAGGTCCACGTCTGGTGGTGTGTTTTGGGGTGTCTGCGGACTTTTTATGATTTTAGGCCACCTCTCTGCTAATGGGTGGCGTTGTGTTCCTGTCTTGCTAGTTGTTTGGCATAGGGTGTCCAGCACTGTAGCTTGCTGGTCGTTGAGTGAAGCTGGGTGCTGGTGTTGAGATGGAGATCTCTGGAAGATTTTCGCCGTTTGATATTATGTGGACCTGGGAGGTCTCTTGTGGACCAGTGTCCTGAGGTTGGCTCTCCCACCTCAGAGGCACAGCACTGTTTCCTGGCTCCTCAATTTGGGATGATTTGTTGTCTATTCATGTATTCCACAGATGCAGGGTACATCAAGTTGATTATGGAGCTTTAATCCGCTGCTTCTGAGGCTGCTGGGAGAGGTTTCCCTTTCTCTTCTTTGTTCTCACAGCTCCTGGGTCTCAGCTTTGGATTTGGCCCCGCCTCTGCGTGTAGGTCGCCGGAGGGCGTCTGTTCTTCGCTCAGACAGGACAGGGTTAAAGGAGCAGCCTCTTCGGGGACTCTGGCTCACTCAGGCCGGGCGGGAGGGAGGGGCACGGAGTGCGGGGCGAGCCTGCAGCGGCAGAGGTCGGCGTGACGTTGCACCAGCCCGAGGCGCGCCGTGCGTTCTCCCAGGGAAGCCGCCCCTGGATCCCGGGACCCCGGCAGTGGCGGGCTGCACAGGCTCCCGGAAGGGCGGTGTGGACAGTGACCTGCGCTCGCACACAGGCTTCTTGGTGGCGGCAGCAGCAGCCCCAGCGTCCCACGCCCGTCACTGGGCTCCGCGCTTTCAGTCGTGACTCGCGCCCGTCTGTGGAGCCCCTTTAAGCAGCGCTCTTAATCCCCTCTCCTCGCGCACCAGGAAACCAAGAGGGCAGAAAAAGTCTCTTGCCTCTTCGGCAGCTCCAGAGTTTTCCCGGACTCCCTCCCGGCTAGCTGTGGCACATTAGCCCCCTTCAGGCTGGGTTCTCGCCGCCAGCCCCAGTCCTCTCCCTGCGCTCTGACCGAAGCCCGAGCCTCAGCTTCCAGCGCCGCCCGCCCCGGCGGGCGAGCAGACAAGCCTCTCGGGCTGGTGAGTGCCGCTCGGCACCGATCCTCTGTGCGGGAATCTCTCCGCTTTGCCCTACCCAGGTATGTGGGGAGTTTCTTGCCTTTTGGGAGGTCTGGGGTCTTCTGCCAGCGTTCAGTAGGTGTTCTGTAGGAGTTGTTCCACGTGTAGCTGTATTTCTGGTGTATCCGTGGGGAGGAAGGTGATCTCCGCGTCTTACTCTTCCGCCCGCTGAGTACTATTCTATTATATGGATGTATCACGGTTTGTTTATATATCCCCAACTGAGAGACTTTTAGGTGATTCCCAAATTTGGATGATTATGAATAAAACTGCTATAACCATTCATATATAGCTCTTTGTGTGGACGTACATTTTCATTTCTCTTCGGTAAATACCTAGAAAGTTTTGAAAAATAATCCCATGTCCACTGAATTTCAGTCTCTTGGGTATGGGGCCTTGGAATATATACTTTTAAAGTGCTCCTCAGGTGTCACTTCTTAATGGGTATGGAGTGTCCTTTTGGGGTGATGAAATGTCTTACAAAGAAATATAAATGTCTTACAAAAAATATGTGTGATTATTGCACAACATTGTGAATGTACTAAATGTCATTGAATTGTACACTTAAAAATGGTTGATGGGGGCTTCCCTGGTGGCGCAGTGGTTGAGAGTCCGCCTGCCAATGCAGGGGACACGTGTTTGTGCCCTGGTCCGGGAAGATCCCACATGCCGCGGAGCGGCTGGGCCCGTGAGCCATGGCCGCTGAGCCTGCGCGTCCGGAGCCTGTGCTCCGCAACGGGAGAGGCCACAACAGTGAGAGGCCCGCGTACCGCAAAAAAAAAAAAAAAAAAAGGTTGATGGTTAATTTTATGTTACATGAATTTTGCTTCAATTAAAAGAAACTAAAAAAAAAATGCTCTCCAGGCGATTCTGATTTTTGGAAGCTCTGAACTTGGGAAGCTGTGTGTGGATAGGTTTCATGTTTAAGATGTCTGTACTTGTTAGAGGCGGATCTCAAGAGAATGAACTGGATCTTGGGTCCAACCTTCAACTTGTAAATCTGTAACAAACTGAATTTTCTTCAGAAAGTTCAGGGAGTCTTAACAACTTTTGGTGGTTAGAAGGTAGGCCTGTAGGTTATGTGCCCTCTTGGAGGTTGCTCTTGGTTTGGATGGATCCAGAATTCTGAGGTCATCAGAATTCTGTTCTGGTCAAACCAGAGCTCCAAGGAATTAGCATGGAGCCTGGGTCCAGCCTGTCCTGGAGTGAAGCAGTGTAGCTGAGATCCTTCTCACCAGAGGATTATCAAGGGGCGGGATCACAGGGATGTTACAGGTTAGACCTGAACTGGTGAAGAAGAGTCAAGGACTGAACTTCCCTTCATCCACGTAGGTTGCATCTGACCATGAACGTCGTAAAGAGGAAATTACTGCCCCACCACGTACATGTTGCCTTTCCCACCTTCCCCTGCTTCTTCAGGCTGACTCAGGGCTAGGAGCATTTACTATATATTTGGTCATGGGGATGAGGGACAACCAGGCAAACTTGTAGTGAAGATAATTTGTTTGGACTGGCTGCTTCTTTATCTCCCTTTCTGGACTTCTTCCCCCAGACTTGATGCCTTTCTAGACAGACTCTGTGTGGCCTTCCACTCCAGTAGAACTTTATGTACTAGACCATTTCTGACCACTTCTCTTTCCTCAACCTTACTATTCCTGTATCCTATCCTTCCTTTATGGCTAGTGTGAAATTGGACTTAAGGTGTGGTGAATGGCAGGGTCTTAACATATTTGCCCTCTCTCCGCTTCTAGGTGATTTTTTTTTTTTTTTTGAGGCACGCGGGCCTCTCACTGTTGTGGCCTCTCCCGTTGTGGAGCACAGGCTCCGGACGCGCAGGCTCAGCGGCCATGGCTCACGGGCCCAGCCGCTCCGCGGCATGTGGGATCTTCCCAGACCGGGGCACGAACCCGTGTCTCCTGCATTGGCAGGCGGACTCTCAACCACTGCGCCACCAGGGAAGCCCCTAGGTGATGTTTTATTCCCTGCTCATTACCACCTGAAGAAATGAGCAGGGCAGGAGTGTGAGGACACATGGTAGGGCTGTTGGTGAAGATATTTTTTTGGTCAGGGGAACATTTAGATGCATATTACATAGGAAATTGACTTGAATGTAGTCAGCTGTTTACATAAAAGCTCAAAATTCCAGAGTATTCTATGGAAGCATAGAGTTAACATGCTTATCTACCCATCCATTTATCTGTCCATCCATCTACCCAACAAACAATATGGACCCCTCCTATATACTTGCTACTGTGCTATATAATATACTGTTAATATATGTTGGGAAGGAGAGGAGAAGAGACAAAGATAAGATAAACAACTGCTTAAGGCAGTTATTGTCAGGGTTTTATCATCTGAGAGAGAATTTGAAAATCTTGGCTGGTACCCACAGTGAGGATCCCTAAGGAAAGCAATACAACTGCTTCACAGACTGTCAGGGAGACCAAAACAGCACATAATGCCATCTTAGCAAATCGTACCCCAAGGCACATTTCCCACAGGGCTGTGGTTCCCCAGGTCTGCACCCCTCCTTGGGTATACTAGTGGCTAGCAAGCCATGTTCTGTCATTAGTAACAGCCCTCTTTGTGGGAATAGTGGTGTAATTGTGGACAGAAGTTCATGCTGAGTTCTATTTATAGCCTCTGATTACTCATTAATATGTTACCTTAGCAAAGGCTAGCTCCAGAGCTAGCCTTCTATTACCTTTAGTCACAAACATTCTCACTGGAGTATTCTGATGAAATAAAAAGCAAACTGCCTGTAAAACACTCCCAGCAATTTGCACATCAGCCTTTTAATTGGTGTAATATTAGCCACACTTACATTTAGTATTGTAAACTACAATTTTCAAAAGTACCGGCATCTCCTGGTGCTTACCAACATGTAGATTTTGTGTTAAGGAAAAAAGAAAAAGAATTCACTGGTAGTTTTCTAAAGAGTTTAACCAGCAGTTGATCTGGAAATATGTTAACCAACCTTCCGGGGCTTCCCTGCTGGCGCAGTGGTTGAGAGTCCACCTGCCGATGCAGGGGACACGGGTTCGTGCCCTGGTCCGGGAGGATTCCGCATGCCGCGGAGCGGCTGGGCCTGGGAGCCATGGCCGCTGAGCCTGCGCGTCCGGAGCCTGTGCTCCGCAACGGGAGAGGCCACAACAGTGAGAGGCCTGCGTACCGCAAATTTCCAATCCCGGAAGTCTTTGTGCCCTCTGTGACTAGGCCTTTTGTGACATTTCCACACACGTGACTTCACACTCATCACTTTGATTCCAACAGTGAAGTCGTGGTCAGGGATAACTCTTGAGTTGTGTAGAGATGTTAAAGTAAGACTTTGAATATACAGTGCTTTTATCAATTCAGTCTGAAAAACAACCTCTGTGGTTAAGCATATTAAATCCTCCTGTGCTTTCACAGCAGCTTGGCTAAAGGGTATTACTGTGAACACTGGAGGGTGAGTGGGAGATAACTGAGACCAGAGTGCTGTCACTAAGATGAGTTCAAAGGAGTTACTCATCTTCTATGCATTTTGGCGAAATCTCATAATCAGATATTATTCTATGCTTTGTTAAAAATACAGCATACAACAAAGACTACCAAAGCCAAGTGCTAGCAAAGATGAAAGCAACTGGAGCTTTCATACATTGCTGATGGAAATGCAAATGGTACAGCCACCTTGGAAAAGAATTTGGCAGTTTCTTATAAAGTGAAACATACGCTTAGCCCTTATAACAGTCTCAAACGCCTAGGTATTTACTCAAGAGAAATGAAAACATATATCCCTGGCAGGGAGTGGTTCATGTGGTAGAAACAGAGCATTCAGGCAGAGGAAACAGCCTTTCCAAGAGCGTGACAAGGTGGAGGAACTGAGGATGTGGAGGATGGAGGGTTGGGAGAGGCAACAGGATGAGGCTGGAGACGGCCAGTGTTGGGCTTGGCGGGCCATGGCAGACTTTGGTCTTTATCCTGAGGTTGATGAGAGACTATTAAAATGTGTAAAGCAAGAGGATGGTATAATCAGATATGCCTTTATCAAAGATCAGTCTGGCTGCAGTGTGGAAAACAGACTGGAGGGAGGCACAGATGCCTGTGGGGAGGCTGTTGAATCATCTGGGATAATTCACAGGGGCCTTGGGTTGGGGCTGTGGCCTTGGGGATGTTCTCTTTAACCTCCCAAACCCCTGAAATGGCTTGCACTGATGCCTTTCATATAACAATATTTCTAGTAGAAACAAGAACGATGAATTGCTTCTTATAAAATTTGTTTATTATAAAATACTCAATATAGAAAAAAGAACTTATGTAACATTAAGGTAAATTAAAGAACATAAGGAAAACTATGCAAAGACATCTCCATGTTTCAGAACTAGAACATTATTGTTATGAAAACCTTCTTTAACCCAGACTCTGTGCTTAATTTTAAAAAGGGATTGAAAACTCTCCTTGGAATGCGGTGATATCAGGACTTTCTAACAATTAGAGCTTTTAGGCAATTACAAGAAGCTGTCACAGGGGGCCTTGGGAGGCCAAGCTGCAGTCTGTGTAAGAATGCGGAGGAAGGGTTTCCAGGAGGGGAGGAAGGTTGGGTGGATGAGTGCAAAGGTGCCTGTCCTAAAATCCTCTGCCACAAATGCAACAAAGGGAATAAATATATGGTAAGAGCAAAGCTTTCGAGAGGCATTTAAAATCCTGGAATGTTGGTTTCTTAAAGTTAAATGTGGAATTGTAGCTATTTTGTGGAGAAGTCCTTTGATTTTTAGAATACATAAAATAGAACCCAGGGCTTCTCTGTTGGCACAGTGGTTAAGAATCCACCTGCCAATGCAGGGGACATGGGTTTGAGCCCTGGTCCAGGAAGATCCCACATGCCGCGGAGCAACTAAGCCCGTGCATCACAACTACTGAGCCTGCGCTCTAGAGCCCGCGAGCCACAACTACTGAGCCCATAAGCCACAACTACTGAAGCCCGCGCACCTAGAGCCCGTATTCTGCGACAAGAGAAGCCACTGTGATGAGAAACCCGCGCACCGCACAAAGAGTAGCCCCCGCTTGCTGCAACTAGAGAAAGCCCACGTGCAGCAACGAAGACCCAACGCAGCCAAAAAATAAATAAATAAATAAACACATTTATTTTTAAAAAGCACCATGGGGCTTCCCTGGTGGTGCAGTGGTTGAGAGTCTGCCTGCCAATGCAGGGGACACGGGTTCGTGCCCCGGTCCGAGAAGATCCCACATGCCGCGGAGCGGCTGGGCCCATGAGCCATGGCCACTGAGCCTGCGCGTCCGGAGCCTGTGCTCCACAACGGGAGAGGCCACAACAGTGAGAGGCCCGCGTACCGCAAAAAAAAAAAAAGCACCATGTTTATACACATATCCAGAAATATATGTGGCTGCAGTATTTTAAGTTCTTAAGCCCCAGAAGCAGTGGGTTAGGAGCAGGATGAGGGACCGGATAGAGTTTTGAATACAAGGAAAGAGTTGCAACTCCGTTTTCTATCTGTAGCAGAGGGTGGCAGACTATGGATTTGGGGCCAAATGCTGCTTGTTTTTGTATGACCCAAAACCTAAGAATGGTTTTTACATTTCAAATTTGAGATAATTGTAGATTCACATGCAATTATAATATGTGCATGTATTACTATACAGAAAAATATTAGATATACTGGATTCATCAAAATTAAAACTTCTGTGCATCAGTGAAAAGGCAACCCACAGAACTGGTGAAAATATTTGCAGATCATATATCTGATAAGTGATTAATATCCAAAAAATATAAAGAATTCTTACAACTTAAAAACAAAAATCCAAACAACCTATCAAAAAATGGGCAAAAGACTTAAATAGACCTTTCTCCAGAGAAGATTAAAAAAATGGCCAATAAGCACTTGAAAAGATGCTCAATATCAATAATCAATAGAGAAATGCAAATCAAAACCACAATGAGATACCACTTCACACCCATTAGGATGGCTATTAAAAACTAGGAAAACCCCTGGCAGTCCAGTAGTTAGGACTCAGAGCTTTCACTGCTGTGGCTCTGAGTTCAGTCCCTGTTCAGGGAACTAAGATCCTGCAAGCTGCACAGTGCGGCCAAAAAAAAATTTAGGAAAATAAAAATAACAAGTGTTGTCAAGGATGTGGAGAAATTGGAACCGTTGTTGCACTACTGGTGGGAATGTAGAATAGTGTAGCTGCTATGGAAAACATTATGGTGGCTCTTCAAAAAGTTAAGAATAGAGTTAAAAATTACCATGTGAGCCAGCCATTCTAGGTCTACATCCAAAAGAATTGAAAGCAGGGACCTGAATATATGTTTGTACACTCACATTCATAACAGCATTATTCACAGTATCTGAAAGGTGGAAACAACTCAAATGTCCATCAATGTGTGATAAGATAAACAAAATGTGGTATACACATACAATGAAATATTATTCAGCCTTAGAAAGAAATGGAATTCTGACGCAAGCTACAGTATGGATGAACCTTGAAAACATTACGCTAAGTGAAATTAACCAGACACAAACAAATACTATATGATTCCACTTATGATGTACCTAGAGTAGTCAAATTCATAGAGACTGAAAAGGGACAACAGGAAGGGAGGAATGGGGAGATATTTTTTAACGGCTACAGAGTTTCATTTTGGAACAATGTAGAAGTTCTGGAGGTAGATAGTGGTGATGGTTGCACAACATTGTAATGTACTTAATACCACTAAATTGTAAACTTAAAAATGATTAAAATAATACATTTTATGTTATGTATATTTTACCATGATAAAAAAATCAGAGAGATCCTGTATACTCTCTAGTTTCCCTCAGTGGTAACATCTCATAAAACTATACAGTACAATATACAATCAGGACTCTGACATTGATATAATCCATTGATCTTGTCTAGAGTTTCCCAGTTTTACACGTACTCATTTGTGTGATTTAAAAATTCTTAAATGATTGAAAACAATCAAAAAGTAAAATTGTGTGACACATGAAAATTATGAAATTCAAATTTCAGCACTCTAAAGTTTGGAATATAGCCATGCTCATTCATTTATATAATATCTTTGTCTACTTTTTAAAAAATAAATTTATTTATTTTTGGCTATGTTGGGTCTTTGTTGCTGTGTGCAGGCTTTCTCTGGTTGCGGCTAGCGGGGGCTACTCTTCATTGCAGTGCGCGGGCTTTTCATTGCGGTGGCTTCTCTTGTTGAGGAGCACGGGCTCTAGGCGCCTGGGCTTCAGTAGTTGTGGCTTGCGGGCTCAGTAGTTGTGGCTCGCGAGCTCTAGAGCACAGGCTCAGTAGTTGTGGCACACGGACTTAGTTGCTCCGTGGCATGTGGGATCTTCCCAGACCAGGGCTTGAACACACGTCTCCTGCATTGGCAGGCGGATTTTTAACCACTGTGCCACCAGGGAAGTCCCTCTATGTCTACTTTTGTGTTATAGCGGTAGAGTTAAGAAGTTGTGACAGAGACATATAGCCTACAAAACATAAAATATTTCCTATCTGGCCTTTATCTGGTCAAGTTTACTGAACCCTGTTCTAGAGTACAACCAGCTGCTTCCTCTAACCCTCCCTGCCCTCTCCAAAAAAGGTAGTAAGTGTAAAATAACTTAGGGGAAACTACTGGATATATGCATAAGTTTAGGCAAAAGAATCATAATGAAAATGGTAAATTGACATGAGTGGTATTTACATAACTTAAGTTGGTGCTACTTGGTCTTGCTGGGAATCTTAATTGTCCCCAGTGGGCATACTCACTTCTGGAGAGTGTTGAATATTATTTTTTTGGTTCTTATACTTTTGGTCATTATATCAGTGGATATGTTTCTGATGCAAGTAACAGAAAACAAAATTGAATTGAATTTAAATAATAAAAAAATTTTTTTTACCTCTCATTAAAATTCTAGAAGCAAGTGGATTCCAGAGGTGATTAATTCAATGGCTCAAAGATGCAACCAAGGACCCAGGGTCTGTCCACTTTTCTGCTCTGCCATCTTCAGCTTGTTCTCAGGCTCATCCCGTCACGTCCTCAATGTGGCTGCTGTAGTTCATCATGTCCTAAGATTGGAAGAGGGGAAAAGCCATGACCCTTCGTCATGTTCCATTGTAAGGATGATGAAAACTCTTCCAGAAGTCCCCTAGCAGCCCTGCTTCCTGCATTGCTTTATAAACCTAAATATTGATAGAATACCATGATCAGCTTAATCAGGATTCATCCCTGGAAGGGGGAAGAGCCCAGTGTTTCTGAGACACATGGTCATCTAATACTTGAATACAACTGGGATTTTGTTAGCAAAGAAAATGTGGGGGAATGAACATTGGGAAGCAACAAATAGTGTCTGCCATAGTCACAGTTTAGATTGTCTGCAACCTCAGTTGCGGAGTCTGCGAACCAGGATGTGGCTTTTACCAGACACCAACTCTGCTGGCACCTTGATCTTGGACTTCACAGCCTCTAGAACTGTGAGAAACAAATTTATATTGTTTATAGGCCACCCAGTTTATGGTACTTTGTTATAGCAGCCCAAACTGACTAAGACACCATTCAATATCTCCTTCCATCTGGTCTTAAAGTATTTTTGAAAGTTGACTTTCTTTTCTTAGGTGACATAACTCAGTAGTAGTCATCTCAATTTGTGGGTAGAAATAAAATACTTAGATTAGTCTGGTTCATGCAGAATCTCAAATTTACCCACAGCTAACCCACCCCCTCTTTTTAGGAATAAGGAGAAAAAGTCTGAGAAATGTACCTCTGACTGAAATAGAGAAAAGAGATCAGTGGTATC
Organism: Hyperoodon ampullatus; assembly: GCF_949752795.1. Classification (NCBI taxonomy): domain Eukaryota; kingdom Metazoa; phylum Chordata; class Mammalia; order Artiodactyla; family Ziphiidae; genus Hyperoodon; species Hyperoodon ampullatus. The sequence goes on along the minus strand of NC_136917.1, from coordinate 132,666,343 downwards.
AGTGAGAGGGCTTCTAGGAGAGTGAAGTTAGACAGGTGGGAGATGCTACGGAGGGACAGCCTGGGGACTGAATACCTACATAAGAGGGGCATTTGGGGCAAAAGGACATTAGAACTAAATTTTGGGGGTAATGGCAAGTGCCTTCTTTAGACTCTGTTCTCACACTGACCTGAATCTGAAATTTTGAGTGATTAGAAGTTTGGATGGGGGCTATTAAATTCAGACTAGTCCAGAGTAAGACTGTCCTGACAAGAGTTAAACCCCTGTCCCCGCTAATCAGCAGCTTTCTGCACCTTCAGGCCTCTCCATACATCAATCCTTGCTTGCTTCTTCCAGCAGGTCTAGTGTCTCTACAAAGATAGCTCAAGTCTTTCGGAGGGTCCAGGGAGGTTGGGCCTCCCCCTCCCATGATCAGATCTCTTTCCCGTCTGAATTATTTGTAATGCCATTCCTAGGCCAGAGTGCCTTCACACTCTTTTTCAGACTCTTAAGAATCTTCTCAAACTTTATTTGTATCCATCTGCCCTGAGAACATTTTATTGATATGCTGAGTACAATTTGAATCTTGGTAAGCATTCTCAGAGCATTCCTTATAATGAATGGGGATGGGGAGAGATGGATGGTGGGATACATTCTGAGCGTGGCGAAGATGGGATAGAAACAAGTTCCACCATTAGCGTTCCCCGAGATTAAGTGACAGAATGCTGGGATGATGTAAGAGGCACACTTGACACCCTTGGTGAGCAAGCAGAAGTATGAGTGTGGAGAGGGTAAGTGAGAAGCATCAAGAAGGGTGCTTCACAGCTAAATATTCCACCTTCAAAATCTTTTTAGTTTTTGGTGTGGTTAAGTAGAGAATTTTTGCTACAAATCCTTGTGGCTATGATACAACTATAAACAGAATGTTTTAGAAATAATGTTTTATTAATTCATATCCCTACTCTCTTGAGATAGGATGCATAAAATGAACAGTATAGCATGAAAAATAATTAGAAACAAAAGAAGAAAGCCAACATAAAACAGAGCCAGGAATGTGACTACAAAAGCACACCATAATTATCAGTCATGACCCGAGGGCAAATTTAACTTCAGGCTTACCAGCAACCAACTCAAAGTGGGAAGTATGACTGGTTACACAGTTTACATAATTGATAAGATTTTTAAAAAGGCCAGTGGCTTCGAATAAGTAAATCATTCTTGGTACTAGGACCAGACAAGTTCTTTGGAGAGTCTCCTGGAGTAGGATAGTGTGAAACGCTGAACAACGTGCTCAAGCGTATTCTTATAGGAGATCCAATGATAAGCTCTTTCAGTCCAGCAAATTGTACTCAGGGGAAGGGTGGGTGGTGGTGATGGTGGGTTCTTTGATATATCAGTATGTGTTCATAACTGTGAAAAGCCACAAACATATTGCCAGTTTAGAACATTTCAATGTCTCAGTGAGGAAAAATCATTAATAGTCCATTTTCTAGCAGAAGGAGAAAGTCCTTCCTTCAGAGCCCTAATATCACTGTTCTCTCTTCAACCTATGGAATGCAGCATACACACACACACACGCACACGCACACGCACCTCTAAATTCTCATTCCATGCCTTGGCTGAATGAGGGAAACATTATACTATAATTGTTTTTATTTATTTATTTTTTAATTTAGTTATTTAATTTTGGCTGCATTGGCTCTTCATTGCTGTGTGTGGGCTTTCTCTAGTTGTGGCGAGCGGTGGCTACTCTTCTTCGTGGTGTGAGGGCTTCTCATTGTGGTGGCTTCTCTTGTTGCGGAGCACAGGCTCTAGGCGCGCGGGCTTCAGTAGTTGCAGCATGTGGACTCAGTAGTTGTGGCTTGTGGGCTCTAGAGCACAGGCTCAGTAGTTGTGGTGCACGGGCTTAGTTGCTCCGTGGCATGTGGGCTCTTCCCAGACGAGGGCTCGAACCCGTGTTCCCCTGCATTGGCAGGAGGATTCTTAACCACTACGCCACCAGGGAAGTCCCTATAATTGTTTGTAAAATTAAAAAGGAGCCACTAATTAAGGTTACTAGGAACTGACACTAGGCAATAAATTATAATTAAATATTATCCATTCTTTTACAATAGTAGAGCCAGATTTTGTGGGTCCTGAAGCTTAAATAAACATACAGAAAGAGGAAAATAAATCACAACAAATTACTAGAGCTGTGGAGATTTGAGTTCTTTCCTTCTCAGATTAGGCAATTTACCAGAAATGCTTACATGGAAATGCTTCTTCCCTTTCCCACCAGCAGCTAACCCCCAGCACTCACAGGAGCCTCTGCAAGTAAGGGGCCCTGCAGCTTAACCTTCATTAATTCATGGCTTTATAGAAAATCTTGTCCTCAGTTCCCATCACTAAGTCCATCATCTTTTCCTGGAAGATTCAGCTTCTCCCTTCCTCTGATAATGCAAACTTTGAACTGTCACTGACAAGACCCCAAAGAAATCAATGCCTTTATTTGAGAATGACTTCATATCCGTCTGGAAAAAATGATAGCTCCCAGACTTGTTCTTTTAAAAGTGATCCTTCACCCTCACTTACAGGTCATGCTCTAAATATGGGTATCTTTGGCTGTCATGCAAGAGAATTTCCAGAGAAGTGTTTTGGGGCCAAAGAGAAGGAATGTGAGATCTGCTCTGCTCTGCAGCAAACAGCAGGAAGCTGGGAAAGTCAGATATCTCTGAATGTATTTTCTGTACATCTTGTCCTCTCTTCAAATCAATTTTACCTTCATTTCTTGGATGAAGAGCTAAAATCAAGTTGCCACTGACGAGCTGTGAGAATTCTGACTTCAGTTTTGTAACAAATGAATTTGAAAGTAGAAAAGCCAGATGGAAAAACAATCTCCAATCTGAAAAGTAAAAAGTAAAATTTACTTGTAGAAAAACACTGCCTATGACTTGGAGAAAAATTAGAATTATTTATAAAATGACGTTGGTTTTGCTGAGAGTGTTTCCTCTCACTTCTTTTAATTTTCCTCTGGGATTTAAGCAGTGTTAGCATATTTGCTACACAATAGATTTCCTGTAGTAAGAGGAAAGAGTCATAGGCTGAGTTTATCTGAAGGAAGGCAAGGCTCTCTGATGATTAATACAAAATGTAAAGTGGTCAGATTTTTTTAGAAGTCAGCAATCAGTTTAACACAGGAAGATTCCCCCTACATGGCCATGGCTCCTTGCCATAACTGAGCTCCTGGCGGCTGCTTCATGGCAGTGATCCCCTCCAGGTCCCTGGAAGGTTGTGTGTGGTGGGAAACTAGGTGAGTCTGAGTGCACAGGGGAGGCAGGGCTCCGAGCCAAGGCTGGAAAGCAAAGCCTGGGATTCTCAGAGCTGATATTTAACCTTCTGGTCCATGGGTCTCTGCAGAAATTGGGGAACCCTTTTATAGAATTGACATCTTTGCTTAGAAGGCCACAGGGCTGCCAATTAGAACATACCAAGCTGATCCACTAATGTGTTTTATAGGAGACTCTGAGAGGAACAGAATGGGAAACAATGCACAAGAAGGAAAAAAAAAAAAAAAAGAGAAAGAAAGCAGAGATAAATTCAAGCTCAAAGTATGGAGAAGAAACACAGACTGTTCTGAAGCATAAAACTACAGTGAGCTCTCAGTAACTCAGAATAGTGTCGAAGAGGTCTGATTTCGATAAAAACAGAAATAATACATTCATTTTTAAAGTAAACATAAATTTATTATTTTCAGGCCTATTCCTTAACAGTTAGTTAAATAGCTGAGAAAACAAGTAGAAATCCTCCTGGGATTGCTTAAATGCCTAAATGAAAAAAAATTATGATGAGATTAATTAATTGTTCTTATCTAAATATATGCTGCCAAATACTTTAAGTACTTGAAAACTGTTTCCTTCAAAAGGCTAAACATGATTTTGACATTTGTTCTGCAAACCTTATTTTTCAAAATATTGAGATTTTGACTATATCTTGAAATTCTTCTGTACGCTTTCTTTTTAGCAGGATGAGAAAGAATGTGGTCTTATTCCATGTGGAATACATGTAGCAATAATAACAATTATTGTAGCAATAATAATAATGGTTCTCATTTTTTTTTTTGGTATTTACTATGTACCAGGCTCTGTACTGATCTCTTTTTCTTTTTTAAAAAAAATTTATTTATTTATTTACTTTTAAATTTTTGGCTGTGTTGGGTCTTCATTGCTGTGCGTGGGCTTTCTTTAGCTGTGGTGAGTGGGGGCTATTCGTTGTGGTATGCAGGCTTCTCATTGTCGTGGCTTCTCTTGTTGCAGAGCACGGGCTCTAGGCGTACAGGCTTCAGTAGTTGTGGCACGTGGGCTCTGTAGTTGTGGCTTGCAGGCTCTAGAGCTCAGGCTCAGTAGTTGTGGCGCACAGGCTTAGTTGCTCTGCGGCATGTGGAATCTTCCCGGGCCAGGGCTCGAACTCGTGTCCCTTGCATTGGCAGGCAGATTCTTAACCACTGTGCCACCAGGGAAGCCCTGTACTGATCTCTTTTTGCATATGTTTTTGAGATTACATTTTTTTTAAAATTGGTAATCTCCACCCACTAAAAAATTTAAAAGAAATTGAAGAGCATAGACTAAGTAAGTCTGAGGTAAGTCTTCGTTCCATTCTTGTTCCCTAAGCTTTCCCCCAGAGTCCACCGGCCTCACCAGTCTCTTCTGTTTGCCTTCCAAGTTATTGTGCTGAGCATTTAAAATATATTATTTCAGGGGCTTCCCTGGTGGCGCAGTGGTTGAGAGTCCGCCTGCCGATGCAGGGGACGCGGGTTCGTGGCCCAGTCCGGGAGGATCCCATGTGCCGCGGAGCGGCTGGGCCCGTGAGCCATGGCCACTGGGCCTGCGCGTCCGGAGCCTGTGCTCCGCGGTGGGAGAGGCCGCAGCGGTGAGAGGCCCGTGTACCGCAAAAAAAAATAAATAAATAAATAAATAAATAAATAAAATAAATTATTTCATTTAATCCTCACTACAACTCTATGTGGTAACTACGATTATCATCATTATTAATAGATTAGGAAACTGAAGCACAGAGTGTAATTGCCCCAAATCACAAGAAAACAGGAGAACCAAGATCAGAACTCACATCACTTTCATCACTCCTTCCCGTTATCTTCACTCCAGATGGCCTCAAAGCCTGGACTCTACTCTCTCTTTCCTTCACCTGCCTGTCTAAATCCTACCCATCCTTCAGGGCCCTGCTCATAATAATAATTATAATAGCAGTATTTATTGAATGCTTTCCGTATGCCAGGCGCTTACACACACGATCTTATTTAATCCTCACAGAGCCCTATGAGGCATGTGCTATTATTATCCTCATTTAACAGAAGTGAAACTGAGACTTAGAAAGTCACACAGCTAATAAGTGGCAGAGGTCAGATTCAGTCACGATGGTCTGATTGAGGCCCTTGCCTTCCAGCTCAGGAAACCTCTCAACACTTCTCATCACAAAGCAAGATGATATCAGCTAGCAAATCGTCCTGTATTATTCTCTGGCAATTCAGCCTTCTATTGATTCTTCTTCTCTTTCAACTTTGCTGTCCACTCCTGGAGAGCAAAGACTCTATTTTTAATGCTTGGTCATAATGCTTAGCAAGTGCCTGATGAATGGTAACTTTTTTTATTATAAAGAAAAATGTTAGCTCCATGTGAGCAGTTGTAGAAATCCTAATGAGATCTTAAAAAATATAACAAGAAGATGGACTAATGAAAATTGAACTCTTTAAACTTCCATCTGGAATTATGTCATCAGCATATTTAACTTCTGAAAAATCATATCACTGCACACTAGAAAAACTGAGAGGAAAAAAGTCAACCTAGAGAGGGGGGCAGTGATTTAGAGAGGCCATATGCACCAGGAGGCTGCGGCCTGCCTTCCCTGGATGGGTCTCCATTCCAAGGGCTTCTCAGAGTGTGACGTACCTTCTTTCTGAATGTGGTTCTACTGCTTCTACTGTGTCTTGCTGGGTTTTGCTGTTTATTTTTTGTTTTTAAATACAACACAGCATCTGCCAGTTGACTATTTTATCTGGTGTTCAACTGAGGACACTGAACTGGGTTCAAATGTTAGAAGATAATCCAACAATATATCCTACTTTTAGGGAAATTAAAGAGTTTTAATCTGAGCTTACACATTTTCTACTTTTGGAATCTAACTGCAGTTTCAGATGCTACAACACTGTACCTTGCATCTAAGGAGAAAGTTGGTCCCTAGCCAGGAAAACTTCAGATCCCATTAGTTCACTTGCTAGTACTGGGCAAATAAATTGGAAAACTACTTTCCACAGTGAAAAAAGATCTGTGTGTGAAATGAGGTTTTTTTTTTTTGTTTGTTTGTTTGTGGTACACAGGTCTCTCACTGTTGTGGCCTCTCCCGTTACAGAGCACAGGCTCCGGACGTGCAGGCTCAGTGGCCATGGCTCACGGGCCCAGCCACTCCGCGGCATGTGGGATCTTCCCGGACCAGGGCACGAACCCGTGTCCCCTGCATTGGCAGGTGGACTCTCAACCACTTCGCCACCAGGGAAGCCCGGTTTTTGTTTTTTATTGGTTTGCCTTTTCTCTTTCCAGTGACATGGCCTCAACTTGCAAATGAACCCTAATCACAGGTGAGTCCTTTGCTTAAGAAACTGACAGCAACACACTCTGGCAGGTCAATTTAGCATAAACTTCAAAGTAAAAGGGATCCCTGCTGGGTGGAACATCAGGTTAGACATTCTCCAAGTTTCCTCCCAAACCTCTCACTCTGTAATAATATTCCAACAGCCCTAGGTCTGCTAGAAAAAAGGTCTTCTGAATAATTTATGGCCTCTTTCCTTTACCAAGCACAGTAGCTGCTCTCCAGACCCTTGTATTCCTTTGGAAGCAATTGGATGCTGGATCATCAGCCACTTTGGGCCACTTTGCTGGGCTGTGGGGACCACTGCTCAGGCCTGCAGGGACATATAGAACCTGCTGATTTTGGGGTGCCCCCAGTTACTTACTGCTCTCGTCTGCCTCCTGTTAGGTCAGGGTACCACAATGAGTGGATTAGTTAAATTTAAGGAGGATTAAGTGTTATGTGAGAATATTTGTCCCCTGGAGCCCAAGGCAGGGGTAGAAGTCTACTTTGGAGCACTCTGAAAGCAGAACAGACTTCTGGAGCTTGAGCACAGGGCCTCTAGGTCAGAAAAGCAGGACACCAGGATGGGTGATGAAAATTTGCTGGGGAAGGCTACCAGCCCTTGCCTCAACCTTTGGGGCTGCCTGATAGTTTCTATGTCTCCTTAAAGCTCTCTTGCCTTGTTGTGACCCATTTCTGGCTTTTCTGAGAAATGGCTTTCTCAACACCCTACCCCCGAGACCCTCAGTTAAACTTTCTTTCCCCTTCTCAGGGGCATATCGCCAGAATGGGCTTAAAAAGCCATGTCCTCTGACAATTCCTTTCCCAAAACCCCCTTTCCATCCAGTTTTAGAACCCCTGTCCCCCCAAATCTGAGAGTGCTTTCTTGCTAGAGCAGGAAGGCCAGTCCTGTAACTTCTCTGTCCAGTAAGCCTTCCCATTTATCAAGCCTCAGCCCAAGCGTCATTCCCTTTAGGAGGCTCCCGACCCCTCAAACACGAATTCCCAGTTCCCACCCCACCTGAGACCACACTCCTCCCTGGCTGCCACAGCACCTGACACATTGATCTGTCTGGTCTACTTGTCTGCCTTTCACCCTGAGCTGTTACCGTAACAACTGGGTTTCATTCATCCTTACCCACAGTCCCTGCAAACAGTGTTTTGGGGAATAATTGACCTGCATGGGGAGCTTTTCCTCTTCTTATCTTCCTAAGTTCTTGCACATTTTTACACTTTCATACATCTTCATGTGAACAGAAAAATGGTACGGTACATAGTGAATACTCATTTAGCCAGATTTACCTAGTTTTACTAATTGCTTACACCTTGCCATATTTACTTCACCTGCTCTTTTTTGCTCAACTATTTCAAAGTAAATTTCAGATTTAATAACATTTTACCCCTAAATACTCATGTATACACTTCTAAAAATAAAGACTTTTTTTTTTGGCCGTGCTGCATGGCTTGTGGGATCTTAGTTCCCCAACCAGGGATTGAACCCAAGCCCTCGGCAGTGAAAGTGCAAAGTCCTAACCACTGGACCACCAGGGAATTCCCAGGACATTTTCGGATGAAGTACAATACCATTATCACACATATTCATATTATCACACCTAATAAAATAAACAATAGTTGCCAAATATCACCATTGTCCCCAGAATTTTTTTTACAACTGGTTTATTCAAACTAGAATCCACTCAGGGACTATACGTTGTTAGGTCCCTAACCAACCAATTGGAGACAGTCAATTGTTATGTCCCTAAATTTCTTTAAACTTTCAACAGTCCCTTCCCCTTTCCCATGTTTATTGACTTGTTAAAGAAATCCAGCCAATTCTATTGGAAGTCCCACTTTCATGGTGCTGTTTAACTTTACCAGACTTCCGAGGCGAGCTGACCTAAGGAAGAATCACAGCCACGGCTGCAGGAGTCTTCTCCGCGTCAGGGACCTTCCAGTCCCACTGTCTTCTTTGTTCTCATCACCTAAGCCCAAATCCTCAGAACAGTAAGACTCAAGACTTACCTTGGGCTCTTGCATCCTCTGCTTGGATGTCCCTTTCCTGTCCTTGCCGTCAGCTGCTGTGAGCCTTCCAATAAAGCAGGGACCTGCACAGCTTTCCCTTCAGCTGCCAGCAACCACTTGAAAGCCTGGCTCCCACAAAACATGCTGCGGAGAAAGCCTTTGATCTTGGGACTCTGAGTCTTCATTATTAGCAGCAGCAACCAGCAGCCACCATTTTTTTTTTTTTTTTTTTTTTTGGTGGTATGTGGGCCTCTCACTGTTGTGGCCTCTCCCGTTGCGGAGCACAGGCTCCGGACGCACAGGCCCAGCGGCCATGGCTCACGGGCCCAGCCGCTCCGCGGCATGTGGGATCTTCCCAGACCGGGGCACGAACCCGTTTCCCCTGCATCGGCAGGCGGACTCTCAACCACTGCGCCACCAGGGAAGCCCCAGACACCATTTTTGAGTGAAGTTAAACTCTATCCTCCAACTTCCGCGAAGTCAATAAACCTCTTAAATTCATCCCAGAAAAAGAACCTGTTTTCTAAGTGATGTAAGGTCCAGCAGTGTCACCCCTACTCTCTTGCCCCAGACAGATGGTCTGTCTCCAGGCGGAAAATCTTTCACACTGGCTGCTCCTGCTGGCAACAGAGAAAGACGTTTCCACTGATTTGACGGAGAAATGTGAGGGATTTAGTCTCCGCCATAAAGCCATTAGAGAGTTTTCTCGGCTGAGACGCTCCAGCAAATCACCCAGGAAGAGCACTATCTATTCTCCATTTCAGAGGGCGGGGTGGAGGTGGGTGTGGTGGGCAGCTTGGGTAGGGAGAGAATGGAGTTGGTGGGAGACTGGGAACAGCTGTGTGTTTAAATTGGAGGCCCTAGGCCACAGGCACTCAGAGAACATGAAAATTCAGGCACACAGAGGATTTCTGAAAATGTTGATCCCTCTTTAGGTGAAGAGAGAAATGGAGGAGGAGAGTCATGGCAGCAGGGGGTGTGGGCTGGAAACCCCACAGGGACAATTCCTGCCAGCCTGATATGAATACCTAGCTGCTTACTTTGGCTCATGGGGTTTCTAGTTGTGTTTATTTTTTTAATGAGGAAAAAACTCTCCAACAACTACATTTCTAGTGGTGGAGTAGGTCCCGTTTTATTCTTCCTGAATGTGGTAAAATCCTTGATAGGTAACAAAGGGGAGGAAAGAGAGGACTTTATAATTTGACACAAAATTCTCCATCTGGAGGTCAGTGAAACCTTTGCGTTTTCTGGCTCTTCCTCTTCATAATTCTGTTTCCTGGTTTCCCTTTCTGCTGTGATGCTCCCTTCCCTGTCCCACGCCCCCCAACACACACACACAGCCACATACACGCACACACACCCACACACACCACTCTCTGGCAAAATCAGAACATTAAGTTTTGAAATAGTCATTGCGGAAGTTTATGAAATCTTTTTCTCTAGTGGTTTTACTAAAGCAGGTCTGAGCCTCTCTTTTTTGCAACAGCTTAGGGAGAGAGTGGGTTCGGGGGGAGGGTGTTGGTGAGAGATCAGGTAACCTCTCAAGGACTCCCCTCTTTGTGGTACACAGAAACCCGATCCCCGGAGTAGGCAGAGAGCAGGGGTGGGAGAAACTTCCGTGTTCCCTCCTCAAGATCCAGTGGGAGGCCTGGCTTTTTTGGCAAATAACTTGCCCTCCACTTGGTTATGTGGTTGATTTGGAAAGCAGATTCCGAAGAACAGCAAGGAAAGCTGGAACCTTGAAAATTGTTTTCACGTGAGGGCCCTCCTAATGCACAATCGGGGATGGATCTGGATCACCTGTGTGTGCAGAGGGCCCTACAGCCTTCTGGTGTCAGCTGTGTGGGGTGGAAATTCCCCTTCCCGTGTGAAGCCGCAGTGGGAAGTGAGGTCTGGGAGTCTGAAACAGCTTCAGCTTTCTGGGAGTATATTATGAAGCCAACTAAGTAACAGGAAGTCATCACTTGGGCTTTAAAGCAGATTAATGCTTTATATGAAGCCAATGAATACAGAAAATGGTCTAAAGATCTGTTAAACAAACAGGGGGCTGGGGGGAGAGGGAGGGAGAGAGATGGGAGTTAGCATCTTCCAGTTCCGGATAACCTGCTGTGTGAGTGTCAGGACGTTGATCTGGTTGTCTAAGTGAATTGCACTGGCCCTTTCTGCACCTCTATCTTTAGGGGTTTTTTCCCTTCTCTTTAGCCTTTGCTTCTCTGAGGTCAGCCCCCACTTCTTCAGTAATCATTTCCTGGGGCACCAGTTCTTCCTGGGCTTCAGAAAACCCTCCCTTCTCTGTCCTTCCCCAATGGTCCAGTGATTGAAGGCTCACTGGGCACACAGCGATCATACCTATGAAGGAGGCGGTGCCCAGGAGTTGTCAATAGCTGGGTTGGTCCCCACTCTGTTCACTGGAGCTTGGCTAAGGCATCTCCTGGGGCTACAGTTGGAGGCTGGGAGTTAAGAGCCAACTGTTAAAGAAAGAAAAGAGAACCATTTAATGAAAAGTTTTGTTTTGTGTTCATTTATACTTACAAGTGAAACCACGATCAAAGAAAAATTTTGACTGTAAGGTTGGCATCTCTCTCTCTCTCTCCACGTACATATATTTTAAATCAGTCTTCTGTTGGGGAATCTTTCTTCTACTTTATGAGAGAAAATAAAAGCCACCAGAGAGAAACTCCGACAAATTCTTGCCACACACTTACCTGCAGGGATGCCTATCTTTTCCTCCTTTCCTTCCATCATAGTTGAAGTGATTGCTCATTGCCAAGGTCAGCTGTAAGGCTCTATATTTCTCTTACAGTCTGATAGACTCTGCTCCATGGCACGTCCCTTCTCTCTCCTGCTGCCTCACTTGCTACCAATTCATTTCATCAGCATTTAGACAAGTCCAAATATCTCCTATCCTAAAAATAATATTCTCCCCAGCTTCTACATTCTTTTCCAGTGTATTAACAATATTTTCATACTTCTGTATCCTTGACGCTCTGGCACTTGAAGCCTTGCTGGCTAGGGAAGGCCTCCCCTGTCCCCTCTGCACTCCCACAGGGTTAGCTAATTCCCAGAGATATAACACAACTCACCGGAGAGTGTATTTTTCCTATGCAAACTAACCAATTCTGGAGCCCACACCCCAACTACCTCCTTTATGGGCTCTCACAGGGTTCTTACACTAGGCCCACTATCCTCCTGCCCTAATCACCCCAGGGCCAGATACCAGAGGACTAGAAGTAGTCCCTATGCTGCAGAGTCTGCTAAAATTATTCCAACTAGCCAATCCTAAACCTACTTACCCTGCCTTGCCTTGCCTTCCTGTGAAAACCATAATCAAATCTCCTGCCCGTTTTCCCCTCTCTCTCCTCCTCCTGGTGCTTCCCTGTGGGACCCTGCGTGGCCTGGCCCCCCTCCTCTTGAAGACAGTGAGTAGCAAACTATCCTTTCAATGGCAGTCTCGTCTGATCTGTTGGTCTCATATTACTGGAATAATAATGAAACCTACATTTTAAAACATCCACCTACTTCCTTATCGGTTTCTTTTGTTTTCAGTCAAGTGTACTGAAACAGGTGCCTATACTCACCATCACCACTTCCTTACCCTCCACTCTGAAATTCTCCTTGAAATCTGGCCTCTGTCCCGACACACATTCCTCTGCTACTGTTCCTGCCAAGATCACTAACAACCCTGTTGCTAAATTTTAAGACTGCTTTCCCAGCATTATCTGATTTGAGTTTTAAGCAGTATCTGATACTAGTGACCACTATCTCCTTGAAACTGTCTTCTCTTGGTTTTAGTGATATTCATCTTTTCCACCAGTTTCTTAGAATCCTTTGTGCGTTCCATTTCTGTTTATCTGTTCATGTAGAATCTATAGAAAATTCAATGTTGTACTTGTCATCTCCACATGGATATCCTACCAGCATTTTAAACTGGGAACTTCCTAAACTGAACTCATCAACTCCATCCCTTAGCCTGCTCCCCCTCTGTGCTCCCTTTCTCAGTGCACAGCAACGTCATCCTGGAGTTGGCCCGGTCAGAATCCTGACGTCCGTCACCCTTGGCTCCTCCTGTCACATTCCCCACATCCATCAATCACCAAGACCCATCAATTTTACATCTTGAATATTTAAAATCCATTTATTTCTTTCTATTCCCAATGTCTCTGTTAATTTGAGTTATTGTATCTCTCACCTGGTTAATGCAGCAGCCTCCTAACTAGTCTCCCTGACTCCATTTTTGTCCTCTTTCTTCCATTCTTCATGTTGCAGCCAGAGCTCTTTCTACACATTTCATATCAGGGCACATGCAATCTCCTTTCCTTACGTTACACCACGTTGATGGTGCCTCATTATCCTTAGGACAGAGTCCAGATTTCTCCACATGACCTTCAAGGACCTTCATCTTGTGTTCTTTGTGCTCCTCTCTGGTCTCTTGCCTCTTTAATCCCTAATTAAAGCCTTTTCTGATTTTCAGGTGCTCCCAGAGCCAATAGAATACCTTCACCAAAAATCTTACCACACTCTATTGTCAGTGCCTGTCTCCTTGCTTGTTTCGCTAATTGTTATAAGCACCTTGAGGGCAGCACCGTGTCTGATTAACTGTACCACGTCCAACACCTTGCACAATGCTGGCACAAATAGCTGCTGAATAAATGACTGTGATTCCAACCAATGCTTGTGGGCAAGAGTGTTTCAATGACATGGTCTGTCCTGAGAACACTAAGATGATTGTCCTCACGCTTCTTTCGTCAACAAGAATAACATTCGTTGAGCATTTACCATGTGTCATGCAATTTTTCAGGGTTAGGGAAAGAAGCCAAACCACCTCCTTATTCTTCCACTGAAATGACATTTAAATAAGCTCACTTTCTTTTTTCTTTTCTTTTAGTCCATTGGTGATTAAAACTGAGATCATTCTTATAGGGACTAGCGTATAAACCCCCCAAGGACTAACTGACTTTAAGCAACAATGACCTCAGGGTGATAGATTGTCCATGATATATTTTGACCATATGCATATAGCCATTCATTAGATGCCTGGGAATATTAATGCCAAATCATCACCGCTTAAAAATGTGCTTGTTTAGAGATTGTTTTTAAGCTTGTTGAGCTGGACCACATGTTTCCCATCTCTGATAATTAAATGAATAGTGAACTAATAAGCTATCTTTTGGTTTGCTTGTAGGAATGCAATTGTTAATATGTACTGGGAAAAAGGAGGTCATTGTGGGGCATAATGAAGTTATTATTAATGAATTAGTGGATTTTTTGTTGGTTTCCTGGAGCAAACAGATATTTACATGTCTGAGATTTTGAGCATATCTGGCAGGGGCTAAAAAATATAATGTATCTTACATATCAACTTGCAGTTGCCATCCCAGGAGTCTTTACCCACATTTGTCATAGAACAGTTTGCAAAGACCTAATAGGAGTAGCCAGGCATTCCTGGATTAAGTTATTCCATTTCATCTTCATGGAGAAGAAATTGCATTATTTAATGCTCCCTCAAGCCACCATTCACACTGGGGAGAAAAATGTTGTCTTAGTCCACTTGAGCTGCTATAAAAAGTACCATAGACTGGGTGGCTTATAACAGTAGAAATTTATTTCTCACGGGTATGAGGCTGGGAAGTTCAAGATCAAGGTGCCAACAGTTTTGGCGAGGGCCAGCTTCCCGGGTCATAGACGGCTATCTTCTCCCTGTGTCCTCACACGGTGGATGGGGCAAGGGAGCTCTCTGGAGTCGCTTTTATAAGGGCACTGATCCCATTCATGAGGGCTCCACTCCCATGACCTAGTCAAGGGTGATGGTATTAGTAAGTGGGGCCTTTGGGAGGTGATGAGTAATTAGGTCAGGAGAGTGAAGCCTCATGCATGGGATTTGAGCTCTTGTAAAAGAAATCCCACAGAGCTCCTGCCTCCTTCCATCATGTGAGGACACAGTCAGAGGTCAGTAGGCTGCAACCCAGAAGAGGGCCCTCACCCAACCATGCTGGCACCTTGATCTCAGATTTCCAGCCTCCAAAACTGTAAGAAATAAATTTTTGTGGTTTCTAAGCCACCTAGTCTGTGGCATTTTGTTATAGCAGTCCACAAGGACCAAGACAAATGGATCTTGCCCAAGAGAACTTCCTAGCATAGAGATAGGACCCCAATAGAAAGGCAGACAGTCAGAATCTTGGGGCAGATGGGGAGACACAGCAAGGGAGACTGAGTGAGATGAACTTTAAGAAATCCCATTGGGGGAAGAGGCAGCTATTCCACAGCTAGCACCCAGAGGGCAGAGGCCAGAGCGCAACTCTATCAGCATTGAAAGACTGCATCTTTGTTCCCTCATCCACTCTCTCTCCCTGGGTCTGACCCTGGGGTGTCTAAAACATTTGCTAGGGAGTTGGATAAAGGAGGAGAGAAGTAGTCAATGACAGCCAGTTCTCTGCTGCAGGCTTTCAAGCCTGAAGACAACTTGATCTAGAAATTTAGATTAAGAATTAGGTTGGAGTTTCAATATCAACTGTTCTGAACTTTTAAAATGACAGACTGTTCTTGGTCCTTGAACACCTATGGGACCTGCTTGAGATTTTATCTGGGGCCTGAAAAAATGGTCCATGTTTACTATGGAGTGGTGGACAAGATTAAAACTGCTTTCATGTTCACCCTCTGTTGAAACTGATTTCTTCAAAAAATGGGTCACATATACATTTTGGAATGTTTGCTAAAAAAAAAATTCAGCTTGATACTTTATGACCTCTTTTTATGTGTATGTGTGTACATCCATACACACGTATCATAGACACATAATCATAGACTTGTACAGTTGGAAGGATATTTAGAGATGTTCTAGTCCAAAACACTCAGCTCATAATGAGGAAAATTGTTTCATTAGGATCTCTTTCAGTTCTAAAGTTCTCTATGACTTTACGGTATTGACAGATACTCATGGAAGATATTGCAGTAAATAACACTTTTCTCTTAGGGATATGCATTAGACTATTGTAAAGCAGAATGAAGTAACCTCTGGTGTTGGGGAGGAACTCAGGATACCAGTTGGCTCATTGCTTCTGAAGAGAACATAAGGCTGACCGCTTTTTAAAAAATATTTGACTGGGGATCTGCCAGCTTAAATAACTGCAGTACTTGACCAAGAGCCAAGCCTGGGAGGCCAAAGACACAGAGTCCAAAGATTGCCCTTGTTTTAGACAAGATCTTTCCAATTCACCTTCACAGAATGCTTGGTCCAGGGATTTAGGCTTGTAGGCTTCCAAGATGTCAGTCTTTCCATAGAGCCTTGGCTCTGCATCCCTGGGTTTTTCTCCCTACCCCAATGGCAGAGACAAATCCAGAGGGATCTTTCAAGAAGCTTTAGGCAGGAAAATAGAGGAGTAGGCAATGGCCATAGTCCATTAATCTCATTTTCTTCTGTGTTCTCCACTTAACATCACCAAATTGCCTCTCCCTTACCACTCAGGAACCACTTATCCTGTGTAGAATATGATTGGCAGGAGGTGGGCACTTCTACTGCAGCTTGTCAAGCATTCCATGGTTGATAGAACCCTAAAGATGCTAATACCACTCCCCTTCTCTTATTAGGCCCTCAGTGGTTTTGAAGTAGCAGCAGTGACTGAGTGGTTAAAGTCTCAGAGCAGAGAGGACATTGCCTGGAGCTGTGTGTGTGTCAGGGCCTTGCATATTCAGACAGACACTGAGAGCAGTGACAAGGGTATGGAACTTTCTTGGAGAAATCTCTTGGGCGATATGCATTGATAGAACCCAGGAGTTCAGCATCTCAGTGGCCTGGGGATTGAAGGAGAAGCAGGCTTGAACACAAAGATCTCTGTTTCAGCTTCGGGGATTCCCCCAGCACAGTTTCAGGTTGACTCTAGCAGGAGACTCAGCTTGTCCCAGCTCTGGGCTAATAAGCCTCCCTGGCCTGCAAGAGCACACACGTTCCCACTGCTTAGGTTGCTGGTCACCAAGAATTCTGAAGAAGCTTTAGCTCTATAAGCAAAGCCAATAACCACTCTGTGGTTTTGCTGACATTTTCTTTTATAGTTCTAGAGGATGAGGAACTTTTCCAGAAAAAAGAGATCTTAACAGCAAAAAGCTTCCTGCCCTTAGAAAGTGATACAATAAAATGACTGAATTAATTGAATGACTGCCCATCAGTTTATTCTCATTGGTATTTTAATTATCTCCCATTTTTTTCTCTTATGACCACCTGTTTGCTTTAAAGGAAACTAATAAAATCACCTTTTAATAGAATCACTACTGACCTTGGCCATTGTATTGTATTAATCAGGGTAGGTAATAACTACTGTTAAAACAACTCCTAAATCTCAGTAATTTGAGACTAGAAAGGTTATTTCTTGAAAACATTAAAGTGCAATTGGGTCTTTGGCAACTGGAGTCAGATCACTTCCAGCAAGTGGTTCCACCATCTTCCGGTCCTCAGAGCTCTCCACTGGGTCTTCTGCATCTTTCTCCTGGCGAGGGAATAGAGCCAGCATGAGTGACCCTATGAGAGGTTTTAGGGAAGTCGACACATCACAGCCATTCACGTTCAGGATCAGCCCCGGCCTCACCCCACTGCAAGGGGCTGGGAGAGGTCGTCCAGCACATGCCCAGGAAGAAGAGGAGGTTATGGTCCTGGTGAGCACGGCAGTCTCAGCAGCAGCCCACGGATCCTCCTGCGGGAAGCAGTGCGTGTGGGGACTATGACCCCAGGTTCTAGAGTCTAGTCAGACTGTCTGCAACGGAATTCTGGCCCTGCCACTCGTAGCTGTGTGACCTTCTTTGTCAAATGGGCATAATAATGGTATTCACCTTTTAGGGCTGTGGTGAGGGTTAAACGAGATGACTCCTGTAAGTACGTACTGAACTTAGAACAGTGGCTGCACATGGTAAATGCCTGAGGAATATTCGATGTTTGTCATGAATGGGAAGCACTTAGACCAGGTCTGAT
This sequence comes from Hyperoodon ampullatus, assembly GCF_949752795.1. Lineage (NCBI taxonomy): Eukaryota > Metazoa > Chordata > Mammalia > Artiodactyla > Ziphiidae > Hyperoodon > Hyperoodon ampullatus. The sequence continues at coordinate 132,648,765 of NC_136917.1, read as the reverse complement.
AAGAGGATGCAAGAGGACATCAGCTGTCGTGTTTCTCCTTTCTCTTTTTTTTTTTTTTTTGTTTTGTTTTTGCGGTATGCGGGCCTCTCACTGTTGTGGCCTCTCCCGCTGCAGAGCACAGGCTCTGGACGAGCAGGCTCAGCGGCCATGGCTCACGGGCCCAGCCACTCTGCGGCATGTGGGATCTTCCCGGACCAGGGCACGAACCCGCATCCCCTGCATCGGCAGGCGGACTCTCAACCACTGCGCCACCAGGGAAGCCCTCTCCTTTCTCTTACTGTGACTTCAACTACAAATGTCATTTTCTAACACGTTCAAGGTCCTCTACTGACCTCCATCTGCTTCTCCTTTTCTTTTTTGTTCTCTTCTTTGCTGCAAGTTTGGGTGGCTATTTCTGTTCCTGATTTTTATTTCTTTCTCCTCCATCATGTATGCTCAAGCTGTAAAAGTCTTCTTTATTTATGCCCCACGCTGGCCTCCAGTCCCCTGCCTGCCATCAAACATCTCCTGAAAAGTTCCTCCTAATGAAACCTTGTCTTTATTGCCCATTTAAAGAATGACTCTAAATTAAGTGGAGTGGTCCCTCTGGTTTTCTATTCCCCCTGCTTTTATTGTATCAATTCTCATAGGAAATGAAACCCAGCAGTATCTGGGCTATTAGCAGCAGCCATGCCAGTAATTGGGAATCAGATTTTATGGAGTTTCTGGGATACTGATAGGACAAAGTCAGAAAATAGAACCTGAGATAATTGACAGATTTCGTAATTGCTTTACCTGTATAAAAGCAATCTGGAGAATTTTGGTTGGTATCCTCATAGACAGCTTTATGAGAGTAGGTGTTTTGTTTTATTTGTAGCTTTAGCTCCCTCACCTGGAACAGTGCACATAATGGGTGTTCACAACTTTTTTGCTTAACTAAGTGTTAGCAGCAGAAGGGAATGGGTAAATGGTAAGTGAGAACAAGGGAACACTTATTTATTAAAGACTACTTTTTTTTTCTACCACTACTTTTTATGGATTTTTAATTAAAAGAGTAAAGTCATTATTAATAAGTATTTTTCTTTGCACCAAAAAGGACACTAGCAATGTTGGAAGGACTAGCATATTTCATAAAAGCATATGTCTTAGATCCAAATGGCCAGTCTTCTTCATCATATTATTCATTTTCTTTTAAAAATTGTCAAGAAGACACATTCTTCAGATTCAGTTTAATTTAAAAAAGGCAATTACTCATATGTGCACATTGGTGAAAAATTTTTTTTCTTGTGGGGAAGATAAAATGATTCTTAAATTATTTAGAAGAAAAAAACTCATGAAATTTAGCACACAAAAAAACAGAAAAATAATGACGGCTAATTTGCCCAACCTGTATTAAATACAATATAAAGCTTTACTAAGTGGAACCCAAGGCACTACAGCTGGAGTAAGATAGTAGTATCCAGCATTTATTAGTTGTTTTCTTTGTTCCATGCACTGTTAAGTGCTTTACATGCACTAACTAATTTTATCTCATACATAATAATGCCGTGAGGTAGCTACTATTTTTATCTCCACCGAAGAAGAAAGCAGAGCAGTGAGATTAAGTAACAACCATCCCCATTCACAGAGCTGGTTAAGTGTGGGACTGTATTCAAATCTAGGTTTCCCATCCTCAGAGCTTGTAAAAGATCTTTTAGAAGAACTTTAATATATGAAAAAGTTTTAATCATGTACATAACTTAAAATGTCATATAATACCTCAAAGCTTCAAATGAAGCCCAATGTCACACTCTTACACACACACACTGAATTCTCACACCCCAAAGGCAGCCACTTTCAATTATTTTAGGTTTTGCTGTTACTGAAACAGGAGGGAAGGGGGTAGGGCACAACATTTAAAAGAATGACATAGTAGGGCTTCCCTGGTGGCACAGTGGTTGAGAGTCCGCCTGCCGATGCAGGGGACGTGGGTTCGTGCCCCGGTCCGGGAAGATCCCACATGCCGCGGAGTGGCTGGGCCCGTGAGCCATGGCCGCTGGGCCTGCGCGTCCGGGGCCTGTGCTCCACAGCGGGAGAGACCACAACAGTGAGAGGCCGCAAAGAAAAAAAAAAAAGAATGACATAGCCATAGGACATGACAAAAACTGATTAGAACCAACTAGGTCCAAGATGGCGGGAGGTTCCACTTCCAGTGGACCTTGAGCCTCATTTTTACGCTTATTGTAACACATTAGCATGCTAAATGACACACCCACCAGTGCCATGACAGTTCTGAGGCCAACCATAAAAGATCAAAAAATAGGCAGTGGCCGAATTCCTGGAAATCCCCACCCCTTCCCCATAATAGTTGGAATAATGCTCCCACTGGTTAGCCTATGAAATTACCCAGCTCATAAAAACTAACCACCCCATATTTCAGGGCCTCTCGCCTTCTGAGATGTGTCTGTGGAGTGTGTTCCTCTCTAAATAAATCCACTTCTTACCTATCACTTTGTCTCTCATTGAATTCTTTCTGTAATGAGACATTAAGAACCTGAGCTTCATTAAGTCCTGAGACCAGGTGTGTGATCTCAATGAAAAGACCATGGGTTCAAGTCCCAACCTCAGTTGTACGGTTTCATTACTATTTAATGAATATTTAATGATATTTCTAAATGTAAACCTTACATTGCTATTTCTTGGTATTTTCAATTTTAGACCTTATCTATTGACTTCCAAGTCTGAAAGATGAGGATTTATCTCTTTTCTGCACAATAGTTTCCTATCCTCACCTTATGGTAATTAAACAATAGTTGGTTAAAACAATATTTACTGTTACATTATAATAATATAAATATTATTCACAAAGTCAGGCGTAGACCATGATCACATTCTACTTCTTGTAACAACACCCCACCCCTTCTTGGAGTTAATTATTGTCCCATTTTCTTAGTTGCTTTGTCTTCCATGTACCTATCACAGATTAAGTCCCCCAAATCTCCTCTACAATTATAAATGTCCTCTTGATATAAATCAAACACAACAATCCTACTAGTTTCATTTCGTTTTGCTTTGAAATATCTTGATGCTCACCATCTGCCTTTTTTTAAAATTAATTTTTATTGGAGTATAGTTGATTTACAATGTTGTGTTAGTTTCTGCTGTACAGCAAAGTGAATCAGTTATACATATACATATATCTATTCTTTTTTAGATTCTATTTCCATATAGGTCATTACAGAGTATTGAGTAGAGTTCCCTGTGCTATACAGTAGGTTCTTATTAGTTATCTATTTTATATATAGTAGTGTGTATATGTCAATCCCTATCTCCCCACATTGGTGAAATTTTAAAGCAACAACAACAACAAAAACCAAACATTCCATTCCATTAAATTATTATGGTTTGTAAAGTTAACTTTCAAATGTTAAAGATAAAACACACCTGAGAAGCTTCTTTATGTTTTGTTTTTGTTTGTTTGTTTGTTTTGGGGGGGTACGCGGGCCTCTCACTGTTGTGGCCTCTCCCATTGTGGAGCACAGGCTCTGGACGTGCAGGCCCAGTGGCCATGGCTCTGGACGCGCAGGCCCAGTGGCCATGGCTCATGGGCCCAGCCGCTCCGCGGCATGTGGGATCCTCCCGGACCGGGGCACGAACCCGCGTCCCCTGCATAGGCAGGCGGACTCTCAACCACCGCGTCACCAGGGAAGCCCTGTTTTGTTTTAAGTTTCTTATAAGAACCAGCATTTCACTGAAAACATAGCAAGAGGTGGATTCTTTTTACCTGATGCTCCATGTCTGTGTGTGCACATATTTGGGTCTGGGCTACACGTAGCCAATTCCCTCTCACTGGGAACTGCTTTGAAAGTTGATAGGTCCAGGCCTCTTTCCTTCCTTCTCCCCCTTCCAGAGTTCAAGAGCACAGCCACAGGATGGGAAAATGGTTAAGAGAAATGAGAACACAGAAATCAGTTTGTTTTGCTTCTTGTGAGCAGTTGTGTTAAAAGGTTTGAGTGAGGAGAGAGAAAGTAATGGATAATCCATTAAAATGCTGTGCCTCAGGAGCACCATCAACGTCTCTCACTTTCTGCTGGTGTCATTCCCATAAAGGAAAATTGCTGGATCATGTTCCTCCTGCCCCTCCACCCTGAGAAACTGTAATCTTCACTCCTGACTGGCTGTGGGACTGGCTGGTGAACGGATAAGCTTCATCACGCCCCACCCCCATCCTCTTCTCCACTTCCTACAGAGTCTCAGAAGTTGGCTCTCCTTTCCTGAATAGGTCTACTGATGAAGACATGAGGCCAAATTAGCATGAAGTATCATTTTGAGAAAGAAAAAGCGATGCTAACACTTTTGATACTGGGGCAGGTTTGTCAAATATGTTAAGATTTCCTTTTTGCCTAACCAGTAAGGTTACCATTTTATAAGAACCAGTCCAGATTTCCTCCTGCTCTGACCTGTACCACCTAGAAAAAGACTCTGGTTTTGAGTGTCAGGATCTTGAAGAGGTACAATGTTGACACTCTGGATTATCATTTCAATTTTTTTTTCCAATTTGTTCATGTCTAGAGTCTTTTTATTTACCTACTTTTAGGCTCTGAGAGACTGACTCTGGGACTACAACTTACAGTGGAGGAATAAAAGTAGAGAAATAATTTTGAGACTTAATATTTTGTTTTATTAAAAGATAATTTACTGGCTTTAAATCACAAAAAGATAAAGAGCCAAAACAGAGAGTATATAGCTTAAATAATGACTTTTTTTCTCTAAGAAATATAGGAAAATCCTTATCACTTAACCTCATATAAACTTGTTATATCCTTTATATGTTCTTTTTTCCTGCAACATCTACCCCAGTACAAGCATCAGTGAATGTTTGTTGAAAGAATGAATGACTGCTGATCCACAACAAGCTAAGGCAAGGACGGAGAGAAGATGCCAGAAAAGGAGATAGTTTCCAGATCTCAACATTAGAACTGGATACTTAAGGGGCCTTCCTGCCTATCTGAGTGATGTCTGAGTTCTTGGGTCACATGGTTTAAAGCAACCTTTCTCCTTACCAACCAATAGTGATTGGTTATGCAACTAGCCGAGTAATTCAAACCCATATCTATCCATTCCTGCACAAAAGATACATACTTTGCCAGGCTCATGAATAAATAAAGGCTTGTTTATCCCCTTGACTCTGGGAGAGTTGGCCTAAGGAATGGCACTGTCACACCCATTTTCTGCCTTTCATCCCTTACCACGGGTTCATATTTATTTCTTAGCTAGGAGGGCAGTTCAGGAGAACACATGCATTTCCTGAGTGTTACAGGGTGTGGGGTGGTAACAAGATCAGACATGAAGTCACAGAGAGTGCTGCCTGCATTAAGACTGGGCCATCTGAACAGAAAAACTGACTGAATTGAGCTGTGAACTGTTAATTAGGCTCACAAGGCAACAGGGAGAAACAGCATTCATCCAAGAGCACACATTCGGGTGTGATCTGGCTCAAGGTGAACTCTGAGAGGAATCCCATTCTGATTGCAGTGTTGAGTCATGCATGCATATATGACCTGGTTTCATTAACCCTTGGATTAAATTATATCTCATGAAAGGTTACAATTTAGTATAGTAAAACCTAGGCAAGTCATGGTTACTCTTGAGACAGGCATGAGTTCTGTTCCTCAGAATCAGTGTTAGCAAAAGGGTATCTTTAAAAAATATTACTGCAATGCACCGTGCAGTCCTGCAGCCTGTCTCCTGCTTCAGCAGTGTTTGGGATGTGCCTTGTTCCAGCCTCTGACCACCCTCCAACCTCTTTCCCAGTTATAACCTTCTGAACCATCTTCCTGGCCAGCCATCCTCTGCCTCCAAGGTCAACCAATGCTGTTTTTTGAGCTTAGTTTCTTATTGCATGTGAATCAACCATGAGTTCCCAGATGTGTGAGAATTATTCCACCGAGCTAGAGGCTGTCGTCAATGGCCTGGTCAACCGGCATCTGCAGGTCTCCTACACTTACCTCTCTCTGGGCATCTATTTTGACTGCAATTATGTGGCTCTAGAGACCACTTCTTCTGTGAGTTGGTTGAGGAAAAGCTGAGGCCTCCAAGTGTCTCCTGAGGATGCAAAACCAACACCGCAGCCGCACCCTCTTCCAGGAGGTGCAGAAGCCATCCCCAGATGAGTAAAACCCTAGACGTCATGGAAGCTGCCGTGGTCCTGGAGAAGAACATGAAGCAGGCCCTTTTGGATCTGCTCCCATCTCTCTGACTCCCTGGAGAGCCGATTCCTAGATGAGGAGGGGAAACTCATCAAGAAGGTGGGCAACCACCTGACTAACCTCACAGGCTGGCCAGCTCCCAGGTTGGGCTGGATGAGTGTCTCCTGGAAAGGCTCACCCTCACATACAACTAGAGCCTCTGCAGCCCAGCGGCCTTCTTCTGGAGGGGCCCCTTTGTCATTCCTCTGGTGTCAAAGCTTCTGCCTGAGCCTTTCCCTGCAGTCAGTAGGCAGCTTTTAAACCACAATGAAGCTCTCTCCCAAGGCGTGAACCAAACAGAAACAAGAAAGCATTTTGCAGAAAAAAATTTTTTTTCAGTGCTGTTAATCCTGAAAGCTTTCCTCCCAAATGTTACATCTATTGGTGTGCTGGTAAACTAGATCTCAAATAAAAGAAAGCACTGATTTGTAGTGTTTGCTAATTTTCATGGTGTAAATGTTCCCACCATGGCCAGTGCCAAGCCACCAATGTTCACAAAACTCCTGAATATTAGATTCAATAATCAAATCTTGCAAGCAGGTAAGACCTAGCTCCAGCACATCCATGAAAGCAAAATCTTATTCACTTTATAAGCCTTTATTGGAATCATACAAAGGGCTTTATGGAAGCTTGCATCTTCTTCCATAGGTGAAGACAGGATGTGGCAAAGGGAAGACGGTGATTGCTAAACTCTCTATGATGGAGATTTAATGGGCTAGCTCTCAGGGACTAGAGATTCAAGGGAGGGAAGAGACCCTAAATGTTTTCAATTCATTTTTTCTTTGTATTACATGCCTCTTGCTCCCCACTTCCCCCTTGCCCCAAGTCATTTGTTTGGAGAACACTGGGATAGATATCTTAGAGTAAACTACTTAGACATGTGAGAACAGTGCCTTGGTTTTCAGCTTTTCTTGAATTCAAAGGCTTGCTTGGTTTCATCATATAGATCTGCAAAAACTCCTCTCATAGCTTTCTTCTAGCTTTAAACTATAATGTTGATTGGCTTCACCTTCCGTTTATTGTTCTTTTCTTACATACTTTCAGAAACTGCTCTTGTCATCTAGCTCAGCAGCTTGAATAAGTTATACTTTCAAATACAGTTAGTGTTTGGTTCAATACAATACAAATGGCAGAGCAGGGCTTAGTATTGAAGTCTCTCTAGTCCCGTGGTCCACATACATAATTCCTCAACAATCGTAGTCCTGCTCCAGAAATTTCACAGGTGTGGTATACCTTTGGCATAGCCTCCTTTCTGGATTTATTTATTCAGACGATCTGCCATCCAGGCAAAGTGGAGCTACAGTTAATATTTGTAGGAAGAGCCCACCAACCCAGTAATCTGTGCTAAACCAGAGTTTTTGGAAGGTACAGTTTTTTCCCCTCATTTTCCTTAGTTCCCTTCAGTAATTTCTTCCGGTAAACACTTAACTCTAAGGCTCTCATCTTCCTAGAATTAAACCGATATAAATAGACTCCTGTGACTCCAGCTTATTATCCCTTCCAACTCTACTAGGTCACAGCTTGACACATAATATGATTTTAGAAACCCATGCCAAGTGACTGATTAGAAATATAGTGCCTCCCAGAAAGGCAAACATAACCACTGATTTTGATTTTGCCCCTACTCTTTGAGTGTACTGATGCATGTCTCCAAGCAAGTGTATCCTGGCATTTTAAAAGTGGTCTTTTGAAAACAACCCTTTGGAATCCACCATGGGCTTAAATGGGGTAATTAAGAAGGAACATATTTAACCTTAGCATGAAATACAACACTCAAGTCAAAAACTAAATTAAAGGAACATGATAGCAGCTCTCACATGCAGTAGCTAGACATTCTTATTGCTTTCAGGGGAAAATGATATTTTAAAATCAGGAAATTCTATCAGAACCACATATTTCCTAGACATTGAGATAGAAATATTAATACCAGTAGACGAAGACTGTCAACAAACTGTAGGTCGCTATCAAAACTACTGTTCTTCAAAGTGAATACCTTCCCATTCTGACCTCCGTTGTAGTTCAACCTTGGTCTTTCAGGCAGCTGAATGAGTTCCAGGACATCTCCAGAGGCCAAATCTGGGAAGTCAATGAAAAAATTGTATCAAAAGCTGAACAGTTTCCAGTCAGCATGTTCGTCTGGCATAGCTGTCACCAGAAGGACAAAAGTAGCTATCACATTAATATGTAAAAAACAGGAAATGTCTTGTTAATAAATCCCTAGCAAAAATTTTATTAACAGTGAATGGTAAATCACCTTGCAATTGCTAGTGGTCCACAGACTAGGAAAAACGAGAGCAATATTCACTTTATTGTGGTGGTCTGGAGCTGGATCTGCAATATCACCAAGGTATGCCTGTATTAGCTGTGTTGCATTGGGCAAATTACTTATCACTCTCTGCATTGGTTCCTTGTCTGTACTTGGGGGATATAGGTTGATGTAAAGATCCAAATGAAATAATGTATGCAAAGTTATGATCTTTAGCAATGAAGGGAAATATAAGTGGTAAAAGAACAACAAAAAAAATCATTTTAGAAGAAAAAGTTGCTTGAAAATTTTTTAAAGTTGGGCACAACTTGGTGAATACCTCTGATTTGGTTAGTAAAATATTGGCTGAGGAAGACTCTACCCCAAACAAGCAACTTTACCTAGAGACAAAAGGATAGCTGCTCTATTTAAAGAGGTGGTAGTGGGCAGTACATTACTTTTTCGTAGCTAAGCAAAGATTGTTAAATCAACTTGGATGGAAAGGCCCAACATCAGATGATTCTGTGTGCGTATATATAACTGCAAGTGTTGGGGGAATAGTGGGTTTTATACAGGGGTGTTTTGTTTTGTTTTGATTTATTGCTTTGACCTCTTAGCTATCCACTTGGTGATCTCTTAGGGCCTGAGCTTTTGTTAATGTGGTAATCTTCTGAATAATTCATAAATATTCTAATTCTCCTCTTTCCTGACACAAACGGAAGGATTGCATTTCTCTATCCCCTTTGAACTTAGGCATGTCCATATGACTTAATTTGGCAAATAAAATGTGAGAGGAAGTAATGAGACTCACCTCTGATTGCCTCTATTTTGGTGACCAAGGAAGGACAAGTTGAAATGGAATCTACATCAGCCAACTCTGCCAGTTGGAAATGGGACATGTATCGTGAATGAGAAAAAAAATTGTGTTAGCCAATGAGATTTTGGGGTTTATTACTGAAGCAGAGGCTAAGCTATCCCAGCTAGTCTAGGCAGTGTAGGGCCAGGTATCTACTTATGGATGGACATGAATTCAGAAGTAGCTAGGTGACACAACTGAACAGCCTAACTGATACTTACAAAGAATGATTCTTCAACGATAAAAATAGCCCACCAGGGCTTCCCTGGTGGCGCAGTGGTTGAGAGTCCGCCTGCCGATGCAGGGGACACGGGTTCGTGCCCCGGTCTGGGAGGATCCCACATGCCGCGGAGCGGCTGGGCCCGTGGGCCATGGCCGCTGAGCCTGTGCTCCGGAGCCTGTGCTCCGCAAGGGGAGGGGCCACAGCGGTGAGAGGCCCGCCTACCGCAAAAAAAAAAAAAAAAATAGCCCACCAAAAAAAAAAAAAAAAAAAGGAAGAAAGAAACAAGAAAAGAAACCCTTCAGAATCTATGTGCTGAGAGCTCTTCCATTTGCACCAGGATCTGCTCTGCCTCTAGCTACTGTCTAGCTTGGGAGGTCGATCCATAGGCTTTCCCTTTTATAATCCCCGATTCAGATAACTATCATTAGCAAAATGAGACTGTAGACTAGTAACTTCTTCCATTATCACTTCTTACATCTCTCTACCTTGCCAACTCCCTGTCTCCCTACTTCCTTCCCTTCCTTCTTTCCTAAAAAAAAAAAATTAGCTGAATGAGTGGCTAAGTATGTTCTAGGTATTGTACACATTTCTAGAAGTACAAAGCCAAATAACAGTGATTTGGCCTCAGAGGAGATTCTATTTAGTTAATGGCACAGTCTGACCTCCCTATATAAATAATACTAACATAAAATGGTAACATTATACTTGAGATATTTGCTGAATAACATGCAGGCTTGGAAATAACATGGAGTGACTATGATCTTATATGGCTAAACCTTGAACTTTCAATCAATCCAAACAATACACAAACATCTTGGTAAGGAGATCTGCAGTTAGTAGTAGTCTTTCAAAATTTGCTATGTCATAAGTATGGGAATGTCCTGAGTAGGCAGAGACCTTTATTCTGAAACAGAAAAAAGAATGATTAAATACGTGGAGTATTTGAGGAATGTATGAGGAGTGTCTATTTCATTCTGTTAGGGCAGGATGTAGACCTTTCCAACTCACATGATCTTCTCAGTATCAGAACAATCAATCATATCTCAAAGTGACAATAGGTGGAAATAATCAAATAACAAAGAAGATACATAAACATTGTTAAGTGATTTGGGCTCTAGCCAGGAGTTAACAATGTTAGAAAATACTTTGCAGATGATTATACACTTAAAAGCCATAAACACTGACTGATTAAAGAAATTTACTATTTTAATTTTAATTAAGTTTTGTTAGTCCAAAGTAGAATTGCAATAAATGTAAAAAACATGTATGGAATGTGCTTTCTTTTTTATCCAGCAAAGCATACATTTTTTAAAAACATAAAATCATTCAAAAAAACCAGCAAACATGCCACAAAGCAAACCAAACACAGCTAAGTTTCCCTGATGATAACATGTCGTGACTTTTTATTTTGGCATGTAGAGGTCATGGAAACTCACAGACTTACAATATATGCATAAAGATTCTAAGTGCTTATTTGGAACAAAGAATTTTGAGTTGTAAAACTATGAATGGCTTATAGAATGCAAGTTACTAAATTAGTCTTTGTTCTTACAAAGTAATCTTATCCTTTGACAGTTGAAAATATATATAATCTATATTTTTACAATCAGTGACCCACAGTCACTGATTAATTTTCATCATTGGTGGAACTGGCAGAGTTTTCACTCTCTTCAGCCGGTGGGCTGTGTCCCCGCTGGCTTGGAATAGCAGGAAGCACTCGGTTTGTCCGTAGAGGTTCTCCAGATAGAACTGGGAGGAAAGAATAGAACGAAAAACTTTCAAGGTTTGCATCTCTCAGAGTCTCACAAGGAATGCTGGCAGGAGAACTGTGTTATTTCTGAAGGAATGGAGGCCCTTCTAAGAAGTTTTTCTTGGGGAGAGCTAAACTGCAGGAGAAAACCATATCTATCTATCTATCTATTCAGGCTTACCACATGTAGTCAGGGATGCCAAATATGCACAAATACAAGGCGGGGCCAAGTTTGATCCAAACATGATCAGGCTGTTCGTGCCTAGCAGAGCCTTCTTTTCCTTGGGTGGCATAGCCCTTGATGGCCAGGTCAGCACAGGCTCTAAATAAGCCCCAAGACGTTTGTACTGTGCTTTTATGCAAAACTCAAAAGGTTCTCAGGTTTCTTTTAGGAAAAGCACTGTACCTTTCCACTTCTTTTTCATAGAGCTACAACTGATCAAGATCTTTATCTTCCCATCTCCTTAAATTTAATTGTGAAAAGCAAAGCCCCTGGGTTCTGCCAAAGAAAATCCCCTTACTTTGGCTTCCCCAAGCCACACCAGGATTCAAGGCTGAGTGATTCTTCCCTTAATTAGATGTCTTTGTGACTACATTTCTGCTTAAAGACAAGATCAGACTTGAATTCCATTCAATGATTGAATTCACACCATCCAAAACTCTCCCTTTAGACAAATTAGTAAGGGCAAAGGAAATAATCTGTCAAGGCAGAGATCTTGGTTTGTGCTACTAACTCTGTGTGTGACCTTGGACAAATCTCTACCTCTCCCTTTCCTTATCTGAAGGAAGACAGAGTTGTACTAAGACAGCAGGGTTCTTTGTTTTTAGGTAAAGGGTTCTAGAACTCTTGCTTTGTCCCATCTGAACTGTAGCCTGGGGCAGAAAAGATACATTGGATATTTACTCTGTGCAAACAGCTGCAAAGGGTTTTATGTACATTATCTCATTTAATCCTCTCAACAGTCTTATCAGGTTGCACTACTCTTATAAGCTAAGTGAAGAAACTGAAGTACAGAAAGGTTAAGGAACTTGTTTTAAATAGGGCAGCTTCTAAATCATCTAACCTCTGCAATTAAGAAGATGTGGGGGGAGGGAGGGAGGGAGGGGGAGGGGGAGAGAGAGAGAGAGAGAGAGAGAGAGAGAGAGTGTGTGTGTGTGTGTGTGTGGATGTGCACACAAGTGCTTGAGTACATGTTATAAAGGAGTGGGTTGGGATAGGAAGAACAGGAAGGAAGGAAATGAAAATCCAGTGAGTAGGGGCTTCCCTGGTGGTGCAATGGTTGAGAGTCTGCCTGCCAATGCAGGGGACATGGGTTCAAGCCCTGGCCCGGGAGGATCCCACATGCTGCGGAGCAACTGGGCCCACGTGCCACAGCTGCTGAGCCTGCGCTCTAGAGCCCGCGAGCCGCAACTACTGAGCTCGCGTGCCACAACTACTGAAGCCCGCATGCCTAGAGCCTGTGCTCTGCAACAAGAGAAGCCACTGCAATGAGAAGCCCACGCACCGCAATGAAGGGTAGCCCCCGCTCGCCGCAACCAGAGAAAAAGCCTGAGTGCAGCAACGAAGACCCAACGCAGCCAAAAAAAAAAAAAAAAAAATCCAATAAGTATTACCTGTTTCATGTGACAGCTGACTCGGTATCCTGTAATTTTGCTTCTGGCTCTGCTACTTACTACCTAAATAATGGGCACGTTATGTGACCTCTCTGAACTCAGTTTTCTCATCTCTACTGCCTCAGAGTACAGATATAAGGATTTACAAACTCCAAATTTCTAGGCACGGGGCTCAGGAATCCCCTTTATAACAAGAACCCCAGATAATACTTAGGCACAGGCAAACTTGATCACTTGGTGAATAGAATATATTAACAGTTTATATTGTGCGAAGTTTTGCATAAAATAACGCTAAAAGTAAAACTGATGAACAGCATCTACTTGATTATTCCTTTCTGCTTAGGAATGCATAGCCTGTGAGTGCAGAGGTAAGACACATTTCTATCTGTCCAACATAGTAAGGAAAACAATGTCAGGAAGCCAGTCTTAAGAGAAGAATTTTTAAAGCACTAAAGACATTAAATAGTACATAGCAAAATAAACTTCTGTTATTGTTTTTATAGTCCAAACACAAAAACTCCTCAAGGGAGGGAGTATGTTTTTAAACAAGCATTACCATGCTGGATGAAGCTTTAAAGACTGTCTCTATTTTATTTTCCTGTAATTTACAGGGTTTGGCGTCTGATGTTCTCTTGAAAAAAATGAAAGTAAACCAAAATAACATTTAGCCCTGTCTAGTCGTGTTAACAGTGTTAACCTTTGCAAAGGAAGCTGAGGAAGATTCAAAATACTTACATTTTTGGTCTGGTAGGGGAGCCAAGTTGTTCCGGGTGAAAGGAAGATCCCAGATTTTAGGTCTGTTTGGGGAGAGATGCTGAAAATTTTGTCCTGGGGACAAACATATTTGCATCAATCATATGAGACTCAACCAAGTGCAAATTATAAAATCCAATGGATAAAAGAATCATAAAAGTTGTTATAGATCATGAAATTTATGATGTTAACAAAAAAATACTAATCGCTATACCATATTCAGTTTCTATCACATGCCAGTCACCGTTTAAATGAAAGGAAAAGGTATCAGAAATCATTTCTTGAGTAAACTATTTAAATAAAATTTTATAAACAAGACAGTTGGCCATGTACTCTACAAAACTTAAAAGTTTGAAGAATAACATAGGGTATTAGTGTATCACATATTGGTCAATCTGGGTTGAATGAGTGGGTGATGAGTAGGATATATTCTTCTAGAGCTGTGTTTCTTACTCCTGGCTGCACAGAGAAATGATCTGAGGAGTTAAAAAAAGATGCTACTCTGACTAAACACCACACCAAATAAATGAGTTTCTCTGGGGCTGGGATAGGATGGCAGATTTTTGTCAGCTCCCAGGTGATTCTGATGTGAATCCAGGATTGAGACTCACTGATCTAGAAGATGGGAGCTGAGTGAAAGCACATGGGAGATCTGGATGATCTAATTTAGATGACCAGTAGAGTTATGCTGGAGCTATGCAGAACAGCTCTTAAATGTTCAGGAATTTTGTGAGCTGGTTGACGTCATACTTGGTGGCTTGACATCAGCCATGGTGGGAGTATTTACATCAGGGAAATCAGCAAGTACTGATTTTTCTCTGAAGAGCCACCTATTAAACATTTATTAGCACATGACTGATTACAAGAGATGGATGTTCCAAACACCTGAAAATAGAAGGGACGACACAAAAGTTAAGTCCATTTAACAAGTTGACCAAATGGTATAATAAATAGGAGTTTGGGCTCTGGGGTCAGACAGGATTAGGCTTAATTCCCAACTTGGGCAAGTGATGTTCTGTCTCTAAATCTCAATTTCCTCATATGTAAAATGCTGAAAATAATTTTATCTGTCTTTTTCAGTTGTCATAAAGATTAGGAGAACAAAGGTAAAGCATTTAGCTTATAGAGTAAACAGTAAACATTAGCAATTATTACAGTGTTATTCTGTGGCATGTTTAGCATGATCTCCTGGACAGTGGGGCATGTATTCATTTGATCTTTTGTTTAGTAGTCTAGTAGGAACCAGAATCACTACAGCAACACTCATAGGGTTTAAGTCTTCCGTTTGGGTAAAGCGGTCCTTAGAATAGGGGAAAAAAAGCATTAGCCATGATCCACCTCCCATCTGCTTCGGTGAGTCCAGTGGTAGATTTGTAGGGGCAGTCATCTGAGCAGTGTCATTTGATGAATAGTAAGCAAAATTTCTAGTCTCCTTGGTGGACATTTTGCCATTATATTTTGATTCCTTTGAACTTTGAAGGTTAAATAACCTCACAAGCCATTATTTAAAAAGAAAACATTCCTAAGTAGAATTACAATAAAACCCATATCAGCTCATACCTGATTATTCATCCATGAACACTTGAGCAGAAATTTGCAAAACCAAAAATGAGATAGTGATAATTATGGATAATGCATATTGAGCACTTACTATTGTCAAGGACTGGACTAACTGCTGTAGGCATAATCTCATTTAATCCTAACAATCACCTTCCCTTGTGAGATAGAGGCTATTATCATCCCCATTTTACAAATGAGGACACTGTGGCTTGGAGAAGTTCTAAATTGTCTGCAAGATCACATGATGGGAAGTGTCACTCAGGCTCTGGACCTAAAATCCACACTATCCTGCCTCCTTAGGGGCCAAAGCAATATTGATAGGATGGGAGAAGTGGCAGAGAAGGACTTCAGCAGTGATTTGGGAGGAGGTAGGAGGAGAATTAAACTTTCTTCCCACACTGGCATTTTGCTCAGTTTTGAAGGACAAGGCAGAATGTGCATAGTCCAAAGTTCTCTTATCTGTGCTGTAGGCACCTTCAGGGAGTGTCCAGCCTGCGGGGACAGGGTTGAGGACCACTGTCTTAGAATAAAAAGGCAGGAAACATTTCCATTGTTAAATGAGGAAACAGAAGTGAATGAAGATTAATAATAATTCAGCACTCATCTATTGCAAACTCACTGTATTCCAGAGCCTAGAGTACAAACAGAAGGCAAGGTGCTCAGGAGGGGCTGATGGGAAGAGAGGCAGGTAAAGTTGTACTTTTGAAGGCCATGAGTAGTGCTGTGAGGGTATCAAAGAAGAAAGAAGGGTCCAGAGGTCAATGTGTCTTGAATCCCATAGACCTCACTTAAACATCTGCTCTGCTACTTCCTAGCTACCTCTGTGACCTGAGGCCGGTGGGCTAACCACTCTACCCCTCAATTTCTTCATCTCTAAAATGGGGATAAAAATTCCTCTCCTGGGGCTTCCCTGGTGGCGCAGTGGTTGAGAGTCCGCCTGCCAATGCAGGGGACACGGGTTCATGCCCCGGTCCGGGAAGATCCCACATGCCGCGGAGCGGCTGGGCCCATGAGCCATGGCCGCTGAGCCTGCGCGTCTGGAGCCTGTGCTCCGCAATGGGATAGGCCACAACAGTGAGAGGCCCGCGTACCACACACACACAAAAAATTCCTCTCCTGCAGTGCTGTTGAAGGGGAAGTATGTGGTTCACTGCCCCAGAGGAGGCTTAACAAGGCACAGATATTCTTTTATGATGGATAGTAAAAATGGGTCACACCTCCTACAGCAGTCAGGGTAACTTCTACATAGGAGGCAAGTTTGGGGCTGGTTCTTAAAAGATTGTAGGAATCTGTCAAGCACACAGTGGATGGAAAGTAAAAATAACATGGGCAAAGATGTCATAGAGTAAAAAGGTATGTAGTTGTATAGGAACTGAAAGATATTCAAGGAACCGTTCAAGGGGATGGGGGGTGGGAGGAAAGGATTTGAGATGGGAGGTGCAGAAGTTGAGAATGGGAAGTGAGGCCAGGCCATGTTGGGAGGACTTTGTTTGCCAGCTAAAGAATCTGGCCTTCGTCCTGTTAAGATGCAAAGCTTCTGATTGGTTTAAACAGAGGTGGTCACAGCATCAGACCTACCTACTATCAGACCTGAGGAGGAGAGTGCGTTGTTGCTGGGATACTCCAGAAAATTCTGGAGAAGAAAGTTCTCTCTTGAGGGAGAAAGGAAGCAAACACTTTCTTAGCTTCCTTGTGATAGCCGGCAAATAACCAGGCTGGTAGCAAACACCACAGAGCTTTCTGTTCAATTTTCTCTGAAAGCTGCTCTCAATAAATTAAGCTGATGTGCTCCAAATTCCCTCATTAAGTTAAGTGCCTCATCCCGCATCTCTCTCCATCTAGCCCACTGACAGGTCTCAATAAATGTTAAGCAATAATCATTACAGCTAAATGTTCAGGGCTGCTGATGTAAGCACAGGACATTAGCTGCCAGGAATTCAAATGGTAGCAATCACTGCTAGCCCATATTATTTCTACTAAACTCAGGGCAGGAAAAGAGAAAATCCAGAGTAAAGGGACCATCCAAGTTCAAGCCAGTGGTGCTGTGGTATGATTTATAGTATCCAATTGCTTTGCTACTTTAGGTTTCAAATCAAGTATGGGAGCTCAGTGTAGAAATCTACTGAGTTTCAACCTGCCTAGACTAACAACTTAAACCCCTTAAGTGAACCCTCCCAACTGTGCTCTGGAAGCGTCAGTAGTTCTAAAAACAACACCTCAAATTGGGTTAAAAATATTCACAAAAATAAAATCTATAAGGCAGAGAGAAATCTTTTTATTTCGGGGAGTACAGTGTAATTTCTAAGAAAATCACATTGTAGGTAATCTGGTAAGCATACTAACAAAGTGGACTTTGAGACTTAGAGAAATATGTACATTGCCATGGGATAACTTCCTATTTAGGAGGTCTGGGTTCAAGCTCTGAATATGTCCTTAGTGACACATTCAGAACAATTAGTTGTAAGACTGAGCAGATTCTAGGCCATGTAAATTATAACTGGAAAGGGCCTCATGAAACAGAATGGTCCCAGACTCTGTATCCAGAGGGTAGGAAAACTGTAGCCGAGAGAGATGACATGTCTTGCCTTATCAATCAGGGCTCATTCAGGAAAAGAGAGACTTCTTTAGGCCTTGAAACAGAGGGAATTTCATACAGAAAGGTGGTTATACTGGTTGGTGGAAAAGGTGAGAAGCCAGAGGACAGGGTAGAAGGACAATCCAGAGATTAACCACAGCAAGAAGATGCAACCACTTCTGGTCTGGAGTGATAAGGGGAAGAGTTGGTATTACCAAGGCTCAGAAGCTAGTGGGAGCCAGAACCACAGAGTGAGGGGTTTTGTGCAGGAAGTGGGAGGAAGTGGAACCCCTGTTGGAGAATCCATAGGAAGCAGAGGGACACTGTGTAGAACTACACTTGTTTTCCTCTTTCTCCTGCTCTTACTCTTTTGCCAGTGCCTCTTGGTACTTGGCCAGAAGTACCTGGAAGCAGCTGCAAGGGAGCCTGGGAAGTGTAGTTTCCTGAGATACAAAGTAGAGCTGGAGGGAAGAGACTAGATCTGAGAGCAAAAAGGCAGCTGATTAGCACATTTACTTAAATGTCATCACCTTTTAAACAAAGGTCATCTGTAGCTTGTCTCTAAGGCATAGTGCTTAGCATAGGGCCTGGCACATAGTTAAAAAAAAAACCCCACAAATGTGTATGTGTGTATAGTACTATGCTCAATCACTGTTCTAAGTATTTTATATGTATCAATTTGTTTAATCTTAACAGCAACTCACAGCCCCACATGTTAGGTATTTCCTCCCATTTTTGACATGAAGAAACAACGGCTCAGAGAGATTCAGTAACAGCAAGTAAATGAGAGAGTCAGAATTTGAACCCAGATAGTGTGACTTTAGAATCCCTCTCTTGGGGCAATTCCCTGGCAGTCCAGTGGTTAGGAGCTGGCTCTTTCACTGCCGTGGTCCCAGGTTTGATTCCTGGTCAGGGAACTAAATCCCATAAGCCGTGTGGTGCGGCCAAAAAAAAAAAAAAAAAAAAGAATCCCTTTTTTAACCACTGGATGTGCTGCCTCTTCATAAATTCATAAATCAGGATAATAGACATTATCCTTTAAAGACATTATCCATTAAAGAATGAGTGAAAGAACTAAGGTCCTTTCTGTTTAAAACTCTTATGATTTTGTATCTAAACATGAGAAGAAAATCAATTTAAAGTGAGTTGTATAATCAGTTTAGCAAATCCATGTACCTTAAAGTTCATTTATAGGCTGAAGATTCTTGGGAGTTTATCTTGTCATGCCATGACTCAGTTACCTAGTTATTATCAGCATTCAAAAACATTCAAAAAAATAAATGCTTTGGTACAGGCATGGCTAATTAGTTGACATTCCCTTGGAGAATTCTGTTTCTCCTTTTCTGCCCCATAGGATTTTTCAAGTTACTTCATTGGAAAAGTGAAACAAATCCTCAAACCAATTTATTGAATTTCCTTTTATTTTAAATAATATAGAAGGTTTTAGATGGCACATGTGACAGAATCTACTAGTTCTCTATCCAATATCTATTCTCTTTTTCCTCCTAGAAACAAAAATCCAATTTTGGAGGGACGGTCATGTGCCCAGTTAAAAGGATCCAATTCCCAGTCTCCCATGCAGATAGGCATGATCATGTGACTAAAGTTCTGGCCAACGAAATGGAAGCAGACTGTGGAATTTATGGGAGATAACTTATTAATGGGAGCTAATTCAGCTGGCGGACATCCATTTCCACCCCCCCTCCTTCCTTCTTCCTGCTCTGTCAGACATTATGAAATGTGAAATGATCCAAAGGATGAAAGGCATAGGTTAAGTTGTAGAGCATACAGATGGAAGAAGCCTGGGTCTCTGGTGATCATGGATTCACCAAGCACATGGGAACCATCACCTTCGACTACTTTCATATGAGAGCAATAAACTTCTATGCTGTTTAAGCCACTGTTACTTTGGATTTCTGTTACAGGCGGATAAACTCAATCCCAACTGATATAGAAAAGACAGCCCAAGGCTGTCCTGGGAACAGAAAAAGAACAAGACTTTCACAAATTTCAAAAAAATTTCAAAAAGAAGATATTAGCCAAGACAGGACTAACTCCAGAAAGCAGGCTGAGTCAAGGCCCTGGAGGCCACCGAAGTGTCAAAGACAGCAGATCAATATTTTTTCTTCCTCACCCTTCCACAGAACACAAGGAAAAACTACCCATGCTTCAGTGCTTAGTGGAGGAAGTAAAATCTTGAGGGACGTTTTTCTCAGGAAATAGCCTTCATGTGTTTATTCCTATCTATCCTGTGCTTAAAAACATATAAATATGCATGAGGGAAGCCATACTCTACCTCACAGGTTTCAGACATCAGGCACATGAAGAGGAGTAAGGAGAGCCAGACTCATGCTGCATATTAAACGGGAAGGAAGAGTCCTTATTTCCAAAGATACACTGTGCTCCTCTACGTCTTAAAATATACACAGCCCTCTTGGGCTTTCATGTTTCTACTTCTGAAAGAAATATGGGTTCAAGCAATATATCATTTTTCCTCTTAACCCTACTACAAGAAAAACAACAACAGAAACTTGTTGATAAAGAACAACTGACACTCCACGGAGAGATATTGGAGAGTGGTGCAGACTGGGTTGAACTGGGGACAGTGATGTCCAAGTGATGTCTATGGGGATAGCGGTTACTCAGATCCAGGCAATTAGTGCCAAGTGAAATTTGGGTTCAGTGTTGCCAGACTTTTCCATTTCTCAAGAGAAGCTAGAGTTTAAAATTTTTATGTAAAACTTCATGATTTTTAAATATTAGCAATTCATTCACTTGATTACTGAATTAGTAATGAACTCATTTTGGAAGCTGTTTTGCAGCCTCTGCTTTAGAACGATAGTTCTTAGTCTCTGGTATACATCAGAATCACCTGGGGGCCATTAAAAAATAAACAAAAATTTTAGTGTGATACATTTGTTTAACACAAATGTTAAATGGGAAAATAGGTACGTATATATTGCTTGCATGTGTATAAAAATATAGATTCTTTAGTGTGATACACTTATTTAAAACGTATATATACATATATATTTAAATATGTATAAAATATCTCTGGAAGGTAAACAAAAAATTAATAACATAGCTTTGGATGAGGGGCACTCGGTAGCTGGGGCAAGAGGCAGGAGGGAGAATTGCCATGTAACCCTTCGGTGTGTATGGAGACCTGAGCCACACATGTGTGAATGTGTTCTCTTTCTACACATATACATGGAAGGCATTGCCATTTTCCCTTTTGCCTCACCAAGATCCTGGTTCAGGAGTCCTGGAGCGGTCACTGAACACATGATTTAAAAACAAACAATCACACACAAAAAATCAACCCTTTGTAGGTGATATTACGAAGTATCCCTGCTTAAGAATACTTGCTAGTGGAAATAGTAATATTCCTGCTCTAATCTGCCAGTCACCACACATATCTGCTGCGATGAGATAAGATGAGAAGGCACATACTTTTACTTGATGATTGCTCTCAAGGTGGAAAAGCAGACTGTTTCCATAGCCTGGAAATCCTGAATCCAGTAGACTCAAGGGAAAAAGGTAGCCTAATCACCCACTTCCATTCTGACCCTGTCCTCTAGGCTACATACTGTCACTCCAGTTCCTAACCCAGGACTGCATGACACATTTCTTGTATAGGATCTGTCAGAGATGAGAAAGAAGGAAGCAGGGACATTACCTGATGAAGGATTATGTAGACGAGGAAGATGTGGCGGCCCTGACACCTCCTGGTGACTGGATCTGCTGGTAAGCAACCTGTCTAGCAGCTTATCAGAAGAAGATACGGTCCAAGCTTTATAGAACACCTGGTTATCTAGCAATACCTGGCAGCCAGTTCTGTTATTCAATAAATCCTGCTCACTTCGGCTTTTCTGAGATTGCTGGGCAGCATGTTGAGTACCAGAGCTCAGGCCAGCATGGGAAGTGGCCCTCTGGGTGGCTGTCAGGAAGTTATGGCCTAGGGTGATGGGTGGGAGACTCTGCGTTCTGATTGGTGGAAGTCCTTTATGGGCCAGAGGCTTTTTTTCTGGCAAGTGATATTTTGAATTCTCTGAGGTCCTCTTCTTAAAGTCAACCGTAGCCACCTGATCACCAGGCTGTTCTTGGCAGTTGGTATCCATGTTGCTGTCAAAGGTGGTGATGATGTCATCAACTTCCGAGGTGGCCTCCCCCCTGTGCCAGTCCCTGCTGTGATCTTTCTGATAGGCCCTCTGCTCTTCTTTTTTGTTCCTGCAGAAGATTTGATTGAGCATGCTGAATCGTCCCTCCTTCTTCTGGGGTCTACTCTTCTGGGAAGGAAGGGGTCGAGTAGGCTCTGTTCTATGGGAATATAAAATAACAAGGATGCTATGTGAGGGCAGGAAGTGGAGACACCAGCAGTAACCACACAACAGACCTCCCTCTATTCCATCCACCTGAGCAGGTTGTCTGAGATCATCCAAAGACACCCGAAGCCCTCTCAAGTCAAAGGGGATGTGCAAGAGCTACTCACAACCTCCTTGGCCATCCCCTTCCTTGCCATGGTCAGTTCTCTGTCCAATTAGAACATTTCTTAGTTAGATTTCACCTGCTCCCTCAGGAACTATCCTTTCAAAATTTGTTTTCTCCCAGGGATCAAGTAAGCTGAAAATACCTCAAAGTATTACTGTTCTCACTTCTTTTTTTTTTTTTGGTACGTGGGCCTCTCACTGTTGTGGCCTCTCCCGTTGCGGAGCACAGGCTCCGGACGCACAGGCTCAGCGGCCATGGCTCACGGGCCCAGCCGCTCCGCCACATGTGGGATCTTCCCGGATTGGGGCATGAACCCGTGTCCCCTGCATCTGCAGGCGGGCTCTCAACCACTGCGCCACCAGGGAAGCCCTGTTCTCACTTCTTAAGGACAGTGAGTAGGAGTGCAAGCTTTAAGTCAAAGCGATGAAGGCCAAATGTGGAGTTCAGGCTTCAACTAGCAGCAGTAGGGTGGAGGTTGCAGATGTCGGGGGAGTGTGATTTTAGGCTTTCTCTGAAAGGGATCCCAGGAGATCTGGGCAGAGCTCTGATAGTATCCACCTTAGGAAGCCTGCCCATTTTACGCTGTTTGTGTGTTGTTTCTTGTTGAGCTTTTACTAAATTTCTTATTGAAAACGTGTACTAACGGACTTGAGGATACGGGGAGGGGGAAGGGTAAGCTGTGACAAAGCGAAAGAGCGGCATGGACATATATACACTACCAAACGTAAGGTAGATAGCTAGTGGGAAGCAGCCGCATAGCACAGGGAGATCAGCTCGGTGCTTTGTAACCGCCTGGAGGGGTGCGATAGGGAGGGTGGGAGGGAGACGCAAAAGGGAGGGGATATGGGAATATATGTATATGTATAACTGATTAAATTTGTTATAAAGCAGAAAAAATATATATATATACACAACTTGGTGATCAACTATACTTCAATAAAAAATAAATTTGAAAAGAAAAAAAGAAAACGTGTACTAAAGGAAGCCGAGGAGAGAAGCTTTTGTCTGGGCTTCAGCTGCAGAAGAGGAAGTGTGTATGCCAGAGGTTGGGCGTGGCAGCAGAAGAAAATGAGCAATGCCCAATGAGCAGGCAATTTCTAAAGGAAAAAACGGTCAGCAGCTGTCCGGCTGGCTCTTCCTGTGTGGAGAGTTTCCCTGAGGCACTATTCTGTTTTTGTTCCTTGGAAAATTCTGTGTTGTTCTCTTCTGAGGCCACAATTGATTTAATGCTTTCTGTGGTATGAGTTAAAGATGAAACCTGACTGTATTCATGCCCTAAAAGCCAGATTGCAACATTACTCTTTAGAGTGAGATATTGTAATACGTAATTTGAAAAACTCACCCCTCATTTTGGCTGCATATAATGAATGGTTTTTGTTTTTGTTTTTTTTTCTGCAGGTCACACAGTGTATAATTGAATCTTTATTCCTGTGATATATTTTTATCCTCCTTTCACCTTCCAATAGGCTTTTTGAAATATTAAACACAACTTCTGGACTCCTGATACTACCAGAGAGAACCCCAGGAGATCTCTAGCATTCTTTCAAGTTTCCCCATACAGAATATGCCCCTGTGCTAACTGATGCTACTTCAGCATCTTCTATAAACAATCTCCTCCTCCTCTTAAGGTTGTGATTTTGGCCAGTGGGTCTCAAAGTATGGTCCACTGAACCTGGAGGTGAAGGCCCTGACAGTCTTCAGAAGTTTCATGAGGTTTAACCTATATTCATAATAATATCAAGATTTTTTTTCACTGGTCTGCTTTTTACACCAAGGGTGCAAGAGAGCAAGTGGGTGAAACTGTGGGCTCCTTGGCACAAATCAAGGTAGTAACAACAATAGACTTGCATTAAGAAAATTGCCATTAAACTTAATAATGTCCAGTAAATGTTATTAATTTTACTAAATATTGATCCTTGAGATACATTTTTTCGATAAAATAGGAAGTACTCATAAACAATTCTACTATATACTGAAGTACAATGGTTGTTTTGAGGTAAAACATTTGTGCCATTGTTTGAGTTGCTAGCTGAACTAGACACTTTTTTCATGAAATATGATTTTTATGGCTTATAGACAAGCTGTGGTTATTTGGAGTTGGGCATTTGATTTCTCAAAAATGAACAAAGTGAGCCTGTCATTTCAAGGTAAACAATTGACATTAATTGTTGCCAATGACAAAAATCTAGCTTTCAAACAAAAATTAGAATTTTGGAAAATTTGTATGCACACTGTGAGCTTGACAGCTTCCTGATACATAGAGGCTTTTCTGATGGTATCAGTGGTGATATTAACAAATGTGATTTTTTTTCTGGTATTGTATAATGAAATGTACTATTTGGAAGCTCTTCATAACTAAGTAAACCAATATTTTCCAAATGACCAATGCAAGATATTATAAAATCATGCATAGATGTAAGACACATTTAAAGTGCTAGAGAGATGAATGGATTTTAATGTAACAGAATTCAAAAACTTCACTGATATGGTGACAGAGTCCACATTGCCACTAAGCTTTAGGAAACTACTACTTGTCAAGTTTTGGCGTAGTATCAAAGGAAAAGTATCCACAGTTATCTAAAAAGGCTCTTGAAATACTCCTTCCTTTTTCACCTACATATCTATGTGAGGCCAGATTGTTTTCATACACTTCAGTCAAAACAACCATATTGCAATGGACTGAATGCAGAAGCAGATGTGGGAATGCAGCTGTATTCTATTAAGCTTCTATAAAGATATCAAAGAGATTCAAAGAGCAAAGTAGAACAAAACTGCTCTTCTCATTACATTTTTTTGGTTTGTTTTGAAGAATGGGTTATTTTTTAACTAAAAATATGGTATTAATGTTAACTTGTAAATGTAATGGGTTATTACTTTAATAACAAAATATTTTTTCAAAAGTTTCTCAGTTTTAATTTCTAATGCCATAAATATTGATAGGTGTAACTCACATAAACAAAAGCTCTTTAGGGTCCTCCATAATTTTTGAGAGTGTAAAAGGGTCCTGAGAACAAAAAGTTGGAGAAACGCTGATTTAGGCAAAAGAGCAATTAAGGGTACATGGCATACTCTAGGGCCTGCGTGCCAACTACTGAGCCCATGTGCTGCAACTACTGAAGCCCACGCACCTAGAACCCATGCTCTGCAACAAGAGAAGCCACCGCAGTGAGAAGCCCGCGCACCGCAATGAAGAGTAGTCCCCACTCACTGCAACTACAGAAAGCCTACGCGCAGCAATGAAGACTCAATGCAGCCAGAAATAAATAAATAATAAATAAATAAATAATTAAATAAATAGTATATAGCATAAAGGGACGAGGAAAGGGAGAAAAAGGAAAGAAGAGATTAGAGTTCAGTGAATATTAGGCTGATGGATTCAGGCTTACTACTATCATTTTGTTCCACAGTGTCAATGACATGTCATTACATGTTAGATAATGGCAAACACGATTATTAAGTTATTGCTGATTTTCTGCTAGTTTTGGCAGTTTAAACAATTTCATCCAATTTTATAAATCTTTTTTCTTCTTCCGTACGCAGGCCTCTACACTGTTGTGGCCTCTCCCGTTGCGGAGCACAGGCTCTGGACGCGCAGGCTCAGTGGCCATGGCTCATGGGCCCAGCCGCTCCACGGCATGCAGGATCCTCCCGGACCGGGGCATGAACCCGTGTCCCCTGCATTGGCAGGCGGACTCCCAACCACCGCGCCACCAGGGGAGCCCCCAATTTTATAAATCTTTGAAAGGAAGAAAAAATGAGTGCCTCCTGGTGCACTCACCTGCTCTCTTGGGAGAGGAGCTTGACACAGGCCGTGTGGCCGCAGTACAGGGCATAGGCCAGGGGTGTGCTCTCACTGATGTCTTGCGGGTTGCTGTCTATGCCCAGCTCCAGCAGTGACTGCACACAGTCTGCCTTTCCTGCAGCTGCAGCCCAGTGCAGAGGTGTCCTGGGGGACCACAGGGGAACAGCATAAGTGTCTGAGCACATGAATGGTACAGGTTACTTAGCTGGCAACAGCTCCTGCTTGAAGTTGGGTCGTGGCAGGAAAGACTTGTTGCTATTTACAGTGTGGAAATGGTATGTATTAAATGGGGCTTCAGGATGATGGTGTATGTGTGTAAGGGCCTCTCCTCTAGGTCTGATATTCTGTGGCCTTCCACCTGCTTTGGTCTTTCTGAGAATTTCCTAGAACAGGAAGTAGTGGGTCAAAGGGTATGAACAATCATAAGGCTCTGTATACATAGTGCCAAACTGCCTTCCAGAAAAACTGGCTCAATCTCTCCTCCTACCAGCTGTGTCCCTACTCCTTCCCAATATTGTATTATCACCATCTTTAAAGACCTTTGCCAACTTGGTAGGCAAAATGGTACTTCAGTGTTGTTTTCTTCTGCATTTCTTTAATTAATAGTGGGGAAGAACTTTTGAAATATATGTTTATGTGCCATTTGAGTTTCTTCATTGAAATGATTCTTAATGCCTTATGCCCATTTTTCTATTAGATTATTAGTTTTTCTTACTAATTTATATGGGTTTTAAAAATATTTAAGGTATCAATTTTTTTCTAGGTTATGCTTATGAAAACATTTTCTCTAATTTGTTACTTAGCTTTTAATTTTTTTTTTTTTTTTTTTTTTTTTGCGGTACGCGGGCCTCTCACTGTTGTGGCCTCTCCCGTTGTGGAGCACAGGCTCCGGACGCACAGGCTCAGCGGCCATGGCTCACGGGCCTAGCCAATCCACGGCATGTGGGATCTTCCCGGACCGGGGCACGAACCCGCGTCCCCTGCATCAGCAGACGGACTCTCAACCACTGCGCCACCAGGGAAGCCCTTAGCTTTTAATTTTTTAGTGATTTTCCATAAAAAATTTTAAGGAATAATCACATTTATTTACCTCTTCATTTTTGGTTTGTTTCATGATTTTATGTTTTAGAAAGTCCTTCATCAGCCAGAAGGTGGATGAATATTCATCAGTATTTAAACCTTGTTAAATGGCAAAACTATTATTTTCTTAAGGAAGAAAAAAAAAAAGCCAGAGACTGGGAGAAAATATTTGCAAACTGCACATTCAACAAAGAATTTGTATTCAGAATATGTAAAGTATTCCAAAACTGAATAAAAAAATACACACGCCAATTAAAATAAATTAGCAAAAGATCTGAACACTTTATCAAAGAAGATGCATAAATGGTAAATAAGCACATGAAAAGGTGCTCAATAATATTTGTCATTAGAGAAATGCAAATTAAAACACAATGGGATACAACTACATATTTACTTAAATGGCTAAAATTAAGAAAAAATTAAAAGAATGTATATATAGTATGTGTCTGTGTGTGTGTGTGTGTGTGTGTGTGTGTATACCTGAGTCACTGCTGTACAGCAGAGATTGGTACAACATTGTAAATCAACTATACTTCAATTTAAAAAAATTTTTGACAAAAAAAAACCCCCAAACCTGGAAATACCAAAGGCTGATGAAGATTCAGGGCAACCTGAACTTTTATACATTTTTGGTGGGAATACAAAATGGAAACAGTCACACCAGAAAATAGTTTGTCAGTTCCTTCTAAAGTTAAACATACTTACCATATGACCAAGCAATCTCACTTCTAGATATATAGCTAAAGAAATGAAAATTTATGTTCACACAAAAACTTATACACAAATGTTTATAGCAGCGTTATTCATAATTGCCCAAAACTGTAAACAACCCAGTGTCCTTCAATGGGTGAACAGACAACCAAACTATAGTTCATCCACAAAACTGAATCCTACTCAGCAATAAAAAGAACAGCCTACTGATATATGGAACATAGATGAATCTCAAGTCATTCTACCAAATGAAATAAATCAATCTCAAAAGATTACATACTGTATATTTCCATTTATATAACATTCTGGAAAAGGCAAAACCCAAGAGACAGAACTAATCAGTGGTTTCCAGAGCTTAGAGATGGGGGAGGCCTTGACTACAAAAGGACAACCTGAGTTGATGTTGGAGGTGACAGAACTGTCTTGAATCTTGCTTGTGGTGGTTACATGAATCTATGCATGTGTTAAAATTCATAGAACTATACATAAAAAAAAAAGTAAATTTTACTGAATGTAAATAAAAAGGAAACCAATATTTTCTTCTAGATTTATTTGGATTAAAAAAAAACTACACGTGTGTCTGTATGTGTATTTTGATATGTGTGGTGAGGCGTGGAGCCAATCTGACCATTTTTCCAGTTACATAGCCAACTTTTCTCAACACCATTTATTAGTACAGTGGGATCATATTTTGAGATCCTGACCTATATACGTACTTTTCTACCCTTCCTCTTTCCTCATTTAAGGATATGGTTGATTTTATGCTCAACCTCAGGGGAGGGATATAGCAGGGTGGATAAGAGAAATAGTCAGTGTCTTTCTGTTTCCAAAAGCCAAGCCCAGAACTGAGAGCAGATTTGGAGCAAATTAGCTCCCCAGCTGTAGAAAGAACTATCAAGGCAGATGGGACAAGAAGGTGATAAGAACATAAAGGACCACTGGACCCAAGAGCAAAGGGGACCCGAACCTTGCTTCCTTGGCAAAGATGCTGGGAAATGGGTGGTGGGGGATGTCTGTGTGGTGTGCTTGGGCAGTGGGACCCTGGGAGGCTAAGGAGGGGCACAGTGAAAGAGGACATGCCTGTGAATGGGGTTTCCCGTGAAGAGAGTGGCTACTCTTCCTGTCAGTCACTCTGAGAAAGGATCAGTCCTGAGGCAGGAAAGGAGGGCATGGAAGGCCTCTTCTTGGCTTTACTCTGGGGCTTGACCGCTGGCAGAAGGCCACCCCTGGGAGAGCCAAGAGGTCTCTCAGACATGGAGGCAGCTTGCGGGCCGGGCATGTGTGAAGGGGCTTGGGCCTTAGTATTCGGAGAGTAGCCATGTCCACAGTGTGACCACAGTCCCCATGGTAAATAGTGTCCTCTGTCAGTCAAGCATCCTTTTCCTCATGTTATGATATGGGCAGAAATTTGAGAACCCTTAATAGGAGCGTATATTTTTTCAACACAGTCATCAATCACAC
Source organism: Hyperoodon ampullatus (assembly GCF_949752795.1). Taxonomy (NCBI): domain Eukaryota; kingdom Metazoa; phylum Chordata; class Mammalia; order Artiodactyla; family Ziphiidae; genus Hyperoodon; species Hyperoodon ampullatus. Next base: position 132,619,438 of record NC_136917.1, on the reverse strand, counting down.
TGCCTATTTGAACATGTAGCAGCTATGATTCATTCCATTCTGTGTGAGTGAGGTCTCCAAACAATATTTATTATGAAACAAGATGAGGCACCAGCCATATTATGCCTTCCTGCTTAGAGAATATATTGCCCATAAATTCAGTAGATGGAGGGCTGGATATCAATGTAGTCAGGTTCACCAACATGTGACAGTTCTCTCTGGAGCATTGTGAAATACTCCTTCACAACAATTGCTAAGAGTGACTGTTTTAATTCTTCTGGCCATCAACATGGAAGAGGTCCAGAAGGACACAGGGAAAAAAATTATTTTGCAGAGAAACAGGAGAAGCAGAGATAACTTCTAACTAATACACATAGAGCCTTCATGGGCAATGTGTAGCATCCAATTTCAGGTTATCTAAGCTGTAGTTCCTTTCTTATCTCTAAGCTTCAGGATAGTCCTACAAACATAGCAGACTGGACTCAGCTATCACAGTGAAGAGCTGGAGAATCAGGGCCCATGATTCAGAAGAAATTCATCAGAGACAAGCAGTGGGCGATGAGGTGGTCTCTGAAGGGCAGGAGATGACGGGTACAAGAATGCAGTGTTGGCTGGAGTGTCAGAAGCCAAGGAACGATTTATGGAACATGCAAACATTCTCTAGATAATTCCCAGATATGTGTAGGTAGGAGAGTTTGATAAAAGACTCTCCCTCCTGAAAATAAATGACTTGGTTATTAAAGGAAAGTATGACCTCATAGACTGATGAAATTTGGGACATTTAAGCTACACAGGCTATTTATGAGTTATGTGTTCTGTGCCATCAATCTTCGGATAGTACCATCGTGTTTTAAATGTCATAGATTTATGATGTGTTTTAATATCTAGGAGGCCTAGTTTCCCCATATTTTCCCTCATCCTCGTTTTTTGTTGTTTTTTTTTTTTTCAAATCATTGCCTTATTTTTCTTCTCTTTCCTCAAAAACTTTCTCTCCACTGGGGGGAAAAAAAAGAAGGAAAGCGAAGTCACAATTGTTGCAAATGCGTTAAGTACTTAAACCTATGAAAATTTTGAAAACTTCTATACTAATACAAGCGTACAGTTTCAATGTGAAGGCACAGCTACACAATGCAGGATGCAGAAACTGAAACAAAATGAAGAGCAGGATTTGATTAGTGCATGCAACACATGAGCTGAACTTTGGAGGAGGAACTAGACCTTGCTTGAGATTTTACTTCACTTTGAACCCTTGTAGGACCCAATCTTTTGCATTTTCTTTCTGCCCTTGGTTTTTCTTTCTTCCCTGAGGCTGGGGGAACTAAATTTTCTCTGCTAAGCATGTGATAATGCAAAGTGGGAAATACTCTATTCAGAGCTGGTTCTACAAGTATTTTGAGGTAGGCAAACTTTTTTTTTAGCCCTCTTTTCCTAGATGTGTTCTTTTCTTCTCTTTTTGGATCATTCACCTTTTCTCCTCATGTAACTAAGTCCTATTACTTTCTTACCTACTCAAGTTCAACATCTGCTCTTAGGAAAAGGTCTACTTTCAATGATTTATACCTTAATTTTAATTAAAGTCATCATGTTAACCATCTCCAGCTTCTGAGACTTACATGGAACCCAAGATTTTTTTCCCCCTGTGTTATAAGGATTTCAGGTATCAGGAAGTAGGAAGTGCTTCTTGGGGCATCTAAAATCATGATAAGTAGGTGGCTAGATTTGCACTTCAATAGAAAAAGGTAAGCAAAACTACACGTAGTGTACAAGCCTTATACCCATTTTCAATAGTCTTATTTGTTGTTATATTATTCTTATATTTCCATTGAGTCTATGCCTAACTGAAAGAAAGGTTAGATATACATTGTAATTGAAAAGTTCTAATAGCTGTTTATGGATGAAGGGCATGTAGGTAAAAAGTTCTGTTTAGAAGTCAAGGGTACAAGTTTTCATTTAGTTGCTAAATACCTCTGAGGCAAGTCTCTTTACCTTTCTGGACTCAGCTTCCTTTTCTATGCAAATGCATCTTTAATGACTTAAGAAACCCAAAACAGAACCCTGATAAGGTCACATCTAGTTCTGAACACAAAACCTCTATTATGCTCTTCTCTGGATAACAAGAGCTTGTTGACTTTATGACATAATCCAGGAACGAAGGAAAAGAATTAAGACTTACTGTTAAGAACAAAAAGCGCCTATAGCAGGAAGCTGATATACAGAAGGCCTTCTGAGAACACTGAGAACGGTTAGCAAAAAGTGGAAAGTCTGACAGTACTGTACAGTCATGGCGTTTCTCTTCATAACAATGATTTTTCCTGCCCTGACTAAAATAGAGCAGCTTTTATTGTCACAAGCACATGTATAAATATTACTGCCAGTAAGGATATAGTCATATAGGATAACTCCTTAAACATCTTCTTTGAGATTAAAATTTGGAAAAGATGACTGGTAGTTCCCCACATTTCTGAGTTGCCATGGATACCTGTCGTCCACATCCAGAGCCTGCAGGTTGCACTCCGGGAATCTTGCCAGCTCGTTGATGATGTCACTGAAACCTGCTGCTGCGGCGATGTGCACACACGTCTTCCCACTCTCATCGTCGTAGTTGATTATGGACGGACCCTGGTGATGGCTCAGAATGATGGAACACAGAATTCTATTTCCACTCTGGAAAACAGAGTCAAAGAAAGCTCATTAGGTACAACAATCTAGTGCTCTTCCCTGTCTATGCAAATTAAGATAAAAATTCAAAGCAAAAAAATTCAAAACAACAAAAAAATAAAATTCATTTTATCAAACCCACAAATTTCCACTTGTCTCAAGTCACTGCAGGGATTTTTGTCTCCTGTAAGAGCTAAATTGTCTTCCATAATCAGTGAACTAAGGAGGACTTAAATACAGGTGTAATTGACTGACATCAGAGCTAGCACAATGGGTGGGCCACCTAGATTACTTCCTCATTAAATATATTCGTTTTGTTTCCCCCACTTGCTGTAGAGGTTAACCCCTGAGAAGCTGGCAGAGTTAATTTTAATGTTAACAAAATGACTATGACGAGTACTGACTAGTGACATAATGATGATGAGAATGATCTGGTAATGGTCAAATTGCTATAAATTGCATGTAATTTAATTGTCAAAAATCCTTTGTGAAAAGAAGTGTGTCATAATTTAGTAGCTAATCGATAAAAAGAAAAACAAATTAAGTATGAAAAGGAAAAAACTTTAGGCAACCATCTAAACTGGGTCCCTCTTTCTGTGTAGGTGTATAATAAGTTTTTATCTTATCATTTTTTTTTTTTTTTTTTGCTCTGTGAGTCTTCATTGCTGCGCGTGGGCCTTGCGTGGGCCTTCTCTAGTTTCGGCGAGCGGGGGCTACTCTTCCTTGCGGTGCGCAGGGTTCTCATTGCAGTGGCTTCTCTTGTTGCGGAGCACGGGCTGTAGGGCGCACAGGCTTCAGTAGTTGTGGCGCACAGGCTTAGTTGCTCTGTGGCATGTGGGACCTTCCAGGGCCAGGGATCGAACCCATGTCCCCTGCATTGGCAGGCGGATTCTCAACCACTGCACCACCAGGGAAGCCCTTATCTTATCTTTGAAGGGAGGCTATTCTACACTCTTTTTAGCAACCTGTCCCAGCCTTAAAAGTCACCAGCTCTTTCTTGAGAGTGTCCTACATCTCTTCAGCTTGAACAAATGAGTAAGTAAATGCTGTGCATGTTACCTTTCATTGGGCTGAAAAATACAAAAAACACTGCATAAGTATTTGCAATTTTAGATGACAATAAATCCTCAACGGCCAGTAAATTCCAGTTTTATCTCACACAGTGGAAAGTCTTCTCTTTTAGATTTCTCCTGATATCTGTGTAAAGATTATAAAACAGTCCAAATAATTCGTCAGCATTTTAATTTTCTCAGTGAATCCATAGAGACACTGCATCTCCACGCAGCAGGGCTTACAGGAAAAATGGAGGTCTCTAGGAGGCGTGAGGAGCAGGTTAAAGAAACGGCAGAGACATGCTCTAGTTCTGGGGGCCAGGAGCCAGGTCACGTGCCAGGCTCAGGGTCCTGGGCAGAAAGAGTGTTGAACATTTTTTTTTAGCATCTTTATTGGAGTATAATTGCTTTACAATGGTGTGTTAGTGTCTGCTTTATAACAAAGTGAATCAGCTGAGAGTGCTGAACTTTTTTAAAGCTGCAATTCTAATACATTCCAAGTGCTATTCCACAGCCACCTCCTAATAAATTTTCCCATGTAACATTTCTTTTGGCATTCCTCCCACTTTATTATCCCAGTTTATTTGACCCTAGGGTTATCTTTTAGAACCTCTGAGTCAGTTTGCACAATTCTGTGGAACAGCACCCTTTCGTTTTTGCTTTTCCTCTCCCTTTCCCTCCCCTCTCCGTTTGCACTGAGGACTCTCCGGATATCCCGTTACTCAGCGTGGCTTCACAGGGAACCATTACACAGTGAACCCTCGAGTGTGCTCCCACTGTATCAGGAGACCGCAGCTGATACAAGTTCTGCAACCTCTTGCAGGACCAAAGGCTCAGGGCACTCAAAGCTCTCAACTTTGAGCCCCAGAAAGAGTGCTGAGTGGGTTTTAAATGTTACAACCAGGGCCAGCTACATAATTTATGGGGCCCAGGGAAAATGTGGAGCCCCCTGCTCACATGGCAGAGGAATAATGTCTTCCCTTCTTCCATGGTGTCTCTCTGGACCTGTCGTTGAGATTTTTATTTGCTATTTAGTGTCACACTCCCTTGGGCTGGGCATTCTCACGGTGAGTGCAAACCCTCACAGGTGCCTAGGGCCCCATCTTGCAACTCAGCACATGCTCAATCCTGACCCTCCCTGAGTCTGTGCTCAGACCCCTGCCAGGGGACTGAGGAGCTGGGGCCTGAGCATCTGTCCCAGGGCAGCAGGGAGATGGGACTGTGTAAGCTGAGGCTCCAGTGTCCTATTAGACTTAACATACAAAACACAAATTCAACTACAGAATTACTGAGAATTTTCAGATGGCCACAGAGCATTATACCCCGAGCACAGAGCTCCCTGCTGAGTGCGGGGCATCTGTGGCTTCACTAGTCACATGCCCATAAAGTGGGCCCTGCCTGCAACCTTTTTCCTTTTTTCCTTCTCACCTTCCCTCTTACATCCTCTTTCTCCCTCCATTCTTCCTTTGTCTCACAATGACTTTTAAATAATTCAGATCAATGACTTTAGTTCTATGGCATGCCTGTCATCAAAAGGTGGCTACAGTGAACACATCTAAGCTTTCGTGCCTGCTTTATCAGCTTTTCTAAGGTTCTTTCCCCTGATGTTACGTAAACATATTTTGAGGGGTCTGAAATATGGTATATTTAAAACACTCAAGAGACCCCTCTCCCCTTTTAAGAAGCACTAGCCATTGGAGAAGGAAAACAGAAGCAAAAAAGAGTGTCCACTCAATGAATTGATTTTGTTTATGGTTTCCTGGAAGAGCAAAGGAATTCAGGTTGCCACAGTGATTCAAACAGCAAAACACTCTGTCACGGTTCTCCTTCTGTGTGGGATGGAGTGTCAAGCACAGATGGAAAAAACAAAACCCACTTCTTACACACTGTCTTCCTCTCTCCTTGCCTGACCCACAGAGGAGCCATTCTGGAAGCAGCCAGCTGAGATAGAGGCTGTGGCCCAGCACATCTCAGTGGGCCTCTTCTGAGTTCCTGACCAGACAGTCCCAGTCAGCATCTCCCTTGCAAGCTGGAGTCTTACGCGGCTTTTCTGGATAAGAGAAATTCCACTCCCTTACACTTTTCCTCCAAAATGCCTTTTGTCCTGAATCTTCCAGACAATTCCTTTGTCTCTAAACCTGGCCCTTACGTACAACATTATCACTGCCTTTTTTTTTTCTTTGTAAGGATATCCTCCCTGGAGTAATGGTAATAGCAATGTCTCCCGAGTGAACGTTCTGTGCCCAGCACTGCATTTCCACGTTCTAACTCATTTAATCCTGACAACAACTTCATGAGGTAGGTACTCTTATCATCCCCATATTGTAGAGGAGAAATTGGAGGCACAGAGGGATTAAGGTGCCCACTGTCACAGCCAAGAGGTGGCAAAGCCCGGACTGTCTGTCTGCAGAGCCCTTGTACTTCACCACTACACCATTTTGTCTCCCGTTACAAGTACGGTCTATTTATTTGATCCTACATGTTCATATGGGAGGAATTTAAGTGAACACTGTTGTTGGGATCAGCAACATAAGGTAGCAATAAAGTGCGCGTTGCCAACTGAGGCCTTCTTCCAACATTAGGTGCTTTAAAATCCTCTCCTAGGAGGGTTGCCACGGTGCACCCTGACAAGAATTTGAGAGAGCCCTGGAGAGTACTAGTTTGTGAGCTGAGGTCCTGGCTCAGTGGTCTCCTGGTAACAGCATTCCCTTCTTGGCAAAATGGGCTGAGTGTCAGTCAAAGGGAGTCTCCAGGCCTGGGAAGCCTTGGTCACAGACACCAGGAAGCACCAGGAGAGAAGAAATGGGATGTTGCCCAGAAGGGCCCTTAGGAAGAATGGAGGGTAGGTTTCTGTTTGGTGGGAATATCATTCAATAGGGGAAGAATATTGTATAGATCTTATTATGGAGCTCTAGAATTGGGTGGCCAAATGAGATTGTGGATTTACTTATTTTTGCTGCATTTTTGTTCTTTTTGTCCAAGGGTAATCCATAAAGTGCCTTCATGTACTCTGAAAACTGCTGGGAACTACTGAGTCCTAGTCATTTTCTCTTTATACCTCATGAGGGAGGGGAATTTGCAAGAAGTCTTGCCAAGAAGGAAGTTGAATTAACGTACAGTAATTTTGCTATAGGAGACTGATAAAAAACAAGATTCTGGTATCTTGATGTAGACTCTTATTCATTTATTTATTTTTGGCTGCGTTGGGTCTTCGTTGCTGCGCACGGGCTTTCTCTAGTTGCAGTGAGTGGGGCTACTCTTTGTTGCGGTGAGTGGGCTTCTCATTGCGGTGGAGCACGGGCTCTAGGCGTGCGGGCTTCAGTACTTGTGACACGCGGGCTCAGTAGTTGTGGCTCACAGGCTGTAGAGCGCAGGCTCAGTAGTTGTGGCGCACGGGCTTATAGTTGCTCTGAGGCAGGTGGGATCTTCCCGGACCAGGGCTCGAACCTGTGTCCCCTGCATTGGCAGGTGGATTCTTAACCACTGCACCACCAGGGAAGTCCCAATTGTAGACTCTTTATTCTAGGTGGTCTCCCAAGGAGTCTTAATACAAGATTTAGGACTAGTTGTTTATTTGTTAATGTGTTGGCGGCATTAATTCTATGGTGGGTTCTTCAGGGAGGGAACTCCAATCTCCATCCTTCTCTTGGAGGTAGGGGTCTGTTTGTCACATGACAGTGACTGTACAAAGCGGACGTAAGGGTTTTAGGTCACATGGCCCTTTTAAAGGGCTGGGTGGTTTTGTGCTATGAGAACACTGGCCCGTAAGTTCAGCTGGAGTCAGGTGTGTTAGACTGGAATGGAGCTGGAGGGGAAGTTTTACTAGTTTGTACAGCGTGAACACTTTAGAGTTGAGGGTTTGGGGCTAACTAGAGGACAAAGGGGCCCAATATCCTGGCTTGGAGTCAGGACCATCTTCATGGTTAGCCCCTTTGGACCCAGGCTTTCTGCTTGGCCTGACTCCAGAGGCTGCTGTATCCCAAAGCCTGGGGCTGACTCTCCTGGAGAGCTAGTGGAAGGTAGAAATGGGGGTGTGGGGCAGTGAGGCATGGTGACCCTCAGCTGCTGAACTACTTCATTTCACAGGTGCTCTAATGATTAATATGGAAAAGCCCCCCACGAAACCTCCTTCCCTGCTGTGTTGGTGTGCAGACAACGTCTAGCTTCTGCTTCCAGCTGTCTGGCAAGGTGACAGTCTCTAGGACATCTCTGCATTGCCCTTGCCACACCTATGACTGGGAATCTTTCTGCTGAAACGGAGTCTAGCAAAGAGTAACTCATAATAAATATTTGCTGAACAATGCATAAATAAATAAATAAATAAGTAAAAACAAGCCTTACCACCTATGGGCAAAGCCAAACGAAACAGAATTTTACTCATCCTTTTCTTAGCTTCCCTCTCTTTTTCTCACTATCTCCCGCCTTTCACTCTCTTTTTGTTTCTTTCCTCACTTGTGTTTACTCCTAGGTGAGTTACTGTTTTTTCTCTGTCTACCTCATCCCCTTCTTCTCTGCAACCAAGCCCTGGGGAGCTGACACATGCAGGCCACTTTAACTTAGGCTATCCTTCAAGACAGCTCAGTCTTTGCTCCCAGGGTAATGGGGTTGATTTAGTAAATTTGACTTTCTCTTTGTTTACTCTGGGCTCTGTGGCTTTGTAGTTTTCCCCTTATCAAGCACTGGGAGTTGTGTGGCCTGAGTCTCTGTGGGCGTGGGGTGTGTTTGGGTAATGATAACCTTCCTGTGCCCTAGTTTCGCCACCTGTGAACTGAGGGGTTGGACTAAATGACTTGTGTGGTCCTTTCCAGTTCTAAGGCTCTTCCATCTATGACCCGGATCCACTGGTCTATGACATTTGTAATTATCCTTTGGCATTCTGAATATATTTAAAGTATACTTACAGGGTTTTGATACAGTTCAAACAGTTGACCACAGATCTTGGCCACCATGGGAAGGAGGAGGATTCCATGCTGGACCAAATCAGTCTCAGGTGCTGGGGTTGATGGTTATATTCAAGAGCTCCAAGGGTATGTGTATGTGTGTGTGCATAATTTCCTTAACCACATAACCACATACTGAATGAACAAACATGAAATAGTTTTATATTACTGCAGTTCTTTTCTTTCTAACCTCCCTTGAAAAATGCACTGAAAGAAGAGTACTGCTGAGGGAGATTCCAGATAAACACATTTTCTAGGTTTAGGAGGAAGGAGCTAGAGGTGAGATTTGAGGGGCAGTAGATACTTGCCCTTCTCACTGACCTGCCATCATATCTATCCTAGAATTCCTATCATTAGAAAAAACTCCTTGATACTAAGCCACACGGACTAAGGCACGTGGACTTCCCTGGTGGTGCACTGGTTAAGGCGGCTGCCAATGCAGGGGACACAGGTTCGATCCCTGGTCTGGGAAGATCCCACATGCGGCAGAACAACTAAGCCCATGCGCCACGACTACTGAGCCTGTGTTCTAGGGCCCACGAGCCACAACTCCCGAGCCTGTGCACCACAACTACTGAAGCCCATGTGCCTAGATCCCGTGCTCTGCAGCAAGAGAAGCCACCGCACCGCAACGAAGAGTATCCCCCCACTTGCCACAGCTAGAGAAAGCCCACACGCAGCAACAAAGATCCAATGCAGCCAAAAAAAAAAAGATACTAAGGTATTGCATTCCTAGAAGTTTTGGTTAAGCTGAAAATGGTATTTCACAGAAAGAACCCAGTAAGCCGCTATTCCCACTGGCTTGGGATGGATAAGCTTATTGAACTGAATTGAGTGAACACCTTTTTGGTGTTCACGAAGATTCACAAAGATCTGTTCTGGGTCTTGAGAGACATCTGGATGAGTAAGGCACATTGCCCTTAAGCACATAGTCTAGAAGAGGAGACACAGGCACCCCACTGATTGTAACACCAGTAAAAGAAGTAAGGAAGTGCTAGACAGAGGGAAAAATTCTGAAAGGGAGCTCAACAAAGAGGGTGAACTTAGTTGGGCCTTGAGAAATAAGGAAGAACAAGTATAAATTCTGCAGTTAGAAGGGATGATGCAGGGAGTGCAAGAAGAAAGAAGTATTTCACCAAAAGGGAAGAGCATGACCAAGGGGAAGACAGGATGAATCTTTACGATGTATTGAGGAGATTATTAATATTCTAGTATGATTGGAGTAAAGCCTACATGGCCTGAAGAGGAAAGGGCAGGGAGTGGGGTGGGTTGCAGAGAGGTTGTTCATGGCAGTAAGTGCAAGTCAAGGAGTTTGTTCTTTACCAGAAAATGGCACTTGGTGAAGGTTTTTGAGCCAAGAACCAGCAGTGACCATAATTGTTTTGGTGTAGTAACAGTTATGTTAGTGCATTCCTTTGTGATTTGTAGAAAAAGCACTTGGTGCAATGTGAGAATAGACTGGAGAAGGAAAGGGCTGAAAGTAGGAATACAGATACTGAAACTGTTCAGGTGAGAGACAGGGGAAGCTTGATCTAAGGCATTGATGGTAGGTGTACTAAATTGTCTCCATTTGTTCTTCCCGGTTAACTCTCCATCTTTTTTCATCCTGCTCTCCACCCTTTAGCATGTACGAATTGCATCAAATGGGCCCCTTTGCCCTTTGGCTTCTGGTTGGGATTGGCCAGTGAGTGGTACTGACAGGAGATGGATATAGGAGGAAAGAGTGACTGGGGCATTTATCCTCCAGTTCCCCCGCTGCTAGGCCACAGTTTGACGATTCCATCAAAGGCTACAGTTTCCGTCCTAGGCCCTTTCCTACAGCTACGGCTTTTGCTGTGTCTTAGTAACCGTTCCCTCCCATGCCCTCCCAGATGCCCTAATGGCAACCTGCTGTTGTGTGTAAATAGCCTCTTTATGAATCTATGCTCAAATAATCCCAGCTGAGTGGGTCGTTTCCTGCTGGGGCCCTGATCTACACAGTGGGGACAGAAAGGAGTACACAGAGATGTGAGACCTGAGGAGGTGGAATCGAGAGGTTTTGATAACCAATTACATGTGAAGGATGATAAGGAAGCAGTGTCCATGGGCCACATGATGGCCTTTGGCTTGGGCTACTGGGTGGATGGGAATGTGACGGGAAGGAGAGATCATGGATTCAGTTTGAACATGCTGAGTTTGACGTGTCCATGGGAAATTATGGGAAGATGCCTGGTAGAGCTGGAAATGTGAGTTTAATGTTCAAGAGAGAGGTCAGACCTGGATTTTGATCTGAGGAAATTCTGAGTAGAATGATAGTCGAAGCCTTAGGAACCGATGGGCTTTCTGAGGAAAGGAGAATGAGAAAAAGATTAATGACTACATTTCTGCAGTGTTGAGGAGTGAGAGGAAGATAAGTCCGAGAGATACCTGTGTAGACTCCTGATAAGCTAGTGTCATCACAGATGGGCAAGAACATGCCCCGAAGGGACTGAGATTCCATCAAGGGAGACTGGATGCAGATAGGGACAGCGTTCTGCTCAGTGTTAGCCCAGAGAGAGCCACACAATCAATCGGGTCTCCTGGGCAGAGGGGGGAGGTGAACGAGGGCAATGGGCCCACAGGAGGGCACCACCAGCTACCAAGGGACCCAAGAAATGGGGGCAGAAGTCAAACTTGGTTTACTTTTTGGGCCCAGTGTTTCAAATCTTTACTGCTTTGGTTGCCTGGGTCAAATACAGAAGCTTTATTAGTTCAAAGTGCTATAGCTTTAAATATGGTCTCATATAGTCCAAGAGAAAAGCAGGAAGTTCAGTGAAAAGAATGAATGACAATGGGAAGTAGACTCATTCATGTGGAAAAACTTTATGAGGAGCACAGTGCTGGCCCTGAGTTATAAATGAAGAAGAAGGCTAACGGAGGCAAGTATAATCCCGGTTGCAGCTGACATTTGGAATTACCCTCAGTCTTCTTCGCAGAGTAAAGGGCAGAACACACCACTTCTGAATTTTACTGCTAACTGCAGGGAGGGAGAGGGTGTACAGTTCCTCCAGAGGGTGACTCTTAACTTTTTTTTGGGGGGGGGTAGTTACAGATCCTCATTGAAGAGTTGAAGAAACTGTGAACACCTTCCTCAGAAAATTGTATGCTAACATCCTCACACATAAGCACATGCAATATTACGTACAATTGGAGGGGTCCTAGAAGGAACCTGTCTTCTTAATCTTTCCCCCCACAATGCCAGATGCAGAATAGGTACTCATGAAATTTTTTTTTCTCTCATGAAATATTTATTAAGCTATTGAGTATATAAATGTGTGAGGCATTATGCTTATTATACAAAATCATGGTCAAAATGTAAATATCTTAGGTAGGAGTAGCTAAGGTTTTAGAACCCATTAATACGAATTCATTTATCACAGTGGTTTTCAACCCCAGCTGGACATTACAATCTCCTGGAGGAAGGGAAAACTTTAAAAGTTACTGACACCCAGGCTCCACCCCAGACAAACTGACTGAAAAACTAAGGGTGTGGGGCTTGGGTATCAGTATTGTCTAAAAGCTCTTCAGATGATTCTAATGTGCAGACACGACTGAAGTCAATGTAGCAGGTTAAAAGCTATAACATTTAGTAGAGAGAAAGAATACAGTATGTAGATGTGGGTATGATAACTAAGCTTTCATGGAGGAAATTGGGAGCCATAATAAAAATGATAATCTCTTCCAATTACAAAGAATATTACACATCACTGTCATGCGCACGGTCTCATTCGTGCCCCAAAGATACACCTATAGTTAAGCCAAGCAGGTTTAGGTGACTCTTCTCAGAACAAAGCCAGGTCTGTTAATGCAAACTCAGATCTTCTGAGTTGAGCACATTTTTCTTTGGATTTTGCCAAATTGCCTCTTGGAGGATCAAAGCAAGGGTTCGCACCCATGAAGAGCTCAACTCAGAAGGTCTGGAGTGGGGTCTGGGAATCTGTTGTTTTACAAGCACTGCTGATGATCCGATTGCAAAGCCATCTCCCAAGCAGCAGCTCTGAACTGGGCTGTGGTAGAGGAAGGTGGAGCAGAGAGGGCATATCGGTCGGAATTCCCCGGGGAGGTTTTTCAAGATGCACATGCATGAGCCCCATCCCAGATCTAGGACATCAGAAAACAGGAGTGATGGGAGCGAATATACAGAAAATGCTTGATTCTGATACCACTCTCACCTTAGCTGAGAGCCAACACATGTGGGATACATCTTGGTTGCCCAGCCAGGCTGCCCTGGGGCCACTGCTCCAATAGTGACCCCTGACCAGCCAGAGGACTGGGCTCTGGGCAGGGACTGGCATGAGGGGGACAGGGCAGCTGATTAGATACTGAAAGTATGGAGGAGGGTGCTAAGGGCAGGTGAGGATGACAAAAACATGCTTTGTTCACTTCACAGTTTTGCAGGGCTGGGCCTGCTACAGGGTAACTGAAGCCAAATTTGTAGGAACAAAAACAGGGTAGTTTCCAAATCACTTCTGTTTTGCCCTTATCTCAGGCACACATGTCAACCCTGAAAGTGCCAGGTGCCCTTCTCTGCTGTGTGTCGCATGTGAAAACACCTGAGTGAAACCACCATCAGGGCGTGCAGAATCACAGGGATCCTGGCAGTTCAGCAAGGGTACCCTTATTGGGCTGATAGAAATAAACAGTGGGGATGTCTAGGTTAGGCATGAAAAGAGAGAATGGGCTAGCAAGTTTGTTGAAAGGATGCATAGTATTGCTCTCCTCTCAAGGACAGAATAGATAACTCTTAGTTAATCATTCCCTTTGAATGATTTCCTTAGAAGACACTTCCATAAATGTTAGCTATGGTCATTCTTTCACCTTAGTCTCAGCTTTCCCCTCTTTGGGTTTTGTGTTTTTTTTAAATTTTTGGCTGCACTGCACCACACAGCATGTGGAACCCCAGACCAGGGATCAAACCCGTACCGCCCTCATTGGAAGGTGGAGTCTTAACTACTGGACCACCGGGAAGGCCCAGTTTTCCCCGCCTTGGACTGTAGATTTCTGATTTCTCTGGTCATGTGTACTGATACAGACTCCCTTTTGGGATAGTGAGGTAGGGTTATGAGCCACAGTTTTCACTGGTCAGAGTACCATTGTTCAGGGTCACCTGGAATTACTTGGCTTCAGAGGATTTGGAAGGAAGAAGAGTCATGGTCCAAAGACTTGGAAGGGACTTTCCTAATAATTCTTTGAAGGGTTATCCTGGTACACTGTGAGCCAGCAGCAATCACTGAGGTGGAGAAACAGAGAGTGAGAGAGGTGGTGGGGTGGTGGTGGTGGTGGTGGTGGTGGTGGTGGTGGTGGTGGTGGTGGTGGTGGTGGTGGTGGTGGTGGTGGTGTGTGTGTGTGTGTGTGTCTGTGTGTAACAGCCGAGGTGGGTGACAGTCTGTAACTCCTCCCCCTCTTTACCTTGGCAGGATTTCTTCTCAGCAACTGATGTACCCAAATCCTCCAAAGTGACAGGTTTGCTGCTGCTGCTCTGGATATGAATGAAGGGAAGAGGGCAGCATGTATCTTACTTGCTCTGTTGTACATATAAAGTCCACATCAATGCTGGGACTGTACCTTTGAAAATTCCATCTTTCAGGTCTGACATACTCAGAACTGTTAACATTGCTTTACACCATTTATACTTGAGACAAGCCCACTGGCTAACTTCTCACCTGCACAGCCCAGTGGAGAGCCGTTTTAAAGTCTTTATCCACAAGGGTGGGGTCTGCCCCCTTCTTCAGCAGCATTTGGGTGTGTTGAGGCCGGTTGTGGAAAGCTGCCCAGTGGAGTGGTGTCATTCCCTACAAAATCACAATCAGAGGGACACAGATGAGCACAGGATACCAGGAAGGAAAACGGAGCAACTTTCTCCTCAGGCCTGAGGGCGTCACCAGATGTGCTGGTTGCCGCCTGTCCGTTCATTCGTTCCTTGAGCCATTCATTCAACAGATATTTATTGGGCTTCTACTTGGTGCCAGGCAAACAGGCGTTAAGGATACTACAGTGAATAAGATAAATAACATCCTGTCCTCGTGGGAATTACACTGTGGTAGAGGAAGATAGATAATAAATGCACGCAAACAAGCAAAAGGATTTTCCAGATTGTTGAATGCTATAAAGAATGTACTTGGGGTGCTGTGAGAGAGTAACCACCACAGGGTAGGAACTGTTCTACACAGGCCTCTGTGAGCCGGGGTGAACTGTGGGAAGAGACCAGCGAGCAACAAGTCACTAAGGCCGGTACCCGTGATCAGTCATGCTGGGATGCCATCTCCCGCCACCAGGGCAGGGGCACTGTCTATTTTACTACGGTATCCCCAGGGACTGAACCAAGGCTAAATAAACAGCTGTTGAATGAACGAATGAAAGAATGAAAGAATGAATGAATAGGGAGAGGAGGAGAAAGAAGTGAGATGAGATTGGGGAGAGGCAGGGCGGATCCTGGGAGCGTGGGATGCGGAATACCCTGTATAAGGCATTTGGATTTTATTCTAAACTCAATAGAAAGACAGTGGGGGATTTTAAGCAGATGTTGACATGATCTGATTTACATTGTTTAGAAGAAATCACTCTGTGGCAGCTTGGAGAACAGATCTGGATGAGTCAATCTGGTGAATCCCACCTTCTTTCAGAGCTTAAGGTCACACACTATAGGGATCGTTTAATAATAAGATAAGCTTCTTCTGGGAAACATTTGCCAAAAAGAACCAGTATTATTTGGGAGTGTACTATGAAAAGATGGCCTCTTCTCCTTGACTATGGCTCTCAATAATATGAAATGTATCTAAAATGATTCTAGATTAAGATGCCTGGTAAAGGGAGCAAAGGACACAGGTAGCTTTCTCTTTTTTGGAGCTGTCTCTGCAGGTAACATAAAGATAATGTCACCGCCTTGCCCTTCTCTGCTCATCCAAGATGAGCTGAGTGGAGGAGATGGGCCTCAGCCTAGCTAGGAGTGCAGAACTAATATTATTCCAGAATTAATATGTATTAATCTAGAGATCTTTATGAGTTCTTGTGTATATTATCTCACTTAATCCTCCAAAGAGCTTTTTGGATTTAGCATTGTAGTGAAGTCCACTACGTGCTCACCAAACTCTACTTCCTCTCCCTCCCGGGTGCATAGTCAGTCTACACTCCCCAGCCTCCCAGCAGATACATGTAGCCACAAGACTGAGTCCTGAACATTGCAGTGTGGAAAGGATAGAAGGATGGAAGCCCCTACCCATCCAAGGTCTGTCCAGAAAACAAAACCTATGTCGTCTTTGACATATTTTCTTCTCCTCACCTGACAACAGAATGTGGAGGAGGACAAGGCTCAAGAATGTGCTGGAATCATGTGATTAATCAACTCAGGACCTGATGAGGTAGGACAGGGTCACCTCATCAACCAGCACTGGGCTATGAAGCAAGCAGGAATTAAGCTTTTATTATGTCAGGCCACTGAGATTTTGAATTGTTTGCTATAGCAGCTAGCCAACTCTGACAGGTGCCACTGTCCTTCCCGTTTTGTGGAAGAGGAAGCTGAGCTCTAGGGAAGTTCACAAGTCTATGATCGAGCTGAATCTAGGGTGTGATGTTTGTGGGGCCATGAGATTAGAACGTTAAACTCCCTTGACCTGTTCCATATTCTAAATCATTACATTATGGTCTGCTTTCAAGTTTCAAATGTCACATAACACTGAGCCTCCAGATACTCTTAAGGATATTTCAAGAAATTGGTTCCATATGGAAAAGAATGCTGGTCTAAAAACAGTGGAACATCTTGTTCTTATTCCAACAGCTGAATATTACTTGGGATTCAGAATAGCTCAAAGCATTTCAATGGGTCCTCTTCATTTTTTAATTTGGCCCACTGGAATTAGACATCTGGACTCCAGGGAATCAGATTCTTTTTACTGTGCAAGGATTATTCCCAGTGCTGAGTCCCATGTGCTTCAGAATCATTGGCTTCCTTATGAAGTGCCACCTGTATCCAGGGTTAAAGACATTGGAGACAATTTTTAAGTCACTGGGGTGTTAAGCTTCAAGAAGGCAGGGCCCGGGCTTCCCTGGTGGCACAGTGGTTGAGAGTCCGCCTGCCGATGCAGGGGACACGGGTTCGTGTCCCGGTCTGGGAAGATCCCACATGCCACAGAGCTGCTGGGCCCGTGAGCCATGGCCGCTGAGCCTGCGCGTCCGGAGCCTGTGCTCTGCAACGGGAGAGGCCACAACAGTGAGAGGCCCAAATACTGCAAAAAAAAAAAAAAAAAAAAAAAAAAAAAAAAGAAGGCAGGGCCCTTGTCTGCCTGCCTGAATCCCTGGAGCCTAGAACAGTGCCAGGCACATTGCGGATGCTAAGTAAAGGCTTATTAAATGACTGACTGACTTCTTACTGTTCTTGATTGAATTTTTTGCTTTTGTAAAATTTGGTTTTACTTTCTAAAATCATTCACAGAAGAAAGACAGAACATGACTTCTTTATAGAAAATGAACTTGTCTGATATGATCATTGTTACCAACTGTTCAATTGAACCCTGTTAGAATTCTTGATGAGCGCTCCAAATGAAGTAGATAGCTATATCACTATATGCAGAGATATAGATTTAGCAATATGAGAATTCAGTGTGAAATTGTGAATTAAACTGTCATTATGCACTGTTAATCCTTGTCTCCTAAATACAGCTTCTAGGCTTTAAGGGTTATTCTCTTAAAACAACCACCACCTCTCTCCAACCCCCTGCTGGAAAAAACAAAACAAAACAAAACAAAACAAAACAAACCCCCCACCTCCTGCATGCTTTGGTAAATGGTGGGGAGGAGCACTACCATTTTTCATATACCTACTTGGTGCCAAGAACTTTATTCACTTCACTGAATCTTTACAACAATCCTAAGAGATAGGTATTTTTAGACCCATTTTACAGGTGAGGAAACTGAAATTGGGTTGGCCAAAAAGTTCGTTCGGGTTATGGACAAACCCGAATGAACATTTTGGCCAAACCAATAATTTCCCTAAGGCCACTGACTGGGTACAAGGCAAAGGTGGGATTCAAATCCAGGTCTCTCCAACTCTGGAGGAAAATGCTCGTTCCACACATCAAGCTAGTAGACTTTCATTTTGGAAATGAGCTCAGCCGCTGGACAATTTTTTTCTTTGTGATTTTAGCTAGATTCAGGGTCTTCTCACTTTCTAGAATGGTGATTCTCAGTAGCATAAGGGTTGCCACCCTTTATTATTATTTGTTTCATTTGGCATAACCTCTGGTTTTCTTCTAGAAGTGCAGCTGGCAAATATTTATTTTTGTAAGGTATTGAAATATACATATTCTCCCCCCACTCCTCGCCTACCCTGGAATTTGGGATCAGTGTTATAAATAACTGTTGATCCTCTGAGTGGCCCCAAATCAAGACTTGAAACATTCCATTACTTCTCTAAATAATAATATGTTATATAATATAAAGTTGTATATTTATATTACAATATAAACAGGTTTCAAACGTTCACTCAAGTCAAGGGAGACTTCCTGTTGCTAATTTTTTCAATTGGGCTAATAAGAAATACAAACACATCCTCTTAGAGTTAGTAATATGAAAACCAAAACTTTTAGAATCAGCTCAAGTGCAGCCCTTTGTATTGCGCAACACACTTTGTTTAGGAACTTTTTCCTACAACTGCCTCCTCCTTCCTTCAGCTTCTATTAACACAGCTAACACATCCTAGTTGTGTTATGTTAAGACTCTGGTGGCCATTTAAGGGGCAGACTTCAGGCTTGGCAATTGGCATTTGCACTGAGCTGTGATAGGGACTAAGATTAAGCTGTGATGCACTTAAAGGCAGAGGCTGTGGCTCATTCACTGTGATATGCCCAAGTACACATTAGGTGTTCAAGAAGTGTTCATAGGAAGAATTAATTAGTGAATTGCAGGTTATCCAGGCTTCCTTGAATTCATGGGGAGTGTAAGATACTAGAGTCTGTCGAATGCAAGCCAGTCACCTGTGTCCAAACTGTGAGTCTCCTCATTGAGTCACTGAGGACTCAACTGGGCCTTCAAAGAATCTAAGGGCTGAAAATCTAGGAGCTACCTGAAGATATATTACAACAAACACCCAGATGACTCTTGTAACAATAGAATTCCACTTTCTTTAAAACAGAAGGAGTATTGGCTCAAACAGTGAAGAGTAACTTACATTCATTTAAGAACATAGCTCTCTAGAATGTTTTGGAGGGAAATGTTAAGTTTTGGTTGACTTAGGATCCATCTCGAGATAGCTGATAGGACTGTGTGTGGTGACTGTTGGGTGCATAGCGGGGCTGTTTTGGAACATGCTCTTGTACAGATGAGTAATTCTGTGCCTTAAGCCTGTGCTACCAACATTTCAGTTAAGGGCTTTCAAGTCCTATTAGCTTCTCAGACCTTTTTTCTTTTTTTCCAAAACCACTGTAACTTTTATGTTTTATGAAGCAGAAATCTGATGAAGTGCTTAGCAGTTTTCATGTTTCAGAACTGCACTTTTAGACCAGCTCTTGCAGATGCTGAAAGACACAGAGAGAGAAATGTGTGATGTGGCTGGGTGCTTGGTTCATCCCTCGCCTTGGTGCACTGGGGGCAGAATTTTAGCAGGTGTTTGAAAGATCAGCAAAACAATTCTAGATCATCTGAAAGATCTAGAATTTCACAGAAGTCCAGTCTGGCTCTGTTTGACATTTTAATATCCACACATTATTAATTTTGTGACTACCTCTCACAAAAGTTATAGAGGGTCTTCTGTGTACAAAAGATTGGAATAAATGATGTACTTTAAAAGATTCTAAAAAAACCTAGATGGTTGGAAGTGCTGTAATGAAAGCCATTTTCTTCAAATTTATTTGGGACAAAACTTACAATTACAGATCACAAAGATTAGTAGTGCATTAGCAAAAAAAGCTTGCATATTAATATTGCAAATTTGTTCTTTAAAATAGTTTGATATCTGTTATTCAGTATAATTTTTTAAATTCTATATATTTTATTTTATGTAATTTGAAACATTTTTCTGAGAAGGGATCCATAGGCTTCCCCAACATACCAGATGTGTCCATGTCATGAAAATGGACAAGGACCCCTGCCCTAGAATCTACAGTGCATTTTTGAAGATCCAGAATAATATAAAATCTTATTTTTTTGAGAGGAGATTTTGGAAGTAATTAAAAGTCACCTGGAGTCAAGCCTGGTAAATAAAATGGGTCCCTGAGTTGGGTCAACAAAACAAAGAGAGAAAAATTATATGACATTTTCTTGAATTTAATAATGTAATTCTCTATTTATCTAAACATGTATTTTTGGGGGGGACTCTACTATGTGCAAGTTACTGAACTAGATTCTAGGGACACAGAGATAAAAAATACTGCCCCTAGAAAATTACGGGGAAAGGAGGGTTGGGGGAGAGAGGGCCCCTAGGTAGTAGCGACTCTGCTCCATTTGTTAAGGTGTTCATCTTTAGGATAAAAATTCTGGTGCATTATGGTTCTTTTGCTTTATTACTTCACCTTTTGCCAACTGTAAAATAAAAAGATTTCTAGGGTCAGGGACTATTTCTATTGATTTTGCCTTTATAGTGCACAATCTCTGCTTATGCTTGTATCTTAGGAATGTTTTAAGTGGATTTTAGTGCTAAGAACTATATCCAAAGATTCACATCTGTTTTTGCAACTTGGATTTATTTTCTGAGAGTGCTGTTGTAATGGAAGTTTGGAGTGTCAGGCCACTCACAAAAATCTACTTATATCAGAATGTGCATTTAATATAGGGTCAGCAATCTATCCTAAATACCATGCATAACAGTGCTTTTCTGGATAAATGCATTCAAAGTTCTAACCCAGATGCCAACATTTCATAGCCACTCTTGATGGGGTGCTCTTCGTGTCAAAGCTAAAATGAAAGCAGGAGAGGTTAGGTTCCAGGAATTTAGCAACTTAACTCTCTGTAGCTGTAACAGACAAGCCTCTCTCTTTGTCAGTGATTCCCCTGCGGTCCAGAAGAACAAAGGCACAAAGGACCATCTGACCGATCTGATCCATCTTGCCTTTCCCACAGTGTTAAACTTTACAGTGTGAATAGCTTCTAAATAAGTCAGTTTATAACTAAGCAGTGTGGTTAATGAAACAGGAAAAACAAACAGATCACTGGAATGAGAACAAAGAGTTCAGAAATGAAACCATATATTTAAAAAAAATCTTGTAACAAACTAAAAGAAAATTTAGCAGAGCATAGTTATGTCCCTAGGGGTAGGGAAGGCCTTCTTTAAAAAGATACCAAAAGCAAAAGCAACAATGGACAAGAATGATCATTTTGATTATATAATATTTAAAATTTTCTGTACATGAAAAGACATCATAAACAGTTCTAAAATAAGGAACAGACTATGAAAAAATATTTGCAATCCAACAGCAAAGGATTAATGTTCAGAATATAAAATAAACTCCTATGAATCTGTAAAAAAATTACAAGTAACACAACAGATGAATGGACAAAGGACCTAAACAGGCAAGTCACAGGAGATCTAAAAATGACTATTGCACCTATGAAATTATGCTCGATCTCACTGGCTATAAGGGAAATGCAAATTAAAACAATAACCAGAAAATCCAACAATAGGAAAACAGTGATAAGCACCCTTTTACACTATGGGTAGAGCTATAAATTGATGCAGTCGTTCTGAAGAACAACCAGGCATGCATATTAAAAATAAAAATGGGGAACCATCATGCAATGTTGGTGGGAATGTAAACTGGTGCAGCTACTGTGGAAAACAGTATGGAGGTCCCTTAAAAAACTAAAAATAGAACTACCATATGATCCAGCAGTTCCATTCCTGGGTATATATCCATAAAAAATGAAAACACTTATTTGAAATGACACATGCACCCCAATGTTCATAGCAGCACTATTTACAACAGCCAAGACATGGAAGCTACCCAAGTTCCTATCAATAGATGATTGGATTAAAAAGATGTGGGGTGTGTGTGTGTGTGTGTGTGTGTATATATATATATATATACACAATGGAATATTACTCAGCCATAAAAAGAATAAAATATTGCCATTTGCAGCAATGTGGATGAACCTACAGAATATTATACTTAGTGAAATAAGTCAGACAGAGAAAGACAAATACTATGTGATATCACTTATATGTGGAATCTAAAAAATAATAGAAAAGAATGTATATACAAAACAGAAACAGACTCACAGATATAGAAAACAAATTTGCAGTTACCAGTGGCGGGGGGGAGGGACAAATCAGGGGTACAGGATTAACAGATACAAACTACTATATAAAAAATAGATAAGCAACAAGGATATACTATATAGCATAGGGGATTATACCCTTGTAGTAACCTATAATGGAATATAATCTGCAAAAGTACTGAATCACTATGCTATATACCCAAAACTAACACAATATGGTTCATCAACTATATTTCAATTAAAAAAAATAGAACCCCTCCCCCACACATAAATGTACACTCTCTACTGCCCAACAGTTTTTCTTCTAGAGAAATGCTCATATAAAATACTCAAGGAGGCTATACAAACACCCTTCAGAGTAGTGTTTGTGATAGTGAAAAACTGGAGACAACCTAAATATTCATTCATAGGGGAACAGAAAATATAAGGACGTATTTTCATAGTGTGAAACATTATGAAGCCATTAAAAGGAATGAGCCAGATTTATATGCATCAACATATCCAAGACACTCTAAGACATACTCTTGAGTGAAAATCAAAGTTGCAGAACAACATATAACATGAGATATCTTTCATGTTATACTCCATAGTGCCTATGTGTCTATATATATATACACACACATAGTGTAAAAAAGACAAAAGACTGGGAAAGAGACACATCAAATAGCAATTGGGGGCTAAGGTGGTGGGGTGGAAGTAATCATGGACTTCTAGTATTACTTGTAATATTTAAATTTTTAAAGAAGCAAATGTGTTCATGTGTTACTTACACAAGTAAAAACTAACAACACAAAAAATGTTTTAAGTCACTGAGCTCAGATCAGGACAGCCTCTAGAGTGATACTCATCTCTCTGATATAAAGTGCCACATATCGGGCTCCCCTGGTGGCGCAGTGGTTGAGAGTCCACCTGCCGATGCAGGGGACACGGGTTCGTGCCCCGGTCCGGGAAGATCCCACATGCCGCGGGGCGGCTGGGCCCGTGAGCCATGGCCGCTGAGCCTGCACGTCCGGAGCCTGTGCTCTGCGACGGGAGAGGCCACAACAGTGAGAGGCCCGTGTACCACACACACACACAAAAAAGTGGCACATTATCATGGTTTTTTTACGTAAGCAGTTAGAAGTTGGCTTCAGAAACAGATTTTTTCCTTCCTCTCTCCCTCTCTGCATTCTTTAGTTTCAGTTAACAATCTAATATGTCTCTTAATGAAGTTAGATTTCTATTAATTGATCATTTAACCTTTAACCATTATTGTGATAAGCTTGGGAGTCCTTCAGTTATTGGAAAATAATTTTATTCACACTATGAGGGGTTATGTCTTGCTCTTTCCTCTTGTCATTAGGAAACCATAATGTTCTGCCAGCAATAGCTTACCTTTTCCCTGATTTCTTTTGCCTTTGCTGTTTTTTGCTTCCTGTTATTTAGCAGATGTAGAGTGTGTGTGTGCTTTAACTGTTACCCCCTCATATATGATGGAGACTACACTGTGCTTGGAAGTCACTGGAAAAGTGATTGTGGGAGGGGCGGGGTTCAGTAAGCGACTGCTTATTCAGAACACCGAGAAGCCAAATGCAGGAACCCCTCCAAGGTAACAAATGACAAAGCCTGGGCCGTGTTCTTCCCATTTCAGAACTGTCCTTTGTCCAGTGGCAAAGAGCAAATTAGCCCTTGCAAATTTATGTGGATTGGCTCACACCAGCAATATATATGTTAATGAAGCACACAGGCAAGACTTAGTAGTTGGCTTCAGATGGATTTCAAACATGCTGTGACATGGTGGGAAGAGGAAGCTGTGACATTGGGGGGAAGTGTCCTTTTTGAGGCTCCTGCTCAAAAATGTCAACAGGTCAGAAGGCTGGTGTAAGAGCAGGAGGAATCTTCTCCTAGAGGTTGCTCTGCATGAGAAGGAACTAGTTTCCAATATTTACCACATATTATCTGAAAAGTGTTACAATTACCACCGTTAGAAAGATTTTTGTCTACATTCATTGTCTCCACCAGCCAGGCGCCTCCCAGGGTGGGAAAAAATAGGGAACTGTCACTTTGCTAGGGGAGGTTCAGCTCCACTGAGGAGGGGACAGAGCTGGGTGTCTGTAAGAGGAATTTAGCTTCAGGGTGTGAATGACTGAATTTGCGCCCTTTCTAGGAAGTCCCAGTTAGTGGGGGGAGTGAAGGTAGGAGTTGGAGGTGGAAGAAGTGGTTGGCAAGTTGCCCAAAATCTAGAAGTTCTTGATCAGCTGACATAAACTGCAAGCCCCCAAGCTCCCTGATTTCACACCATGGGCAGAGTGATCAGAGTGTACTTTCTCATCTCTGGTTCTCGTTTTTAAAGCAGAAGTTTAAAACAGTGCCATATTCTCTCATCTGAGGTTTTGCTTTAAACCACTGAAGACATGGGGGGTGAAAGCAGCATGTGCCCACCGAGTCAGGGAGGTGTCCAACCTCAGACCCAGGCTGTGATGTAGGGGCTTTTTGGTATGGTCATTACTGCCAAGCCCGTTGGAAGGAGGCCTTTGTTCAGAAGGCTCAAGAAAGATGGAGAGCACAGCCCAGGAGAAATATAGGGTATTTAAATCAGTTTTAAGAAACTATTAAAGAAATCAGGCTGGTTAATAAAAGTCAGACCTATTTTTTTTTTTTTTTTTTTTTTGCAGTATGCGGGCCTCTCACCGCTGTGGCCTCTCCCGCCGTGGAGCACAGGCTCCGGACGCGCAGGCCCAGCGGCTATGGCTCACGGGCCCAGCCGCTCCACAGCATGTGGGATCCTCCCGGACCGGGGCACGAACCCGCGTCCCCCACATCGGCAGGCGGACTCCCAACCACTGCGCCACCAGGGAAGTCCAGACCTGGTTTGATAAAAGATCCTCAGCTGCTTTGGGGCGGCTCTGCCTGGTCTGATCCACCCTCCCTCAGGAACTTAGTTGGGAGTGCTGTGCTGTCTTGTTGGAAGCCTTGTACAGGATTGCCTTGCAACGTAAAGCAAACAGCAGTTGTGATCATTGGCATTAATAATGTGGCTTCTGGAGCAGGGAGCCTAGAATTATTATCTATCTGTCATCTTTCACTCAAAGAGAGAGCATAGGCAGCCATCGAAGTTTCTGGTACTCGAGAAGACAGGAAAGAGCAATGTTTATTTCTCGATGTCCAAAGGGAAATTACAAAATTTCAGTGGTATGATAAATGCTTAAATACTTAATGCAATAAAGCCTTCCCTATTAAAAGCTACCCACACACACAGAGGGATAAATTTCTGCCTGAGAATTAATAGTGGAGACACAGGCTTCCCTCTCAGGGCAGGAACCCAAAACTGCTCCATCCCCTCCTTGCACCTTGAAGAGAGGAAGCACTGTGGTTCAGAAAAGCCCTTATTCCCACCCTAACATGCACAATGCCAACTGTTCCTTGAGAGGGCAGGCTCACCTCACTGTCCTGCTGATTAATCTCATTGAGGCTTGACTGTTGTACCAGGACTGTTAGGAGCCTGTAAAGAAAAACAGAAGAAGTGGCTTAAAAGAGCAGAGTCTGAATGCGAACATGACATTAGAAATACAGTCTGTTGAAGGCCTCCAAATGACCATATGCCCTTTGCATTTACTAGGGGAAAGATCCACGGAAAAAAAGCCAGTGTGATAGGTAAGAAGGCACAAGAAGGCAGGTAGGAGGAAGACCTCTATCTCTTCTCCCACCTCCTCTCTATCTTAGTGCTTCTGGAGCAGCCAAAGAGAAGGGAGAAAGCGAATCCTCACACTTATTACTCACCAGAACTGTATCCCTTTGTGTTCACTCTAAGAAGCAAAGTCCTCCAGTGCTTATTTTTTATTCATTTTCCATAAACTTATAGAGTGCTTTCAAATTGCTTCACCACTAGGTACATGTGTCATGCCTTCTAAGTGTACAGGTTATACCTGGAGGCAGTCAGCATTTACAAGTTCCGCTTATTCTTTCTAAAACACACAAATATCTAAGCATGCAATGGCAGTTATCAGTGTGAAACAACTGCCAATGATTCTCAAGTTCAAGTTCTTATCCCACTTGGGCCCAATACTTGGTTGACTGAGGTCAGTACTCCATGTGTGGGAGAGAAGCAGTTGAGTATAGTGGTTAGGAGCCCAGACTCTGGAGCCAGACTACCTGGGTTCACATCCCAGTCCTGTCACTGACCAGCTCTGTGACCACAGGCAAGTAACTTCACTTCTCTGTGCCTATGCATCCTCATCTATAAAATGGGGGTAATAAAAAGTGCCTACCTTACAGATCAGTGTGAGGATTAAATGAGTTAATATGCATACAGCATTTAAAGCATGCCTAGAACACAGTAAGTGTTATTTCTAGAATACTTGACCCTAGAAGTTTTAACCCTGGCTCCATCTCAGAATTCCCTGGGGAGATTTTTTTTTTTTTTTTTTTACCTGGGCTGTATATTCAAGGTTTCTGATGCAGGAGGTCTGGAGAGAAGCGTAGCTTCTCCCGTTTAAATAAGCTGTTCAGAAAATTCTGGTAAACAATCAGATTTGGAAACCACTGAGAAAGGTGCTGAATGAATAAATCAATGGATACTCATTGTTATAGAAGGAACTGTGTCCCTCCCAAATCTATATGTTGAAGCTCTAACCCCCCAATGCCTTAGAATGTGACTATATTTGGAGATAGAGCCTTTAAAGAGGTAGTTGAGTTAAAATGGAGGATTACAGCAGGCCTTAATCCCATTTGACTGGTGTTCTCATAAAAAGAGATTAGGACACACAGAGTGACACCAGAGGCACACGCTTACAGTGGAAAGACCATGTGAAGAGGATGGCAATCTGCAAGCCAAGGAGAGAGTCTCAGAGAAAACCAACCCTGCTGGCACCTTGATGTTGGCCTTCCAGCAGCAGCCTTCAGAACTGTGAAAAAATAAATTTCTGCTGTTTAAGCCATCCAGCCTGTGGTATTTTGTTACAGTCACCCCAGCAAACTAATATACTCACCAAGATGATAAAGGATTGTCTATGGGCAGACAATGAAAAAATTCGGCAATTATTTTGGGAGAATTATTTGAAAAATAAAATGGCTTAGCCTCCTCCTGAATCAGATTTTCACTGTCTCTCAGCTGAGATGACATCTAAAGTCCTGAGTAGTAAATTGCTTAGTATTAATCAGAGGGATTGATCATACTGTGTTACAAAGAGAACTTAAATGGGGGTGGACTTCTTCAGTGGGAGGAATATAACCAGGAAGCCTAGGTTTTAAATCTAGTCTTATCACTGTTTTTTGGGGAGCCAGGATACTGCTGTGATTTAATTCTGGCCTCACCACTGCATGACCTCTCTGAGCTTCTGTATCCTCACTTCTCTAACAAGGATAATAACAGCGGTGGTGGTGGTGAGGGTTAAATAACATAACAGGTGTAAAACTCCTAGTATACAGATTTTAAAGGAACAGTGGCTATGACTGTAAACAGCACATCTCTTTATCCTTTCTGAATTCTAGAATTTCTCCGTCAGGTGGGAAGATGCTACAAAAATAATTGTATTTTGGTTCATGCTATTTTTTATATTTTCCCTTATAGCTGCTTTATGGGGGGGAGGGTAACGGGTGACTATCTTTCTTCTTTCTCTCTTTCCTTCTCTCTCCTCTCCTCCCCTACCCTGCCCTCTACTCTTCCCTTCCCTTCCCTTTCCTTTCTCTCTCCCCCCCCCCCCCCATTAATAGCCATTGTCTAATCTCTAGGGCACATGTGGTCCCAAGTGCTGGGGGAGGGAGAGTGAGCAGAGGTCAGTGGTGGTCCAATCCGGTTACCTTCGGCTAACCCTGAGCAGACTGAGATCAGCTGTAGTCGGACAGGATCTTCTGGGGCTCCTCCAGAGCAGCGTGATCACACTGGGGGAAGTTGGCTCTAACCAGATGAGAATGGGGGTGGGGAGATCAAGACCTCTTCTCACATCCTGGGTGAGCCTCCAAGGGTCACAGGGTGAGCCCTGTGCTGGTTAGTCCTCTGTTTGTCTCTCAGATCCAGTCTCTGCCCTGCAGTGTCCTACTCTGAGGCTGACCTCCAATAATTCATCATCCAGGTCCCTTGCCCTCTGACCTCCCACTGGGTTTGGTCAGTGGGAGAACCAGCAGGAGGAAGGAGAGAAGCCACTTCCCTTTCTGACAATGATTTTTTTCCTCTACTAAAGGCCTTGGCTCCTGCCAGGTGGCCCCTCTCCTACACTACAATGACAATTACCGCCCAGCTCTCAGCAGGCTTCCAGTAACAGCTTCCTTCCTCACTTCTCGTGGCCTAGGGGAGGAACATTTTCCTGCTTTTGGAGGGGAGTGGGTGTGGCAGATTGTCACCATCTCTTGCCGGTTAATTTCAAATAGTCTTTCATTAAACTTTCTTAGTCATCTCTTTTACTATTTCATGTCTTCCCTGTCACGGCCCTGAGTGATATATGCCAATCTATATTGCTTGCCTCCATTTGATTCCTGAGTCACTGAGACTCATCGATCTTTAAAGCTGGTACTAATTTACAGATGAGTATTCTCTCTCTTTCTCTTATTTTATGAAAGCAAATGACCTGCTGCACTACACTGCTTGCCAAGGCCATCACACGTTGCCTTGGTTGTCCAGCCTGATCTAGAAACCAGGTGTCTGCTTTCCAGCCTTGTGCTTCTATACTGTTCCGTGGTTCAGAGGTAATCTGCAAGAGACTTGTCCCACATCTGTCTTAATTAACAGCGGACTTGCAGACCTCTTAGTTTTGTTTTCTCAGAGCTCCTGTTTTGTGCTAAGGTGACCCTGGAGTATTTCTTCCATAACCCCCCAGCCCAATTTCCTATTAGCACCAGCTAAAACTCTGCTCTCAGATCTCCAGGCCACAGCATAAGGCTCACCTCATCCCAGCTGCCAGGACAGCAGGCACAGGTCCCCAGCAGGAGCTTTCCCAGACAGGCAGAGTGGTGAGTGATAAGAGCACGGAGGCCAGAGCCAGACTGCCTCTATGAGAAGTCCTGCTCCCTCACCAATCAGCCAGACCTTGGACAAGTTATAAAACTCTCAGTGCCTACATTTTCTTATCTGTAAAATAAACATAACAACAACCCTACTTCTTAAAGATTTGTTGTAACTTTAAATGGGTCAAAGCATATAAAGCACTTAACATGGACTTTACATACTATAATAAATTCTATATAATGCTTAATTTCTTAAAAGGCTCCCACCCTTTATATTCTGGGGTCTCGTGATTGCCGTTAGGTGATTGGTAGGCCAGAGAGAGCTCAGCTAGATGTATCCAGGAAAGGGGGGAGGGTTGTCTCCTTGAGCTTCTCTGTTTTGCTGGCCCCTTGGGCTCACAGTCCTGGAGGGGGCTCAGCCCAGGGATGGCTGGGAAAAAGGGTCCCCAAGCCAGTCATCTGCTCTCCTGTCCCTGAAGCTGCCTGAAACATCCACTGCAGGTTAGGATGCATCACCTGGAAACTAGAGAACAGGACCCCGAAGAAATGATTTCCTTCCTCCCTCTGGCTGTAGTCAAGGGCAATGAAAAGAGGCAGAGCTGCTGGCACTCTGGCAGGAAAAAAAAAACAAAAAAAAATCTGCTGGTAACCATGGAGACCGTAAAAAAGACTTTCAGAGAGCCCTGTGGCTGCTTTCAGAGGAAATCGCTGCTTGCCTTGCAACTCTAGCATGCGCCGTGTTGTACAAACACAACTGCGTGCTCTTTGGAGCTTTGTCTTAATGATCATGCCCCCTCTTTCACATGGATGCCCTCTGAATGTCCCAGCCAAGGAAGCAAGAAAAGCAATGGGGAGCTGAAAGGGAGAAAACTCGGACCTGCTGAGCAGCAGAGCATTCAAAGCAGGAAGGGGACTCGTGAGATGAAACCTGTGCTCCTTTGCTTTTGTACATCCAGCTTGCCTTCGTGTTCTTAATTATAGGTCCTTCATCCCGGCAGCAGCTTAGATTTCCCACAGAGATGTAGCTTAGCTAAGGCTGTATATTGCCACTGGTTGGTTTGCTAGTGAGTTGTTTCCATCAGAGAACCAAAATTTCTCTGGAGGCAAAGGGCTAATTGAAGTGTCCCCTTGGCTTGTTTATAAGCAGCTTCAGTTTGAGACTTCACTCTAAATAGTCTCCAGCAAGCACCAAGTGGAAGGAGTGTGCTGTTTGGAAATATGGGAGTTAGTGGATTTTAAAAGGAGTATGAATACCTGAGTACAAGGCCACAATGTGGCTGGTACCTATGCTTATGATTAGAGGAAAAATATAGATGCATGTACACCGAATGGTTGAGTCTAATGTTCATTGGGTTCTAGAATCTTGCAATGCTCTACAATGTCCCAAGGTTAATACAAATGGGAGCGCTGTTCATACCCTGATGACCTTCGCAGTAAATGTGTGCTCATGTCAGTGGGTGCAGGACTGTGTGGGCATGCACCTGTGTGTGCAGATATATTTTTTGTGGACCTGTGTGTGCCAAGGTGAAGAAGGCCAGGGGGAGAGCTGGTGGGTGGCCGTAGCAGGGTTTCATTCTTTAGTGCTGATCTACGGTACTTTATTTCTATCTTCCATCATCATCATCATCATCGATATCATCACCCTCATCATCACCACTAACACTCACTGAACATGGACAATTGACAGTGTTCAGTGCTTTCCACATATTTTCTCATTTACTTTTGCCTACTTACCAATGAGGTAAGTACGGTACTATTCCTACTTTCTAGAAAAGAAAGCTAGCTGAACCTTGACATGTTAACTTGCCCAAGATAATATGGTCTGTAAGATATGGAGCCAGATTCTTACTCAGTCAGTCTGACTCCTGAGCTGGCACTCCTGGCCACCCTTTACCTCAATCCAAAAACAGGATTTTAGGGCTTCCCTGGTGGCGCAGTGGTTGAGAATCTGCCTGCTAATGCAGGGAACACGGGTTCGAGCCCTGGTCTGGGAGGATCCCACATGCCGCGGAGCAACTAGGCCCGTGAGCCACAACTACTGAGCCTGTGCGTTTGGAGCCTGTGCTCCGCAACAAGAGAGGCCACGACAGTGAGAGGCCCGCGCACCGCGATGAAGAGCGGCCCCTGCTTGCCACAACTAGAGAAAGCCCTCACACAGAAACGAAGACCCAACCCAGCCAAAAATAAATAAATAAATAAATAAATTGAAAGAAGGCTCAACATTAAAAAACAAAACAAAACAAAACAGGATTTTAGGTGGTTTTCAGATACATATAGTAAAACAAGATCACAAGCGAAAAAACTAGGCAAAGAGAAAATGAGGGCAGGATAAAGAACACATAATTATGGTCCTATGTCTATGCCAGAGGTGAGACACAAATTGGGCTTTGAGTTTTCTAAATATGCAAAGAGAGAAACATGATCATAAGTCACAGTGTCCACATAGTAAAAATAAAAAATAATTTATCAGGAGAAGCACAGGAATTCCTCCTTTAGTAGAAATTTTTCTTGTGGTTTTTCAGAAAAGATTTTTTTGGACACTGTAACAAAAAAAAAATTTCCTGACAATCAGACAATAAGGAGTTTTGTATGGCTGTTTCTTATAAGGCCTCTCAGTGTAGACTGAGGGCTTAATGATAAAATGTGGCCATTAGAATAAATTCAACAGGGTCCACAGCAGTGGACTCCAGGAGCACAGCAGACCCATTGGGCAGGTTACTTATCTTCACACATGCAGTAGGCAATTAGTTTTCTTCTTGATGCCTTAGTTTTCTCGTCTATAAAATGGGGACAGAAATATAACCTATCACATAGAGGTGTGGTAAAGATTAGATGAGATAGTACATGGAAAGCACTAAGAACTTTGCTCAGAACATGATAAATAATCAGTGCTGTTTGTCATCATCATCCTTTTTGTAACTACAGACCTATATGCTTTAATGGTCAGACAAGCTGGCCTAAAGTTGTATCCACTTAGGAAAATTAAATAGTCAAACAGGTATGCATGGCCTAATGGAAGGTCACTCCCTTCTGCGTTATGATTTTAGGATTAGAAAGTGCCCATAAGACAGACCAAGATTTTTTTTTCTCAGAAAACGATTCTGAGTTCATGCAGACACACAAACAAATGGGCAACTGAAGTCCAACTTCTCTGGTGCGGTTAGTTTCGGCTTGAAGGATTTAATGCAGATGTTATCAAACTCTGCCACGGCCATAAAATTTCTCAGTAAAACAATGATAAAATATCTAATTTTAGGCAATGTAATTCCATAAGGAATCCTTTCAGTCAAGCTAGTTTTGAAATGTTCTCTAGGTAACAAAGCCAGTTGATTTGCTACATGGGTTGTGTCAAACTAAAGGTTGGCACTTACCATCTACCCCTACAAGGATTAAATCACAAGCTGCTGAGACTTCAACACCCCCTGAAAGGAGTTCAGGGTGGAGATCAGGAATGAGGCACTTTGTGCTGTGGGAAAAACTGGCAGAACTGGCCTTCAGATAGTTAGATATTTTCAGGAGAAGATTTTATGAGCCCAATTCTTGCATCTCCTCATATCTAGAAAAGCACTAAAATCTTTCATGGTGACGTCTGCTCCTCGTGACCAGCAGGAACCTTCTGCAAAAACGTGCTTGACTGCACGTACTCCCACTTCACTAAAATCACATATATACTGACCTTCCCCCCTACCCCTTTGCAGCAGTTTCTCAGAGCTATCTGAAATGCTCTCTCCTGGGCTATAAATCCTCATTTTGCCCCAAATAAAACTTAACTCACAACTCTCACGTTGTGCATTTTTTTTTTCAGTCGACAGTTGCTAAGGTTTAACCCAATTCATTTTTGGAGAACATTTAACAGGTATGATAATTTTGATTTTGGAATATTTAATCTTAACCTTTGGGTTTTACTAGTTACAGCAGCTAGCATGACCATAACTAAAGCAGATTTTATCTTCCAGAATCAGCTAACTGTCCATTTAGGACAATAAAACTATATCATCAGCACACAGAGGATGTTTATTTTTCTGGTTTCAGCTCTTCCTAAGGTGGTGACTGGGTCATTTGGGACAATTTCACGAGAAGGGGAAGCCACAGCTCTGTGTTATCTCAGTTATAGTGATGTAATGTAAATCCTAGAGAGTCTAGGGGCACTGCTGGGCATAATAAGAAATAGACTAATAAGTCCACAAAAGAGGAAGTACACTTAGATTAGTTTTTAATATATTATTGTAGTGATTTCAGATGATGAGCCTAATCTATTGACCAAATTGATCTTGAGTGTGATTTTGACTGCCAAGGCTTAGTTCACCCCTCAGGTGCAATGGTTTAATGGCAGAGCCAGGTTTTCACCAAAATTCTTGCCCCCCTTTCTTGGATTGGAGTGGTCACCAGGAGGTGGATTCTTGGTCAGGGACTATATTCCCCATCGCTCTTTATGGCCAAATGACTCATCCTTATTAATGGAATGTGAGCAGAAGTGAATTGTGTCATTTACAGGCTGAGATTTTAAAGAAATAAGTGAGGCTTATCTAAGCTCCTCTTAGCCTATCTGCAGGCCGAACAAAAAGGATTCTGTGATGCTAGGAGATGATGAAGCCACAAGCTTGCATCCCTGAATTACCTGTGGAGGGGAGGCCCCCTGCCCCCATCCAGGAAACCTACATTGGACTAAACTTTTATTATGTTAAAATGCTGAAGCTTTGGGTTTTATTTGTTACAACAGCTATGATTACCATAACTAAAGCAGGTGTTCATTTTCCAGAATCAGGTAGATTTTGAAATGACTACTCTGAGTGAGGTAGGTAAAAATCATCTGAGTGGAGTAAATTGGGGCAGAATAGTCTTAAAAGGTATGTTTAAAATGTATTTTCGAAAGATTACTCTGGGGAGGACAGTATGATTTTGTGACTAAATATTTTTGTGGGTTGTCTAGAAAAGTCACTCTTTTTGCATCAAAAGGTAGTCATCTTTTTATGATGTCTACTGATTGTTAGCTCTGGGCTCGCTGTTTCTTCTCTAAACTTCCTTGTTTTGTTGGGCTTTGAGTAAATCCTAGTTTTCTATTATTCCTGGATATGATCCAATGATAATAAGAGGCAAGGCTTGGTTGGGAATAGTCTTGGAATTTCCCAAGTCCTTTAACTTTAGTGTAAACAGACTGAAATGAAGAAATCCTATTACCTCTCAACCTGGAAGGGGCCTTGGTCTCCTCAACCCCCCGCATGGCTTCAGTTTACTTCTGAACACAGGGTCTGAAGGAGGCAGCAGAATGCACCCACCGTGCTGCTGGCCTGCAGCCTAGCTCTGGGGAGTGTGAAGTTCCTGTCAGAGGCCTGCTCTGTCAGCAGAGGTTCAGGAAGTGCCTGGAACGGAACCTTGCTGATTCCACAGTGGGAAGTGTGCTGTCATCAAGCTGCCAGGAGGGGCTTTCGAAAGACTGGGGACCCAGGCCACTTGGATACAGAGGCCTGGGGTAGCTACACTTGGTCTGGGCGAAGCACTTTCCTTTGTTGCTCAATCGTCTTACAAAAAGGTGACCTCAATCATCCAACTATTTGAGGGCTTTCTTTGCATGGTCTCCAGCAGCACACACTTCTGGTTTGCCTTCTCACCCACTGGTCCCCCTGTTTCAGTCTCCTTTGCTGGGTCTTTGCCTCCTTCCAGCCCATAAATGTTGGCATGACTCTGGGTTCATACATTAACCTTCCCTCACCCTGTTTGGTTTCCATCACAGCACTCGTCACTATTTGAGATTATCCTATTTATTTGTTTACTAGTGTGCCACTTAACTCCTTCACTAGACAGTAAGCTCTGTGAGGTCAGAGACACTGTCTTGCTCACTGGGGAGCTCTAGGGCCTAGAGCGGTGGTTGGTCCATAATAAGCACTCAATAAATAGTTACTGAGTTAATAATTGACTGATTAATTGAATGAATGAATATAAGAAATTCAGATGATGACAAACAGCATTTCTTCTTAAATCAGAGACTAGGAGAAAAGGGTTTTATCGAAGTAAAATTGAGATTGAGACTAGAGTTGAGATTGTTCCAGCATATTTCGATTCACTGAGATGGGGTCCTGTCTGCTGCAAATACCAAAAAAATGGATGGATTTTGTTTTAAGTTGCCACATGGATTGGATTAGATGACCTTCTAATCCAAGTTGGGTGCCTCCCAACTTGAGCGTCGTGTGAACCTGGCTACGTACCTCACATCGGGCTCAGCAGTGGCAGCGTGCAGTGGCAGACGGCCATTTTTATCAGGGATATTGTGCTTGGCACCATTTCTTAGTAGACTCACACAGCCCTCCAGCCAACCCTGGAAGAGCAAGAGCATCGTTATATAACACAATCTCACATAACATAGTAACACAGTCCAACAAACTTTCTCCAGTTTTCTTTCCCTTTCTTCTTTGGTTTGGCTAAAAACATGTTCTACTGGACCTGAAGTGGTTGGTTAAGGACCATAACTCCCATTTAGACAACAGAGGGCTGAAGGTCTTGAGGTGTGGATTCCTGAGTTTTCTGGGACCTTTACCCTGTAAGAAGCAGACTGATTCCTAGACTCTTCTGTGTCTGCCTCCCCATTTCTAGGGCCATTTGCTGGCATTCCACTTTTATACCCAGTTCCTAGAGCCAAATGTGGCATGTGATGGGGGTGATTAATCAGCTCTAGACCCTTATTCTATGGGCTTAGCTCCAAATCATGCTCGTCAATGGTCTGACCTGGATGTCACTGTCCAATTCCAAAACTGGGCTCCTACGTCATTCTTGAGTCCCAGCCTCCACTCTATGCCTCAGTTCATCTATATCTGATAAATGGTCCTTTGTCCTCTTTTCCAAGTTCTTTTTCTCGTAACCACAAAGATAATATCTTGCTTATTCTAGTCAGTCCCCTTCCTGATGCCTGGAATTCTAAACTAAGCCCTACTCCAATGGCTGGGACCCTGCCACCCTGTTGACTGATCTTTCTGATGCTGAATATGGGGCTATCACCAGCACCCTCTAAGGGCTCCCCATTGTTGTGTTTTATCCCCCTATGAATGCCCCAAGAAACTTCCTTTGAACTCCCTGTTGTCTACTAATTCACCAGATTGAGACCTGATATTGCCACATCTGATGCTTCTGCCTCCTTGGTTAGCACTTACAGCTGGGTCATTTCTCCACTGTCCCTCCTATTTCAAAGGGAAAATATAACTGCAGGCTAGTCTTCCCTTTCTGTTTGTTAATACTTTAAGTAACTGACCCACCCCTGCTGATAACTGAGTTTGGTTCACATGCCAAGAAGAACACCTCCTACATTCATCCAGAATCATTTGGGTTACTCACCTAATTAAAAGTAAACTTATAAGTAAATGAAGTATATAAGTATACTTATAAGTATATGAAGTATATGAGTATAATAATAACTTATGAGTAACTGAAGTTATTATTATGAAGAATAATATAATAAAGCTCTATTTTTTCCTGCCTTCTTCCATTCCTGTATAGTTAAGCCTCAAGATTACCCAGTAACAAGGGAAAGATTACTGAAGATTTTCCCATGCAGAACTGGAAGCAATAAAAATGTTACTAAATGGATGGAGGAGAAAAAAAGATAATCATCAGAAAAGACCTTTTGGTTCTGAAAAGTCTGCAAAAAAAAAATCTTTCTACAAAAGCACATTAAAATTCATAGGTTCTAAAACTGAATATGGCTTTGTAGAACTGACCAATAATATCTGTCTTAAGTAGAAGCAAATAATTTTCAAAGTTTACTAATGTATTAAATCTGGTTTTAGTTCCTAATGCCCGTCATCAAGTTTTCTGATTAAAAGGGAAAAATATGGCCAGGAGACCCAAAAGAAAGGCATGCTGGACAAATTTCAGAGTTGCCAACTTTCTGAGTGGCCAAAGTTTTACAGTTTTGAAAAACAAATCTTCTGATGGGGAAGGGTTTGAAACATTTTTATCATTTTGCAACATTTCCTGGAACTATGTGTGTATGTGGTTTTCTTTTTTCTCTTCAGAAGAGAAATCAGAAAACCATTGACTACATCTGAAACCCATGGTCACTAATCAGAACCAACAAATATGTTTTGGACCTACTATGTTCTGGGTGATTCTGCATGTGGTTCTCCTTCAACAGTGATAAACATAGGGTATTATTTTTACTACATTTTACAAATGAGGAAAGAGGCGTAAGGAGGTGAAGAAATTTGCCTAGGATCACACGTCTATGGTAAGTTTATCTGTATGCTGAGCTTGAAGCTGTGACTGAGACAGTTTCTGAGTGCTCCCTTTGCCTAGTTCCTCTTTAATACTTGAATTCAAACATTGCCAGAGGGAGTGGTGGGCTTCGCTGTGTAATCACTAAGATACCACCTACTCTCACCTTCCCAGGGATCCTCAGGAGAGCCAGTGAGGGGCCCTGCTTTGGGCTGCCAGACAGAGGTGGGGTCAACAGTAAGAGGGTAATGCCCATGCTCTCATGCCAGCGTACTTCCCTATGCAGCTCCTTAGAATGCATTCCTAGAAAGAGTTGTATGCAACGGTGGCACCTCGCTAGGCTCACTGTTCACTGTGATCTAGAGAACTTCTTCCCAGTCCCTTAAGTGCTACCTAGCCCAAGAAATTTGAAATTTTGAATTTTAGAATTTTGAAAGAAGTGTAGCTTGGTTTCACTCTATTCTGTATGCTAGTGGCAGTTAAATTTAGAAATCATCTCTATTTCCTTCCTCCATCCCCTGATCCAAATTTTCTCTTTTCCTCATCTCAGACACCAAAAATCCCTACACCAAGAGCAGTTACTAGGGCATGTGTCAGAAGGGAGGAGGACCGGGAAGGCCATCATAAGTCTGTCTGAGACACTGGACTTCACCTAGTACTCACAGATCAGTGTGTTTCAAACTTGAATGGGCGTAAAAATTGTTGGGGAGATTTGTTTAACGTGCAGGCACTTCTCTCTCCACCCATAACCCCTGTCCTGCTCCCACAGTGTCAACCCACATTTGAAACAAGCACCCCAACACTTTGAAAAATTCTTCCCAGTTTCATGTGTGAGTCCTAGAGAAAGAGGGCACGCAAATAAGAAATGAAAGAGTAGTGTCTAAAGAAAATCTCTGTGAGGATTGGGCAATGCTTTATTGCAAGCAGGAAGGTGTGGTGTTTGGGGAAGGGAAGTGTTCTACTTGTCCAGGGCAGCTTCAGGACACCGTGGGTGAATCTACCACTGCCAATGGGCAGCAACAGCAAATGCAAGAAGCTGCATAGGCAGCAACAGTGGTTATGATGAAGATTTGCAGGAGCCACGTTGGAGAGCAGGGAGAATGATGACCTTTGTGTGGCACCAAGGAGGACTTGTTTGACGTGGACTCAAGATAGCCCTGGAGTCTCCCAAAAGGATTACAGGGAAGATTTGAGAGGAGAGAGGTTTGAAGATTTTCAGTAAGGCTTTACCAAGCTTGTGCTAATATTGGGAAATGCCAGACTGAAATCTCGTGTTGAGGACTGGCTCTATATAATTTTTAAGTTAGGCACTGATTGTGGGTTGAATCCTATGCTTGGTGTTGTCCCTTAAGAGACTGGTATTTCTCCCCTACTGCCTACCCAACACTCTTCCCAGTTCTCATTGTTCTCTACTTTGCTCATCCTTCAGCTTCTACTCAACTAATCCTACCCCAAAGAGGATAACTGCAGCTTCAAGTGTTACCACCCACTGAGGGTATTAACAGAGGGCATTCTTAGAAGGAGTACCAAGTGTGTTGAGAAATGCCCCAAGGGAAATTCTGATGCAATTAAGATGGAAAAGAATATTTCTCTCATGGCAATATCACCTCTAACTTAGAGGATTGTTAGGAAGATCCAAAATGACTTAAATCCATGAAACCAACTCTAAGTCGTTATATACATGTTGGACATGATTAAAGCAAAACTTTTAAGTTCTATTTCTGTTGGCCAGCTGCACAAATCAAAGAACACTCTTCTGCAAGTGGGGCCCCATAACAACACATTTAGTCCACCCCACTCTTTGACAGCCACCACAGACACAGTTGGTACCAGATAGGTTGCCAGGCATAGACTTGTTCGGCCATAAGCGTCCTGCATGTTAATATTGGCTCCCATCTTCAACAGCAGCTTCACTGTGTCCACTTGACGTCCAGAAACCGCATGCATTAAGGGTGTGCATCCTAGAACGAGACATTTCAACAGCTTTTAAGAATGTTTGACTTGTGACTTCTGACAATACTACAAAGCTACAGTAATCAAGACAGCATGGTACTGGCACAAAAACAGAAATATAGATCAGCGGAACAGGATAGAAAGTCCAGAGATAAACCCATGAACATATGGTCACCTTATCTTTGATAAAGAGGCAAGAATATACAATGGAGAAAAGATAGCCTCTTCAATAAGTGGTGCTGGGAAAACTGGACAGCTACATGTAAAAGAATGAAATTAGAACACTTCTTAACACCATACACAAAAATAAACTCAAAATGGATTAAAGACCTAAATGTAAGGCCAGAAACTATCAAACTCTTAGAGGAAAACATAGGAAGAACACTCTTTGACATAAATCACAGCAAGATCCTTTTTGACCCAACTCCTAGAGTAATGGAAATAAAAACAAAAATAAACAAATGGGACCTAATGAGACTTAAAAGATTTTGCACAGCAAAGGAAACCATAAACAAGATGAAAAGACAACCCTCAGAATGGGAGAAAATATTTGCAAATGAAGCAACTGACAAAGGATTAATCTTCAAGATTTACAAGCAGCTCATGCAACTCAATAACAAAACAAACCCAATCAAAAAATGGGCAGAAGACCTAAATAGACCTTTCTTCAAAGAAGATATACAGATTGCTAACAAACACATGAAAGAATGCTCAACAACATTAATCATTAGAGAAATGCAAATCAAAACTACAGTGAGATATCACCTCACACCGGTCAGAATGGCCATCATCAAAAAATCTAGAAACAATGAATGCTGGAGAGGGTGTGGAACCCTCTTGCACTGTTGGTGGGAATGTAAACTGATACAGCCACTATGGAGAACAGTATGGAGGTTCCTTAAAAAACTAAAAATAGAACTATCATATGACCCAGCAATCCCACTACTGGGCATATACCCTGAGAAAACCATAATTCAAAAAGAGTCATGTACCACAATGTTCATTGCAGCACTATTTACAATAGCCAGGTCATGGAAGCAACCTAAGTGTCCATCGACAGATGAATGGATAAAGAAGATGTGGCACATATATACAATGGAATATTACTCAGCTATGAAAAGAAATGAAATTGAGTTATTTGTAGTGAGGTGGATGGACCTAGAGTCTGTCATACAGAGTAAAGTAAGTCAGAAAGAGAAAAACAAATACCATATGCTAACACATATATATGGAAACTAAAAAAAAGAAGGGTTCTGATGAACCTAGGGGCAGGACAGGAATAAAGACACAGACGTAGAGAATGGATGTGAGGACATGGGGAGGGGGAAGGGTAAGCTGGGATGAAGTGAGACAGTGGCATGGACATACACACACTACCAAATGTAAAATAGATAGCTAGTGGGAAGCAGCCGCATAGCACACGGTGATCAGCTTGGTGCTTTGTGACTACCTAGAGGGGTGGAATAGGGAGGGTGGGAGGCAGATGGAAGAGGGAGGGGATATGGGGATATATGTATATGTACAGCTGATTCACTTTGTTATACAGCAGAAAGTAACACACCATTGTAAAGCAATTATACTCCAATAAAGATGTTTAAAAAATAAAATAAATATAACATGTTATGAAAAAAAAAGTTTGACTTGTGAAATTTATGAGTAGACTTTATTTGCCTGTTCCTTTATTATGCTCTTTGCAGATGAACTACCCTCAACACAAACTCAGCTGTTGAGCTGAAGAGAGATGATGATTGTTGCTATATTTATATAAATAATGTATTTTTCACACCCTATTAAATCTTTTGTAATTTTGCTGTAATTGGTTGATTAAAACATTTTGTGCCGATGATAAAATTTGCTTATTACTACCTTGGGAATCAGCATAATTTGGGACATAACAAGCAGGTTTATCCTGACTTGGTTTGAACAATGCAGAATCTGGAAGTATCTTTGAAAAGCAATGCCAGCCAGGCAGACAGGTGCAGCACACATTTATTGGAGGTGGTAAGTGATATAGGGCAGTGATGGTAGCCTAGCCTTGGGTTGTACAAATTCTTGCTAAAAGGGGCCACTTTTACTGAAATACTTTTCTGTTTTTGGAATCAATACAGGCCACATTTGGTTTTCGTGTGTTTTCTTCCTGAATAAAAACAGAGATGAAATTACACATTCTGATTAACTTCGCAGGGCTGCTGGAACAAGCCATGCTGGTGAGGCAGAATCCAGGTAGGTGCTTCACACTCCTTCAGGTGAAGAAACCAACGTCAGACATATCCCTTTCCCAGCTGAGACTTGTTTAGATGTCTTTTGATTGGAGATTCATGTAGCGGTTATAATTCTTCTCCAGGTGAACTGCAAACTATGACCTCAGTGATCCCTGAGAATGGATAAATTCCAGGACTACTGTTCTTATTGAAAGACTGCAGCCAGCAACCCAGTTTCTCTCCAAATTTCTCCCTTCTAATATTCTTCCAGGCGTATCTGTACTGGGTAAAAGCAGCAATGAAGTGCTCTGTCTTAAACAGTGGCAAAATTTTTCTCTCTCCCTCCCCTCCTCTTTCTTCTCTTCTCTCTTTCCCTCTCCCTCTTTTCCCTTATTTCCCTCCCTCCCTCCCCCCTTCCTCCCTCCCTCTCTCCCTCCCTCTCCCTCCCTTCCTTCCTTCTTCCCTCCCTCCCTCCTTCCCTCCTTTCCTCTTTATTTATTTATTTTTTGCTTATGGGTGTTGAATTGCTCCAGCACCATTTGTTGAAGAGGCTTTCTTCCACTAAATTACATTTGCACCTTTGTCAAGTATCAGTTGGGCATATTTGTGTGAGTCTGAGTTCTCTGTTCTTTCCCATTGATCTATGTGTCTATCCGTCAGCCCATACGACATAGTCTTGATTTCTGTAGCCATATAGTGAGTCTTGAAATTGGGTAGACTGATTCTCTTCCACTTTATTCTTCTTTTTCAAAATTGTTTCAACTATCTTAGTTTCTTTGCTTTCTATATAAATTTTAGATAGTCTTGTCTATATCCACAAAAAAAAATCTTGCTGGAGTCTGAAAGAAACTGCATTAAACCTGTATAAGAATTTGGGGAGCACTGCATGTTTACTATATTGAATCTTCTAATTCGTGAACATGGTATGTCTCTCCATTTATTTAGATCTTTGATTTCTTTCATCAGCATTTTATAGTTTACAGTATACAAGTCTTGTATGTATTTTGTTTTATTCACACCTAAATATTCTTTATTGAGTGATTTTACTTGGTATTGTGGCTTTAATTTTGGGGTCCATGTGTTCATTTCTAATATATAGATATAAATTTATTTTTGTGTATTGATCTTGCGTCCTGTGACCTTGCTCAATTCACTAGTTGCAGGAGTTTTGGTAAGTTCCTTAGGATATTCTATGTAGACAATCAAGCTGTGCAAAAAACGAACAGTTTTATTTTTCTTTTTCAATATGTATGCTTTTCATTTTTTACTTCCTTTTCTTGCCTTTTTGCACTGGCTAAGTACTATGCTGAATATGAGAGACAGAGGGCATTTTTGCTTTGTTGCCCATCTTCGGGGCAAAGCATTCAGTCTTTCACCAGTAAGTAAAATGTTAGCTCTAGAGTTTTTTTGGAGATACCCTTTATCAAATTGAGGAAGTTCCCCTCTATTCCTATTTTCTGAGAGTTTTAAATCATGAATGTGTGCTAAGTTTTCTCAAATGCTTTTTCTGCATCCATTGATATGATCATGTGATTTTTCTTCTGTAGCTGGTTAATATGATGGATTACATAGATTGAGTTTCAAGTATTGAAATAGACTTATATTCCTAGAACAAACCACACTTGGTCATGGTATATAATTAATTTTATATATTACTGAATTCTATTTGCTGATATTTTGCTAAGGATGTCTGTCTGTATCCGTATTCATGTGGAATATTGGTCTGTAGGTTTATTTTTTGCATCATCTTTGTCACATTTTGATATCAGAGTAATACTAGCTTCATAATCATAACCAGGAAAAGTTTCCTCCTCTTATCTTTTCTGGAAGAGATTATGC
Organism: Hyperoodon ampullatus; assembly: GCF_949752795.1. NCBI lineage: Eukaryota > Metazoa > Chordata > Mammalia > Artiodactyla > Ziphiidae > Hyperoodon > Hyperoodon ampullatus. The sequence continues at coordinate 132,576,475 of NC_136917.1, read as the reverse complement.
AGAGTTGATATGAATTTTATTTAAAAGTTTGTAGAAGTTTCCAGTGGAATCATCTAGGCCTGATGATGTCTTTTTCTGGGAATTTTTAAATTATGAATTTAAGTTCCTGAATAGTTATAGGACTATTCAAATAATGTTTCCTATTGGATGAACTGTGGTAGTTTATCTTTTTTGAGGAATTGATCCATTTCATCTAAATACTCAAATTATGTGTGCAGAGTGGCTTGTTGTATTTTCTTATTATCTGCAGGGTCATTCCTGATAGTGATAATTTGTGTCTTCTTACATTTTCTTTTTGTCATTATTGCTAGAGGTTTGTCAATTTTATTGATCTTTTCAAAGAATTAGTTTCTTGTTTCATTGATATTCTCTATTTTGTGTTTTCAATTTCATTGATTTCTATTCTTCTCTTTATTACTTCTTTCCTTTTGTTTGCTTTGGGTTTATTTTACTCTACTTTTTCTAGGTTCTTGAGGCGAGAACTTAGATTATGACCAATACTTTTCCTCTTTTCTAATGAATGTATTTATTGCCATAAATTTCGCTCTTAGCATTGCTTTAGCTATGTGCCACATATTTTGATATGCTGTATCTTTGTTTCCATTCATAATCAGTTAGTACAAGCCAGGATTGAACGCAATCAGTCTGACTCTTGTATTTATCACACAAGTGGTGTTTAACCTTTGACTCTTCGCATTCCCAACTTCTAACCCCAAGGCAGATGTACAAGTAATTCTGCTTTAAAAAACGAACGAACAGGGCCTCCCTGGTGGCGCGGTGGTTGGGAGTCCGCCTGCCAATGCAGGGGATGCGGGTTCGTGCCCCGGTCCGGGAGGATCCCATATGCCGCGGAGCGGCTGGGCCCGTGGGCCATGGCCGCTGAGCCTGCGCATCCGGAGCCTGCGCGTCCGGGGCCTGTGCTCCGCAACGGGAGAGGCCGCGGCAGTGAGAGGCCCGCGTACCGGAAAAAAAAAAAAAAAAAAAAAAAACGAACGAACAAAAAACTACCATGGATAAATTAGGGAGCACCCACACAATTTACAAAACATTTTATTGTCATGATAAGGGAATCCCAAGCTCCTCTTGGGACAGGTCAACTGGTTAAAAATCATTAATGACTTCCTAGAAATACTAGGATAGAGAAACCAATGCTAAATCCTTTGTTATGGTTCCATAGGTCCTTGAGGCTGCCACTTCTTCTTCTCCTCCTCCCCCTTTTCCTTCTTCTCCTGGTTCTTCTTTGTCTTCATCTTCATTTTTTAACCCTGTTTTCTTTCAGTTGTTCAGATTTGTTTCATTTCTATTGTTCTATTTTCAAGTTCATTGATCCTTTGCTCTGCTTCCTCATTCTGCTGCTGAGCTTAGCCATAGAGTTTTTAATTGTAATTATTGTATTTTTCAGTTTAAAAATTTTCCATTTGGTTCTTCTTTATATCTGTATTTCTTTGCTGAGCCTTTCTATCTTTTCATTTGTTTCGAGCACATTTGTAATTGCTCATTGAAGCATTTTTTTCACGGCTACTTGAAGATCTTTGCCAGATAATTCTAACATCTGTCATCTCAGTGTTGGCATCTATTGATTGTCTTTTTCCATTCAGTTTGAGGTCTTACTGATACTTGGTATGTCAAGTGATTTTCTACCGAAACTTGGACATTTGGGGTATTGAATTATAAGCTGCCTAAATCTTACTTAAATCCTCTATTTTAGCTGGTTTTCTCTGATACTGCTCCAAAGGGTAAGTGAAGGGGGGGGGGTGCCACTTCATTATTGCCAGGTGGGATTAGAAGTCTAAGTCCCCTACTTAGTCTTCATTGACATCTAAGGGAGAAGACTCTTCATTACTGCATGGTGGTGAGAGTCCTAATTCTCAAGAAGGATTCCTCTGACACTGCCTCAGCAGTGGGGATATGGAGACTTCATTACCATGTGAAGGTGGAGGCCCAGGCTCCACGCTTGGTCTTTGCTGGAATGAGTGGGGTTGGGGTCATAGTTTTTTGTTTTTTGTTTTTTTGGTGGTAGAGTTTGATGGAGTAGACTCATATTGTCTAAAAGTTTTCTGTCTGGTTATGCAGTCCCTTTTTTGTTCTTTGGCTAGAGAGATGGCTTTTGTTGGGGGCTTTTTTGACCTCTGTCCACTGGCATTCCTATGTTGTCAGCTTCTTCAGCTCCAAGTCTGGGAAGTATGAGGCAAAAAGGAAGCCCAGGAAACTCACCACTGTGTCATTCCTTGGGTTCCATGGTCCTAGCTAGTCTGTCATTTTCTCTCCACCTTCCAGAGTGTTCTTATGTTTATGCTATATACAATGTCCAGGAGTTTTAGTTGTATTTAGCAGAAGGAATAAAGCAAAAAGTACTATTTCTACTCCATCTTCCCAGAAGCAGAAGTCCTTGCTCTCTGGCTTTAATAGCCGCACTTTCCCAACATCCACTGCTACCAAAAATAGCCTCCTCTTTTCATACCCGTTTTCTAACTTCAACTAATTGGCCTATCTACTTTAGTCACTCATACAAAGAAGTTGAAGACAAACTCAAACCAAACAACTTCATGAGAAGAGGTGATGTAAAAGAATTTGAAGATTTGTGTCCATGACTCTCATTAAATAAAATACTGAGGAACCTGCACACGGCTACAGGCAGGTTATTCCTTGATCCTCCAGTATCAAAGTAGCTTGTCAAATATAATTTTATTAACATTGTTCACCTCTGGAGGCCATCTCTAAAAGGATAGATCAGAACATTCTGCAGGATTCAAAATGCATAAGTAGCTCACCTTCACTGTCACAGCATTCTAGGATGGAAGGGTCTTCCCGAATCACGGCAGTCAAAGCATTGACATCTCCATTAGATGCTGCCTGATAAACCATGGTCAGGTCAACTTCTTCAGATGAATCACCTTCATGAATCAAACAGAGACAAACTTACTGTGTGGAGATAATTCACTGCAAGAATAACAACACCCAAAGCATCACCCACACAAGTGATTCATGAAAATCTCTCTGGTGAATCCAGGCAGAAGGCTGAGTCATCCTGATCACATGCACCTTACCACTTGTGAAGAAAGGTGGGCCACTGTGGGCTGTGTTGTAACATCACCATATATTGGGAAGGAGCCTGAGGGATTAGGTGTCCTCTGAGATTTAATGATTCTCTCCAAGTATTTGGACTACTTGAAATCAGTGAGACCAGATTGGGAAGTGGAGCCCTTATCTTGGTTCCAGGTTTCCTTTTTGATCTGAAATATGTTACTTTCCCTTTCAATGACTCCGTTTACCCACCTTTGAAGGAGATATTGTGTTCCTTATTCTCTGTTCTCTAGTTGGACTCTCTACCCTTTTCCTCTTGCTCTGAACCCTGAAGGCTAACCTTGATGACCACTTCACCCAGGCCCCCTGGCCATCAGTGTCCATGGGAGGCACTGGTAGGAGAGTGGTGAGGAGAAGAGAGATGGGGCATTTCCTCCTGCTTTCCCCTAGCTCAGGGTCTAGCAGTAGCTGCTTCTCTCCTACCAGGAGGGTCCTCCTCCCCAGAACCAGCCCTCACTGGGCTCCCTGTGGTAACAAACATTGTCCTTTCAACCCTGCCTCATCTCTGTATGTAGTCCCTTCACAGAAGCCCTTCATCTGAACCATCTGAGGTTTCATGACATGGTGTTCCCAGAAGAAACAGCTGTATGCAAGTCCTTTGAATTTGGTAGCCACCTGTATCATACCTTTGTGCATGACTGAACCAACTAATACTATTACCAAAGGTGACAAGAGAACTGTGGGTCAAGTGACCCCAGGGTAGTAATGGAAGGGCTGGGAGACAAGTTTTGTTTACAGAAACACCCCTTGTGAGGTGCTGGGCTGAGCCCCTCTACTTAATTTCTCCCACACATGGCCATGGTTCAGGGAAAATACACGTGTACAAGAAAAGTTTTTAAAATTGCGTTTTTCTACTAGTGTAGGCATTATGCTAGAGATACTTTACAGTTCTAATTGATCTTTAGTTGGCAGTGGTCCTAACCCTTTGGTTGGGAAGGGTTGGGCTTTGTTTTTCAGTCCCAGTATTTCTGGGAAGTCACCAATGACTTTTTAACCAGTTGAACTGTCCCAGGAGAAGCTTGTCATTAAAAATGATTCACTTACAACAACAAACTCCGTTGTAAAGTGAGTAGCTGCTCGTTAATTTATCCATGATAGGTTTGTTACTGTAGCCGTTGCTTTTAAAGCCTTCTCACCTTTACATTTGTCTGAGGGCTGGAAGTGAGCAGTGAGGGATGTGAAAGGCAGATGCCACTTCTGTGTGAGTGTAAGGATCCTGGAGCCATACCACTGGGGTTCAATTCCTAGTTTGTACTAACTAGCTGTGTAAATTTGGGCCAGTTACCCTCTCTGGGCCTTAGTTTCCTTGTCTCTAAAATGGAGATGATGATGATGACAACCATGCATCTCATAAGGTTGCTGTGAGGAGTAAATGAGTTAATATTTAATCCTATGTGCTCTTAGGACAGGGCATAGTGTGTAGTAAATGCTGTATATACTTTGGTACTACTACTGTTACCATTTTTTTTTCTGATAGTGTGCAAATTTAGAGAGCATTTGAAATCTGGGACATGTGGAGAAAAAGGTCTCTCTGATGATGGCTAGCTAAAAGATCCATAGATTGTATAGAACATTCACTCTCTATTAGAAACTCCCCCAGGAGTCTATAGACATTGTGTGAATATTGCTCACAATATCTTTGGACACAAGAAATAGGGCCCAGACCCAAGCACAAAGGTGGGCCTGGTATCTGGTTGTACGACCACATCCATAGATGCTGGTGATGTCACTTCAGAAGTACTGAAGTGAGGTACTGAGGTATGCTGTGGTACAAGGCATGCTGAGGTATAAGATATGCTGAGGTACAAGGTATGCTGTGTTTATAGCCTGTTTATATCTTATACAATGTGTTCATATAACATATATAAGTGTGTTTATAACCTGTTCATCACTGAATGCAATAAGATCTGTAAGGCACATTCATCAGACTGTAGAGTACATACAGCTGAGAGAAACAAGGAATGCATTGCCTGATAGAATTAGAATTCCAAACAACTTGCCAGAAGGATTCTAATAACATTGTATTTAATAAGGATAAACATTTAGTCTGTGAAATATCCAACTGAACTAAGTGAAGGGCGGTTGAACCTGTAGTTTTTGTTCCTCAATATCCCCTCACCCTGCTGGTGACCTTAACCTGATTATTCTCTAGGGACCACTTCCTCTCCACTTTCAGCACAGGGGGTTGACTACATTCCTGCTCAGGGCCAGAACATGTGACCTAGAACTAGCCATTCAGCACCAGCATTATCCTGGCCACAGATATTGGTTCAGGGATGTGCCTCAATCAGAGCCGATAAAAGGCAATGATATTTTGGATATTTTGGGGTTGCTGGGAACAAGTTTTGTTCTACCACCCATGAAACTGGGAGTTATGGGGGGGACATCTTATGGGTGGAGAGCTTATGAATGAAGACAACACAAGAAGAGCAGAGCTGGGCTAAGAGAAAGAAATAATTGAGACCTGATGACATCATTTGAATTCCTGAATCAAGCCATACCTTAAGCCAGCACCATTTCTGGAACATTTACATGTCCCAATAAATTTCTTTTTTTGCTTAAGTCAGTCTGCATAGATTTTATGTGTTTGTTTTTCTTTTTAATCACTGCAAGAGTTCTAACTAACAGAAGGTTTTAGTGTGGCACACTAAAAAAGCATTTAGGGATTTAGTTGGGCAATTAACACGATAGGAATTAACAGTGTGACAGTAAACTAGTAGATCTCTGGCTGCAGTGATAATAGTCTAGTAATGAGACTGAGGGAGATAATAGGCTTTTTCCATTTTTTTTTTTTAACACTAAAGAGGCTTTTAATTATGTAGTATTATCTCTAAGTACAAAGACTTTCCCAATCACGTCACTTAGAGATCATTTTATCCACTGCTCTGTTTGGCTGCCAGTCTCTTGTTTCTCTCCTCAGCAACGGTAAGGCAGACACCCTTTCCACGAGGAAGAGAGATCCATGGTTTGTTGCCTTTGCCAATAGCGAAAATGTTGGAGAGCCGGGTGGCAAAGCTATTGCCGTTGGCATCTTTCACATGAACTACATCAAAAGAACCAGGATGTCTCTCCCGGTTAGTGATCACATCAATTCTTCCCAGGTTAGCACCTCCAGTCACCATGCACAGGTTACAAGTGTCAGATTTGATGAAATCAGTAATCTTGCCAGTCTCCAAATCAATCTGAATGGTGTCATTCGCCTTGATGAGGGGATCAGGGTAGCGGATGGTGCGAGCATCATGGGTCACCAGATGAGGGATTCCTTTTGTCCCCACAAAGATCTTTCTCACTTTGCATAACTCATACTTGGCCTCCTCAGGTGTAATATGATGAAGAGCAAAGCGACCCTTGGTGTCACAGATCAGACGAAAATTCTCTCCAGTCTTGTCAATGCTGATGACATCCATAATACCAGCAGGGTAGGTTATATCAGTGCGGACCTTGCCATCAATCTTAATGAAATGCTGCATGCAGATCTTCTTTACTTCATCTCCTGTTAGGGCATATTTAAGTCTGTTCCTTAGGAAAATAATTAGGGGGAGACATTCCCTCAGCTTGTGGGGACCGGTAGATGGACGAGGAGCAAACACACCAGTCAGTTTATCCAGCATCCAATGCTTTGGAGCTGCTACGCGCTTCAGGTGCTTCTTGGGACCACAAGCCATGGCTGTGCTAGGCATGGAAAGAGCTTTTTTTCCATTCTTAACTGGTCACTGTCATGTTGAGGTCTATGGCCCATGGATTAAATGGGCTATAGGTAGCTGGAGAACATTCCGAGGAGAGTGACCAGAGTATGACTGGACTTCATGTCACCTGATGAACAGTGGAAGGAAACAGATCTGTTTACTCTGAAGATTACTCTGTGTGGTCATGATGGTTGCCTTTGGATATTTGAAGAGGTTTTTTTGTTTTGTTTTGTTTTTTAAATTAAAAAAACCGTGGTAAATATACATAACATATGCCATTTTAACCATTTTTAAGTGTAGAGTTCAGTGGCTTGATGTACATTCATATTGTTATGCAACCATCACCACTATTCATCTCCAGAACTCTTTCAGCTTCTAAAACTCAAACTCTGTATCCATTAGACAAAAAACTCCCCATTCCTCCCTCCCCTCCATCTCCTGGAAACCACCATTCCATTTTCTGTCTCTATGAATTTGACCACTCTAGATATCTCATTTAAGTGGAATCAATAGTATTTGTCCTTTTGTTACTGGCTTATTTCACTTAGCATAATGTCCTCGAGATTCACCCACATTGTAGTATGTGTCAGAATTTCCTTCTTTTTAAAGGTTGAATGATAATCTGTTGTACGTATGTACCACATTTTGTTTATTCATTCATCTACTGGTGGACACTTGGGTTGTTTCCACCTTTTGGCTATTGTGAATAATGCTGCTGCAAACATTGGTATACAAATAACTCTTTCAGACTCTTTCGAGTATATACTTAGAAGTGAAATTGCTGGATCACATGATAATTCTATTTTTAATTTTTTAAGGAACCACTGTACTGTTTTCCAATGTGGCTGCAACATTTTATATTCTCACCAACAATGCACAAGGGTTCCAACTTCCCCATGTCCTTACCAACACTTTTATTTCCTGTTTTTGCTTCTTGTGTTTGTTTGTTGTAATAATAGCTAGCCTAATGGGTGTGAAGTGATATCTTATGGTCTTGATTTGCATTTCCCTATGATTAGTGATGCTGAGCATCTTTTCATGTGCTTTTTGGCCATCTGTATATCTTCTTTGGAGAAATGTCTAAGTCCTTTGCCCATTTTTAACTGGGGTTGTTTGTTTTTCTGTTAAGTTGTAGAAATTCTTTATATATTCTGGATATTAACTCTATATTAGATATATAATTTGTATACATTTTCTCCCATTCTGTTGCCTTATCGCTCTGTTGACAGTATCGATGTATAAAAGCATTTAACTTTGATGTAGTTCAATTTGTCTACCTTCTGTTGTCTGTGCTTTTGACATCACATCTAAGAAATTACAGTAAATCCCCTACATATGAACAAGTTTTGTTCTGAGAGTGTGTTTGTAAGTCCAACAAAATTAGCCTAGGTACCCAACAAACACAATTGGCTATATGGTACTGTACTGTAATAGGTTTACAGTACTTTTCACACAAATAATACATAAAAAACAAACAAAAAATAATGAAAACATTTTTTTTTTTTTTTTTTTTTTGCGGTACGCGGGCCTCTCACTGTTGTGGCCTCTCCCGTTGCGGAGCACAGGCTCCGGACGCGCAGGCTCAGCGGCCATGGCTCACGGGCCCAGCCGCTCCGCAGCACGTGGGATCTTCCCGGACTGGGGCACGAACCTGTGTCCCCTGCATCGGCAGGCGGACTCTCAACCACTGCGCCACCAGGGAAGCCCATGAAAACATTTTTAATCTTACTGTACAGTACCCTGAAAAGTACAGTAGTACCAGCTACATCACCACTGCTTTTATGCTTGCTTCCAGACATCCTGGGCTTGCAGTAAGGATGCTGTACTACTGAACTTTATACAGTACTGTATGGTACACAAAAGCACAACCACTTGTAGAGGATGCACGCATGTGACAATGTGAGCCAGACATGTGAACTAACTTATGTGATTGGACATGCAAACTCACATTTGCATTTTTGAAAGTTTGCAACTTGAAGGTTCGTATGTAGGGAACTTACTCTATTGACAAATTCAATGTCACGAAGCTTTCCCCCTATGTTTTCTTCTAAGAGTTTTATAGTTTTAGGTCTTATGATTAGATTGTTGATCCATTTTGAGTTATTTTTTGTAGATGGTGTTAAGGTAAGGGTCTGACTTCATCATTTTGCATGTGGCTGTCCAGTTGTTTCTGCACTATTGCTGAAAAGACAATTCTTCCCCCATTGAATGGTCTTGGCACCCTTGTTGGCTCCTCAGTTGACCCCTAAGTTGACCATAGATATATGAGATTATTTCTAGACTCCCAGTTCTATTCCATGGAGCTATATGTTTGTCTTTATGCCAGTACTACACTGTTTTGATTGCCGTAGCTTTGTAGTATGGTTTGAAATCAGGAAGTGTGAGACCTCCAACTTTGTTCTTCTTTTGTAAGATTTTTCTTGGCTATCTGGGTCCCTTGAAATTCCATAGGAATTTTAGGATGGATTTTTATATTTCTGCAAAAACATCATTGGGATTTTGTTAGGGATTGCATCAAATCTGTAAATCTCTTTGGGTAGTAGTGACATCTTAACAATATTGTCTTTCAATCCATGAAACACAAGACATCTTTCCATTTATTGGTGTCTAATTTCTTTCAATAATGTAGTTTTCAGTGTATAAGTCTTTTGCCTTCTTGGTTAATTTTATTCCTAAGTATTTTATTCTTTTTGATGCTACTGTAAACAGGATTATTTTTCAAAGAGCTTTTAGTCAAGTTTATGGTTAAACTTTTATGTGAAATTCCAGCAGTTAGAAATAGCAGTGGGTGAGAATGACAGAAGAGTATTTTAATGGTCAGAGAACTGTAAAAATGTCCTAGGTCTCCTCAAGAGGTAGTGAACTTTCTGTAATTAAAGATGTCAATCTTGGGACTTCCCTGGTGGTCCAGTGGTTAAGACTTTGCTTTCCAATTCAGGGGTTGTGGGTTCGATCCCTGGTCAGGGAGCCAAGATCCCACATGCCTCGCGGCCATAAAAACAAAACATAAAACAGAAGCACTATTGTAACAAATTCAATAAAGACTTTAAAAATAGTCCACCTCAAAAAAAAAAAATCTTAAAAAAAAATAAGATGTCAGTCTTGGCTAGGTGGTCACCAAGGGAGTGTGTTGCAGAAGGAATTCAGACACAGAGTGAAGCACAAGGTATGGGGAAGGGAAGATGTGTGAGGCAAAACAGAATGTATTTCAGGGTTTCTTCTAACCCTAAGATACCATACTAAACTACAGAGTGATTAGGAAATAGGAAATGAAGGAGCTTCCATAGACGCTGTATAGAAACAGTCAATTTAAATTGTAGTCAATGCAAATAATTAGGCCTAAGATAGTACAAAGAATTTCTGTAGAAATGATGAAGGGTGAAGTAGAAGTAACAAGAATGAGGAGAAGGATAACTGATGGTCCTGGTGGAATCTAAAATAGAGGCAAGAAAATTTTTTTTCTATCAAAGGTCACAAAATCATTTAAGATATGCAGAAGATCTACATAAACAAACAATACATAAATTCTTTCTTCTCTCCTTCCTTCTTTACTTATCCATCTCACTATCTATTATCTGTCTATTTTTTTTGTCTATCTACCTATCTATCTATCTGGTATCATCTATCTATCTACCATCTATTTATCATCTATTTACCTTTCTTTCCATTCAGCTTTAGAGGAGGAGCATGGTTTGAATGGCTTTTGCCTAACTGTGTGAAAGTTAAACAGATAGACTTATATATGGATGCATAAAGAAAAATTCTAAAATTCACCAAGGGAGAGAGACTGAAAGTAGAGAGAATGGAAAACAGACATAAAGGAAATAGGAAGAAAGAAGCATGTGAACAGATGCAGATTATATTTTATAAAAAGTTATCTATGTATACATGAAAAATATAAAAGACAAGAAGATGATGCATCAAACATCAATAGAGATAATTTTTTAGATATTATTCAGTACTTTCTATATTTCCCAATTCTCTACAACGAATTTATATACTTTTTATAATCATCAAATAAATCAAGTTTTAAGTGGTGAGAGAGGAGTGTGTGTTACTAGCTTTACATTAATGTGTTACTACTAGAAGGGTAGACAGAGCCTTGTGTGTCTGTAATAGAGAAAACAAGTCCTTGATATTTGACAAAGTGCTGAAAAAGGAAAAACATACATGTATTTAAAAAATTCTGACCTTTATAAATACCCTAGTAGATTTTTTTAAAAACAGGTACATGTTTTAAATTTTTATTAATTTTTACCTAAAATTGGAAGGACAGGCTTTTTGGAAATCATCTGTTTCCCTCATTTTTCATGGTTAGAAACCTTGTAAACAGTTTTCTGGATGTGTCATAAATTATCAACTTAATTCCAAGGGCCCAACTTTTTAATAGTAGGATTGCAGAAATATGACAGGCTGCTAGAAATGTTTTAGATTAGAGGACCTTCTTCAAAGCTTCTCACATTTTACACAAATATGGGTTCCTTCACATAGTGGTTCTGTCTCTGGGTTATTGCAGAGTTCCTTGGGAAAGCCCTTGACTGCATCAATTACTGGGCCTACTTTGTTGAAATTACCCAGAAGTCAGCTTGGCATTTGTTCTGCTTAAGTTGAGGCCGTTTCGTGGAACAGCCAGGTCAATGTAAGGATAGATTGGGTACTGTAGTTTCAAGAGTCCAGGCCAGAGGGTCTTGGGAGGATTTCTTTGGTTCATTCTATTCTGAGAATCCTTGGGTGGCTGAATGCAGCCTAGAGTCACTAGTGAAGTCTGAATTCATTTTTGGGCAACTACAGAAGATTCCACAGATATTTCTTAGATTGTTTTTTGGAGTGGAACTGATTGCATCTGAAGAACTGAAATTTATTCATTCATCCATTTACTTAACATCTACCATGGGCTAGTGAAAGTGCAGGTACAAACGTTGTAGAGTCTCTCTGTTCCTAAGAAAAACATGCCCTAATGGGAAAAGAAGTGTGTAATTTATGATTGAGATATACCAGGGATGTTATGGCAGGACAGGAGGAAGAATGATTTATGCAAATAGTTTCCTGGGCATCCTCCTAATCCAGATCACTCTATCCTCCCTCAGGATTATCTTGGGTGCTTTGGGGACAGTAGAGAAATTGTGTTTTGGGAGCTGCCTGGAATGATCTATCCATAAGGTGGGGAGGTCTTTTCACTTTTAGGGAAGATGCCAGGCCTTCACTGCACCCTGATGGCTCCATGTAACAATATTGCCACCCACTGGTGATAAAGAGTCTCTCTGGGCCTTGACCTGGGCCCTGAGCCAGGATGGTGCCAGTTCTGCTGGACAGAATTAAAAGCCAGTTTGGGGGCTTCCCTGGTGGCGCACTGGTTAAGAATCTGCCTGCCAATGTAGGGGACACGGGTTCGAGCCCTGGTCCGGGAAGATCCCACGTGCTGCGGAGCAACTAAGCCCGTGCGCCACAACTACTGAGCCTGCGCTCTAGAGCCCACGAGCCACAACTACTGAAGCCCGTGTGCCACAACTACTGAAGCCCGCACGCCTAGAGCCTGTGCTCTGCAACAAGAGAAGCCACCGCAATGAGAAGCCCGCGCACCGCAACAAAGAGTAGCCCCCGCTCACTGCAACTAGAGAAAGCCCGCGTGCAGCAGCGAAGACCCAATGCAGCCAAAAATTAAATAAATGAATAAATAAATAAATAAAATTTTAAAAAAGCCAGTTTGGAACACTCTGGCCATGTAGGAACAAGTTTAAGGTCATTGATACAGTTGGCTGGCATTGAAAGCAAATTAGTGTCATGTGACTCATCATATACATCATATGATACACAGCATGCATACATGCAAGCAATACAGAAAAACAGTAAGAGCCCAGCCTCCAGAGTGTGAATCCTAGCACTGCCAATTTCCTGATAGCTGTGTGATCTTGGGCAAATTACTTAACCTCTTTATTCTCATTCCTCTCTTGTCAAATGGGTAAGAATAGTATTTACCTTACAGGGTTGTTCTGAGAGCTAAATGAGTTCATCCACATAAAGTGCAATGCCTGGCACAAAGTATTCAAAGTATGTCAACAATAATATATTATCACCATTATTACGTTGACATAGATAGGAACCTCTGTCTTCTTTCCCCTTAGAGAGACCCTCTGCCTTGCTCAGCAGGCTGTAGAGATTTTGTGAGCTGAAACATTTTGCTATTTCTCGCGTTTTCTCCTACAGTCCCTCAGGGTGTACTGGCTGAGGCTTTAAGAGTATTTTATAAAGTGCCAGTCATATGGGAGGAGGAAAAGGAGTTTCTTTCTAACATTTTAAAGAGAAAAATAGCTGCAAGCTTTCTGCATGTGCCAGCTGAGAACAAATACTCAAAGCAACCTTCATGCCGTGGGAGTGGAAAAGAAGGGATTTCATTCTGTGGGGAGGAAGTCTTGCAACAATATTATCTCAAGGGTAAGTATCTGGCCACAATCAGACCTTTCTTCATAACCAAACTTGTGATGCAACACATGCCGTATTTCTTTGAATCTCAGCATCACTGTGTTCCTCGGGGTGACTCTTCTGGCCTGTGAATGCCATTCCATGGCTCGCATCTCTGCTGGACATGGGGTGGGGGATAGTGCTGGGAAATGGAATTTGCTGTTCTAAGAAACATGTCTGTGTTAAACTTCAGTGATGATGCCTCCCTAGAGTGCATTTTCATAAAATGAACTTTCATTTTAATGCTACTAATTCTTTAAAAGAACTCAATCTTCAATGCATAGGACCTTTAGTATGTGTGCAATAGATGGACTGACTGATTGATGTAGTATTCATGTTCAATAGCTTTCTCACTCATTGGAAATGAGTGGTGAAGATAGGTGAAGAAGCGGGGTTTGTTTTCTTGTGGAAATCTCCTTGATGTTAAAAATATTGTGTCAAGAAGTTCTTTGGTAAGTAGGCAAGTATAAATCTTAAATGATTTTACGAAGGACTATGCTAGCCTAGCCAGTCTTTGGAAATTAAAAAGTAAGCCAAGTGTTATTTTGAACACTGTTCCTTTGATCTTCCTTACTTTCTTCTTGATCAAATGCATGACGCCACCCACCTCTTTCACTTTTAAGAAATGGGAAGTGTTCATGTCAGGAATTTGCCATTTTAACTGGGGACTCTGGAAGGAGAGGAATAGGTGAAGAAGCGGGGTTTGTTTAGTTTGCAGAAGAGCAGACTTAGTTGGACATGACAGCTGTTGGAAAAGCTGGAAGAGAGTTTAGGATTGTTTTCTGTAGATCCAGAGGGAAGAACTAGTATTGGTGGGTAGAAATTAGAATAATTAAGATTTTTAATAACTAGAGCCGTTCAGAACTAGAAGGGATTATATTGTGAGCTGTGTGCTCCTCATTACTACCCATGTCTAAGCAGGTTCTGATCAAGCATATCTTGGGATGCTCTTGAGGAGATGTCTATATTGAGTAGAAGGTTGACCTCTAAGGTTCCTTCTGTGATTAATATTCTATGTGTCTTTCTCATATCTGTGTAGAACCAAATAATGAATCACCTATTGTTGATGAACAATGACTGTTGTGCTGAAAAGGATTTGGAGAAGTGGGTTTTCCTTGAGTCCTTTAAAAGGTATCCTTCCTAGTGGCCCTCCACTGTGGCCACTTGTAAAACTGCCCCAAGTGCCTTGATCACCGAAAATAGTTTAAGAAAACAAACGCAATTTGGGTGGCTTGTCCAAGTGTCAGAGATTGAACCAATCTGTCTCTCTGTAGTCCTTTAGATTTGCACCTCTCCTTTTGTAGTCATCCTGTCAGCTGGGCTTCCACGGCTGTCTTCATTGTCTTGACTGTGTTTTCTCCCTCTTCATGACTGTCTCATGGGTTCCTTAAGGTAATTGAAATGGAATCCCTTCTTACTATATTGGAGTTGTTGCTTTATAAAAGGTACAGAATAAAACCCAACCTGGTGAATAATCACCCTTCATATGACCCCACTAGAATTTTGGCAGTATGGCTTTGCTTTTTTTGCAGAAAAAAAAAAAACCTTGAACATTAGATAGAAGTTAGAGTAGTGTTGGATACATTGTAGATACTTGATAAATATGTTTATTGATTTAATTAGCATATTCTTTTCCAACTGGCAAATTGAAGAGTACATATATGAAATGAAGTCTCATTCTTTCCAATCCTTGGGAATAGAATTAGGAAAAGTGATAGAAGGAGTCTTCTGTTCCTTTAAATAATTTCATAAGGCATATCACTAGCATTTCAAGTAGAGTTGAAGTAAATGAATAGCTTCCCTCAACTCTCATAGATTATGGATATATGGTTAAGTAAGGCTGATTTAAACTGTATCATCAGAGCTGTGAGTATGTAATATTGTGAGGTCTAAAACAGTGACAACACAGCAAAGGAAACCATAAACAAAATGAGAAGACAACCTATGGAATGGGAGAACATATTTGCAAACAGTGCAACCGACAAGGGCTTAATTTCCAAAATATACAAACAGCCCACACAACTCAACAACAAAAAAACAAACAACCCAACCAAAAAGTGGGCTGAACACCTAAATAGACATTTCCCTGAAGAAGACATACAGATGGCCAATAGGCACATGAAAAGATGCTCAACATCGCTAATTATTAGAGAAATGCAAATCAAAACTATGAGGTACCACCTCACACTGATCAGAATGTCCATCATTAAAAAGCCTACAAATAACAATTGCGGGAGAGGGTGTGGAGGAAAGGAAAACCTCCTATACTGTTGGTGGGAATGTAAATTGGTGGAGCCACTATGGAAAACAGTATGGAGGTTCCTCAGAAAACTAAACATAGAATTACCATAGGATCCAACAATCCCACTCCTGGGCATATATCTGGACAAAACTATAATTCAAAAAGATATATTCACCCCTATGTTCATAGCAGCACTTTTCACAATAGCCAAGACATGGAAACAACTTAAATGTCCATGGACAGATGAATGGATAAAGATGCTATTTGCAGCAACACAGATGCAACTAGAGATTATCATACTAAGTGAAGTAAGTCAGAAAGAGAAAGACAAATACCATATGATATTACTTATATGTGGAATCTAAAATATGACACAAATGAACTTACCTACAAAACAGAAACAGACTCACAGACATAGAGAACACACTTGTGGTTGCCAAGGGGGGTGGGGGAGGAGGCAGGGATGGACTGGGAGTTTGGGGTTAGTGGATGAAACCTATTACATGTAGAATGGATAACAACAAGGTCCTACTGTATAGCACAGGGAACTATATTCAATATCCTGAGATAAACTATAATGGAAAATAATATAAAAAAGAATGTATATGTATGTGTACCTGAGTCTCTTTGCTGTACAGCAGAAATGAACACAACACTGTAAATCAACTATACTTCAATTTAAAAAATGCAAAAAAAAAGGTGACAATAGAAATGACTTCTCAATTAAATCTGAATCTCATAAAGAACTTTCTTTTTGAACAACAGAAATATTAGCCAAGTGTATTACTATGAACCACTCTGGGTTCAGTTCTCTATTTTGTAAAATAAGGTTGACTACATCCCTGGGTCTCAACACTGGCTAAACATTAGAACCATCTGGGGAGATAAAAACCAAAAACCAAAAAAAAAAACAAACCCCTGATACCTAAGTGCTAACCCCAGATATTTTGATTTAATTGATCCATCATTTCTTATGTTATTTCATTTTGGATTACAAAAGTTATGAAGATACAGATAAGAAGAAAATATATACTCAAAGATAATCACTATTAAGATGTTGGCATGTTTTATATACTTGATTTATAGGCTTGTTTCCCACCCATCCTGGAGCCCTCATTCCTCCACCTGCCTGTGTAATGTAAATATGGGAGTGGGGAGAAGTGCTAGCAGGAGGGGAAGCTTGGAAACCCGAAAGATCTAGTTGCTTCAGAATGTGCAGTTGTGAGCCTCTGCCCTTTCCATCTTCCCCCTCTAAAATCTAAACTGTCTCCTGTCCCCTATCCTGCACTCAAAATGGACTTGGCTGAAAATAAGTGGTAACCCAACCCAAAGGCTGTATAAAAGAGAAGGCCAGTTCCTAAGGAGCAAGCATAATGGTTAAAAGGCGCAAAAAGCTGTGAGGTCAGGAGGCATAGAACAGGAGGGAGAGAGTTCTGGAAGGTGCTGTAGCTTGGGGTGGGTAGCGCCCTAGGACAGTGGACTCCTGCCTGTGGCTGAAGCTTGGGGGCAGTGGCTGCTGGTGGGGCAGGATTCATTGACCAAGGTAGCAAAGCAAATCTCAAATCTCCCACACTGTGATCTTCTATGGATGAGAATACAATCATAGAACTTGAAGAAAATGACTGAAATTTTCTGAGATCCAATGTGAGTTTGGCTAACACTAAGGCCATTTTGCTACTCATTTAAGTGAATCTCTGTTTCTCCTCCCACTCCAAATTCCCCTCCCACAATAAGGGACCAGATGAAGGGTAATATTAAAAGGATCTAATGACTGGCTTGTCAGGTCCCCCATCAGACTGGAGGCAGGTCTAACAGCTGGAGCAGGGTTGATAACTTTTTAGCTGCTGGACTGTGGGCTGTGTGTGTTCCTGGGAAATGGCTGGAATAATCTCTATTGATCTGAGGGTACAGAGGTATTTTAATATTGTAACAACCAGTGACTAATAGTTCTTAGCATGGTGCTGGAGTTACATTTTACAAAAAAAAAGATCATGCTGTACATATAATTTTGATTGTTGCTCTTTTTCAAACACTTAATATTGGATCACAAATATTTTCCCATGCCATAAGGTAAGATTTGAAAATGTTATTTATAAAATGTGGCATAAAATCCCATTGACTGGAATTAGCACAACTGATTTAATCATTCTCTTACTATTGAACATTTAAATTGTTTCTCTTTTGAGGGGAATTATTAATTCTGTAGCTATTCCAAATAATGCTATAACATTCTTGCATATATGCGTTTCTGTGCATCTTTATTTCCTTTGGACACATTCCTAGAAATGAACTTGGGAATCAATAGATTTGACTCTTTGTCAAATTGCCCTCCAGAAAGGTTGACCCAACACACTCTCCCCAAGCAGGGCTTGAGAGCATACATTTACCTCATTCTTAATGACACTGTGATTTATTGTTTTTTAAAAAATAATGTTGATGTGAAAGAAGGAAAAGAGTATATCATTTCCAATGGTCATTTCTTTTATTATTCCTAAGAGAGAAGTTTTTTCACATGTTTATGGCCATTTCATGAATTACTTGTTGGTATCCTTTACATATTATTTCAAGGCATTTGTCTTTATCTAATTGATTTGAAAGAGCTCTATATACATTAAGGACACTAACTCTTCATCTGCTATCTATGCTGCAGTTATTTTTCCCTGTTTGCCACTTAAGTTCTCAGTTTGTTTTGCTGGTTTTTGAAAAATAAACCAACAAAATCTATGGATATTGCACTTATGATTCATTGCCCGTGGAACGTTATACTTATGTGTTAACATTTAGCTGTAATTAATATGGAAATTTTAAACTTTATATTTGTATGCCACAATTACTTTTTTTCCCCAAATACTGTATAATTCTCCTTTTCTTCACTAATTTGTAAGGGCAACCTTATCATATAGTGCTAACTCAATAACACCTTGGAGGAGGCTCCTCCTACAGCCCATTCACTGGAACTGTGGTTTGGAAAGCATGGATCCCAGAACTAACTTCTCTGCAGTGGTATACACATGAATGTGGGAATGTGGCCAAAGTGCATCTCAGTCACATTCCGTAGAGTCTTGTGGTCTGCCTATAGTCAAGGTTCTTAGCTTTTTTGTGTTTCCTGCACAGTTTTGAATTCTAGAATTTTTGGTAGCATATCTGAAGGAATTAAACTCAGAACAATCCTAAAGTTAGCAAAAAGTTCGATACAACCATTTTGACGGCACAACAATGTCTCCCAGTAGCTATGAAAGCATCCACTGTTCCGGGGGGTCTCTGTCACTGTCTGAATAACAATCATAATTATGGTCAACAATTATGCCACACTTATTATGCACCAGGTACTGTGCTAAACCTTTTTTAGAAATCAACTCATTTAATTCTCACCTTATGAGAATTATTCCCACTTTATGGATGGGGAAACTGAGGCATAGGGCAGGAAAGTGACTTACTCAAAGTCACACAGTTAGTAAGTGGTGAAACTCAGATAAGGCTGCAGGCTGTCAGGCCTCAGATTCAACCCTCTGACCAATGTGCACTACTGTCTATCACTGCCCATTCACTCAGGTGGCGAAGCCCTCATATATTCCAGTGAACCTGTGACCTTTCTTGGTGCTGCACAATATTCCACATTCCATTCTCTCTTACTCACAGCAGCCTATATCCTACTCTCCACAAGGTGTGCAGCTCAGCATTCTGCTGGAGAGACATTATTGTGCTAGAGTTTATATTCACTTGTAGCAAAAATAAAATCTACACATTAATCGAAAATTGGGAATGCATCTATGAGGAGCTGTTTGTACACCAAGGAGAGAATTAAAGTTAGTGGTAATAGCATAAGGATTCTAATATGAGGTTGAGCGAATTCTTTTAAAATATTAAGATAAATGTCAAATAACCAAGGGACAAATAGTTCTCCTACTGAAGCACAGAAAGAGAATGCAATTTTTCTAATTTATTTTCTAAGGCTAGCATAAACTGCTAAAGACATGTGCATACAGGCACCTATAGATGGACCCAATTTGTAAACTCAGAGTTTTAAGTTTTAAATTAAATTCTGCGAGATCAGATTAAGTTGGATGTTGAAAGAATAATACACCATGACTGAACAGAGTTTATTCTAGAATATAGATGTTTTGATTTTCTGGTGTCTATTAATAAAATATATCACATCAGTAGAACAAAGGGGAAATATATGATTATATGAATAAAGAATAGAAAGGCATTTAATAAAATTTGATATCTGTTGCTTAAAAAAGCTTAACAACTAGGAATAAAAGATTTCATTATCAATATGATTAACTACATTTATTTCTAATCAATTTCAAACACCACACCTAATAGTGAAAAAATAGGGAAAGAAAGAAGACAAATTTTATCTAATGCAGTAATATATGAAGCAAAAAGAAATGAGATAATAATCATAAAGGAAGAGCAAAATTATCAAAGTTTAATCAAAGCTAACTTTTACTCGTGTTCTTTGCACTGTCCTAACAGTTTCCTTTGAATTAAGCTATTTATTTATTTCAACAATTTTATGAAGTAGGTAGTATCTTTACCCTATTTACAGATGAGGGAATTGAAGCACACAGAGGTTTAATAATTTCCCCTAAGTTGTACAGCTATTAAATGGCAGAGCAGGATCTGAAACCAGTCCATCTGGTTTCATCCTGTGCACCAGGATGACACAAGAGAATTAACCACAGAACCATTAGAATTAATAAGTTAGCCAGATTTAAAAATAAATATGAAACTAAATAGTTCTTCTATATTAAATAATATGAGGAAACTAACTCCTCCTTACATTGAAAATAACTCACTAAAATGAAAATATAAAATACCCAGTAATAAATATTCAGAATCTAAATAAGGAACTAAGAAAAGAGTTGGATTCATGAAGATACATGCCATGTTTCCAGATAGGAGAACTAAATAGTATAACTAATTTTAATTATTATACAGATTCATTTTTAAGTTTAATGTCATTTCAGTGAAAGTTCCAACAGTTTTTTGGGGGGGAGGGCTCAGAAAAATGATATTGACTTTCATTTGTAAAAACAAATGGATAAATTTATGCTTTAAAGAAGAAAAAAAGAATATACTTAAGCATTTGCTTATCTATACATAGAATCTCTTTGTCAGGATATATAAGAAACTGCTTACATTGTTTTGCTTCCAGGAGGGGATTTGGATGGCTGGAGGGGTTGGTGTGAAGGGAGATTTTTCACTGTACATTGTTTTATACCTTGAAATTGTGTGAATGTATTACTACACCAAAAGCAAAAACAAACAAAAGGAGGAAAACAAAAAAAAAATTGAAAAAAAAAATTTGAAAAAAGTATTGAAGGAGGATTTCTCTATCAAATCGTAAAACATTATGAAACTATAATAATTTAAAAAGTAAGACTGTGCTTCAAGACTAGATCAATTCCTAGAACAGCATAGAAAGTCTAGAAACCTGCCTGGCACTAGCATGGAAAGTGGAAGCTAACAGGTAGGCTGGCTTTTAAGCAATGGAATGAGTTATATCTAGAAGGCAAGTCTTAGACTGAGAGGATAGAACTCCAGAAAAAGAGGAAAGGGAAAGTAGAAGTTCTCCAAGACCTGTGAGCTTTTCTGGGAATTATTTTCTTTCTAATGTGGTTTTCTTGCTAGGCAAATTCTACTCCTTCCAATTTCCAAACAAAAAGCAGTGCTATCAAAAACAGACACCTAGATCAATGCAACAGAATATAAAGCCCAGATGGGACTTCCCTGGTGGCACAGTGGTTAAGAATCCACCTGCCAATGCAGGGGACACGGGTTTGAGTCCTGGTCTGGGAAGATCCCACATGCTGCGGAGCAACTAAGCCCATGCACCACAACTACTGAGCCTGTGTTCTACAGCCCATGAGCCACAACTACTGAGCCCACGTGCCACAACTACTGAAGCCTGCACGCCTAGAGCCCATGCTCCACAACAAGAGAAGCCACTGCAATGAGAAGCCTGTGCACCACAACCAAGAGTAGCCCCCAGTCACTGCAACTACAGAAGGCCCGCATGCAGCAACAAAGACCCAATGCAGCCAAAAAAAAAAAAAAAAAAAAAAGAATATAGAGCTCAGAAATAAACCCAGACACTTATGGTCAATTAATCTATGACAAAGGAGGTAAGAATATACAATGGAGAAAAGACAGCCTCTTCAATAAGTGGTGCTGGGAAAATTGGACAGCTACATGTAAAAGAATGAAATCAGAACATTCTCTAACACCATATACAAAAGTAAACTCAAAATGGATTAAAGACCTAAATGTGAGACTGGATACTATAAAACTCCTAGAGGAAAACATAGGCACAACACCCTTTGACATAAATCACAGCAATATTTTTTTGGATCTGTCTCTTAAAGTAAAGGAAATAAAAGCAAAAATAAACAAATGGGACCTAATTAAACTCCAAAGCTTTGCATAGCAAAGGAAACCATCGACAAAATGAAGACAATCTACTGAATGGGAGACAATATTTGCAAATGATATGACTGATAAAGGATTAATATCCAACATATATAAACAATTCATATAACTCAACATAAAAAAAAAACCTGGTTAAAAACTGGGCAGAAGGGACTTCCTTAGTGGCGCAGTGGTTAAGAATCCGCCTGCCAATGCAGGGGACATGGGTTTGAGCCCTGGTCCGGGAAGATTCCGCATGCTGCGGAGCAACTAAGCCTGTGAGCCACAACTACTGAAGCCCAAGTGCCTAGAGCCTGTGCTCTACAATGAGAGAAGCCACTGCAATAAGAAGCATGTGCACCGCAATGAAGAGTAGCCCCCGCTCACTGCAACTAGAGAAAGGCCACACGCAGCAACGAAGACCCAATGCAGTCAAAAAAAAAAAAAAAAAAAAAGAGCAGAAGAACTGAATAGACATTTTTCCAAAAAGGAAATGCAGACGGCCAACAGGTACATGAAAAGATACTCAAGGTTTCTAGGGTTTGGGGGCCAGGACTAGGGAGGTATGCCATGCCAGAATGTTTTAACAGGGCAACTTTGGCCTGTACTGGTCCATCTCTGGTCCTCACCATCATCCTGCTTTGTGTCTTTGGCCAATATTGCCAGGGCCACTTCGGCCAGTACTAATGTATTCTCTGTCCTAAATATGAATGTAGACCCAATTACCGACATGCTGTTGGAATTAGAAACACAGTCAGTGAACAATAAGCAGAAAAGAAGAAGGAATGATAATAAAGAGGACAATCACCATTCTCCCCAGTCCAAAAGGAGTAAGAGAAACCCTGTTTTTCAGGAGTCTCAGGATGCAACGAAAAACAATAAGGAAGGAACCACTAAGAGGAACCAAAATGGGTGCATGTTCAAGCAATGATAATGACAGAAGCAGCAGTGTTAATTCCCCAGAGAGAGTAATTGTATCAGAAAGCAGCTTTAACCAGATCATTGCTGAACTCAACAAGAGTACCCCTCAGTCCTTATATGAGGAGTATGCGGTATGCCAAGGTCCTTATTCCCACATCAACCAGATCATAAGGGAGGCACACTTCAACAGCCTATAGCAGCAAGGACAATCTCCAACATGATGAACTAGGAGCTCCTTATTCCAGGCTAAAAGTTGTTTATAAAAGCAATTGCACACACACACACACACACACAAGATGCTCAACATTGCTAATCATCAGGGAATGCAAATCAAAACCACAATGAGACATCACCTCACACCTGCCAGAATGGCCATCGTCAAAAAGAACACAAGTAACAAACGTTGTCAAGGATGTAGAGAAAAGGCAACCCACCTACACTGTTGGTGGGAATGTAAATTGGTGCAGCCGCTGTGGAAAACAGTATGGAGGTTTCTCAAAAAACTAAAAACAGGGTTACCATATGACTGAGCAATTCCACTCCTGGGTTTATATCCGAATATAACAAAAACACTCATTCAAAAAGCTACATGTACCCCAATGTTCATAGCAGCATTTTTTACAATTGCCAAGATATAGAAGCAACCTAAGTGTCTGTCAACAGATGAATGGATAAAGAAGATGTGGTGTATATATACAATGGAATACTACTCAGCCATAAAAAGGAATGAAATGTTGACATTTGCAGCAACATGGATGGAGTTGGAGGGCATTATGCTAAGTGAGATAAGTCAGACAGAGAAAGACTGCATGATATCACTTATATGTGGAATCTAAAAAATACAACAAACTAGTGAATACAACAAAAAAGCAGCAGACTCACAGATACAGAGAACAAACTAGTGATTAACGGGGGCGGGGGGTGGTGGGGAGGATGGGAGCAGTAGGAGGTACAAACTATTGGATATAAGATAGGCTCAAGGATATACTGTACACATGGGGAATACAGACAATATTTTGTAATAAATGGAAATGGAAATTAGCCTTTAAAAATTGTATAAAAAATTAAAAAATAAAATTTAAAAAAGGAGTGCTATGCTATGAATTCATTACAGAGGGGGAGGTAACTTGAGAGATGGATGTTCTCTTGACCAGGGAAGACCAGTTGTCCATATGACCTTAGGTAAGTCATCTATAAGAATCATTAGCACTTGCTAAGTGGTTACTCTGGGCCAGGCATGGTTCCAAGTGCTTTGTATGTATTATGTCATTGAATCTTTCTAACAATCCTCTGAAGATTGTTAGAACCATCTTTTTTTTTTTTTTTTTTTCTTGCAGTACATGGGCCTCCCACTGCCGTGGCCTCCCCCGCCGCGGAGCACAGGCTCCGGACGCGCAGGCCCAGCGACCCCTGGCTCACGGGCCCAGCCGCTCCGCGGCACGCGGGACCTTCCCGGACCGGGGCACGAACCCGCATCCCCCGCATCGGCAGGCGGACTCCCAACCACTGCGCCACCTGAGATGCCCTATAACCATCTTTATAACAAACCCATTACACCCTCTAGCAGTTACTGAGTGATTACTATGGGCCAGCAGTGGTTGCAGGTACTTTGCATGTATTCCTTAATTCACTCTTTATAAACAATCCTTTGAAATAGCACCATCTTAATTTACAAGGTAGGAAAGTGAGGTATAGAGATGTTAAACAGCTGGGTCACACATTAAGTGTCACCAGCAGAGCCCACTAACAATTCATGGAAAAATAGAATCTGGGTAATAAAATACAGTCTAACCTTTTTTCTTTTTCCTTTGGGATTAGTCTGGTTTCACTTGCTCACAGGGAGCCGCGTGCAGAGGCCTCGTACTGGTACTTGGCACTTCAGACCAGAGTTCCTCCTCGGGGGAAGTGCCCGCGCGAGACACCTCAGCTCTGGGTGTGGGCAGAAGCGCGGCTGCACACACCACCTCAATTCAAGATGGCCGCGGGCCGTGGGCAGAGACGCTGCTCCAGAGCCTGCGCTCTGGAGCCTCAGCGGTACGGCCGTGCCTGCCCTGGGAGAGCTCCGCCCCCCCACCTCCCGCACCCCGCGCTGAGGAGATCCTATAAAGCAGCCCCGCCCACAGCCTGTAGGGACAGCGTGTCCTCTAGAGAGTGAGTTCGCCTTTCTCCATTCTTTGAGCAAAGAAGAAAACTCCCCTTTACTTTTTTTTTTTTTTGCGGTACGCGGGCCTCTCACTGTTGTGGCCTCTCCCGTTGCGGAGCACAGGCTCCGGACGCGCAGGCTCAGCGGCCGTAGCTCACAGGCTCAGCCGCTCCGCGGCATGTGGGATCTTCCCGGATCGGGGCACGAACCCGTGTCCCCTGCATCGGCAGGGGAACTCTCAACCACTGCGCCACCAGGGAAGCCCTCCCCTTTACTTCTGAACCAAACTCAGGCTCATTCTGTTGGCTCCAATGACACCGGCAGAAGGACCGTTGCTGGGGCCTGACTGGAAAGGGTCAGTAAAAAGAGTGGCAGCACTGGGACTTGAATTGTTTGGTTTGACTCCGGTGGCCATTACAGTCCAGTACACTGTACCACTGCTAACCCCTCTGTTTCAGTGTTCACATGTAAAAAGTGAGGGAGCTGGATTACACATTCACTGAGTTCCTTTCAATTCTATAAGTTACCATTCTAAGACAAAACACTTCCAGGATCTGGACTGGTTTCTGCAGTGACCACCAGAAAGCAGACAGTGCGAGCCCATCCCCAGACCTCTGCATAGTGGTCATGCTGAGTCAGCTGACTTGAATAGCACTAAGTAAGAAGGATTAAAATGTCCTTTCAGATGAATTTCAGGTGTTCCTCTCATGATTCTTAAAAGTAAGGTGTTTGTTGTTGTTGTTGATTTTTTTTTTTTTTTAACACCAAACTGTGTTCTGATTTACTGTTGTGAGTTAGAGAACAGAGGAATGATCTTGGGGTCACCCAGGAGCAAAGCTTAGGATATCAAGGTTAAAATAATTCTCTTTCCTCTTTATCAATTGCTATTTATTTGTGACCTTGATTACAGGGTCAGGGCCCTCTGAAATGTCTCTTGGAGAAATGTTAACCTGTTGCTGCACAGAGCAAATAGGTTGAGTAGGAAAATGATCAAGAACCTGGCTTCAGAAGCTTCTGGGGTGGAAGCCAAGACCTGACCTTACAAATTCCCAATTCCCATCACATCAGTTCCACAGGTCGAATTCCAGTGAATCCTACCCTTTTAGCCTCCTCCTCCTCCTCCTAGGATTCTGGTGTCTTTCTTTGCTCTAAAGGCAGGTTGCCATGGAGACTGGATCCACTCCTACCATGGAAGAGGTCGGCCTGTCACTAAGCTGAGCCTACTGGGCAGAACTCCTTGCAAATGGAAGCTCAGCCCTGGGGAGACTTGAGCAAACCTAGCTGCCGTCACCTTTATTTTCTTTTGTGCTAGGAGTCATGAAGGGATTGATGAGGTGGGTTATAAGAATCCAGAAAGTATAACTTCATGGTGAACAAGAGTGTGAGGAGGGCTTGGGGGTCAGAAACCAGAGTTAAAAATGGGAGCTTTGCCTTTGTCCTGTGTGGCCTTGGATAAGTCATGTAACCTCAGATGGACTAGAAATGGAATCTATCTCACAGGCTGTGTTGAGGATCCAGTGAGATGATAGGAGTGTAAGTTTTGCACAGTGTCTGGTTTAATAAATGGGAGCTGCTTAATATACCAGAGTTATTGCTCTTCTGATTATTACTACTGGTTAATATTCTTGGCCTGATCTCCTCTGTCTCCATTTGGAAGCTACCCCCCATCCCCACATGGAGGTTGAGTTGCTATCTATCTTGGTCTATCTTGGTAGCCGAGAAGCTGGGAACAGGCTGGGGCTAAGAGACTCCGAAGAACAGAGCCCTTTGCTAGTTAAGAGAATACAACACTTTCTATACTGAATTCTTTTTTGTATTGCTTGAATATTTTGAAGAAGGTGATGCTAATTTTACATTTAGAAAGAAACCCCAGTACTTAAAAAACTCTGTAAGAACCAGTTGATACCTAATAGTGCAACAC
This sequence comes from Hyperoodon ampullatus, assembly GCF_949752795.1. Classification (NCBI taxonomy): domain Eukaryota; kingdom Metazoa; phylum Chordata; class Mammalia; order Artiodactyla; family Ziphiidae; genus Hyperoodon; species Hyperoodon ampullatus. Next base: position 132,549,602 of record NC_136917.1, on the reverse strand, counting down.
CTGTAACATCAAATTACCATCTAAAAGAATTTAAACCATATTGTGATAACCTGAGATGGATACATCGCCCATGTGATGTTCTGGCTGGGAATGCATAATCTAAATCTAGTTGTGAGGGAGCGTCAGACAAACCCATAAGGAGGAACTTGGTATTAAAAAAAGAGAGAGACTGTAAGTTCAAAAATGTCAATGTCATAAAAGACAAAGAAAGTCTAAAGAAATGTTCCAGGTTAAAGGAGACTAAAGAGGCCCGATAACTAACTGTAGTACCTAATCCTAGACTGGATCCTGTTCTGGGGGTAAAATGCTATAAAAGACATTATTGGATCAATAGACAAAATTGGAATGCAGGTAGATGAGATAAAAGTACATACACATGTATGTGCACACACACACTAACACAAATAAGCATATACATACATACATACAGAGAAAGAGGCAGAGAGATAGAGAAACAGAGATGTAGAGATGGACACAGAGAAAGAGCTAACAATAAAGCAAATGGGGTAAAACGTTAACAGGTGAATCTGGGTAAAAGACAGTGTTCTTTATACTAATCTTACAATGTTTCTTTAAGCTTGAAATGATTTTCAAACAAAAAGTTAAAAAAGCATTAGAATGCTATTAAATGTTATATGTGTATATTTTTAAATTCTGAGGATACTTTTAGAAATGGAAATAGTTCCCATGTAGACTGGAACATTGTTCCTTCACTTCTTCCCCCAATGGACCCAATAAAACAAGAGTGGCCTCATCAATAAGCAACTGACATTTTAAAATTTTACATAGAGAAAACTAATTTAGGGCCCTTATTAAGCACACGGACCTATTTATTAGGCTTACAAGTGTGCTAAACATGACTCCTGGGTGGATGTGGTCTTTCTGCAATACAGTGTCTAGCCCATACCCATCTTTTACACCAACCTTGGGCCTCAGTGCATCTAGACCCTTACCTCCTCACCATGTCCTGTATTTGCGATGGGTGAGAGGTTTGTTTTTTTCTACTTGTTTGGGAATAAAAATAGGTACAAGTTTAGTGGTTCTTCCTTTAGGCTCCATTAAAATATCCAAATGGTTGCCTCAAAGCGAAAATCTATGGATATCAGTTAATCAACACAGTTGTTTAATAATTCTAAAGAAATATGGAGTTAATGAATAGAGATGGTAGGAAAAGCTCAGTGTGGTGACCCAGCTGACTTCCAGACAAGGGGCTAAGCTGAGGATTTGCCTTCTGAAGTTGATCTAGCCAAGTTGTGGGACATAACATCAGGGTTGATTCAGGAGATCTGGCTCACCAGGTGGGCCTTCATTCCCTCTGCGTACCACTCCCAGATTCTCCTTCTTTCGATGCATAGTCAGGCAAGAGGCCCCATTCCCGAGGACACTATGGTGGTCCTAATGGTGGAGAATGCTGACAACGACACCACTCCTCTCAACCCCAATCCACTGAATCACTTTCGGTTTCATGGTTCTCTAAGGCAGTGAATGGTAATTGTTTGGATAAGATCAGTCAGGGGCTTCCCTCTAGCTAGGTCCAGAAGAGGGGCTGGGAGTGGATTGGCATGTCACAACCTTTCCCAGGAGTTGGCTGATGGAAGGGAAGTTCCTGTGTGCTGGAAAGAGGACAAAGAGCACAAAGAAGGAGGCAGAGGAGGGGGAGGAGCAGGCTTCCAGTCAACGTGTTTGCCCGGGTTAGGTCTTGAGTGGGCAAGAAAATTGGAAAAAGAATTCTTCTCCTGTTACTTCTTCCCTCTGTTCCTCTTTCTTGACCAAGAGAGGGAGAAGGCTGAGCATTTTCCCACAGGCAACAGATAATCTGCTTCTGAACCTCTGGAATGGTCACCTGCCAGCTAATCTTCCTGTATCTGGACCATCAATCTGAAAATCAATCACCGAATTCTCCTCAGTGTTCCTGGGTTTCATCCCATTCAAGGTCTGTGCCTAAAATCAGCTGAGCCCAAATCATCCCCTCTCTTTCCTGTCTCCTTTGCCTGCCTTTTCTCTACTTTCTTCCCAAACCCCTTTGAAAATTTGCTTATTCTTCCTTTGGAGGCATTCTTCCTTTGTCACATCAGAATTTTAACTTTGGTTTTTTCAGCAAAGTGCATATCTGTGCACTCTAAATTCTTTTTGTTTGGCGTTCCCATTTTGGATGAAAAGTTGGAAATTAAAACCAGCATATCTGCATGTGGGAGCTTTAAAAATCCACAATACGGGGCTTCCCTGGTGGCGCAGTGGTTGAGAGTCCGCCTGCCGATGCAGGGGACACGGGTTCGTGCCCCAGTCTGGGAAGATCCCACATGCCGCGGAGCGGCTGGGCCCGTGAGCCATGGCCGCTGAGCCTGCGCGTCTGGAGCCTGTGCTCCGCAACGGGAGAGGCCACAGCAGTGAGAGGCCTGCGTACCGCAAAAAAAAAAAAAAAAAAAAAAAAGGAAGAGTATTGCAGTAAAAAAAAAAGATGGGTTTTGAAGTCAGGCAGGTTTAGGCTTGAACCTCAGTTTTGCCATTTTATCTTATGCCCTTTCCATCCCACCTCCCAAATGCCAACCTTTCTTCCGACTTAAATGAGAAAGGATTTTACCAGAAACCCAGCGATGAGGCTGTATACCTCTGAGAAGGAACTTGAGATCTGACCTTTTTTCATGCCAAGTAGCAGGCTGAATGGTGGCCTTGAAGGTATATCCATGTCCTAGTCCCTGGGACCTGTGACTATGACCTCATATGGCAAAAGAGTGCACGTCACCTCACACGTTGAAAGACTGAGTTAAGGATTTTGAGAGTAGAAGCTTATCCTGGCGTATCTGGGTGGGCCCTAAATGCAAGCACATGTATTGTTATAAGAGAGAGGCAGAGGGAGTTCTCAGACACACATGCAGAGGGAAAGGCCATGTGAGGATGCAGGCGGATTGGGGTGATGAAGCCACAGCAGTTAGAAGCTGGAGGAGACAAGGAAGGACTCTTCCCTAGAGCCTTCGGAAGGAGCACACGGCCTGCTGACATCTTGATTTCATACTTCTGGCTTCCAGAGCTGTGAGAGATTGCATTTCTCTTGTCTGAAGCCACTCAGTTTATGGTAATTTGTTAGAGCAGCCCTAGGACACGATGCTCTGTATAAATCTGGGCTGGAGGGCCCAGCCCCTTCTCGCATTCTCGCAACAGCTCTACCAGAGAAAAACCTGTGAGGGTGGGCCACACCCCCCAGAGGTGCCTGCAGACACACTGTTCAGCCTCCTCAGTAAGCCTCCTTCTTACAGAGCTGGGGCAGGGCTGGGCTGGGTGAGGCCCTTGGGATCTCCCTTGTCGTTTCTATTTTCTCTCTGAGGCCTGGGTTCCTCCTCATGCAGGGATCTTTGGTTACATAACTGAAGTCTCAACTTCAGTAGGAACCTCTGTGTTCTGTAGTAAATGATTTTACTACAGGTCCTTCTCTGCGTGTGGGCTTTGAGAGGGAAGACAGCCAGGGAGAACACGTGGGACCAGAGAGATATTGCCGTGGTGAAAGTAAGAAGCACAAAGCCGGAGTGGAGAGCTCTGAAGACCCAGGCTTCCTCCCTCACAGCTTCACAGGGCAAGCCAGAGACACGGCCCCGAATCCCCTTGGCCAGGAAGATAACACAATCTTTAAGCCTCCTAGCAACCCTGTGAATGTATAATATTATCCACATTTCACAGATGAGAAGATCAACCAGTTTGTCCAAGTCCATGCAACTGGGATGAGGACTGAGACTGGACTAGAGCAAATGTCCATCTGTCCCCAAGCCCCTGGCATGGAGTTGTCTTATTACCTCTGCTAAAGAGAAAAATAGAAAAATGCAATTAGAGGGACTCAGACTTACCAAATCCACCTGGGTTTGGTTTGAGCCAAACTGAAGGTCATTATTCATCATAGTTTCCAAGTGCACATTGCTGACCATTCTCTGGGCAACCATAAGCCAGAGCTGCTTGAGCCCTACCTCCACCTCAAAGTAGCTGTTAAGACCAGAGATTGCCCTTGGAAAGAAACTTCTTAGTCTGCTGTCTGGATAGCGAACACCTGGGTCTCAGTCCCCTCTGTTACTAATTAGCTGTGTGTTATGATCATAAATTGCCCCCCCATTTTTTTTTTGCAGTACGCGGGCCTCTCACCGTTGTGGCCTCTCGCGTTGCGGAGCACAGGCTCCGGATGCGCAGGCTCAGCGGCCATGGCTCACGGGCCCAGCCGCTCCGCGGCATGTGGGATCCTCCCAGACCGGGGCACGAACCCGTGCCCCCTGCATTGGCAGGCAGACTCTCAATCACTGCGCCACCAGGGAAGCCCCAAATTGGCCCCCATTTTAACCTCTCAGTGCTTCACTCTTCCCATCTGAGATCTTAGGGGGATGGATGGAATGAGCGGTTCTCAATCTTTGTTGTACATTAGAACTTCCTGGGGAGCTTTGTCTGGCCATGCCCCTCACCAAATAAACTGGAATATCCAGTGGTGGAATCCGGGCAACAGGATTTTCAAAAACTGTCTAGGTGACTTTTATATGTGGCCAAGTTTTTCTTTTCTTTTCAATGTTACATTTCATTCATGTAGATCTGTAATCTCACAGTGATGAGAGGAGAAAGCCAAGTCTTTAATAATTATAATAAAAAATAATAAAAAAGCTTACGAACAGCAATGCAACATTTCCTTCCCCCCCAACCCCATGATGAATTAACAACTGGTAGAGGATGCAGTGACTCAGAATCAAAAATAAAAACAAGGGGCTTCCCTGGTGGCGCAGTGGTTGGAGTCTGCCTGCTGATGCAGAGGACACGGGTTTGTGCCCCGGTCCGGGAAGATCCCACATGCTGCGGAGCGGTTGGGCCCGTGAGCCATGGCCGCTGAGCCTGCGCGTCCGGAGCCTGTGCTCCGCAATGGGAGAGGCCACAACGGTGAGAGGCCCGTGTACAGCAAAAAATAAATAAATAAATAAAATAAAAATAAAAACAAAACCAAAAATCAAGCCAACCTCAGGAACAATCCATACTGTCAATGACTTTCCATACATAATTCAAACAAGTAGTCAAATGCCAACCAGTTGTGGAGAACACCATGGACTTCCTTGGTTTTTGATAGTGTTTTTCTTTTGAAGGTAAAATAAAATAGGACACAAAGTCGTACCTAAATGCTGATGTCTACATTCCATAAAGGCGATGCCATCACAGCAGTCTTACAAGACTTCTAAGATCTTTCCAGATGTAATGTCTTTTGTCAACATCTGCATGTAAAGCTAGTGGACACTAGAGTTTTGATTCCCCAGATATTAGGAATTCAAGGAAAACCCTCTACTAAAGCCCTACCCATACTCAACTTTTCAAGAGAAAGTCACTTCACCATGGTTTTGCCCAGCAATATGGTATTTAGAATCTATGCAATGGTCTAAACCTATTATGGCCTTTCATGCTTTTAAGAAGGTGGAACGGTTAATGTGATAATAGAACTATTCAGGTATCATTTAGTTAACTGTTGTTCTAGGGGTTGCTCTAAATGGTACCCTGGAGTTCTAAAGAAAATAATTAATGTAGTATAGTCAACTGGCCTTAACTAAACCCTCATTTGTTCTGAGGACTGCTAAATTCAAGCTAGAGATAGAGAGGTGAATAGTCTTTCGCATTTGAGGAACTCACAGTCGAGGGTGGTAATAATTATAACAGCAACGATAATAACAAAAGCAACCACAGTTTGAAAGTAGTTAATGCATATCAGGCAATGTGACAGGTGCTTTTTGTACATTATTTTAGATTCTCACAACAACCTTGCTAGGTGAGCATCGTTTCCTTTATTTTAACGCTGAGGCAATTAAGGCCCAGAGAGGTCAGGTAACTTGCTAAGGTCACACAGCTAAGAAGTAGTTATTCTGCCATTCTAACCTATGTCGCCCATGCTATTTCCACCATACCACAGCACCTCTAGAGAGAAATGATTGAGAAATAGAGATGGAGGTATCAGGGAGAGGGTTAACTTACAAGGGGAAGAATCAGGTCTAGGGTGGAGAAATAGCTGTGAATTGCTCACATGAAAAGTGCTATAAGAAAATAAATATTATAAATTAATATTTTAACTATGTTTGGGGCTCAGTCCTTTTAGGAGACACAACACTGGAACAGATGGATTCATTACGAGGGGCTAGTGTTCTGCAGTCAGTTCTAGCTCCCTCAAATCAGTCTTAAAAAATAAACCCATTGTGTTTCTCTTTGAATTGCATAGCTCAATAATGTCATTTTTTAGCCAGTATGAGGTCTTTGGATCTGAGCATATTGTCACTTTTGCTGATTGCCGTCAGTGATACAAACTGTACAAAGGATGTGGGCACAACTGTAACAATCACTTTCTCTATGGTGTTCCTAGCCCAATGCTGTGTAAACTGGCACATCCTGAAGATGCACACACACACACACACACACACACACAGTAGTTACTCAGAAATCTAAATGTAAGTCTGTAACTACAAAGCACTGAACTGAAATAATTCACCCATGAAACCAGATGTAGCTTGAAGGGTAGGTAGTAAACACACTATGGCCTAGAGCAGGAAAAGGGAAAAGGAAAGAAGCAATGAATTTTCTTAATGAGGCTTTCACAGACCACCATTTTCACAGTGTAGCCAAAACAGGTAAATGACCAAAGGATCTTAGGATTCAGAGGAATATTCAGAGGGTATTGAAAGTGGTTTAGATATCAGATATTTTTTAAAAAAATCTTCTAAAATATTACTTACATTTAAAGAATGGAAATTTTCTGTACTTACAGAGAAAAGATGCATAATTACACATAGGTATATATATGCATACACGCACACACTTCATATGCAAAATGTAAATGCACAGACTGAATGGCTGAATACATGTTTTTTATAAGGATGGATCAATTTCACAGCAATCGTTTTGTGTGGAAAATTACTTCCACACTGGGAATTATGAGTAAGAAAGATATATCCTTTCATTGCAAATAATAACATAGTGATAAGTCATTACACAACCTCGGATGAGATAATATATCAACTACAGCATGAATCTGGGCAACATATATTCCTGAAGGGAATCAAGAGATATTTATGAAACTATAGCAATGAGATATTGGGTTTATGTTACTTATTATAATGTATATATTTTAAAGATTTGAACAAAAAGCTAATGAGAATAAAGATGATACTATCTGAAATAGCTGGTGTGCTTGAAACCCAATTTTTAAAATTTGTAGGTAGGAGCACTTTAGCAAGACTAATAGACCATAAGCTTATTTTTCCCTTCTAAATGCTTATCAGATGAGAAGTGAACATTTAGAACAGGTTTGTTTCCTATGTGAAATCCTCTTCCCACATCACACCCACACACCCACACCCACACCGCCCCACCACACACACACATTACTCTCTCTCCCCGTACAACTGCAAATCCCTACCGTTGGACTAAAGATGCAAAGAACCAAAGGGTGAGTTAAAGCAGCGTTTTTACCTTTTTGCTGATCAAACACAGATGGAGTGCTGAAATCCATGGTTGCCTGTCTCATCATTTACCATCAGAATGGCAAAAAGCATCCAGGTCTCTAGAGAGGAGAAAACACCATCTTATACGTTACAGTCAACACAACAGTCAGATACAGCATCCCTTGCCTCTCTGTTTGAGAATTAAATGTGCATTAGAGCTGCCAGTCTTTGTCAAGGCAAATGATGGAAATAGGTAAATGTTATTCCTGTAATACCTAACAGGAAAAAGAGTTACTTCCTATGGTCTCACTCATCAGCTATACCCACGTGTAAATATTACACACCCTCTCTCCTCCAACAAATACAGAAAAAAAAAGCTCAAACCTTGAAAAATGGTTTTCATAGAGGGCCACCTGCCTTGGATCTGGGCCAGGAAAATACTGGAGGTAACGGAGCCTCAGCAGCTGGTGTGTTGTTTTAAACCAAAAGAAATCTCAATGGGTGAGTGAGGATTCACAGGGCCAGACGGAGCATGTGCAAAGCTGCCAATGCAGTTTGGATTCAGCTGTGTTCTTGGTGGAGTGAGAACTGCATTTGGGTCATGTGAGCAGAGTGCCATCTCAATGGAATAGCACGTAAATATTGTAGCAGGAGGCTGCTGGCCATGTGCTGTATGGAGTAATTACCGGCTTTCACAGCTCATCTTTAGTCTCCCTTCAGCTCTGTTCTCCAAATGACAGGGAGGACGGGGGGAAGGAAGTAGCGTTTGAAAGGTTGCATTTCAGGGCTCAGATATCCATGGCGATAAAATTAAAACAGTGTGCAATCACAAGGGTGTTTAGTGCAGTATTATATGTGGTGGAAAAACCTCAAATCAACCAAATGTATATCATTTGAGGAGCAGTTGAATAAATGGTAGTAAACTCATACTCTAGATTTAAAACTCTGAAGTAAATCTATATGAATTTATCTGGTAGGATGACTCTAATCTATTATTAAATGAAAAAAGTTATATATTTCATTTGTTCACATCTTTATAAAACCAGCAACCACCCACTGTATATGTAAACATGTTCATGTATGTTCATAGGAACAGAGGAAGATGTATGAAGATATACTGTTAATATTGGTTACCTCAGGGGATTGCAATTAAAGTAGATTTCTATCTTGTTCTTTATCTACCTCTGTATTTTTAGGCTTATTATAACAAGCCTGTTGTTTTATATTTGTTATTAAAAATCTGGTATAATAAATTCAAAATAAAGCTCTACAATCAAGACAATCAGGTTTTTGGATAAGTCAAAGAGTCATATAGAAGATGATCTTGTAAATGCTGTTGATAATGATAATAACTTTTTTAAACTAAATTAGTGTGTGACTATGGAAATAAAAGCAGAAACCATTTTTCTTCGTATATGGCCACATTGTTTTGATCTACTGATATGGACTGTGTTTTTCAATAGACAGGCTTCTTTCTTATCTCTTGCCTCTCATATTTTCCCCATCAACAGACTGGCTGGCCTCAGTTCCCTGTGACAATACTAGGACCCACTTACCTTCCTGACATCAGCCTTTCCCCTACAAACACCCTGTGTTCATTTTATTTAAAATATGGGCAGAACCTACTTCTTATAAATCATTACGCAAAATGTGCTCCATAGATAAATTTCTTAAATTTCCCAGTGCTGTGTTTTTTGTTTGTTTGTTTTTTGCATTAACCATGAAAGCCAGACTTTGGAGGCCGAGAATGAATTGGTGAAGACACCTTGGCTTACACTAGCAGACATTCAGTTAAGGAGAGATGGCTTAAGCTCACCCAACTGACTGAGGTAAAAGGAGCTGTGGTCACTTGGTCCCAAACACGAGCAAAATCAAGGATTCGAGCAAAGTTAAGGATTTATTGGGTTGGCCAAAAGGTTCATTCGTTTTTTTCCATAAGATGGCTCTAGCAGCACTTAGTTGTTTTTAACTTCATTTGAAACAATTTTGTTAGATTGTATTGTGACAGCTGTCATTATCAGCGTGCATTTAAAAAAAAAGACGTATCAAAGTTGGTGAATTTTTTTAACATCTTTATTGGAGTATAATTGCTTTACAGTGGTGTGTTAATTTCTGCTGTATAACAAAGTGAATCAGCTATACATATACATATATCCCCATATCCCCTCCCTCTTGCATCTCCCTCCCACCTTCCCTATCCCACCCCTCTAGGTGGTCACAAAGCACCGAGCTGATCCCCCTCTGCTATGCAGCTGCTTCCCACTAGCTATCTGTTTTACATTTGGTACTGTATATATGTCCATGCCACTCTCTCAAAGTTGGTGAATTTTTGTGTAGCCATTTTAATATTGAAGATGGAAGAAAAAAAGCAACATTTTCGGCATATTATGCTTTATTATTTCAAGAAAGGTAAAAATGGAGAAAAAAAGGGAAAAAAAGATTTGTGCAGTGTGTGGAAAAGGTGCTGTGACTGATCAAACATGTCAAAAGTGGTTTGCGAAGTTTCATGCTGGAGATTTCTTTCTGGACGATGCTCCAGGGTTGGGTAGACCAATTGAAGTTTATAGCGATCAAGTTGAGACATTAATTGAGAACAATCAGTGTTACACCACACGGGAGATAGCCGACGTCCTCAAAATACCCAAATCAAGTGTTGAAAATCATTTGCCCCAGCTTGGTTATGTAAGTTGCTTTGATGTTTGGGTTCCACCTAAGTCAAGCGAGAAAAACCTTCTTGACCGTATTTCCGCATGCAATTCTCTACTGAAACGTAACGAAAATGTTCTGTTTTTGAAACATATTGTCATGGGTGATGAAAAGTGGATACTGTACAATAATGTGGAGTAGAAGAGATCATGGGGCAAGCGAAATGAGCCACCACCAACCACACCAAAGGCTGGTCTTCATCCAAAGGTGATGTTGTGTATATGGTGGGGTTGGAAGGGCGTCCTCTATTGTGAGCTCCTTCCGGAAAACTAAACAATTAATTCCAACAAGTGCTGCTCCCAATTAGACCAACTGAAAGCAGCACTCGAAGAAAAGCATCCAGAATTAGTCAACAGAAAATGCATAATCTTCCATCAGGATAACGCAAGACCGCATGTTTCTTTGATGACCAGGCAAAAACTGTTACAGCTTGGCTGGGAAGTTCTGATTCATCCGCCGTATTCACCAAACATTGCACCTTTGGATTTCCACTTATTTCGCTCTTTACAAAATTCTATTAATGGAAAAATTTTCAATTCCCTGGAAGACTGTAAAAGGCAGCTGGAACAGTTCTTTGCTCAAAAAAGATAAAAAGTTTTGGGAAGATGGAATTATGAAGTTACCTGAAAAATGGCAGAAGGTAGTGAAACAAAAGGGTGAATACGTTGTTCAATGAAATTCTTGATGAAAATGAAAAATGTGTCTCTTATTTTTACTTAAAAACCAAAGGCACTTTCCCGCCAACTGAATAGATTAACCTCCTTTTAATTCATTTGTTCATTAATTCATCAGTTGCTATGGAAAGATCACTATGCTCCAATCATTTTGATAGGCACTGATGATGCAGCCGTCAGTAAGACAGGAAACGTCTCTATGCTCAATGAACTTCACTTTGGTGCAGCTTCTGCTTCTGGCTATGCTGTAGTAATAGGGACTGGATTTACCCTCGTGCTTAAACAGCTAGAAAACTAAGCAAAATATTTGAAATGATATTTTTCAGACAGCAGGCAGTGCAGGCCAGAGATCCCTGGGAGAAGAGAAACAAGAGATCTGAGCCTGATGAGTCCTCAACTGACTGCCTGGGGAGAGTTTCCAGGCTGAAGCACAGGGAGGGTGTGGTGGGTTCAGTGGTGCCCTTCCACCCCAAAGATGCATCCACATCTTAATTTTCAGAACATGTGAATGTGACCTTATTTGGAAGAGGGGTCTTTGCCTATGTAATCAAATTAAGGATCTCAAGTTGAACTCATCCTAGATCATCTGAGTGGGCCCTAAATTCAATGACAAATGTCCTTATAAGAGACATACATAGTGAAGTGGAGTTCATGTGACCGGAGATTGGAATGATGCAGCCACAAGCCAAGGTACACTTGGAGCCACTAGAAGCTGGAAGAGGCAAGGAACAGATTGCCCCTTGAGCCTTCAGAGATAGTATGGTGCTGTTGACACCTTGATTTTGAACTTCTGGTTTCCAGAATTGTGAGAAAATAAATTTCTGTGCTCTCAGCCACCAAGTTTGTGCTAATTTGTAACAGAAGCTTCAAGAAACTAACATAGAGGAGGACTTCTCAAAATAGATGCAGTCTCTATAATTGTTATATTTCTGTGCCCATTTATATCGTTACCAAAACCAGATTAAAATGTAGACAATTTCACATTTGTAAAAGGGCTGTTTTGGACCCATTTTGAAAAAAGGCAGCCAAATAGAGTGGAAAGGACATGAGTTTGAGTCTATTTCTTGTTAACTGTGTGATTTGGGCAAATTATATAACTTTTTGAGCCTCAGTGTCTTAATCTGTGGTATGGGGACCCCACCCCCTAAATTCTTGTGAGAGTTACTATTGTTCAGTCCACTTCCCGGGCTGCAAACATAGAGATAATTCTTTCTATACAACCAAAGCCAAGTGTAAGATAACATTTGGTTGTTTTTTTCAAGTGCGTTTTGAATAAGGCCCTTATTCAGACATATTCACACAATTTTCACACATCCCAGGTGCCTGTGGTTCATTAATTCTTATCTACAACGTAGGAGGGGAAGAGAGGAGAAGGTCTGTGTGACTGCAAAATCTGGCTCTGTGCTGCCTCTCCAGCTCATCTCTCACCACCCTCCCTCTGTTCTCACATCCGGCCACAATGGTCTCCTTTCTGTTCCTCGAACATGCCATGCCCTTTCCCAAACTCCCAAAACTTTGCTATTCTATCCCACCACTTGGAATGCTCTTTCCCCAGTTCAAATGTCACCATTTCACAGAGGCTTTCTCTGACCACATTTTCTAAAATAGTCTTTCATTCCTTTACCCCATCTGTCACTTCCTTCTCTAGAATGCCACTTTGTGGGTTAACAATGAGGAATATCCCTGTCAGGGAGACAGGCCTTTGCCCATGTACAACATCTGTCTAGTTCAGGGCTTCTCAGACTACCTGTGGTGAAGGACCAGGGTTTTAAATTTCCAAAGCATCATGGAACTGATATAGTAATAAAACATAATGAAAATTAATAATTGAAAAAGAAAAAATAAGATTTACAGAATGCAACCCCCAATCTTTATTATTAGATTCAAACAAGCATAAAGTTACATCAAAAAATGTAATCAAAATGTAGAATAATCAAAGAATCTTTAAAATGTACACATTGTTCATTGAAAGTACATTTAGGCATTAATATGTTGTGCTGTCCAATATGGTAATCACTAGCTACATATTGCTATTTAAGTTAAAATTTAATAAAGTAAAAAATTTATTTCCTCAATCACAGCAGCCACTGTGATTGTATTTTGTCATAATTAAAAACTTTTTGCTCTTTAAGAGATGCTGGTAGAAAACAAAAAGACAAACCACAGACAGGAAGAAAATATTTGTAAAACATATCTGATAAAGGATTGGTATCCAGAATACACAAAGAATTATCAAAACCTAGTAATAAAAAAACCCTAATTTTAAAAAGGACAAAGATTTGAACAGACATGTCACCAAAGAAAAGATATAGATGGCAAATAAGTCTATGAAAAGATGCTCAGCATTATTACTCATTGGAAAGTATAAATTAAAATCACAATGAAATACCACTACGCACCTATTGGAATGGCTTTAAAGAAGCTAAAAACACACTGTGTGCTGGTGATGATGATAGAACTCTGACACATTGCTGATGGGAATGCAAAATAACCCAGCTATTTTGGAAAACAGTTTGGCTGTTTCTTATAAAGTTAAACATAAATATGGCCCAGCAATCCAACTCCCTGGCATTTACTTAAGAGAAATGAAAACATATGTTTTCACAAATACCTATATGTGAATGTTTATAGCAACTTTATTATCACCCAAAACTGGAAACAACCCAAATGTTCATCAACCGGTAAATGAATGAACAAACTGTGGTACATCTATATGATGGAATACTACTCAGCAATGAAAAGGAATGCAGCACTGATACATGCAAGAAATGAGTGGATCTTAAATGCACTTGACTGAGTGAAAGAAGCCAGACACAAAAGACTACATACTGCATGATTCTCTTTATGAGGAGGCATCCTGGCAAAAGATACAGAGATAGAAACCAGAGGAGTGCTTTCCAGCAGGGAGGGAATAAACTACAAAGAGGTCAGAGAGAACTTCTGGAGTGATGGAAATACTCTCTATCTTGATTGTGGTGATGTTTATACACTTTCTATTTACTTGACAAACTCAGAGAGCTAAAACCCCTCCAAAAGGAGAAGATTACTAAATCATACCTCAATAAACCTGAAAGAACAAACAATATAAATTTTACTTCTATAATTTAACTAATAATATTATCCTAAAATATGTTTTAAAACACACTTGTTAAAAATTAAAATGATTGAAAATAGCAAGTTTTAAAAATAAATAAGTGTGAAGAAAACATAGGTGGTACTCTCTTTGACAAAGGTTGTAGTAATGTTTTTTTGGCTATCTCTCCTCAGGCAAGGGAAACCAAAGCAAAGATAAACAAATGTGACTATATCAAACTAAAAAATTTTTTGCACAGTGAAGGAAAATATCTATAAAAGGAAAAGGTCACCTACTGTATGGGAGAAGATACTTGCAAATGATATATCTAATAAGTGGCTAATATCCAAAATATACAAAGAACTCATACAACTCAATTAACATCAAAAAAAATCACACAACCTATTTAAAAAATGGCAGAGGATCTGAATAGGCATTTTCCCAAAGAAGATATACAGATAGCCAACAGCCACATGAAAAGATGCACAACGTAACTAATCACCAGGGAAATGCAAATCAAAACCACAATGAGATATTACCTCACACCTGTCAGAGTGGCTATTATCCAAAAGACATCAGATAATAAGTGTTGGGAAGGATGTGGAGAAAAGGAAATGCTTGTACACTATTGGTGGGAATGTTAATTGGTACAGCTGCTGTGGAAAACAGTATGGACATTCCTCAAAAAATTAAAAATAGAGCTACCATATGATCCAGGAATTCCACTCCTGGGTATTTATCTGAAGGGAAAAAAACCCCACTAATTCGAAAAGATACATGTACCCCTATGTTCATTGCTGCATTATTTACAATAGCCAAGATATGGAAACTACCTAAGTGCCCATCAATAGATGAATGGATAAATAAGATGTGGTATATATAGAATGAAGTATTACCCAGCCATAAAAATGAACTTTTGTCCTTTGAGGACTTCCCTCGTGGTGCAGTGGTTAAGAATCCTCCTGCCAATGCAGGGGACACAGGTTTGAGCCCTGGTCCAGGAAGATCCCACATGCCGCGGAGCAACTAACCCAAGAGCCACAACTACTGAGCCCACGTGCCTAGAGCCTGTGCACTGCAACAAAGAGTAGCCCCCATTCGCTCCAACTAGAGAAAGGCTAAGTGCAGCAACGAAGACCCAACGCAGTCAAAAATAAATTTAAAAAAACCAAAAAACTCTTGCTATTTGAGACAACACGATGGACCTGGAGGGTATTATGTTAAGTGAAATAAGTCATACAGAGAAAGACAAATACTGTATTGATTTCACTTATATATGGAACCTAAAAAACAAATGAACAAACATAACAAAATAGAAACAGACTCACAGATACAGAAGAGCAAACAGGTGGTTGCCAGAGGGAAGGGGGTTGGGGAAGGAAAGAAGAAAGAAAAATAAGTAAGTGCTTATTTTTCTGAGATCCGTATACACAATTAGATTACAGCGCATGAACTAACCTTAAACTATCATGTATTTAACACTATCCTACTGTGCGTGACTTTCCACACAAGTTTGACAGCACCCAAAGTGGTCTACACCACGTTCACAGAGACAAGTCCATTACCACAGGCTTGGAGGTGTGGCAATGTCTAATTGCTGTAACAATTTCTAAATGGTTATATTTAGAAGTACTCTGTTTTTGAACATACCTTGTCTCGAACTGGTGACAAGCAGTTCCTGGATTGGCACCAGCTGTGGCCCACACCTTGCATAGGGCTGGTTTAAATCCCTCTTCCTTTGACTCTTCCCATGGCGGGCTTCTTCCTACCATCCAGGTCTCGGCTCAGAGAGGCCTTACCCAACCTCCATATTCCATGTAAAGCAGCAGTTGCCTCCCTGCCCAACCCTAATTACAGTTAATAAAATGTCCTCATTTTTCCCTTCTTGTAACTGTCACTCTCTGTAATTAACTTGTACTTCATTATATCTTCATTATCTGTCTCCCTGTAGTCTCTGCTGTTGTTCCCCAGACTTTTCAATGTGCTTCAGCTGACTTTCAAATATCTGTGTCTGTGTCTTGGTCTGAGGGCATTTTTCCAGAATAAGAAGATCACTTTGCCAGCTCTGGGGGCTAGGCCAGAAGTGCCAGGGAGCTAATCACCCCATTCCCCAACCCACAGCAACCCTCAACCAGTGACCCTTGGGAGCTGGCCTATAGACACCAGCTGCCCTGCCTTTAGATGTAATGATTCTGAGGTGTGCTGTTTTACACCATTTCCCAATGTTACCCTTTAAGAAATAAGTTCCACTACCACCTGTGATACCTGGTTTAATAACACTTTTTATGGGCTGCCATTCCCTACCTGTATGACATCTCCCCAACCACCTTTCCTACCCCATGGCATTTCCTGCACTTCTCAATAAGCTACTTGCATTGGAATCATTGTCCCAGGATCTTCTTCTGGGAAAACTCAAATTAAGACACTTCTCCAGTAGAGGGTAAACTTCCTACGGACAGGGCCCTTGTCTGCTTTGCCCACTCTGTGACCCCAGTCCCGTTCAGAATGAAGCACAGAGGAAGTGCCAATAAATATTTAGTGAATGAAGGACTTCACTGGAGGATGTTCCTTGCCAAAGTTAATGACTTGTTCACTGACAATGTTGCATTAGGACCTAATTAACCATTGTTTATTGGGGTAATTCCTTATTAAGAACTTTCTGGTGAGGACTTCTGATGACCTTGACATTTTCCCATGTAAATAAGAAACCATATATTTGAGAATTTCAGATGTGCTGCTATGTTTTAATGATATTCTGATAGTGTTGTAAACCTAGCATACACTTACAGAGAGGTTTTAGGTAGTCCTACATTTTATTCGGGTGAAACCAGAGGCTTCTCTGCAATGTGCTCAAGTTACAGAAGTGGGAACTATAATGGTGGCTATGTAGGCAGTGATGGGGGCTTGGACATGACACAGCCCTGAGTTTAAGTTCCAGCTCAGCACATTTCTAGCTTTGTGATACTGAGCAAATTACTTAACCACAGTTATAAACGAGGATAAAAAATACTAATCTCGTAGGGTTGTTGTAAGAGTTAAAACCCAGTAATATATGTAAAGTGCTATTGTGAAAAACTGAGATTATGCATTGGTTTTAAAGCAATCTGTTGAAGTCACTTAACTATTTTACTGAAAAATGCCTTTAGATTTGTTTCTGATTTTAGAAGGATATGCATAGTCTTTCTCCTTGGTTAATTAAAAGTAGACCAAAGAAATTGGTTAGTAGGTTAATTATTCATAAGACTCATGAGAAAAACCAATCTCTTAAAACAAACATGGTTACAACTTTAAGTGAACAAATATAGTTCTCTACCACAAACTTTCTAAAATCTGTAAATTCTTATAACAAATAAAAGGTTGTAAAGTCAGAAGTTCTTGGATCTATCAAAATAAAACTTTCAATATTCTATCACTTTTCCCATTATTAAGCAGACTCTATAATGCTAAGGTGACAGGTAAGTATAGATTAAATTTAAGATTAAATTTAGATTAAATTTAAATTTTATGGTAACTGGCACATAATTTTTTTGAACCTTCTTATTTTAAAATTGACGTAAAGGCCAATAACAAACAATACTTTGTATTCTCAAAGTAGTTTGGTCAATATTTTCTTTATTTAAAACTTTTCATTACGATTCATGATACATTAATTTCAATTATCATTTTAATCAATACCAACTTAAATAATTCAGGTTTTTTCATGTTTCCACAGTGCTTGCTATAGACTGAATGTTTGTGTTCCCCCAAAATTTGTATGTTGACACCTAGTCCCCTGTATAATGATATTTGGAGGTGTGGCCTTTGGGAGGTAATTAGGTCATGAGGGTGGAGCCCTCATAAATAGGATTAGTGCTCTTACAAAGACTTTTTTTTTTTGAGATTTTAATTGGATCCTTTTAAGTGGTCATTTCAGAGCTTCTAGAGCTGTACTGTTCAATAAGGTAGCTATCAGCTAATATATGTGGCTACTGAGCATCTAAAATGTGGTTAGTCCAAACTGAGGTGTGTTTAAGTGTAAAATACATACTGGATTTTGAAGACTTAGTATGAAAAAAATAATACAAAATGTTCCCTTAATAAATTTTATGTTAATTATATGATAATATTTTAGACATTGTGTTAAATACAGTATATCACTAAAATTAATTTTACCTGTTTCTTTCTACTTATTTTTGAATATGATTACTAGAAAAATTAATACTACACACATGACCTGCATTTTATTTCTATTGGACCGTGCTATTTTATAGGATCTTGGAGTGATCTTTAGGAAAGGCTGTTTAGCTGACTGGCTGAGCCATATTCCTTACTTTCAGCAGGATCGATGGGGCACAGTTTGAAAGAGGGTAGAGAAGGAGGAAAGGAAGCGTGGCCACACTGAAGAGCATGGAATACTGAAGCACCCAGAGAAGCGATTATCACTATTTTCATTGTTACCATCATTGTTATATAACCCAGGAGTCCAACACCAAGTTTTAGGTTCCCAGAAAGTATGATCTGAAAGATAGGTCTTCTGTCTCTCACAGTACCAAAACAGTGCTACTCATATAGTCAGTAGCCAGTAACAGATACTGGTTTGTTAAACACTAAATGTCAAGTGCCCAAATGGACAAATCCAACTTTTGGGAAAATGGCAAAGTAGGTGATGGAAGCCTTCTGACTCCACAGTGAGTATTCCTTTCCCCCTCCCCTTCCCAGTCTACACAATCCCATTCCTGGTTAGTGCAGACACCCCCATTTCTGACTTTGTCCTATGTTTTCCTTTTAGTTTTAGTTTTCAGGCTACTATAAACTTTTATTTTCATGCATATCATGATGGGAATTTGGTGAGTATCAGGCATTTCTAGCATGCTCAGGTTAATCTGTAGCAATGACTTTAGTTATTTATCAGTCATATGATAAATATTTAATGAGCACTGACTGTGTATCAGGCAATGGTCGTGGTGCTGGGGATATGGTGGTAACCAAAATAGAGATGTGATCCCCATTCATGAGAAGCTTTCAGTTTAGGGATGATTTAGGAGGCCTTCTTATGTGGTCTTCTGGCATCTCAGAGTCCTTGGATGCTATTCTTGCTCACCAGAAGCCTGAGGAAATATCTCTGAATGACCAACGTCTGTTAAGACCCTCCCCATAACTGGGCAGAGAGAATGCTCTTCCTTTTATCCCTCTTCCCTGCCTCTCTAAGAGGCAGGTTTTCTTGCCTACCTTGCCCAGATGAAAAATGTAAAGGGGTTCTTCACCCTGTTATTCCAGTTGAATGTATTTAAGCTAGTATTAGCTGGTAGACATGCTCTTACCATAGGTGTCCACACATTAGAATAATTTTGGTCTTTACTTTTGAAATCTAGAGTTGATATTTTTGAAATTTTTTCATTCTCTGAACTGTATTTGTTTTGTTTTTAGATTTCCACCTCAACTGGAAAGAGTGAGGATTTACATTCAATTGCATCTGGATTGTGGCCACTCCCTCAGTAATGCAATGGATTTGGGAAAATACAGAAAAGAAAATCTGATACAAGCCCAACCCACAGTGCTTTTAAATATCTGTGGATGGTGAATTTGCTGAACATCTCAAAAGTATTTTTAAAAAGTTCTAACTTTGGCCACATACCCTTTCCTTCTATTTTCAACTCATGAATTATTGGCCAAGTTCAAATGAAGCCCTGTGGTTTGAATTAAATTGGCACATGTCATAGAGGCCTGGCTGCAGCAATCTCACTGCTCTCCTCCTCCCCTTCCTGGCAGACTCTGGAGGGTTTAGAAGATCATTTTCATTGCATTAATTTTTCTGAGAGGAAATCCTTGTGAGAAATCTAGTTGAACTTGGCTCTCCAAAGTTTCTTGTACAGTTAGAAAAACAAAATTTGAGGTTACTAAGCAGGTTAATGGAAGAGAAACCTCTAGCTGTTTGCTTAGAAATGTTGCTAAGGAGGCCAAAGTCTCACTCGATAGAGTCACTCTGTTTTATGACCATAGACTGTACCCTTAACAGCCACAAAAGGGACAGGACAAGATCGAGTGTACTGTTGTATCAGTGCCAGCCCCTGCCAACTGCAAG
This sequence comes from Hyperoodon ampullatus, assembly GCF_949752795.1. NCBI lineage: Eukaryota > Metazoa > Chordata > Mammalia > Artiodactyla > Ziphiidae > Hyperoodon > Hyperoodon ampullatus. Next base: position 132,529,655 of record NC_136917.1, on the reverse strand, counting down.
AAGAACAGCATACAATGTGAGACACTCTTGGTACGTGAAAGCCCAAGTATGATCCTGTAGGCTAAAGTTTCTTAAATTTTAACAGGCACACATATCACCTGGGGATTGTCTTAAGATACAAGTTCTGATTTAGTAGATCTAGGTAGGAGCCAGAGACTCTGGATTTCTAGCAAGTACCCAGATGATGCTGGTAGTTGGTTCATCCTTTGTGTAGCAAGGGGCTAGAATAGTTTTCAAATATTAAGTAAAATATACACTTATGGGCTTTTACCCAGAGATTCTCTACTGAACAGTAAAAACCTAGAAATATAAACTCAGTCCCCAGGGGGTCTCAGAAAATCTACCTGTAACAGAAGTGAGCCAGAGGTGGAGATTGGTTAATGACTGGGCCATTACCACCTTGAATCTCCATGGCTATTTTTAGGGTAAAGAAGAGGTAGGCCTATGGCCAGATGTTATTAGAGTCACACAGTCTGAGCTTCCCTCAGAGCTCTGCTTCGTTGTAGCTCTGCGCACCTGTGCAAATTATGAAACCTCTGAATATTTTTCCTAATATGTACACTGGAGATAATAATGGTACCCACCTTAACAGGTTGCTGTGAGGATGAAATGGGATAACAAAATGATGGAGTGCTGGAGTCAGCTCCTACCGGCTCCTACCGGCTGACTGAGAGACAGTCAGGAATTCTATGGCTTGAAATTGGCTGTGGCAGGAGTATTTACACCATGGGAACTGGCAAATGCTACAAGTTGGGGCCCCCTTTTTTTTTTTTTTTTGAGCACTGATTTACCAGCATATCACTCTGTGTAAAGTACCTAAAAGAGCTTAATAAATGTAAGTTACTACCATCTTAGCTACCTTTTCTGAATTACTCCAGCACTTGTCATTGAAACACATCATTTAGCACTGGATATTCCGTGCCAGCCTCCTTCTTTAAAAAAATTCTGTAACTGAGTTCTTCTCAAGAGTTAGAGTCTCTCAAAGGTGTGACCATATTCTGCCACATCCCATGATTCATCAATGCCTTGCTCTTTCACCTCTCCAAGGAAAACACTGAGCATACTTTCAGAATTTTGGGAATACATAGCTCTAACAGCTTGGATCCTCTCCACAGGAAACATCAGAGAACAAACTGAACAATCTCAGGGTAGATCCCAGGATATTAATGTCTTTCCAAAATATGTCCAATGATAAGTATGCCTGAATCAGAACAGGTAGGAACAGAAATAATGAGTTCTATAGACTAGATTTGTGGCCCAGTCACAAGTTTTCACACATTTGTCTAAATAATTGTAGCTGGTAGATTAATTGGAAAATGAACCCTGTCATAGTAGGTGAGGAGGTGATTTCCTTCTGTGTGTTTGTGCTGACAGCCTGATTTTGAACATAAGGGACCTTAAGAATCAGCATAGCCATCTAATATGAATGCCCTCAACTTTTCTCTCCTATGCTTCTAAATTTCTCTGTTCCTTCCCCTAGCCTCTCCTTATTTCCTTCTGCTAGGCTACCATTAGTTCACCTCAACCTACATAAAAACTTTCCCTAGAGAAGCAGATTTGCACAACCATTAAGAGTATGGACTCTAGAGCTTGAATGCCAGGTTTAAACCCATCTTGTAACTTGACACTGTTCAAGCTATGCCTTATTTTCCTCATCTGTAAAATCAGAATACTACTAGCAAGTTTCTCATAAAATTTTGGAGTGAATTAAATTGATTTAAATTGATTTAAATATGTCAAGCTCTGAGAGCAATGCTTTACCCATAGTAATTCTCTTGTACATTTACTATTATTATTTCCATCAATTATTCCATCTCTTTTGCAACTTCATCCTTTTCTCTCAAGATTCTTTTTCCTAGCCTATATGTATGCTCATATCTTTCAATTCTTAAAAACAAACACAATATAAAACAAAACTGTGATGTTTCTTCAAACAGGTCTATTCTTCCTTTCCTGATGTACTTTTAGGAAAAAAAAAAAAAAAGCCTACATTTGCTCTTTCCTTCCTGACTACCCTATCTCTCCTTGATCCAATTTCAGCTCCATAGCTGCTGAGAGCAGGCACTGCTGCGCAGATAAGCACTGATAAGCACTTGTTCTGATGCACCTGTTAGGATCTACTTCACCAGTGACCACACTTAGGTTTTCAATAGCTGGGGGAGTTGATTGAGAACATCTGCTATGAAAAACATATAGGCTCAAATAATATTTTCCTCAAATCTCAGGGCTTTTACCACTTAAGCATCAGCGTTATTTTAGGGGTGGAGGTGGGACCTTGGCAGTTTAGCCGTGGCAATGTTGTATGGTGGAAATAATGGTGAATTTTGCTGTCACAAGACCTGGGCTCAAGTTCTCCTTCTTCTGTACACATGGCAGATACTCTGTCAGTACTTAACTGAAATGAATTATTTGCTCAGCAAATCACTCAGGACTCTTGCCTTGTTATTTTTATGCTAATACACCAGCTGTCCAGGTTGGGTCTGACTCTTGACAGAGCTTGAACGGAGGCTGGATGTCTGGACCTGTAACTCAGGCCTCTACGTGCCGGGATGAATACACCCAGGGGCTTTAAAAGGAGTTTCTCTCTGAAGGAGATTAAGGCAGGGAGATGAAGTGCTGATGAAGTTCGCCACAGGACCCAGATTCCACCCTTAAATAGAGAAATGGGGTTCAGATGGAATCCTCTCCTACTGGAAGCCAGTCTGGCATTTCTCAGGTATCATTTATGTATCTCTTCTCTCTTTAGCTCTGCCTCTAATCTCCTTTTCCTCTCGGGAGAAATTTAACTCTTGAATTCTTCCTGTCATATGTCTTGAAAAAAGAAATCTCACTGTCCAGAGAAGCATAAACCAGATTAGAACAAAAAGCTATCTTAACCATCCTTCTTTTACAAACAGAACCAGAGAGTTGATAACTAAACCAGTAATCATCAGAGAAAACATTTTTCTTTTATTTGTAGGAAGAAAAATAAGGAAGTTTGGATTATTGCCTGGCTGGTTGAGGCGACACTGCGGTGCATGAATACAGCATCAACAATTTAATGACATCAAGGGTTTGGCGGTTTCCTTTATATCCTGTCCAAAAGGATGTTTTCACATGAGGTTTTGCCAGATAAGTTTTGCAATGCTGTGTGTTAACAGCAATCCCTTTTTTGATTTCACAGTCTTTTTGTAAGACACAACTTTTAAGAAATCTTATTTTCTTCCCCCTGAAAATAGTGCTGGGGTGAACAGATTTATATTAAGCTTACAGAGCAGAAAATTAAAATTTTAGTCAGCCATTGTGTATTTTATTGGATCTACATTATGTTAAACAGCTTGTTTGATGACAGGCTTTGGGTCCCTAACATGACCACCTTTTTGGTATCATGCAGACCCAACTCATATGTTTCTGGGTGAAACAATGCCTGAATCCTTCCTTGGCCTAATTTGTTCTATTTGTCTGTGAGAAATTTGCTGAAGGAGTTATACATGCAGCAATAGATCAGCCTTTAGGCAAGTTTAGCTTGATGGAATATTTCACCTATCATCAGGATTTAAGCTTCCAGAGCTTATACTCTGACATTTCCCTCTCTTTCCCTCAGGGAAAGAAACTGTATTGAAACCAAAACTGAGATATGAGGAGGAAAGGAGAACTCCATTTGCAGCATGCAGTTTGGGGCACGGCTAGGTTTAGGGAGACAAAACAATTGTTTTCAAGGGCTACATCTGAATTCATCTCTGACTCTCCAGGTAACGGGCTAAAGCTTTCCTTCACCCAGTTAAATAAACAAACTGAAATTCTACGGGCATAGGAGTATCATTGTCATATTCTCTCTGTTATAATTCAAGATACAAAAAACACACTGGGAAAGCCTCTAGCTATCTGCTTGATAGGCTGAGATATGAGAGAAGCGATTTTCATTATTAGCCTACTAATAATATTTGATGGGAACAAGAGGTGGCTTTGGTGATTTCTGAATCCCCTTCTGGCAGTGAGAGGTTTCCACAAGAGGAAATCAGCCTCTATTAAGTGCTATTTACATAATTCTGTTTGCATGAGACAGACTCATGTGTATTAAATTCTATGCTTGCCATGTGCAAATAGAGATCCAAATCAGAATTCTTAAGTTCTTCTCTTAGTGAAAAACCAAATAGCTGACTTGGAGAAGATCATTCATTGACTACTGATCAATAAATGGGTATCGGGCACTCGTTGAGTGCGTGGCCTGATTCACTATCCCAACGTGCTTTGTAAATGAGCTATTCTATGAGCTACTACACCCCTAACTCCCCCAATAATCATAAGTAAGAAATATTTTTTCTTTTTAAAAATCCAATTTTGTATGCATGGATAGGTATAAATTAAGTATACATCTGTCTCTGGTCACCCCCTGTCCATCTTTCATCTTCTGATGTCCTATTTTCAATTTTATTCACCTCTTCTGCTGGCTCATGAGTCTCACATTCCGACCTCCCTGGACCACTTTCCAGAACAAGTCCTGTGTGCTCAGAAGCCTTCCTGCCCCTTGGACAGGTATACTTACCCTTCAAGGCCAGCACCTGTGAGTCAGATGGCAGTGGTCAGGTATTCTAAGACCCAGCTCTGTAGAGACAATCATCCTCTCAAATAAGCACAGATTCCTTCAGAGGATTACAGAGGTTTAGAGCAGAAAGAACTTTAAGGGCAAACAGTCCCACATTCTGAGAAGGGAGAAAACCAAGACCACAGAGGTGTGTTGACCCAGGTCAGTGCTTTCTCCACTGCTCCCTATGGCCTCTTGCTCTGTGAGTGGAAATCAACAGTAGTTGATTATCACAGGTGACTTCTGGGGATGATACCTTAGACAAGGACCTGTGACTTTAAGAGCCGGGCAATAGGAGGGGACACGAATCACTTATTACACTTTTGAACACACAGATCTGTTTACCACCAGGTGCGAGTCACCCTTATAAGCACTGATTGCTCTGCTTGGCCCCCTAAGTCTGAATAATCTCTGAAGGAGCCAACCCAAATCTTTGCCTCTCCCCTACCTTTTACCTCCCTTTAATGTCCATGACCCCTCCTTGCTATCTTGCTTTCATGATTTCACTCACAACTCCCATGGATAATAATATGTTTATAAAGAACAGATAATTTGTATTAAGAGTTTATGATGGGACAGAGGCTATGCTAGACTCTTTATGAGTATTGTTTCATGTAATTCTCACAAGAACCCAAGGAGACAGGTAGCATTAATAGCTCCATTTTCAGATGGGGATATTAAGGCTTGGAAGGGTTAAGTCACTTGCCCAAGGTTCAGGAGTTAGAGTTTGAACAGAGGTAGCCTATCTCCAGACCTAAGCTCTGAATCGTACTATTAATAAATCAACAAAAACACTTTGAGCATTGACTATATGCAAGACATTCATCCAGGCTCTATGAAGGATGGGGCTTCCAGTCTAGATGAGGTGTCTGGACATTTACATAACACATGTCAGTGACACATTGTATGATGAGCATGACAAAACAATAAGTCAATAATAGGCTATGGTGAGAGTCTTAGTCTTTTCTTTCTTTCTTTCTTTTTTTTTTTTGGTGCCAGGGAACTCTTTGGCAATCTAGTAAAACCTATAGACTCTTTATTAGGATAAACGCATAAAAGAACAAGTGTACAATTGCAAAGAAAACCAATTATATAGCAATATAGTAAAAAAAAAGTTTTAAAATGTTGTAATATGGTAGTGTATAAGCGTCTGTATTAAAACATTACATAGCATGATTTAGTGGGAGCTTTGATAACTACAGTAATTTTGAAATAGGGCTGAGCATGAACAGTATTATGAGATATCTATAAGAAACATGATATGAAAATATTTGTGATTTCTATTGGTGACAGTCACATTACATCTACTGCCACTGTGATTTGTGACTGAAGTATATGCTACATTCAGTTAGAGGTTAGTGAAAATAGTTTTCCATTCAAGTTTCAAGCATCTCCTCAAAACACCTAAGGGGATCCTGAGCCCCAAGTTAAGAACTCAAGTTGTTTAAAGGAAGGAACAATCACTTGTGGTCTGGAGACCCCAGGGAGCAGATATTATATTTTTATCACATTTTTCTTTTATTTTTTTTTTATTTTTTTATTTTTATTTATTTATTTATTTTTTTTGTGGTACGCGGGCCTCTCACTGTTGTGGCCTCTCCCGTTGCGGAGCACAGGCTCCGGACGCGCAGGCTCAGCAGCCATGGCTCACGGGCCCAGCCGCTCCGTGGCATATGGGATCCTCCCAGACCGGGGCACGAACCCGTATCCCCTGCATCGGCAGGCGGACTCTCAACCACTGCGCCACCAGGGAGGCCCTCTTTTATTTTTAATTGCAGTAAAAACATATAAAGTTTACTATCTTAACCTTTTTTTTTTTTTTTTTGCGGTACGCGGGCCTCTCACTGTTGTGGCCTCTCCCGTTGCGGAGCACAGGCTCCGGACGCGCAGGCTCAGCAGCCATGGCTCACGGGCCCAGCCGCTCCACGGCATGCGGGATCCTCCCAGACCGGGGCACGAACCAGTGTCCCCTGCATCGGCAGGTGGACTCCCAACCACCGCGCCACCAGGGAAGCCCTATCTTAGCCATTTTTAAGTGTAAAATTCAGTAGTGTTAAGCATACTCACACTGCTGTGTAACAGATCTCCAGGACTTTTTCATCTTGCAAAACTTAAACTCTATATCCATTAAACATTAACTCCCACTTCCCCTTCCTCTCAGTCCTTGGCAATCACCATTCTGCTTTCTTTTCCTATAAATATAACCACTTTAAGTATGTTGTAAAAGTGGAATAATGCAATATTTGTCTTATTTCCCTTAGCATAATTTCCTCACAGTTCACCATGTTGTAGCACGTGACAGGATGGAGCAGATATTTTTAAGCCATTTTACAGTTAGGCAGAGAGTAATGGCTTGCTAAATGATGCACAATGATTTAACCCATGCTTCTGCTGGGTCTTCAGTTTCTCAGTCCCATGCATGTTCCCTTATACAGTACTAATGAACTTGGAAAGTAGTCTCCAGCTATATGGTAATGGAAGAAGTCTCTTTCTGAAGTTAACAGGTCATAAGACATCATAGAGATTGCCACTTTGAGAACCAGTGACAATGGAGGAGAAGTTCAGTGGGCACAGAGGGGCCAGAGTTGTATGAAACCAAGTGGATGTAAGTGCAAACTGCTTCTCATTTCCAGAGCTCTCCAAACCCAATGTCTCAGTCCCAGAGAGTGTAAATGTTACGTATTTTCTTTCTATTTGGAGTGTAATTGCTTTACAATGTTGTGTTAGTTTCTGCTGTATAATGAAGTGAATCAGCTATACGTATACATATAACCCCTCCCTCTTGGACATCCCTCCCAACACCCTCCGCCATCCCACCCCTCTAGGTCACCACAGAGCACCAAGCTGAGCTCCCTGTGCTGTTCAGCAGGTTCCCACTAGCTAGCTAGCTATTTTACACATGGTAGTATATATGTCAATCCTAATCTCCCAAGTCATCCCACCCTCCCCTTCCCCCCCCATGTCCATTCTCTATGTCTGCGTCTCTATTCCTGCCTTGCAAATAGGTTCATCTGTACCATTTTTCTAGATTCCACATATATGCATTAATATACAATATTTGTTTTTCGGTTTCTGACTTACTTCACTTTGTATGACAGACTCTAGGTCCATCCACATCTCTACAAATGACCCAATTTTGTTTCTTTTTATGGCTGAGTGATAGTCCATTGTATATACGTACCGCATCTTCTTTATCCATTCCTCTGTTGATGGACATTTAGGTTGCTTCTATGTCCTGGCTATTGTAAATAGAGCTGCAATGAACACTGAGGTGCATGTGTCTTTTTGAATTATGGTTTTATCAGGGTATATGCCCAGTAGTGGGATTGCTGGGTCATATGGTAGTTTTATTTTTAGTTTTTTAAGGAACCTCCATATGTATTTTCATTGTGCTATGTATTTCCACATACTAGTTCTTCTTGTTGCTCTGTAAGAAATAGACTTTCTCATTGCTCACTAAATAGACACATTCTTTCAATGTTATCACATCTAATGAGACTAAATTCCTGCATCTTGGAGAGGTTATTTTGCAAGATTGTGTGGCCTTGTCTCTCTAATATTCCTTCACAAAAAAGCAATGGTAAAACCACAACTTTGAATATCAAAAAGTGAACTTGGACATATTTCAATAATTGTGAACAGTAATGTTTAATTCCAACAGTGAGGTTTCTGTTATAGCTTTTCACATTTTGTACTAGGCTGGCAAGTGTAACTGACATAACGACAATGGGGAATTAAAATTCATTACACTGCATGATGAAAATCTTTAACAGAAACCTCACTCTTCAAATTAAACTAGGCTGTTTATAATTATTGACACCTACTCTAACTCACTTTCTGGTATTCAGAGCTGTGGTTTTGCAATTGCTTTCTCTAGGAGAAATACTGATGTTTCTGGACTATAAGCAACATATGGTATCAAGATGTGGTTTACTTTGCAGTTCCCTCATAAGTAATGTTGCCAAGAATCTTTTCAGTTGTATGCTGACCATTTTGGTATCCTCTTTTGTGAAGTACCTGCTCAGGATTCTTGCCCAATTTAAAAAATTGTGTAGAATTTCTGAAGAAGAGTATTTTCTAGATATAAATGCTTTGCCAGGTATGTGTATGCATATGTGTGTGTGTGCGCACATGCACATGCACCAGTCTCAAGTTTTCTTTTTCTTTTCTCTTAATAGTGTCGTTCATTGAATGGAGTTTCTTAATTTATCAATTAAATCCAACTTATCGATATTTTGTTGTGTTCTGTTTAAGAAACTGTGGCCTACCCCAAAGTCCTGAAAATATTTCCTGTGTTTTCTTCTAGAATCTTTATTGTTTTACTTTATACTTTTAAGTATATGATCCATCTTGAGTTAATTTTTGTGTATGGTGTGAAAAAGGGTCAAGTTTCCTTTTTTTTCCATATGGATATCCATTTGAGCCAGCACAATTTATTGCAAAGACCATCCTTCTTCCGCTGAATTTCTGTAATGTCTTCGTCGTAAATCAAGTGATTGATCATATACGTATGGATCTGTTTCTAAACTCTATTCTATTCCATGGTCTATTGTCTATTCTTGTACCAAGACCACACTTTAAAATTAGTCTAGCTTTGGTATTTGGTTTGTTTTTCCTCTTCAAGATTGCCTTAGTCGCAAAAGGGAGGGGATATGGGAACATATGTATATGTATAACTGATTAAATTTGTTAAATAAATAAAAAAAAGATTGCCTTAGTTATAATAGGTCCTTTGTATTTCCATATAAATTTTACAAATAGCTTGTCAATTTCCACCAATTAAAAAAAACTGCTGAGATCTTTATTGGGATTGCTTTGAATTTATAGATGAATTGGAGAAAACTGATATCTTAAAAATCTTACATCTTTGAATTCCATGTTCATGGTATATTCCTTCATTTATTTAGGTTTTCTTTTACTTTCCTCAGCAATTTTCTGTATATTTCAGTGTAGAATTTCTGGTCATCTTTCATTTGATTTATTCGACATAATTGATGCTTTTGGTGCTTTCAAAATTTTACTATCTAGTTGCTTGCTTCTTTTTTTAAAAAAAATTTTTATTGGAGTATAGTTGATTTACAATGTTGTGTTAGGCCTACTTTTTCAAAAATAGAGTTATTTCTCTGTTGAAATTCTTCAACTTTTCTTCTATTTTGACTAACATTTCCTACATTTTCTTGAACATATTAATCATGGTTATTTTAAACTCCCTGTCAGTTCATGTCAATATTTAACTTGCCTATAAATCTTTCTCCATTAAATATATTTTTCATTTGGGTTTCAGTAATTCAGTTTTTAAATTTTTTATTATCTTTTTGCATGCATTGAAAATTTTGGTTAAATGCCAGATGTCATAAATGAAAAATTATAGAGACTTGAGATGATGTTTTCTTTCTTCCAAGGTTGTTTTCTTCTTGTAGGCAAATAGACAAGTCTTGTGAAAACTTGGTTTTATGCTTTTTTTGGGCTAATTTATTTCAATTTTCCCCTAATTTTATAGATTGGTTTTTATTCCTAAGGAATGGCTCTTACTCTTAGGGCATGACCCTTCTGAGATTTCAGTTCAAAGCCTGGGATATTTACCAAAATACTTCCCCCTTAGCAAGGCTTTAATTATGACTTCTGCTTCCCTGGTACTACTGAAATCTTGGATCAGCTCTTTAGCTATCCAGGTGCTTTCTTCTCTTCCCGTCCACCCACCCCCCCACCCCGCCTTTTAGTTTCACCCTGTGCAAGCTCAGCTTAGGAATCCATCATTTTAGGGAAATATGTATGCAGAATTTTAGGTTCCTTCTCTGATGTTCTCATTTTTCCAGGACTTTGCTCTCTAGTAGCAAACTCTAAACTACTCCAAACTCTGACTGCTGCCTCTTCAGCCCAGTAAGACTGTTGTTTTCTATACCCCCATTTTTCAATTTATAAATGTCTTCAGGGAAATATCTCAGATAAATGTGGCCTTTCCTTCAAGTCTTGTCTGTGTTTGTTGTCTCCAATGCCTTCAGACAATTGTTTTATGTATTTTGTCTGACACTTAAAGTTGTTTTTGAAGTCAGGGTTAGTATGATGTCAGCTATTCCACCATGGCTGTGTATTGCAGGACTATTTTTATGGAAAAATATAACAAAAATTGCCCTAAATCCTTTTTTCAGATTTATCAACTCATCTAAGATCTGAGGTTAGGGTGGGACGTAAGGGGAAAGAAGAAAAGATAAATTATTATTCATTCAGGATGAAGCTTAGGCAGTACATAAATGACTTTCTAACCTTTGAAAACATTATGAAAATTAAATTTAAAGGATTAACCCTGGTAACAATGAATCAAACTCATGCTTCTTCATACTCATTTTCAAAGGGAAAAACATGAAACCACATGTGGCTCCAGCACTTTTTGCTGAAAATTATTTTAAAACATAACTTGTGTGCTTCCCTGGTGGCGCAGTGGTTGAGAGTCCGCCTGCCGATGCAGGGGACACAGGTTCGTGCCCCGGTCCGGGAAGATCCCACATGTCGCGGAGCGGCTGGGCCGGTGAGCCATGGCCACTGAGCCTGTGCGTCCGGAGCCTGTGCTCCACAACAGGAAAGGCCACAGCAGTGAGAGGCCCACGTACCACAAAAAAACAAAAAACAAAACAAAAATAAAATAAAATAAAAATATAAAAAATTAAAAAAACCATAACTTGTCATGACTTTAGTTGGGCAAATACACAGGGCTCAATGGGGGTTAAAAGGAAAAGCACATATAACCATAACTGACCTAAAACTTTGAGATAAAAGTTACTTAAAACAATTAACTCTTAAGAACTCAGAGGTATGGCAAGAAAGTTTGTACGGGCAATGTAGGGAGGGTGAAGTGGAAAGGAAAAGAGTAGATAAGAAATTCTTAAGGTGGTGGGTTTCTCAGATCTGGAAGAGCATTGATATAGGAAACAGGAGTGGCTATAAGAGTCATACCAGGGATGATACAATCCAGTTTTCTGTGTCTCCTCCCCTTCTACTCAGTGACTCTCCCAAGGCACCTAGGGTCCTGATGCTACTCAGGGTTCCCAGTCCTGTGATCCCAGGCCTGTTTTTAGCAAGGGGACTTGGACTGAGGGTGTGGAATTTAAGCGCTAGATTTGTCATTTACTGGCTTGTGACCTTCACCAAGTTACTTAATGAATCTGTTACGAAGATTTTGATTGCAAGTAAATGGAAACCAAGTCTCAAAGGCTTAAACAAGAAGAGTAACTTATCATGTTAAATAATAAGAAGTCCAAGTTACAACGTCTTTAGAGTGGGTTAATTGTCTCCATAACATCATGAAGATGTTATCTTCTTTCCATCCTTCTACTCTGTCATCTTTATGTATCAGTATCATCTTTAGCTACTTTTCTTGGTTCCCTGAGTCACATCCAGACACAACATCCAATGGAAGAAAAAGAAAATTTTCTTCCTGCTTATCTCTTTTTATTAGCTAGTAATCCTTTCCCAGAAGCCCCCAGGAGACCTCATCTCATCAATTATTGAACATAACTAGGTCACTTGTTCCCACCTAAGCCAAGCCCCAGCAAGGAGAATGGGGTTCCTCTCGAATCTGTGTACAAGCCAGAGCCACCTGGGGAGGGATGAACATTTGAATTAAATTTAAACTCTGCCAACAAGGAAGGAGGTTATTGGGTAAATAACCACTGGTGTCCACTACACTTAAATTTCCTGAACCTCATTTTCTTTATCTGCAACATGTGGGAATAATAGCATCTGGTTTATAGGGTTGTTATAAGGATTAAATACAATAATCCATAGGTTATTTCTCCAAAAATTCCCCCAAGACTTGTTTTTAAAGTCTCTGAGTATCTCATAGACACACACTAATGGATGGCAAAGTCCTATCAAAGTGTATACAGTCAAGTGGGTAGAACAGTCTCTCTTCCTTGGTGTAAGGTCTACAGTATTGATAATTTCTCAGGTGCTATATTACACAATAGGTGCTTTACATATATTTTTTCTAATCCTGCCAACAAAAATGTAGTCATGCATGCTCTTCATTCATTCTCTCAGTCAACATATATTTGATTGCCAGTAATCTCATTTTACAGACAATGAAAATGAGGTCTGGAGAGGTTGAATAATGTTCAAAGTGACACAACTAGTAAGCGGAGAAATTAGATTTGTGCTTAGGTCTGTCTGACTCCACTCTTTGCAAATCTCTTATGACTTCCTTTCCTGAAAGCTTCCTGGTGTTTTCTTTCACCAAGCTTAGTCTATTGAAAAAAGGAGTGGCTGGGAGCCATTGCAAGGTGTCAATTCACACTCTAAGATTTGCAGGAAAGAGCTGTCTGTTGTTTGTTGGCCCACACCCGTCCCCAAGCTGCCCTGGAACGTTGGGTTAGTTCCGCTCTGCTCCAGCAGGTGGCAGGTTGGTATCATTCAGTGCTTGCCTTCTTTACTTGTGAGGAAGCGACTCAAGGGGTGAGAATGATTTTCCTGGAAAACTGTAGAAATCAGACTCCTTGCTTTTTGGTCCCAGTCCGTAGGAAGAGCAGCTGACCCTTTTCAGTTGCTGTCATGTATTAAGTGAGGGATGAAATAAACTGCGTTTGAATTAACCTTTTTAGTTTTGAAAGGTGCTTTCATATATTTCATACACATTCATCCCAGTTACAAATGTTAAGATGCTTAGGAAGACATTGTCAGCTATTGTTCTCAATTCTATTGTTTTATTGACTTAATCGCCATGAGCTTCCTAAAGCAGAGGGTATGAGTTACTTACCCTTGGGCACCCAACACTAGGCACCGTGCTGGGTATTTGTAGAGTACATTTGTGAATTACTTGAAGTAAGATGATCTGGGTTTGAGCTTTGACTTGGTCATTTCCTATCTGAGAGGCTCTTAGTAAGTCATTTGCTTTCTGAGTCTCAATTTCCTCATTGGCAGCACACTGATGATAATGATGATGGTGATGATGATGATAATTTTTTTTTTAAGAAGATGTTGGGGGTAGGAGTTTATTAATTAATTTATTTATTTTTGCTGTGTAGGGTCTTCGTTTCTGTGCGAGGGCTTTCTCTAGTTGTGGCAAGCGGGGGCCACTCTTCATCGCGGTGCGCGGGCCTCTCACTATCACAGCCTCTCTTGTTGCGGAGCACAGGTTCCAGACACGCAGGCTCAGTAACTGTGGCTCCCGGGCCCAGTTGCTCCGCGGCATGTAGGATCTTCCCAGACTAGGGCTCGAACCCGTGTCCCCTGCATTGGCAGGCAGATTCTCAAACGCTGCGCCACCAGGGAAGCCCCGATGATGATAATTCTTAAGCTCACTTGTTGTGAGAATGAAAGGCATATGAAAAGGACTTGTAAAGCACCTGTTAGAGATAGGTGTTATTTTTAGGTGACCGGGCAAAGTTGTAAAATATATTAGTGGTTGATACTTTCTCATAGGGGGATTAGAATATAAAGTGCCTGGAACCAGAATTTAGGCAGACCCCACATTTCACCTCTGGTTGTCATTTCCTGCCCACAGCTCAAGTACTTACCTTCATCACTGAACGTGGAGAATCACTGAAGTGATCTATTGATACTTACTGTCTGTCCTGGCTCCAATTCTACCTTCCTCAATCCAAGTTTCTAAAGGTATTATTCCAGGAGGTCCTCCCATAACCTAGCTTCCGTCTGCTTTCCCCTCTGACCACCATTTCCCACCCACTCACGTCCATGCACAGAGCATCTGCAGCAGGTTGACTCTGGGAACCCCAGCTTGTCTTGTGCATGTTCACATCTCTGCCCGTGTGTGCTCTCACTCTCTCTCCTTCTTCTCTTTCCCCCCGAACCACACTCATTCTTCACAATCTCTCTTCCAAGAAGGCTTCCTCTAGCCCACATTGATCTCCCCACTTAGAACTCCCGCTGCTCTTATGAGGCAGTAGAGGTCACTGAATATTTAAAGATATGGTCTTTGGGGTCAAACATCCTGGAATCAAATCCTCCAAGTTATTTAAACTTTGTGTGCCTGTTTCCTTACCCTTAAAATAAGAAGAATAATAGTCCTACTTCACAAAGCTGTTTTGAAGAGTTAACGTATATGAAGCATTCGGCACAATACCTGGAATAGAGTAAGGACTCAATACACAGTAGCTATTACGATTACCATTATTATCATTAAATACATGACTTGATATTTCTTTACTGATTTTTTGGATTATGCCTCCTCCTCCTAGGAAGACAGTCAGATTCTTGTATTCAGGGACCATATTTTATGTTTCTCTGTGGCCCTGGCATTGCCTTGTGCATTCTCTAAACAAGAGAGGTGTACCACAACTTGTTATTGCTCAGTCAGTCTTACCTTATAGTAAGAAGTAAAACTGATCCTCAAGTTAACTTTTAGCAAAGCCACGTAGATACTGGTTGAAGATGCCATTGCCACATGCCAAGAATCTCTACAGAGTTTTCTGATCATTAGACACTGGCCATTCAAAATCCATACAGCAGTCTATATAACTGTAACATACATTTTATTAAAGCAAAGAGATTAGTTTCTACACAATTTGGCATTATCTGTAGGATAGGAAAGAAGAGAAAAAGGAGAAAAATGTGACAAGTGACCAAATGATATTGATGAAGAATAGGATATTTGTACAGTTTACCAAGAGAGTATAATGAGATTGAGTCGAATATCTTCTTTCCCCACACCCCAGCTCTGGGGTTTTGTGATGTCAGTGATGAATAATGGCCCAGGTCCAGGATTCTGCTGCTTTTCTCCTTTAGTTTCCAGGATTCTCAAAAGAAGCACTAAACTGCTTTTTCTTTCCCTGCCAGGGGTGGATATGGTTGCAAAGCTCTTCTCAGCCCCAAATGAAGATGATTGTACCTGTGGTCTCAGGAGATTCAGCTCTATTTCTCAAGCCTTTTGTATGTGTGCTGGGAAACCCTAGGGTGAAATGTCACTTCTCTAGAGAGTTAGGGGATCTTTCACCACAACAAAGTAGCTTGATCTCACACTGGGTCTGAGCCTTACCCTGGGGTCCCTCTGCTGGCTGTGAGAAACAAGAGCAGAAAACAGTTCTTTGGGATAAGAAACCCTGAATTTTGTCTTTGAAGGTAATACATAGAGAGACAAGAATGTTCCTGTTCGGTTGGGGCAGTCGTACTTGGGTTATGGTATAAAATGAGGAGAGAAGACCGAGCTAGCAATAGTAACACAAGTTTCCCTCCACAAAAAGGATTAACAATTGGATTCAGATCTCAATCCAAAAATAAAAATTAATCTAATACAGAGTACTGAAAAAAAAATCTCCTTTGAGGAATACCTGTAATGTACAACTGTAGTTCGTTTTCAGTGCAAGATCAGAAATCAGCAGAGATTGCTCAATCTGTTCGTGTAAACCCACTGGAAGGCGTGCTGCTCACCTACAAGCACTCTGCCTTTCCCCCAGCTTGCTTCAGTCTAGTCTAATTCATGAGTCAGATTACCAAGGTATCATGGTGAGAGGTACCATAGAAATACCAAAGTGAATGGATGGAATTGGACACTCAAGCGTGCTCAATAGATGCAACATCCTAATTATGGACTGGGCTTTGTGGTCCGCTGGCCCGGGGTTTTGTTAACCGCCCTGGCCTCCTACAGAGATTTAGGGCTTGGCCTCTGCCTACTTCATTGCTGTGGCTGGTGCTTTTGCTCTGTTAGAGAGACAACAAGGAAACATGGGCTCAGGTGCCAACCCAGGATAGGTAGCTGAAGGGCTTCTTATAAACAAAGGAGGAAGACCTGGTGTTTGTCACCCAAAGGACCAGAACAAGGGAAATCAAAACCAACCACACAGGTAACAACTTAAACCTTCTCTTGGTTCATTTTCTGATCAAACAAAATGAAATCCATACACAATATAATGAGAGTAGAAATATCTACCGCTCCAGAGGAGAAATAGATGAAGAGTTTTAAAAATTTAAGGAACATCAATGAGAAATAGATGGCATCAGGTAGGAAATTCTAACAATAAGGCAAAAATGGAATTAGGCACCCCCTGAGGAGGACTCCTGTGCAGTCAGGGAACAGGCAGCGCTCTGAAGGGGCCTTGGCCATCTCTGAGATGTAACACATCCTAGCAGCCAGTGGGGGTCAGAGGTGTTCTATGTTTTAGAGAGAGTTCAGGCTGCGTCTACTGTTCGGCACCTTTAACCTCAAGACCTACAAATCCTGCTAATGGGAACCCAGCTGGAGCTCCCTTGGAGTTCAAACTTCTCTCCAGGAAGAGCAGCACCATGAAAACAGGAGGCGGCTGATCTCAGATGCTTTACCATAAAGGTTGGTTTTGACTTAGAAACAATTTGCTTGTTTTATATCTTCTTGCACTTGCTCTCTTCCCATTCCACTTGCTTCCAACAAGAACCTGTTGGTCATGGATTAAAGGCAGTCATGTCTCTTAAAGTCAAGCCTATGGATACTCGGAAGCATGGACTCTAATTGAGTTCCCCAACTTGTATCTCTTTTAAGTCAGTGGCAGTCTGAAGACAATGCTTAAGTTGGTGGGTGATCTAACTAGTTTATGGGTGTATGTAGGCATCCAGGCTGGAAGTGCTCATACATACTCATGAGAGCTAATTGTGTACATTTCTTCCTACCACCAAGTTAAGTGATATCATGTTGGTAGCTTGACATTGGCCATGGTGGGAGTACTTACACCACAGAAAGAAGCAAATGCTGCAAATCAGGGCTCTTTTTTTTTTTCCCCCCCTTGGTGTGATTCTCTTCACTTATTTTTTTTTTGAATTACTATTTTTTAAATTGAAGTATAGTTGATTTACTATATTGTGTTAGTTTCAGGTGTACAGCATAGTGATTCAGTTTCTTCTGATTATATTCTACTGCAGGTTATCACAAGATATTGAGTATAATTTCCTATACTATACAGTACATTCTTGTTGCTTATCTATTTTATGTATCGTAGTTTGTATCTGTTAATCCCCTTCTCCTAATTTGTCCCTCTTGTCCTCCCTCTCCCCTTTGGTAACCATAAGTTTGTTTCTCTGTCTGTGAGTCTGCTTCTGTTTTGTATATAGATTCATTTGTATTATTTTTTAGATTCCACATATATATTTTTAGATATCATATAGTATTTGTATATATATACATATATATATTTGTGTATATATATATGAATCAGTTTGCTGTACACCGGAAACTAACACAACATTGTAGATTAACCATACGTCAATAAAGAAAGAAAAAGCAGGGAACAAGGAGGATTGAGGAAACAAGTCAATATAATGGGGTAATGAGAGCCAGACTTCTCACTAAGAGAAGGGAGTATGAATATAGAGAGAGAGAAATCTGGAATGAGCCATGTGGTACAGGATTAGAACCAGAAGTTTTGGTTTAAACTTAGAGTTCTTAATATGGAGAGTTAGATGCAGAAATAAATACTGATGTACAGTTCTGTGTATGTATGCACATCTATATCTTCATACGTATGCACATGCATACACATGTGCACACATACATAAATACATATATTTCCTAGCTCTGTCCCTGACTGAGCTTGGGAATAGTGAAACCCCAATAACAATGAGCCTGCCTAGAGCCCAGATCTTGGTTTCTAGATACCATTCTCCAATAAAAGGAAACAGGGTTCTTTGGAGAAACGGTCGACTCCAGGGCTGAAGTAGGAAAAATATAAGGCAAGTTTAGAACATCTCATTATTCTAGGAGATAAGCAAGTAATCAAAAAGTGATGGAGGGACTTCCCTGGTGGTAGTTAAGAATCCGCCTGCCAATGCAGGGGACACGGGTTCGAGCCCTGGTCCGGGAAGATCCCACATGCCGCAGAGCAACTAAGCCTGTGCACCACAACTACTGAGCCTGTACTCTAGAGCCTGCAAGCCACAACTACTGAGCCTACATGCCACAACTACTGAGCCCACGCACTCTAGAGCCCACGTGCCGCAACTACTGAGCCTGTGTGCTGCAACTACTGAAGCCTGTGTGCCTAGAGCCCATGCTCCACAACAAGAGAAGCCACCACAATGAGAAACCCGTGCACCACAATGAAGAGTAGCCCCCGCTCGCCACTCAACAAAGACTCAACACAGCCAAAAGAAAAAAAAAAAAGCGTTGGAGACATGTCTAAAGGACACAAAAGGTAGCTCAAAGAGGTGCAACTGGTCCAGTATGGGATGATTTGAGTGTCAAGGAAATCATAATATCAGATTATATCGCATTGACTAAAATAGGCATCCATTAATTTATCCTCATGTAAATAAAGTATCACCTCACACCGGTCAGAATGGCCATCATCAAAAAAATCTACAAACAATAAATGCTGGAGAGGGTGTGGAGAAAAGGGAACCCTCCTACGCTGTTGGTGGGAATGTAAATTGGTACAACCACTATCGAGAACAGTATGGAGGTTCCTTAAAAAACTAAATATAGACCTACCATATGACCCAGCAATCCCACTCCTGGGCATATACCCAGAGAAAACCACAATTCAAAAAGACACATGCACTCCAATGTTTATTGCAGCACTATTTACAATAGCCAGAACATGGAAGCAACCTAAATGTCCATCAGTAAAGGAATGGATAAAGAAAATGTGGTACATATATACAATGGAATGTTACTCAGCCATAAAAAGGAATGAAATAGTGCCATTTGCAGAGATGTGGATAGAACTAGAGACTGTCATACAGAGTGAAGTAAGTCAGAAAGAGAAAAACAAATGTCATGTGATATCACTTGTACATAGAATCTAGAGAAATGGTACAGATGACCTTATTTGCAAAGCAGAAACAGAGACACAGATGTAGAGAACAATCTTATGGATACCAAGGGGGGAGCAGGGGTGGGATGAGTTGGGAAATTGGGATTGACATATATATATTACTATATTATAAAATAGAAAACTAATGAGAACCTACTGTATAGCACAGGGAACTCTGCTCAATGCTCTGTGGTGACTTAAATGGGAAGGAAATCTAAAACAGAGGGGATATGTGTATAACTGATTCACTTTGCTGTATAGCAGAAACTAATACAACATTGTAAAGCAACTATACTCCAATAAAAATTAAAAAAATAAGTAAATGAACACATAATGGGAAAAGAATATTCCTCCCTACAGTATAATTCCAGCTAATAAATGTTGAAGGGATTATGGAATTAGAAAAGCATAATTTGAGACTGATAGTGAAATTATTTTAGGCAAAATGTATCAATAGATACTAAAAGTAGTGGGTGAAAGTCAGATGAAGAATATCATATTTACATGGTCTCAGAATATCTTTCCACAAAACATTAATTAACTGCAGGGGAAAAAAAGAATAACTCTATAGCAGAGAACACTGGTATATACCATACTACTCAAGAGATCAAAGTTGACATCACTAGTGATAGGATAAACCAAGACCATGTGTCATATTATGGGATGCAGTGAAAAGATCCAGCATCACATCCGTGACCATCCTGCCAAAAGTGCATAAACACACCTGAATCAATCATGAGGCAGAAAACAAATCCAAAGTGAGCCATGTCCTTGAAACAAATCTCTTAGTGTGTGTGTGTGTGTGTGTGTGTATACACATATATACATACACACATTTGTGTATGTGTGTGTATACACACACACATATTCTATTGGTTCTGTTGCTCTGGAGAGCCTTGACTGATACAGCAGCAATTTCGGATTCAGAAGCTTTTGATCACTTAGCTTGCTAATTTTAAGTCTTTCTTCAAAGGTCACATTCTCAGAGAGGCTATTCTGATTACTCTGTCAAAAATGAAAATTAATTCTCTCTCCATTCCATATCCCTGGTCCTCTGACCCTATTCCACCTTTTCCCCATAGCAATGTTACTTTTCACATGTGTGTTACTGTTTATTGTGTTTATTTTCTGTCTCTCTCCTCCATTAGATAAACTTCATAATGGCAGGTGTTGTAGGACAAGTTCCCTGAGAAAGACTCTTGAGATGAGATTTGTGTGCAGGGGATGTTAATCTCAGGAACAGCAGCCACAAGGGATTGAGGAAGCAGAACTGGGCAGAGAGCGGAGTTGCAGTTGCAACAGAGGTCTCAGCTAATCCTGAGGGGAGCCGTGAAGCTGGGACAGTGCTTCAGCGATGTCCTGAATAGAGACAAAGGAGGCTGCGCCTTTGCAGCCACACAGCAACCAGTCATGGGATGCAGGCTGCACCAGGGAAGGGGCATTACATTGGGTGACACAGCTGCCTTAGGCCAAGGGCAATTCCTAGGAGGCCTCAGCTGTGGGTCATCTTGCTGCAGCATGGTCCTGAATGGTGGACCTGGGCAGTGCATCCCGGCAGCAGTCCCTGTAGCAGGATCTTTGTCTATTGCTGTATCCCCAGCTCTCAGAACAGAGTCAGAATTATTGACTGGATGGGTGGATGAATGAATAAATGAGTGTATGAATGAATGAATGAGTTCCTTTCCAAAAAGGTCAGCATGCACAGACAGGATGTAGCCACCCTTCTCAGTTGGCAAGTAGAATGACTAGAGTGTAAACATAGAAAACAGGCCAACGTAATCACAGAAACCTTGAAGACGGTTCAGAATTGTAAAAAAAAACAAAAAGTAGCAAATGGGAGAAGAGAGACACAGGGCCGTTGGAAGGAGTGGCAAGGTTGGAGAGACAGTTAATAAATTTATACTGCAGGGAGTTTCCATGTTTACATGCAGATCCTGAGCAGTTCATTGTAGGACCAGGGTGTGCTGTTACAGGCCTCAGGGGCCGGGGTTAAAGAAAGCATCCTGCTAACACAAGGAACAACTGGCTCCTGGGACAGAACTTGTAACAAGCCTTTTCTCATATCTGTTGACTTAACGCAGGCCAGGGAATTCTTTGAAAGGCAACAAGGCTATAAATCAGCAAGTCCTGTAACGTGTATTCCAGGGTCTTGGAGGGAAAGGCAGCACACAAAGGCACCGAGTCTGTCTTTAAGAATGCCATGGTGAGTGGCCCTGGTGGTCTTGGGGTTAGACTCTGGGGCTGGGAATAGAAAACATCCAGAAGAGGGGAGCAGGGAAGAGCCAGCGAGAGCAGCATGGTATGTTTCTAATGAAACCCCTAGCATCCGGGCCTGGAATGGTACCTAGTGGATAATCAGCACTCGGGGTGTATCTGTTGAATGACGGACTAAATAAAGGCCTGGTTCTGTCACTCACCAGCTGTGTGAGCTTGAGAAAGTCCTTTTCCTTCTCTGAAACGTGGCCGCCCTGTGTGTAAAATGTTGGGCTCCAACAGAAATGGAATCTTTGGGAGTGAATGAACTATGAGAGTTTCTGAGTCTCAAAAAGCATTCAGAGAAGTTCCTGAAGCTCTGAAAAGAAGAGAAATTTTAAAAAGTCTGCATGGCAGAAAGGATACTGCCGCTTCCTGAGCCAACACAGGCACCCAGGATCGTCAGAACCTGTCATGGCTGCCCTCCCTCCCCCACCTCCAGCCCAGTGGGATCTGCAGGTGTAGCAGGTGGCTTTTGTGTCCAGCACTCCAGGGCAAATGCTTCTTCCATCGCTACCTAAAACGCGACAGACCCCCCCCGCCCCACCGACCCGGGACAGCTTGACGCCAGGCCAAGAGGGAAGAGGCCAATGCTGTCTGATGCCCATCGCAACTCCCATGACATGTGGGGCAGATCTCCCAGAGGCCCTGAGGCAGGCAGAAACAGCGCCCATTGCCTGCTCACTTCTGTCAGTGGCCTGATGCAGCGCCAAGGACAACAGGCTCCCACCAAGAAAACGAGGGTTCAAATTCTAGCTTTTCTGCTGCTTGCAGACTGAGCAAGTGACTTGATTTCTCTGGATCTGTAAAATGGGAACGATCATCCAACAGCACAGGTATGATCGAGGGGTAGAAGATTCATGAAACCAGCACATTCATTTCCCCTCCTTTCCTCTCCCTCTTCCTGCCTCCTTCATTTTCTCCTTCCCTTTTATGCAAGCAGCCCAGCTAGGTAGAGCAGAGTCTAAGCAAGGCCAAGGACATGAGTTCGATGCCCACATAGGACCAGAGGCCTGCTCCTTGTCCTGGCCATGTCAGTCCTAAACAGTCAACTTTTGTGCTCACACCTCCTTATCACAGAGCAAAGGCAGTTTTGCCATTGGCCAGTATCACTGTGGACAAATACTATTTACTCAGCAAGGATGCCAAGCATTTTTAATCCCTGACTCATCAGGAAGAGGAATTTGGCACAGGGAGGAATGGGGGTGGGGAATGAAAGAGATGAAACCGAGTGAGGCAAGAATGTAATCATGAGGGTCAGATTCTGCCATTCGGGGACACAGAGGAAGAGGGAGGAGATGGGTTTTTCCCTTAGAAGAGCTGGCATGAGGACCCCAATTCTCCCTTCTGTAAAACTGAGGAAGAGGGGTCTATAATCGATGGGTGGGATTTTCCTTCTCTGTCTTGGAGTTGCACCTTATGCTGAACCAGGGTTTCTAAATCCATGGGCTGGGATCCCTGCAGAGTGCTGACCTCATGTAAGGAGCCCTCACAATGACCACCTTTGCCCTAAGCAATATTTGTGTGCCCTGTAACAGTAAGTGCAAGTGCTCTCATGGAGAAGGCATGTCATTCTCACTTATATCTGGGTCCTTATACTCAAATCAGTTGGAATTTAGACCTGCATTACAGCCAGGCTTGATAGGTGGAACCTCCATTTCTTCAGATGCTCTCTTTTGTCCCATCTCCACCCTCGGGGTTCAATAGCCCAGCCTTCGGAATAAACCTCAGAGCAGCTCTTTCCTCTCTACCTGGGGCCCGAGGACCCATGACTGCCCGGGCCTTCTCCTGTAGTATTAACCTTCTTGTGAGCTGAGTCTGGGGGCAGGGGCTGGGGAGAGACACTTGGCTCTTCCTGGGCGCAGAGGGACGGTGACTCAGGTGGTGACAGTCCATTTGCTTTCTCCATTTTGGTTGATGGCCTCACTAGGCTTACTCCTTTTCC
Source organism: Hyperoodon ampullatus (assembly GCF_949752795.1). Classification (NCBI taxonomy): domain Eukaryota; kingdom Metazoa; phylum Chordata; class Mammalia; order Artiodactyla; family Ziphiidae; genus Hyperoodon; species Hyperoodon ampullatus. Next base: position 132,506,164 of record NC_136917.1, on the reverse strand, counting down.
TCCTCCCAGCCCCCTTTTCTCCATCATTGTCTTAACATCACCTTCTCTTCCCCTTTCTAGGATGCTAAAGATGGTCTTGTCACACCTCTCCACATCTCTTGCTTTCCTAAGATCCTGCCTGCTCTTCTAAGTCTTTCACTCTGTATTTGAGCCATGAAGATTCCTCCTCTGCAGTGCTGTAAGATGCTCTTATCACCAGATCGTATTCTAGTGGGCCCAGAAAATCACCGCAGGTTGAGCTGACCGAGTTAGTATTGAAAACTGAACAGGTTTAAGGGGGGTAAAAAAGCATCAATTGAGCCCTAACGATGTGCCAGGGAATTTACGTGCAATATATACTTAGTCCTCACAGCATTTTTCTGAGATACTTTTACTTCTATTTTATGGATGAGCAAATTAAGGCTCAGAGAAGTTGAGTACCTGAGCTGAGGTCTCAGTTAGCAAATGACAGTCATAACTTATCCCAGGTCCGGGAATTTTCTGGCAGTCCAATGGTTAGGACTCTGCACTGTCACTGCTGGGGCCCAGGTTCAATCCCTGGTCAGGGAACTAAGATCCTGCAAGAGTGTAGCACAGCCAAAAAAAGAAAAAAAAAAAAAAAACTTATCACAGATCTGAGTCTGGAGCTCTCCCTTGTTTCTACACTTCGACCTCTCATTGACTCCACAGTGACCTTCACATCCACCTCTGCCTGATGCAATTTCACCTTGACTCTCAGGAAAATCTGATGTGTCAGGTTCAAATTTAATCATAGCATGCTATAAATTATAGTTGGAGAAGCAGAAATAAATGTGTCAAGATGATTTATATGATGATAATGAGACACAAGCTCTGATAATTTGACCTGAGTTGAAAGATGCTAAGTGTGAGTGTGTGTGTGTGTGTGTGTGTGTGTGTGTGTGTGAGAGAGAGAGAGAGAGAGAGAGAGAGAGAGGAGAGAGAGAAAGAAAGAAAAAACACATCCAGGAAATTAATAAAAGCATCAGTGTCTGGCCACTGGTCCTGAATACTGAGGCACAATGAGAGAGCAGCTCAGGAAATGCTTTTAATGAACAGAGACTCTGACTTGGGAGGAATATCTTACCCAAGATCAGGAAAACCTTAAACTCTTCTCAGCTAGTGTTTTATTCTAAAGAAATACTGCATATAATTTATTATTCATAAAAAATATATTAAGTTGTTTTAAGCAGAAATACACATAAAACAAGACTATGTATTGATCAGTTGGTGAAAATGTGACCAGAGGCTTGCAGGAACCTGACCCTGAATTTCCTCTAGGAGCAATGGCTTAATATTTGCTAATTCAGTGTTTGCAATGGCTTTATAGAACATAATGAGCATAAATCATGAGAACTGACTGTATATTGCCTGTTTTCATTGTCTCTACCACTAGACAGTACACTCCTTGAGGACAGACCTCCGGTCCGTGTTCCTAATTGCTAGATCCCTGCAATCCCGTTACATAGTAGGAGTCAAATAAATCCTTTTCTAAATGAATGAATGAATGAACTAAAGTTAGGAAGAGAATCATGACAGTGTAGAATCACAGAAGTCAAGGGAGTTTTGAGAAGGAGTGAGTAATCATCAATGTAGCCAAAGCAGAGGCGTTGGTGGAGTAAGGAGGGGAAAGTGTCCATTAAGTTGGCGGACGGGAAGTCATTCATGGCCTGGGAGATCCCTTTCAGCTCAGGGAGGAGGGCAGAAGGCAGACTGCAGTGGTCTGAGGAATGTTCAATGAGGAAGAAGGGAAAACAAACAAAGGCCACAGTTTTGAGAAGTTTGGGTGAGAAGGGGAGGAAAGAGATTCGACAGAAGCTAGAGGAGCATCTGGCTGAGAGGTGGGTCTTTCAGGACTGGAGAAGCTCTCCCATAAGTATACGCTGAGGGAAAGTAGAGGTGGAAGAGAGAGGTGGAAAAACAGAATGTGGTTCAGGGAAGACATTGGACTCTGAACAAGAAGAGGGAGATCTCAGTCTTACAAACTAGGGACAAGGGAAAAAAAAGGATGAGCGTGGATGTGAGTATATTTAGGGTGAAGAAGGCAGGAAGTGGCAGGAGATCCTTCCCGATTGCCTCGCTTTTTCTTGGTGCAGGTGCAATGTTAAAGAAGGAGAAGGAAGGCTCCTGAAGGCTAAGCCGCAGGCTTGGAGACAGTGAGGGAGCTCACGGTGGACAAATCAAAGAACTGATGGGCAGAGCGACACTGGAGACCATGATGCTGCAGTGGCCTCAGCAGCCAGGGTACAAAGAGCAGTCCAGGCAGGTTGCAGTGTTGCTGATCTGCTTTGGGGCTTTGCTGGGCAGGTGCAGTGGAAGAACTGCAGCACAAGGGGGCTGAGGCATCTATGAGAGATGAGAAGAGTTCAGACTGGAGCAGCCTGATGGGTAGGAAAAGACAGAGAATGAGGGACTCGTGGTCCCCATGAGCTGGAAGAGCAGGTAGGGCAGGATGAGGATGTGAGTGGGGAGGGTCAGAGGTCATGAGGAGCTGTAGGTGGTGCGTGGGTGGTTGAAGGTCCGTGAGTTCCTGGCCTCAAGGAGACCCAATGTTGTAAGAGCAATGATCCAGCCAGTCTTGTATTAATTTAGTCAGTCATTACTCGAATGAACCTCCTACTTGTGGCTTAAGGCCTTAAGGAGATGACAGTGATGCAAAATACGGTGAGGTTTGCTCAGCATCATGTATATGAGGAAAATGGAAATATTACTCTCACAAAGTCAGACAAATACAAGATAGCCATTCCTTCCTCCATACATATCACAAAGCATAATGGATTAATTTTTTGAAAGAAAGTTGAATAAAGGTTTTACATACTTGGAAGTCCTGTGGTATGAAAGAAAAAAGTCCAGGCTCAGAGTTAATGTAGCTAAGTGTTTATCCTGGCTCTGTCAATAACTAGTGTCATGATTCCGGGCAGGTTTACCATTCTGGGTCCCTGTTCCCTTAACTGCAAAATGAGGTGGGTTTTGACATCTAAAGTTATTTCTCATTCTAAAATTCATAGCATTTTATGATTCTCTAAAGAAGTAGTAGTTGAACCTGAATAGACATCTTTCCAAAGAACACATACAATGGCCAAATAGGAACAGATGCTCAACGTCACTAATCATCAGAAAAATGTAATTCAAAACCACAGTGAGATATCACCTCACACCTGTTGGGATGGCTATTCTTAAAAAGACAAGAGATAACAAGTGCTGGTGAGGATGTGGAGAAAAGGGGACCCTTGTCCATTGTTTGTGGAAATGTAAATTCATGCAGCCACTATGAAAAATACTGTGGTGGTTCCTCAACAAACTAAAAATAGAACTACCATATGATCTAGCAATGATTCCTCTGGGTATAATACTATCCAAAGGAAATAAAATTAGTTCCTTGAAGAGGTGTCTGCATTCCCATGTTTATTGCAACATTATTCACAATAGCCAAGATTTGGAAACAACCTAAGTGTCCATCGGTGTGATGAATGGATAGAGAAATTGTGGTATTTACAGTTGACCCCTGGACAACGTGGGTTTGAATTGTGCAGGTCCACTCATATGGGGTGCAGATTTTTTCAATAAATATGTTATTACAGCACTAGATGGTTTGCAGTTGGTTGAATCTGCAAATGAGGAATCGCAGATACGGCAGCTGACTCGTAAGCTATAAGTGGATTTTTGACCACTTGGGGTATGGGTGCCCCTAACCCCCTGCATTGTTCAGGGGTCAACTGTGTATACACAATGGAATATTATTCAGTCTTAAAAAAGAGATCCTGCCATTGGCCACAACATGGATGAAACTGAAAGACATTATGCTAAGTAAAATAAGCCAGATGCAAAGATAAAAGCTGCATGACCTCACTTAAATGTGGCATCTATAAAAGTCAATTACAAAGAAGCAGAGAGTGGAAAGGTGGTTACAAGGTGAGTGAGGTGGGGGAAATGGGAAGATGGTGGTCAAAGAGTATAAAGTCAGAATTACGAAGCATGAATAAGTTTAGAGATCTAATGCACAGCATGCTGACTATAGTTAATAATACTGTATTGCATACTGGAAATTTGTTAAGACAGTAGGTTTCAGGTCCTCTTACCACACACACACACACACTAACTATGTGAGGAGATACTGTATTAATTAGCTTAACTTAAAGTAATCATTTGACTATGTATATAAATATCAAACCATCATGCTGTATACTTTAAATATATTTAATTTTATTAAAAATAAAAAAAAAATAAAAAAGAAGTGATACTTGATGGAGGTCAGAAATAGAACCTGATGGGCTGTGGGGCCCCAAAAACCCAGCCTGAGAGACAATGATTCAAGATGAATGAAGGCTGATGTTTTTGGGGCCTCCACTTTACGCCCTTGACTCTGGCCTCCACATAACACTCTAGGATCTCCATCTAGGATCTTATCCCCTCAGTTATCCCCTCCTCCTTGTGGCCATCTCCTTCCCTTCTATCCCTCCATTACTCTTCTTGACAGATACAGCAGATTCCTAGAAAAAGAAACCCGCACACTTATTGCTTCCAGATCTGTTCTTCCTTGTCTTAGTTTGTAACCCTCCATGTTTAGGTTTCCATCCTCAGCACACTGTACCTGCCCCTTGAGGATCACCAAATGGTACAGTTCAGTGGCTTCTTATCTGTTCTTTTTTTTTTCTTCCAAACTCCTAATTTATCCCTCCCCCTCCTTTGGTAACCATAAGTTTGTTTTCTATGTCTGTGAGTCTTTCTGTTTTGTAAATAAGTTCATTTGTATCATTTTTTTAGATTCCACACATGCTTCTTATCTGTTCTTAATTTTCTTGACTTCAGGAAGAATCACAGTGGGCTCTCCTCAGACAACTTCTCAACTTTGCCTTGGGAAACACCACCTTTGAGGTTCTCCAGCTTATCCTCTATGTGTCCTTCTATGGCTCCTCCTTTTCTCTTGCACCCACTTGTGGTTGATCCCAAGGATCTACTCTTAACTCTCTTCTCTTTCTCTTTCCATACTTTCTCCTTTGGCGCTCTCTTTCAGTTGTATAGTTTCAACCATTACCTTCTTGCAGGGAATTTAGTTCTTTATCTTCAGCTCTGAGTTTTGCCTCTTGCACTAGTCTAAATTTCCAAGTCCCTGGTGGACATCTCTGCCAACACATCAAATTCATTATGCGCAAACCAGAATACAGCATTTTTCCTTTTTCTCCCGCTGTGTTTCATGTTTCTGTCTGTTGGACCATCATACTCTTTGTCACTTAAGGTAGTTCCTCTTTCTCACAAGTAAAAGAATCATAGGATTTTGGGGTGTTTGATCTGGAAGGGAGCCAGAGGTGGTATCTCACAGGGGGAGGCATTGTGGCTAAGAGAAGGTGTGGTCTTTGGACTTGAGATGGATCTGGATTTGAATTCTGGCTTAGTGTCTTGCTTGCTGAGTGACCTTTGGAAAGTTACTTAACTTGTCTGTGCCTCAGTTCCAAAGTGGTAAAATAGAGATAATACATTAAAAGGTTCTTGTTGGCATCAGTTAGATGACGTGTGTAAAGTTCTTAGTAGTAGAGTGTCTAGCATTTATTAAATGCTCAGTGAACGATATTTATTACCAAGGATTCCACCCTTCGATTTTTCAGATGGTGAAACTAGGACTAGAGAGATAAAGTGATTAAGTAATAATTAAAGAGTTGAGGCTAGAAACCAGCTGATGATTTTAAGACCTATGGGCCTTCCTAAGGCCCTTTGTGCCTGATGAGTTTAAGACCTGTGTGTCTTCTTTTAAGGCCCTTTGTGCATAAGCTAAGGGAATAATGATTGGAAACAATAATAAAACTCTCTTTGGAGAAGCATATTTCCAGTTTGGAAGTTATTGGGAGAAAGGACTGTATCTCTTTAACTTGCTGCTGTCTTGATTATTTATGATAATTGGGACCAAGAAAACATAGTTACATGAAAGATACAGTCTCTAAATGCCATTTAAATAACAGCTTCACAGCCGCATAGCACAGGGAGATCAGCTCGGTGCTCTGTGACCGCCTGGAGGGGTGGGATAGGGAGGGTGGGAGGGAGGGAGACGCAAGAGGGAAGGGATGTGGGAACAGATGTATATGTATGACTGATTCACTTTGTTATAAAGCAGAAACTAATAAAAAAAAAAGAGGAAAAAAAACCCACATTTAAATCAATTTCCTAATTAAACACTTAAAATTGTAAATAAATAAATAAATACATAACAGCTTCAACCTTCTCCTCAATGACTGTTTATCAGTTTATTGGCAGTAGTACATTTAATGTGGAAATAGAACATGAAAAACAGCAAAATGCTTGAATTACAGGTTCCTAGCTAGATTTCAAAAGTCATCAATATGGTAAGTAAGTTCATCTCAAAAAATATAGGACACGGGGAGGGGGAAGGGTAAGCTGGGACGAAGTGAGAGAGTGGCATGGACATATATACACTACCAAATGTAAAATAGATAGCTAGTGGGAAGCAGTCACATAGCACAGGGAGATCAGCTCCGTGCTTTTTGACCACCTAGAGGGGGTGGTGGGAGGGAGATGCAAGAGGGAGGAGAAATGGGGATATATGTATATGTACAGCTGATTCACTTTGCTTTACAGCAGAAACTAACACACCATTGTAAAGCAATTATACTCCAATAAAGATGTTAAAAAAAAAAGAGTAATTGTAAATTCCCAACATAAAGTACTTGGGGATCTGCTTTCTGTACCAACAAGTTCTAATGGAAAAGAAAACATTTGAAAGGGGGTGTATCCAAGAATGATTCAAATATAAAGGTAGTCAGTAACCCTAATCTTACTTTACGTATATAATTTTAATTACTGTGTGGTGGATTTTAATTACTCTTTGCCCTTGCCATTATTGATTATTTTTTTCATTTGGCTTCTTTTGGTACCAATTTAAGGAAATGTTTTCTAAGAAGTAAAGCATTTTTAGGATATTGTGATTTTTAATTATACAAACAACAACTATTCAATCAGAGACTTATAGTCAGAGATTTCTTTTAATTTCTTAATTCCTTGCTATAAATGGGTACTTGCCTATATTTAATAAAACTTCTATATCCATTGCAAAAAAAATATCTTGAAGGACATTTTGAAAAATAGAAATGGAATGAGGGCATTGTGGTAAATAAAAATAGACAAATGAAAGTCCATATCTATTGTAATCAATGTCTGAAAGAGCTCCGTGTTTGGGAGGAAATTATTCCCTGCTTCCTAACGCTGTTTTTCATATACTTATCTTGTTAACTTTATTAAACCCAACAGGAAATAATTTCGGCATCACAGCTAATATGTTTTGACGTGCCTCAAGAGAGCTATTTTTTTTTTCTTTTAAATGGTGCCTGCTGCTTTCTATCAAACCATGCCCCAATTGAAGGGGCATCTGTTATTGGAATGTCTTTTCAAAAATAACAGTGGAGTCTGAACGTCTGGAAGGTTTACAATAAAATCTTCTATTTGGAGCCCACATTTGTGATGGGATGCTTGGATAGATTTTAATTTATTTTTTAAGTCTTTTGAGAAAATCATGTGTGATCATGTTTCTTCAGCTGAACTTCATTGATTAAATCTGGCTCCCTGAGGGCTGAATAAGGGGCATCCCCACCGGAGGTGTGGAGTAAGGTCTGTTCTGGATGAGTCTAAAACCCATAAGGCAGGGGTACAAGTTGAGTTCCATGATTTTTAAAGGAAACTCCTCACTTCTACCTAGAGTCAATTTCTAGTAGCATCTATTTTGGATGGATTTAGGCCAATTTGGTCATCTAGCAACTATCTAATATTCTTTTAAAAAAACATGTTTATGTATTTATTTGGCTGTGCCATGTCTTAGTTGTGGCATGAGGGACCTTTAGTTGCGGCATGTGGGACCTTTAGTTGCGGCATGTGGGACCTTTAGTTGCAGCATGTGGGACCTTTAGTTGCAGCATGTGGGATCTAGTTCCCTGACCAGGGATTGAACCCGGGCCCCCTGCATTGGGAGCACGGAGTCTTAACCACTGGACCACCAGGGAAGTTCCTCTAATGTTCTTTTGATATACATTAATACTATAATAGCATCCAGTGGCAAGTCGTAGACGTGGGGAACATTGTAAGATACCTTATTCACAACCTCACTACCAGAGAGCATGTTAAAATGAATGGTATAGTAAAATGAAAGTATGTTATAAGAAAGTGAGTCTTAGATCAAATTTTGGCAGATGTATTAATATTTATTCACAGGCATGAAAAACAAATGCAAAGATATTTAAAAGGCAGAATGGGCCAGCTTTAGAAGATCAGATTCTTCATGAAGTTAAAAGATGCAGGATGGGGCTTCCCTGGTGGCTCAGTGGTTGAGAATCTGCCTGCTAATGCAGGGGACACGGGTTCGAGCCCTGGTCTGGGAGGATCCCACATCCCACGGAGCAACTAGGCCCGTGAGCCACAACTACTGAGCCTGCGCATCTGGAGCCTGTGCTCTGCAACAAGAGAGGCCCATGCACTGCGATGAAGAGTGGCCCCCACTTGCCACAACTAGAGAAAGCCCTCGCACAGAAACGAAGACCCAACACAGCAAAAATAAATTAATTAATTAATAAAACTCCTACCCCCAACATCTTCTTAAAAAAAAAAAAAGATGCAGGATGGAGATCTGAAGCTGAAGCTGGGCTTGCCAGATTCTTACTCCTAACTTATCACCTATCCCTTAAGCTAAGTAACAAACCTGCTGAGGTAGATATAGACACACTCAAGTGCTAAGTAACCACTTCTGAAAGGTATTGATTCCTGACTGGAATTCCCAACTGCTAACTAACTACCCTTCAAGGGTAGGTTCCTAATGTTAACTAACTGCTGCTGAATTATTAGACTGGAGTTAACTTCTATCAACACATCATATTGTTTATAGCTACATACAGCATCATTATTCTCCCAAACTCCCAAGCTACGCACTGCAGAGGTATGCTTGTCATGGCCAACTGCCTTATCCATCAACAGATTGTGACAAACCTAACTGAGTAATCATCTCTCCAATTTACCTTCTCTTATCTCCAGAGCCATTGGCTTAGTTTCAGTCCTTATCAGGAACTTTCCTTGAATGACTATAACAGCCTCTTCACTGCTCATTTTAACCTCTTCCTATGGTTCACTTTCTTGCACCCTAAAAAAGTCTGACCCTGCCACTTCTAGGCATAAGATCTTCTGAGGACCCCACCATGGCCTTTTGTATAATATCCAGTCTCCTTAGCTGACCTCAAGCCACTTATCCATATGGATATCTATGCTCTAGCTGTCCTACACTTCTCACAGTTTCCCAAACATTGTGACCTGGTTTATCCTTCAGGACACTGGTAGATGCAGGTCCTTCCTGGTCTCCTTACCTGGAAGACATTATTTCTTATCTTAAGGCCTCATTTATGTTGCCTCCTCTGTGAAGCGCACAGGTATTGTTTGTTCAGGCCTTTGTGCTCCCACAGTCCTTTCTGTTTATATTCATTGATAGCAGCTATTCTGTTGTGTAAAATAGGATTGTCAGATATAATACAGGATGCCCAGTCACTTTGGAACGTCAGATAAATAATGAATAATTTTGGTTATTTGTAGGTCCCATGCAATATTGGGAACATATTTATACTAAGCATTATTGGTTATGCACCTGAATTTCAAATTTAACTGAGCATCCTGATTTTCATTTGCTGAGTCTGGTAAGCCTAGCTGCACTGTAATTCAACTGTTTACATGTCTGTCACTTTAAGGCACTTGTATCCGAGTGAGCAACTAGACTCTAGGCCTGGCACCAGGCTCCTGGTCAGTAAATGTTTCTTGACTAGAAGAAAGAAGAAAAGTGTTCAAAAGAGAAATGAATTTCACTGCTTGTCTTTTCCCACTTGGGAAAATTAAAAATAAAAACTCTGGGTTTCTCAAAAAGAAAAAAAAAAGACTTCCCTGGTGGTCCAGCAGTTAAGACTCTGAGCTCCCAATGCAGGCGGCGCATGTTCAATCCCTGGTCAGGGAACTAGATCCCACATGCCGCAACTAAAGATTCTGCATGCTGCAACTAAAGATCCCGCATGCTGCAACTAAGATCCCGTGTGCTGCAACTAAGACCCAGTGCAGCCAAATAAATAAATATTAAAAACAAAAAAACAAAACACCCAAAAACCTCTGGGTTTCTCGACAGGTACAGGTGAGGACGCTCCCTATACTAGCAGTATTTTAGAAGTCAAAAAACTGGTCCAAAATGTGGGATGGCAAAATGGGGGCAGATTGGATGGATATTTTCTAGTGTGGAAGCCAAAAGTTATGTCTAAGATATGGAAGCAATAATAATAATGACAATGAATGTTAGTTATGTGGAATCCACATCAATACACTTTCAGGGCATTCCCATTGAATCCTCACAAACCCTATGAGGAGGTGCTCATTGCAAGGTGCTGGACTCTTCCACTCCCCATTTTTGTACCATGTCAGCTCTGGTTCCACTTCCTTCCCAAAGACCCCCCAGGGAAGCTGACTTGGTAGGAAAACTGTACAAAGCCCCACCTTGCAAATGGAAGAGAATGCATGAAGTTGCCAGATTTCTGTGAGGGATTTGGACTCAGTCCCATTTCTTCTTTGGGAAGCTTCCTTTGCCTATAAGGTATTCTAAGACTTCCACCTTTGTCTCAGTCTTATGGTCATAAAACTGCCTTGACAAAAGTTTAAGGGCTTATGACTCTAGAACATAAAGAAATGTTCCAAGATGGGAAAGGGAATAACAACATGAGAGATTCTGTATGGAGTGGACTGTACAGTGTCCCCCCATCCACTGCCTTTCCCTGAGCCCATGGTGGGAGACCATTCAAAAAGCCAACAACTTGGGTAACAGCCCTTAAATTGACATTCTTTGGGTATGAATGGATCCAATTGGCTTTAAATGTTTTGCTCCCCACATAATTCCTATTTTAGGCAGATTGGTTATTATAGAGACTAGAGCCACCTTCATTATGGATGGTCAAGAGAGGACATGGTTAGAGCAGAGGTCTAGGGTCCAAGGTCCTAGTCTCAGCCCAGCCACAGACTCACTGTGAGACTGTCCATAAATTATCCCTGTGCTGCAATCCTGCCTTAACCAAACAGGAGTGAAAAATATGTGTGCTGGACCCCTTTGGTGAGTGATATTCATATATTTTGTCTTGGGGAGTGGGTAAGATGGAAGGAATGGGAATGAGGGAGAGAGAGGGATTCTAACGTAAAGTGAATTTAAGAAAATATTTAACTTGGAAGGCTGTTGTTGATCTACTGAGTAATCAACTGTCAAAAGGGAAGTGACTGCTTATCATTGCATCACCTCTGGGGCTGGGATGTGGGCAATAGTGTCTTGGGGTATTTTTTCAAAGAGTGTGTGTGTGTGTGTGTGTGTGTGTGTGTGTGTGTGTGTGTGTGTATGTGCGCACCATATAGGCCGAAACTCAAACTCCTAAAGGTAAGATATAATGGCAACAATTTACAATTCTATGTAAATGATTTATCCCTGTCTTTTAAAAAGAATGATTTCCTTCTGTAGCACCCCACTGCACATATTTTGATTTTTTAAACAACTTTTTATTATGAAGATTTTGGGACATAAAGTTGAGATGCTAATAGTGTAAAGAACTTCCATGTATCCATTACCCAGCTTCAACAATTACCCGCATTCTGTCATTTTTGTTTCATCTCACTTATCTGTATTTATTTTTCTTTTCTGGACTATGTTAGAGCAAATCCCAGACAACATATCATTTTGCTTGTAAAGTGTGATAGGTTTACTTTCTTTAACAATAAAGGCTTTCTTTACATAACCACAATACACTATTATTACACTCAGAGGGATTGACAATTCCTTGATATTATCTAATATTTAATTCATGTTCAATCCCAAATAGTCTCAAAAATACCCTTTTTATAGTTGGTTTGTTACATATAGAATTCATACGTGGCCCAGGCATTGCGTTTATGTCTCTCAAGTATCTTTTAATCTCGAATTCCTTTCTCTCTCTCTCTCTCTCTCTCTCTTTTGCATGCATGAGCGTGTGTGTTTAGGGCTGAGGGTGGGTTACCATTGTCAGTATTTTGCTGAACCATCTGAAAGTTAGTGACATTTTACCCTTAAATATTTCAACCCATTTCCCCTAAGAACAAGGACATTCTCCTACAAAGTCACATTATAAATATCACACTGAGGATATTTAACACCAACACAATACTATTACTTATTATTCTTTCTGTATTCAAATTTCCTCACTTGTCCTAATAATGCCCTTTGTAGCTTTCTTTTCAAAAATCTAGGAGTGAATACAGAATCAAATGTTGTATTTAGTAGCCATGTCTCTTTAGTTTCTTTTAATCTAGAATACTCCTCAGCTGCTTTTGTCTTTCATGATGTTGAAAATTTTACGTGTCTAGGCCAACTGTTGGGCAGAATGACCCTCAGTTTGATTTGCCTGATTGTTTCTGCTTTTAGTTCTTAGAAGAACTAAAGAAACTATTCTACGACTAGCATACCTTGCTATAATTTAGAGCAAAGTTTCCACATGTTGAGGCTGTTTTGTTCCTTCTCTTACTAGTTTGCATTCCCTATTCGACTTTGGGGATGTTTGTCCTCAGAGCAGCACTTACGTCTTGTATTTTTTATGTCCTAATGTGGAATAAGACTAAAGTTTATTTTCAGGGGTTTTTGCATGGTCTTAAGGATGCATCTGGAGCACTTATCCTTGGTCTTGCTCTTGAGATTCTTCCTTGTTTCAATTCAAAGAACAGCAGTGTGGAAGGGACAGGAGGTGGGCGTCCAACATTACTATCTCCTTGAAAAACAGCCTAGCATCTCCCACCTAGAAATGTGGAGCTTCCCATCCGTCTCACACAGTGGGAACAGAAGGCACATTGATCCTATGTGGACATGCAGTCAGCAGAGCTGTCTGTGTTCACATGTGTCCTCTGGTCCCTGGTGTAAACCCTGCCGTAGCCAAGAGAACTGGCTTGTGTTGGTCCCTGATAGCTACATATGGCTGGTGTGGATGAACCATGGGAGAACTTCTTGTGCGTCTTCTGACCAGATGTCCTCGGGCCGCTTGGCAGATACTGAATTAGGATTCCCTAAAAGAGTGTTGCAGGTTGGCAGGAAGGCACACTGGTAAGGTCTGCCATCTCCACGAGGGTCTTTGTGTCCATGCCAGCAGCCTCCTTCCTTTCTTTGCCGTGGGGGTGTATTCCGTCGGATCCTCTCTCCCATCACCAAGGAGACTGCTGGGCCTGGGCTGGGGGCGTGCAGATGGTGCCTCAAATTTAGTCCCTACTGCAAGTCCACTTGTTTCTTGCCCACAGAGCTGTACTTTACCTAGCAGGCCATTTAGTGGAAGATCTGGGAAGAAGGAGGATGGGATAGGAAAAATGCTCTCTGGTAGCACAGTGAATGGTTTTGAATCACTAGGAAATCCTACCTTCCCATCTACTTCACCTCAGGTATCATCCTGTGCCAGATTCTGACAGACAACTATGCTCCCCCAAAGGAAAATTGGGTACTTGCCATGGGAACTAGGAGCAAATCTGCACTGTTAATGCTTTCCAGAGTTTTATAGGGGAAATGGAAAAGAATAGGTGCACGACAATAGTGACCTATACTGCCCCATGCCTGGTCACCAGGCATGAAATAGTCATCATTATAATAATGATCATAGTTGCCATACAATGGTTATTTTATTTAATTCTCCCAACATAGTGTTAAGTACAGATTGCAGTTCCCATTTAAAAGGTGAGGGTACTAAAGCTCAGAGAGGTCCACAGCCATTCAGATGGTCAGTGGAGGGCTCGGATTGTGACCCAGTTTTCTTCCACTTAAAAGTACCTGCTTCTGCTATTCCTCCCCACCACTTCCTCAGGGGGCTTTTCTCTGACTTGATAAGTGTCACAAGGCGTTTTCTATAATTTCTCCCCACAACGTCCCATCTTATCATATCAAATTAGACTTAACAGCCAGAGGGCTTCTTCAGAGGGTGGAGCACTTACTTGGCCTAGGATTGTAGATACAGATATAAACACAAGGAAATCTATATCTTCATATAAAATTGGATTGTGTGTGTGTGTGTGTGTGTGTGTGTGTAACACAGGTACATATCTTGTGCTAATGAGTCTAGATGATAGGATGGGGGTATAGAAAGGTGAAACACAGCAATAATTGTTTTTAGCATCAATGCTTTTCCCAAACAACTCATTTTTAGAGCCAGGCCTGATGAATAGCTTCAGCCTGCTGCTGACTTGAAGGTTATCCCCACGTAGAGTCAGAAGATGTATTTGAAAGGGAGGTAATGTAAGAAGAGAGAGGGATGCTCCCAGTTATGTGGCTCCCAGAAAAGCCAAGGCTGCCTCTGTGCCTGGTTTTGTGACTCCCAGCCCGGCAGAGCTCTGGTGCTTCACCTATGTATGGGAGGAGGGAGCTTGAAGCTGGACCAGAGGTCTGGCCAGATCAGAGACTGAAACCCTTAACTGCTAAGGGAAAAGGATTCTTAGAGTTTGGAGCCTGGGAAGTTCATTTAGGACTTCAGTATAGGAAAGGAATCTCCAGGGCTATCTTCATTCATCTTGGGCCTGTGTCTTCATGAATACTATACTCCTATGCTCCAATCTTTGCAGCCAAAGGATTAAAAATGCCATATCTTGGCTTTCCACAGCATGTTGGGACAGTGGTTTTACTCCAGTGGTCATCATCTATATGTTATTGCTGCAGACACTGAGATAATTTGGAATCTATAGCAGAAGGAGGAGGACAGAGTCTCTCTATTTTCCACGCCTTTTCCAAAACAGTGTCCTAGGTGTTCAAAACATCAAACTGTTATGGAAAGAGGCTATGGACTCAGAGAGACTATTCAAATCCCAGATTTTCCATTTATAAGCTGTGTGACCTTGCCAATTTTTTTAGCCTCTCTGAGCCTCAATATCCTCATCTGCAAAATATGAAAAATAATACTTACTTCCCGGGCTTGTGAGGATGGAAAGACATAACATATACCAAAATGCCTAGGCCTGTTCTCAGCACATAGTGAGAATTGGTTTCCTTCCTCTCTCCACACACTTATACCCATCTTTCCCTTTTTCCTTTTGCCATAACTCAGCACTTTAGAAAAGACCTTATTTTTTTTTAATTTATTCTTTTTTTTTTTTTTGCGGTACGCGGGCCTCTCACTGCTGTGGCCTCTCCCGTTGTGGAGCACAGGCTCCGGACGCGCAGGCTCAGCGGCCATGGCTCACGGGCCCAGCCGCTCCGCGGCATGTGGGATCTTCCCGGACCGGGGCACGAACCCGTGTCCCCTGCATCGGCAGGCGGACTCCCAACAACTGCGCCACCAGGCAAGCCCAGACCTTATCTATTTTTTATTTCTCCTGAAAAGGCTGTGCAAATCTAGCATGTTGACTTGATGTTGTGTATGAATGTTTATGAGAACTGTGCCAAGGAATGGGACATTCTCATTCTATCCAAATACTTGCTGTAGCTCAGAAAAGGGGACAGACAGCCCAGCCCAGGTATATGCAGGCTGAGGAAGACCAACGGCACTAACAGAAGCCAAGTAATTTCCCCACCAGGCAGAACCAAGGAGCCCGAAGTTAAAAGAATAGGATATGTTTCCCAGACATCTGTTTCTGTTGGGGGTCCTAGCACTGATCCTTGCCTCAAGGGTCTGAATGCCTAATTGCTGGAGGCATCTCAAAAGAAATTTAATCAATGGAGGCAGAAACAAACCAGTAGACAAGCTGGCCCAAATGAGATGCCCTCCACTAGAATCCTGTAATTGCCTGAGCTGGATTCCCATCAGAAAATATACCCAATGAAATAGTGGAAAGCTTTTTGTATCTGGAGTGAATAGAGATCTAATGTAGGAAAATTACTAGAAAATTGAAGAAGGCAAACACAATGCTGAACATTTTAGTGTAGCCCTAGAGTGAATTTTTGTTCCTGTTCTAAAGTTTTCTCAATAAGCCTGTAATAATTTTGAAAGAGGCGGATGATAACAACGACTGGTGGGGCAGAGGCAGAGGTAAAGGGGAAAAGCAAGATGTGTTCCAAGTTAGAGCTGCATGTTTGATAATGTAGATCTGGAACTTCATGGCTTTGAGATGTAACTGCCTTAAAGTAACACAGCCCTCTCTCTCTCTCTCTCTCTCTCTGTATGTGTGTGCATGTGTGTGTGCGCACATGCACATATGTATGTGGCCAGTAAGTGGGCTCAGAGGCAATTCCAAAGGAGGGGGTGTAAAGACTTTTTCAGCAAAGCAGAGCCCTTCGAACAAGTGTATAAAACTCACAAGATGACTGTTCTGAGCAAGTCCCTCGCCTGAATGTGTAAGTATTGGTGTGAGGATACAGAGAATTGGAATCAAGGAGCTCACTGGAATCCCAAATCTTCCAGTTAGAAAATACGTGGCTTTGGGCAAGTTTTTTTTTTTTTTTCTGAGCTCTAATCTGTAAGATGTAGAAAATAATCCTTACCTCACAGGATTATTTCGAGGTTTAAATAAGATAAAGTTTTTTATTAGAAGCTTTGTTTTATTCAAAGAGCTAGACCCATTACTTCTGAACATCTTTTCCCATGTCTCTCTCTTCACACCTCAAATCACTCTTTTAACATTCCTGTTTTGATCAATCAGCAAATATTAACCAAGCATCCACCATACGTTCTGTCTCCAACACAGCCTTTTGAACTCGAAGTAAAGGTCAAACCAGCGTTCCTGCTGTAAACACTGGGGAGATATAGGAGGTGTGTGGTAGGGCTGGACCCAGCTCAGATTGAGGCACTGGTGAGATTGGGCTTTGGTGTTCTGCTCCCTCCCTTACAACTGCCTCCCTGAACTGGTTTCTTCCCTGGGCAGGCACTGTTAATAGTGCTATTTGCCCCACATTTCATTCCCTGATTTTGTAATAAGTGGATTTGCCTTGTTATTGGGAAGGGTAGGCCCCTCTCCTAACCTCAGGGGAGTGTGTCTTACTCTAATCCCAGGGTAATCCCATTCCCCTTTGCCAGTGATTGCTTTAAAGGAAGGCTTGAAGCTTCTGCTAAGAATTTTGCTTTCCTAGTAAAAGTCACAGATGTGGCTTGCAAAGCTCTTTTCCTTTCCTTCCATTTTCAAAGTAATGTCTGAAACTGCAGCAGCCATTCTGGGGCCATGAGGCAATAAACACAAGAATTAAAAGTCGATAACCAAAGATGGAGAAGCTGGGTGTTAGAAGACAGAAGGAACATGGATTCTTGATGATATGATAGAGCCCTGAACTGCTAAACTTTTTATTAGGTGAGATGAGTAAATGTCTGTATTCCTTAAATCACCCTTAATTGGGTTTTCTGTTACTTGCTACTAAAAGCATTCCTATCTGATATTCCTTCCTTTTGAATAGCATCCCTTTCTGAAGTGCTACAAAGTCATACTGTAACCTTCCTCATGGCCCGACTGCTATCTTTGTTTCCAGCTGGCTGCAGGGGATCCCTGCTAACGTATTAGCTGGATTTAAGGTATGTTTTCATCAAAGAGAATTTACATTTTAACATAGGATTCCTGGGACCAGAAAAATTTCGTAGGGACCAAGGCATAAAACCATGATGGTAGAATGACAGGCTGTGGGATGGATACTTTGCAGAGGACTAAGAATCTTAATTTATGCCCCTTCAATCCCAGTGTGTAAGTGACCACCTGGTCTACCTATGTTTGTTCCCCAGAGTCTTGCTTTCCGCCATGCACTCAAAATGTGCTTTACCATCAGTACTAGCATCACTTGAGGACTTTTAAAAATGAAAAATCTTATGCTCCAGCCCAAACCTGAATCAGAACCTGAATTTTAACAAAGATCTCCAAGTGGCTCATATGCACATTAAAGTTTGAGAAGCAATCCCTAGAAGACACAGAATTGCTAGAGTTAGAAAAAGATCAATTTTCTAGTACCAGGCGAATAGTTGGCCAGGCACAATATTACAAGGAAAAACTCTCATATTGTCTTTTTATCCAGCTGTAGAGATCTGGGGTAAACCAGATTTGTTGAATAAATAAGTACAATTCTTTCAGAGTCAGTCGTCTGAACGTGGAGACCAGAACCACGAAGCACAACTCACTTGTTTCAAGATTACGTCTTATTTCTGAAAGAGATATGATTTATACAGAAATTGAGAGACATAACAGAGATGGGAATAGTGGTGCTGTAGTCTAAGGAAGGGCCCACTGGAGCCAGACATGTTCTCACATTACAGGCCCTCAATTAGGTGGCTTCATGTGAGGGTCCACCCCTCCCTCAAGGACTCAGAATCTCATTATTGGCAGTGCCTGGTGATCAGGTGATTAGAGTTATCCACATCAATAAAAATAAACATTAGTTTGCATGAGACTCAAGAACGTAAAAAAATTAATTAAATAAAATATATAGCCATCATATGGTCAGGAAAACTTTCTTTGGCCTGTTCCAGAGAATTTTCTCCCTGTGACAAGCTTTATGGTAACCCAAGTGATAAGCAGAAGTCATCTTACTGATTTATCAGGAGACATCCCTAAATCAGGGACCAGACTTCTTGAAAGTCCCTAAAATCAGTTCATTTTTTTTTTTTTGAAGACAGACCTACATGGGAGGCAAAATCAAAATAAGAAGGATGCTTTGTGTTCATGGAATCATTAGGGGATGAAAAGATAGAAAGACATAGTCTCTCCCCTCACAAAGTACAACCCATGCATTAGAACTTGCTGGTGGGTTGTAACCAGTTGTGAAGTAGTCACTAGCAATTTATAAGTTAAGGTTTTGAAGATTGTGAATGATGTGTTGTACTGGAGATGCCCAAGACTACCCTCAGATGCTCACAGTTATGGTTTATTAAAGTGAAAGGATACAGATTAAAATCAGCATAGAGAAAGGTTCATGGGAAGAAGTCCAGGAGAAACCATGTACAAGCTTCCAGTTCTCCCCTCCCAGTGGAGTTGCATGCGGATGCACTTCATTTCCCAGCAATTAAGTATGACAACACATGTGAAAGGTTGCCAACCAGGGAAGCTCCCCTGAGTCTTGGTGTCAAGGGTTTTTTAACTTGAACAGCATTTGAAGTAGGATCGCCAGTAATAGGCTACTGTGAGAAAAACATAGTGAGAGCTTGAATTATAGTTGTGGATATGGAAAGGAAAAGAGTCTTATTAGAAACAATTCAGATACAGAATCTATAGGACTGAACTCTAAGAATTTGGTAAATAGTGACATGTCAGAGAAAGGAATGGAAGAGAGGTTGGGAGTCACACATGTTCCAGGGTTTAGAGTACAAGGTGGCTGGGATGACTGTGGTGCTACTATAGGAAATAGAGAAAATGGAAAATGTGCACTGGAGACTATTTGAAGAGGGGTAGGTGGGTGGGAGTGGATCAGAGATAATCCATTAGATTTGGAAATGGTCAGTGTGAAATACCAATAGAATGTCCAAATGATGTCCATCAGGGCATTCAAAAAATGAGCCTGTAGCTTGGGAGAGGGTTGAGGTTTGAGAACCCTTAGCATCGAGGTTCTGTGAAAATAAATGACATTATCTTGAATAGATATTTTATCTAAAGAAGACATACAAATGGCTAACAGGCACATGAAAAATGTTCAACATCGCCAATTATTAGAGAAATGCAAATGAAACTCACAATGAGGTATCACCTCACACCTGTTAGAATCGTCATCACCAGAAAAATCTACAAACAACAGATATTGGAGGTGCTTGGGGAAAAGGGAACCCTCCTACACCATTGGTGGGAATGCAAATTGGTGCATGGAAAACAGCATAGAGATTCCTTAAAAAACTAAAAATTGAACTACCATATGACCCAGCAATAACTCTTATTCAAAAAGATACATGCGCCCCAATGTTCATAGCAGCACTATTTACAATAGCCAAAACATGGAAACAACCTAAGTGCCCATCAACAGATGATTCCATTAAGAAGATGTGACACACATGCATGCGCGTGCGCACGCACACACACACACACTCACACACACACACACACACACACAAATGGAATATTGCTCAGCCATAAAAAAGAATGAAATATTGCCATTTGCAGCAAAGTGAATGGACCTAGAGGGCATTGTGCTTAGTGAAATAAGTCAGACAGAGAAAGACAAATGCTATATGTTATCACTTATACGTGGAATCTAAAAAAATAATACAAATGAATGTATATACAAAACAGAAACAGACTCACAGACATAGAAAACAAACTTGTGGTTACCAAAGCGGGGAGAGAAGGCTGGAGGGACAAATCAGGGGTATGGGATTAACAGATACAAACTACTATATATAAAATAGATAAGCAACAATGATATACTATACAGCACAGGGAATTATACCCATTATCCTGTAATAACCTTACTGGAATATAATCTGCAAAAATATTGAATAACTATGCTGTACACCTGAAACTAACACAGTATTGTAAATCAACTATATTTCGATTAAAAAAAAAAAGAAAGAAGGAGAATGTAGAGGGAGAAGAGGCTGACCTGAGAAAGAAGTGTGGGGATGCCAAGATTTAAGTGACAGGCAAGAAAGAGGCAGCAGAGAAAGTTAGAGAAGAGAAGCAGAGGCGAATCAGGTTGGAAGCCAAGGCAGCAAAGGGAGTCCAGAAGTCTGACATGCCCTTGAGAAGTCAAGCAGGATGTCGGAAAGAGACTGCTGAGCCTGGTTGGCAGCAAAGAAAGCCAATGCTTCATGACCTCGAGGGGGACGTTGGCCAGATTTCAGGGATTAGGGAATAAGTGAGTACTAGGAAAGCAGAGGACAGAGCCTCTCTCCCCCATGCCTCGGGGAGAAGCAGGAACTCGTGGATGGGGCTGGTGGGGTGGGAGGGGCACGGATATGACACAGAGGTAGGCAACCCAAAGCAAAATGCTGACCCAGTGGGCACCCCGAAGCTTAGAAGCAAGCTTAGAAAAGCAAGTCCCCCAAAGGCCTTAGATGATGACAAGCTTTTCTTTCTCACGAAGCTGGGGCAGTTACTTTGATAAAGCACCTTTAAAATCTGGTGATACTGTGACCGTCCCTCAGAGACCACAAGGGAAAGGATCCCACAATCAATTATCATCTGGGCATTCCTCCCTCCCATGGAATTTGGCGGGTCCTTGGGTGCTGCGTTCCAGCTCAGGATCTCTACTCTTCAGATTAAAGAGTCATTACGACTCTGTTTATTTTAGAAAAGATTAATGGTTCCCCCTCCTCATTTCTCAAGAACAAACTTTCGTCTGTATAGAGTGAGTCATTAAATATATCAGCTCAACCGCTCTGGCTGCAAGATTACAGATATAAAAATCATCTGATTTTGACAAAAAACAGCTGTGCTTTTCTTATTACTTTGAGTCCACAATCACGTGTAGATAGAGACAGGGAATGTGACTGGTCAAGTTTTCACGATAGCCAGAGAGACACAGGACCTCCACCCTAACCAGCAATCTTCCCAAGACGCTCCAACAAGTCACCTTCACTAAGATGTCTCTCAATGGATTCATGTCAATTTAACTCAATTCAACCTACTCTCATGAGCTATTCCCATGAATAGTATGGAATATGAGGAATGAACAGGAAGGAATATTTATGCTCAGAAAGTTTACAGTCCACCAGTGGTACGTTAAGCAAAACCCACTGAGAACTAAGACTGATTGTGGTAGAGGTGTTTGAGGAATGAGCACAGGAAGGCAAGCTTAGCCCGGAGGCAAGACTTTTTGGAGGGGGTGGTGTTGGACTTCATCCTGAGGGACCTTGATTGTGTGTGTGTGTGTGTGTGTGTGTGTGTACATACATGTACACACAGGTGTACTGGGGTTAATTAGAGGGAAAGCAAAACATTCCAGGAAAAGGTACTTTATTAAGCAAACACACAGAGGCACAGAATTGCAGTGCATGGTTAACGCCTGCGAAAATCAGAGTGGAGGAGGTTTTAGGTCCAGATGTTCACAAACTTTGATGTGTGTTAGATCCACCTGGGCAACTTGTGACAAATTCATCAGCCCAGGCCTTGCCCCCGGATTTTACAAGCTAGGCCGCTGGGACTTGGAGATGTTAATGATTAGCCAGGGTCATACCGCTCATTAATCAGCAGCTGAACTAGCTGGAGAGCCTGTTTTCAGGGAAGGACAAGTTCCTTTGTTTATTTATTTTTTGTTTTTGAAGGGACCTGAGGTGTAAGATTTGTGAAGTGAGCTAAAAGAAGACTAGAGAAGCAGGTTGGACTCAAATTAAGGAAAGATTGGATGAAAGGCTAAGGAAATTGGAATATTTCTATCAGCATACAGAGTCACTGAAGATTTCAGAGGGAGAAGTGACACTGTCAAAGTAATCAGAGATGTGATCTAAGAACAAAACTTGTGGTTCACCCTGTTGACTGGAGATAGAATCACAACTGGCTTACAGATCCTGTATCTTCCCAGCCAGCTAGGCCCTCCCATCGTCGTTTGAAGCATGTTCCTCTTGAAGCCCACAAAGGCCAGTTCTTTATTCTCCTTATATAAATAGTAAAATATCTATGTGAAAATATCACTTCATCAAGCATCTTTCAAAACAGCTCATTAAATGCTCGGAATGCAGAGTCAGTGAGAGGAATGCAAATTTTCATCTAGATTTTGACCCAAGGGCAATATATGCCCATCCTCCCTGCCCTACCTCATGTGGACCACCTCCATGGTAGGAGGAGCAGCCACAAGTCTATGCCTGAGGATACAGGGGGAGTGAAGGTGGGGGACCAGAACAGCAAATCAGGAGTCTCGTCTATAAATGTTAGGCCTCTCAATAACACCAGGGGCAGATGGAGAGCCAGGGGATCAGAACTGTGTTGCTCCTGGGTGTCGGGGGGTCTGGGCCCTATTTATGTCTACCTTGCTTATCAAAAACTGAGGGAGAGGGATGGGAAAGGTACTTGAAATCTGTACTTCCTTTAGCTCAACAGTCATTTATACTGGGTTATACTGACATTGGAAAGACAACTATTTTGGCTGTCAAGCAGGGCTGGAGTTGTTGGTCATGGGGTTTGAAGGTGATGGCCCTGACTGAAGGCCTCGAGATGGCATCTCCCGCTGTTCCTGCAATCGATACTTGGGCCTCGGTCCACTCAATGTCATGAGAGGAGACAGAGCCCTGAAGCAAAGAAATCTGGATCACAGAAAAGTATTCAAGGGTCATGCAAGCCAACGGCTGCCAACTGCACAGTCCTTCAGGAGCTGCAGGCAGTGAGGGTGCCTTAGCCTCCCATGTGTCCAAACAAGATTGATAGGAGAAGCCTCTTGTTTTGATTCTGGAGATGCTCATATCCAGATGAACTCCATACCTAAAGAATGTGCTAAAAACCCAAGCTCCAGAAATATAAGGTCAGGTGTCCAGAGCTGTACCCAGGAACGTGTACATAGTCACTACAGAGTCACCTCCACCATGAAGCAAGGCAGCCTGATGATACTGATATGGAGTCTGGAGATCATGGTAGTAGCTCCTTCTCACAATTCCGATGTCTCTTCAAGGGGTTGCAAACTTCAAGGGGTTCTATTTCTTTTGATTCTGGGTGTCAAACTTGTTATACAGCATACAACAGGAGTTGCCCTTGGAATTGGGCTACTTACAACTTTTATACGTGCAACCAAAAGCATTTTAAATCAGGTTTTTCTAAGAGAAAGGTGCTCAGAGATTCAGTGTGCTTGGTTACTGGTATTCACAGCAGGATCTTCCATTCTTCCATATTACACCTTTTATTCTCAGTCACTTTATTATAGCTTAACTTTCAAAAAGCCTGCTCTAGACCCCGTTCGAGCTTCTGGGAGTACTTCGATTGCTGGAATTGCAGACTTCACTCTGAAATTCCTCTTCATGGGCTTAAAATGCCTATTTTACTGGTGCCTTCTTTCATCATGCCTTTTCTTTTATTTTATCTTTTTAATTTTTAAAATTTAAGTATAGGTGATTTACAATGTTGTGCCCATCTCTGCTGTATAGCAAAGTGACTCAGTTATACACATATAGACATTCTTTTTTAATATTCTTTTCCGTGTATAGCACAGGGAACTATATTCAATATCCTGTGATAAATCATGCCTTTTAAATCCAAGGGTTACTGGTATATGATTTTAGAAAAATTATGTCACTATTACCAAATTTTTGTTCCCATAGCAGTTTGGTTTCATTATCTTATAAGCTATGGGGAGTTTGGTAATGTAACTAGATGGATTCTTGGGATATTGCTGGCTTTACTCTACCTCATACCAAAAGTTCTAGACTTTTTTGCACACCTAAAGACTTTCAGACAGGGTTTTGCCAATATATTTTTTTTGAATTTTTGAATTTTATTTTATTATTTTATACAGCAGGTTCTTATTAGTTACCTATTTTATACACATCAGTGTATACATGTCAATCCCAATCCCCCAATTCATCACACCACCACCACCAGCCCCCGCCACTTTGCCCCCTTGGTGTCCATACATTTGTTCTCTACATTTGTGTCTCTATTTCTGCCCTGCAAACCGGTGCATCTGTATTATTTTTCTAGGCTCCACATATATGTATTAGTATACGACATTTGTTTTTCTCTTTCTGACTTACTTCACTCTGTATGACAGTCTTTAGATCCATCCACGTCTCTACAAATAACCCAATTTCGTTCTTTTTTATGGCTGAGTAATATTCCATTGTATATATGTGCCACATCTTCTTTATCCATTCATCTGTCCGTGGACACCTAGGTTGCTTCCGTGACCTAACTATTGTAAATAGTACTGCAATGAACATTGGGGTGCATGTGTCTTTCTGAATTACGGTTTTCTCTGGGTATATGCCCAGTAATGGGATTGCTGGATCATACGGTAATTCTATTTTTAGTTTTTTGGGGTTTTTTTTTGGCGGTACGTGGGCCTCTCACTGTTGTGGCCTCTCCCACTGTGGAGCACAGGCTCCGGACGCCCAGGCTCAGCGGCCATGGCTCACGGGCCTAGCCGCTCTGCGGCATGTGGGGTCTTTCCAGACTGGGGCACGAACCCGTGTCCCCTGCATCAGCAGGTGGACTCTCAACCACTGCGCCACCAGGGAAGCCCTATTTTTAGTTTTTTAAGGAACCTCCATACTGTTCTCCATAGTGGCTGTATCAATTTACATTCCCACCAACAGTGCAAGAGGGTTCCCTTTTCTTCACACTCTCTCCAGCATTTGTTGTTTGTAGATTTTCTGATGATGCCCATTCAAACTGGTACAAGGTGATACCTCATTGTAGTTTTGATTTGCATATCTCTAATAATTAGTGATGTTGAGCAGCGTTTCATGTGCTTCTTGCCCATCTGTATGTCTTCTTTGGAGAAATGTCTATTTAGGTCTTCTGTGCATATTTTGATTGGGTTGTTTGTTTTTTTGATATTGAGCTGCATGAGCTGCTTGTAAATGTTGGAGATTAATCCTTTGTCAGTTGTTTCATTTGCAAATATTTTCTCCCATTCTGAGGGTTGTCTTTTTGTCTTGTTTATTGTTTCCTTTGCTGTGCATTAGGTCCCATTTGTTTATTTTTGTTTTTATTTCCATATCTCTAGGAGGTGGGTCAAAAAGGATCTTGCTGTGATTTATGTCATGGAGTGTTCTGCCTATGTTTTCCTCTAAGAGTTTTATAGTGTCTGGCCTTATGTTTAGGTCTTTAATCCATTTTGTGTTTATTTTTGTGTATGGTGTTAGGGAGTATTCTAATTTCATTCTTTTACATGTAGCTGTCCAGTTTTCCCAGCACCACTTACTGAAGAGGCTGTCTTTTCTCCACTGTATATTCTTGCCTCCTTTATCAAAGATAAGGTGACCATATGTGTGTGGGTTTATCGCTGGGCTTTCTATCCTATTCCATTGATCTATATTCCTGTTTTTGTGCCAGTACCATATTATCTTGATTACTGTAGCTTTGTAGTATAGTCTGAGCAAATGGACAGGCAAATGTCTGAAGAGAAATACCATACATCAACTAGTGGTTTAAACATCTGAGGAAAAAACATGGAAAGTATTTACATGGACCAGTTTCTTTATACAAATGCTAACCCATGAAAAACACCCAGAAACTAAATAGAGTGTTAGATCATCAAGGTGTAAATCTGTTAAAGCAAAACTACAAAAGATACAAAGAACCACTCATTCTCCAAAGGGAAGTGGAACTCTATCGCTGGGGAGCACCGGTGGCTGGGTGTGACACACAGTTCCCCCAGGAGCTGCCCAGATTCCGTCCGTGATACAGAGAGAGTGGGAGAGCAGTCGGCCTGGGGTCCTGAGAATCTGCTGTGAGATGCTGTAAAGTCACCCTGGGATGGGCCCCATGACAGGTAACGTGCCACAGCAGACAGATGGGTCCTGAAGGGTGGCGGCCAGATCTGGGAGACCAACACAAAGGGAAGAAAGAGATCTGGGCCTTAAGAGAGGGAAGTGGAACCACAGTACAAGGCTGCAGGCCAGTCACTGCCCTGGGGTGAGCCGTCACCAGGATGCCTGCGGGCCCTGGATGGGGACCAGGCGTTGGCCATGCCGGTGCACGCACAGAAGGCCACAGCTCCTCCCTGCGAGTGTGCA
This sequence comes from Hyperoodon ampullatus, assembly GCF_949752795.1. Taxonomy (NCBI): domain Eukaryota; kingdom Metazoa; phylum Chordata; class Mammalia; order Artiodactyla; family Ziphiidae; genus Hyperoodon; species Hyperoodon ampullatus. Next base: position 132,479,621 of record NC_136917.1, on the reverse strand, counting down.
AAGACACACACTCTCCAGACCGCCACACACACAACCCAAACCCTCCCTTTCGGCCCCTGAAGGTCAGCATCCCCCTGTGGCAGGTGGAAGACTCAGGGAACCACCAGATGAATCAGGAATCGGGGAGCCTGATTCCTCCAGCTCCGTTTTTCTTTCTCAAGACTGCTTTTTGCCAATATATATATATATACTTCTGGCTACAACAAATATGTTTATTTAAATATATATTGCCTATTCCTCTTTTCTGCACACACACAAAATATATAATGGCATATTTTTCCACTAACTCTCAAAGGACATTCAAAGTTGCCTGTGATGTTCATTTATTTGCCTTAGGGTTGTCACACTGCTATTATATCTTGTATCCACAACAGAAATTGACACTCACTTGTCCCCTGTTTCTGTATACTGTGGCCTTGGGTGTCAAGGGAAAATAATGCTCTGCATTTTTGCTCCTTTGATTTCTCTTTCTTCCCTCTTTTCTTTCTCTTCTTTTTTCTCTTTCTTTAAGGTTCTTGACATACTTTTGAGCCACATGAGAGATCTCAGACACCTCTCGACACAATATTAGTTCCTGGAAACTCCTAATTTTTTTTTTTTTTTACATCTTTATTGGAGTATAATTGCTTTACAATGGTGTGTTAGTTTCTGCTGTATAACAAAGTGAATCAGTTATACATATACATATATCCCCATATCTCTTCCCTCTTGCATCTCCCTCCCTCCCACACTCCCTATCAAACCCCTCTAGGTGGTCACAAAGCACTGAGCTGATCTCCCTGTGCTATGCGGCTGCTTCCCACTAGCTATCAGTTTTACATTTGGTAGTGTATATATGTCCATGCCACTCTCTCACTTTGTCCCAGCTTACCTTTCCCCCTCCCCATGTTCTTAAGTCCATTCTCTAGTAGGTCTGTGTCTTTATTCCCATCTTGCCCCTAGGTTCTTCATGACCATTTTTTTTTTTTAGATTCCATATATATGTGTTAGTATACGGTATGTGTTTTTCTCTTTCTGACCTACTTCACTCTGTAGGACAGACTCTAGGTCCATCCACCTCACTACAAATAACTCAATTTTGTTTCCTTTTACGGCTGAGTAATATTCCATTGTATATATGTGCCACAACTTCTGTATCCATTCATCTGTTGATGGACACTTAGGTTGCTTCCATGTCCTGGCTATTGTAAATAGAGCTGCAATGAACATTGAGGTGCATGTGTCATTTTGAATTATGGTTTTCTCAGGGTATATGCCCAGTAGTGGGATTGCTGGGTCGTATGGTAGTTCTATTTTTAGTTTTTTAAGGAACCTCCATACTGTTCTCCATAGTGGCTGTATCAATTTACATTCCCACCAACAGTGCAAGAGAGTTCCCTTTTCTCCATACCCTCTCCAGCACTTGTTGTTTGTAGATTTTCTGGTGATGCCCATTCAAACTGGTATGAGATGATACCTCATTGTAGTTTTGATTTGCATGTCTCTAATAATTAGTGATGTTGAGCAGCGTTTCATGTGCTTCTTGCCCATCTGTATGTCTTCTTTGGAGAAATGTCTATTTAGGTCTTCTGCCCATTTTTTGATTGCGTTGTTTTTTTTTTTTTGATATTGAGCTGCATGAGCTGCTTGTAAATGTTGGAGATTAATCCTTTGTCAGTTGCTTCATTTGCAAATATTTTCTCCCATTCTGAGGGTTGTCTTTTTGTCTTGTGTATGGTTTCCTTTGTTGTGCCAAAGCTTTTAAGTTTCATTAGGTCCATTTGTTTATTTTTGTTTTTATTTCCATATCTCTAGGAGGTGGGTCAAAAAGGATCTTGCTGTGATTTATGTCATAGAGTGTTCTGCCTATGTTTTCCTCTAAGAGTTTTATAGTGTCTGGCCTTATTAGGTCTTTAATCCATTTTGAGCTTACTTTTGTGTGTGGTGTTAGGGAGTGTTCTAATTTCATTCTTTTACATGTAGCTGTCCAGTTTTCCCAGCACCACTTACTGAAGTGGCTGTCTTTTCTCCATTGTATATTCTTGCCTCCTTTATCAAAGATAAGGTGACCATATGTGTGTGGGTTTATCTCTGGGCTTTGTATCCTGTTCCATTGATCTCTATTTCTGTTTTTGTTCAGTACCATACTGTCTTGTTTACTGTAGCTTTGTAGTATAGTCTGAAGTCAGGGAGCCTGATTCCTCCAGCTCCATTTTTCTTTCTCAAGATTGCTCTGGCTATTCGGGGTCTTTTGTGTTTCCATACAAATTGTGAGATTTTTTTGTTCTAGTTCTGTGAAAAATGCCATTGGTAATTTGATAGGGATTGCATTGAATCTGTAGATTGCTTTGGATAGTATAGTCATTTTCACAATGTTGATTCTTCCAATCCAAGAACATGGTATATCTCTCCATCTATTTGTATCATCTTTAATTTCTTTCATCAGTGTCTTATAATTTTCTGCCTACAGGTCTTTTGTCTCCTTAGGTAGGTTTATTCCTAGGTATTTTATTCTTATTGTTGCAATGGTAAATAGGAGTGTTTTCTTAATTTCACTTTCAGATTTTTCATCATTATTGTATGGGATTGCAAGGGATTTCTGTGCATTAATTTTGTATCCTGCTACTTCACCAAATTCATTGATTAGCTCTAGTAGTTTTCTGGTAGCATCTTTAGAATTCTCTGTGTATAGTATCATGTCATCTGCAAACAGTGACAGCTTTGCTTCTTCTTTTCCAATTTGGATTCCATTTATTTCTCTTTCTTCTCTGATTGCTGTGGCTAAAACTTCCAAAACTATGTTGAGTAATAGTGGTGAGAGTGGTAACCTTGTCTTGTTCCTGATCTTAGTGGAAATGGTTTCCGTTTTTTACCATTGAGGACGATGTTGGCTGTGGGTCTGTCATATATGGCCTTTATCATGTTGAGGTTAGTTCCCTCTATGCCTACTTTCTGGAGGGTTTTTATCATAAATGGGTGCTGAATTTTGTCGAAAGCTTTCTCTGCATCTATTGAGATGATCATATGGTTTTTCTCCTTCGATTTGTTAATAATTGCCAATATTTTTTACACTACCAAGTTACGAAGGGCTGCCAGTAAGAGACAGTGTTCAGATGTGGATGATATTTGTTCAGTATGTCAAGCTGAATTTCAAAAGCCAATTCTTATCTGTCAACATGTATTTTTTGAAGAGAGAAAACTGTCCAGTGTGCAGAACTGTGATTTCAGACCATATAAACAAATGGAAAGATGGTGTCACTTCATCACATCTTCAAATATATTACGTTTTGAACTTCATATTAAGGCCAAAAAATACTAATTTCATTTGCTTACAGTGACTATTGATAAAGGCATTAGAATGGATTTCAGGGCCAGAAGTTAAGAAAAATGTTTCCAAATGGTTATAGAGTATTATAATAAGACTTAAGTGTGAAGTCCAAATTATCAAAAGATTAAATGAAAGAACCCTATATTTTAAAATATACATAAGTAATGTTCAACCTAATGCATATGCAACATTTATACTATCCTATTTGACAGATCACTGCAGTTAAATTGTAAATGTGTTTTCTTTTTAATACTACCAAAATGACAATTGCATAACTAGAACTAGTGGTTTTAGAGAAATTCAGGTATTCTTTCCTTTCATTATTTTCACAACAAAGAATATTTTTCATAAAACTTTGACACACTTTACCTGAAAGTAAAATTTTCTTTACCATTCCTATTCAACTTTTATAATTCCCATTCAAAAAATTCTAAAAATTTTTATAAAATTTGTATTTTTACATGAAAGTTCTAAATGCTATATTTTACTTGTAACAATGAGATTTTCTAAGGAAGATTAATTCATTGAGGATGAAATATTTTAATATTGTATTTTTCTGTGTAGTGTGATTAGCAGTCATTGAGAACAGATGACTTAAATTCCTTTTTGTTTGTGAACATCATACATACAATCCTGCCATCAGCTTTAATGGTCATGATCTTTTTGTATAGTGCTATGGACTACCCTGACTATTACACACACACAAAAAGACAACTACTTGGCATCAATAGCTGATCAATGCATGCATCACCTGCTTCCTTGTACATTCACCATGTGGAAAATTCCCCTGTCCTTTATTCCATAATTTTTCCTCCTTCTTTTTGTCTTCTGGAGGGTATAATATAGTTTAAAGTGAAAGATTAAACAAAGACATCTTAAGTGGAAGCACTCCTTATAGAAGAAAGCTCAAGATTGTAATTAAAATGTTGGCAGTATTATTGGACACCAGAGAAACTATCACCTCAGAAGAGAGATTGGGCTAAAATAACCCAGAATGAGGAAAATCTTTTTAAAGAATCATCTGCACTATGTATCAATCCATCTGCATTTTGTGTGAAAGGCAGAAGTTCAGAGGTCACATACTTTTCCTTCACACTGTGCTCAGATACAGTGTTTCTCCATGGGCATGCTATGGTAATGCAGTACTTCTGTGTTATATAGAATCTCCCCACAGTGCAGGACACCCAGTATCCCTAAATGCCAGCAGCACTCCTCAGTCTGGAAAAGCTGAAAATGTTCTGGCCACCCCTGCTCTAGTGTTTCAGAGTACATTGCATAAACTATTTCCTCGGATCAGCATAATGATTCAAAACATTAGTAACATCTTTACTCTTCAGATGATGAACTGAGGCTTGAAATGGATTGCTGGCTTTTCCACATGGGTAGTGAGGGCTGCTGCTGGCTCTAACACCACGGGGCAGACTCTAAATTCAGCTCCTTTTCTAAAACATTGTGCTGCCTTTCGATGGAGGCAGAGACTCAGACTTGATCTCAATCCACTAGTAAATACATGCAGATGAATTGGTGTTGCTGTTGTTGTTATTTATATTTCTAGCTTTCTTCTAAGGAGCCTGAGTCTTGTTAAATAGAGGACACTTTGTTCTGTGGGTCTTTGGTGGAAGGGTAGAGGTAGGAGGTAAGAGGACCTGGGTTAGTTTGGCTAACAGAGGGAGCAGATCATGGAGCTTCCAGGGATAATGAGGGATGAAGCGAAATAGGAAAGAGAGCCACTAGGACCTAGTGAGGCCCTGAGTAATGCGACATGACCTACGTACCCACGCATTCTCACCCATGAGTCCCAAAACTTCAGTACAATGTATTACTCATGAAATGTTTACAGAGTGATTTTTTTGGTGTAAAATGGCAAGGGGCTGAGTATTACTCCTGGGTTGAGAGAGGCTAATGCAGAGACAGCACACCTGGACCCAGAAGCCAGAGGCAGGAGGTACCGTGAGGGTGTCAGCGACTCCGAGAATCAGCAGAAATCAAAGCAAGGCCTGGAGTTTTCACAGATGTGGAACTGGTGAATTTACCCAGACATCTGAGACTGGGGAAGCACCAGTTCACATCTGAATCGTAGGCAATTAAAGTGAGGGCCCAAACATAGCTGGGTTCTAGAATACTTTCAGGTATTAGAGGGAGGAGAACCAATCTGTGTTAGAGATTATACAGCTTGAAAGTTTCCCCAAGGCAGTCTAAGGATTTGTCTCCTTATTTAAGAAAATTCACACAGTATTTGAAGTGGCTGATCATTTACTTTTCACACTGGTCAGGACCATAAGAGGAATTCTCTGAATAGAGTTAAAATTGGTGAATGTGGGATGTGATGAAGAAATAAATGACCTGACATCTATTCAGCTAGTGTCTCCAGACCTGTCACTTCCATAAGCAGGGAGAAGACAACCATTCCAGGTCGTTCTCTGTAATAAACACAGGATGCTTACGTAACTTTCATGAACAGATTTCATGAAAACGACAAAATGACAGAGAATGACTGAATCCACATATGGAATAAGGACCAAATGTTAAACGTAATTATTATCCATTTATGATTATTATACACTAGGATTCTCATAAAAGCATCCAGCTTGTTCTCAATAAAAACTTGATGAGGGGCTTCCCTGGTGGTGCAGTGGTTGAGAGTCCGCCTGCCAATGCAGGGGACACGGGTTCGTGCCCCGGTCCGGGAGGATCCCACATGCCGCGGAGCGGCTGGGCCCGTGAGCCATGGCCGCTGAGCCTGCGCGTCCAGAGCCTGTGCTCCGCAAACGGAGAGGCCACAACAGTGAGAGGCCCGCGTACTGCAAAAACAAACAAACAAACAAACAAACAAACAAAAAAAAACAACTTGGTGAAACCTGGCTTGTATTCCTTTGGACACACCAGTCTGATCTCATTTTCTTGCTAGAATGCTCTGGTTTGCTGCTTTTTTGTATTCAAGGCCTAATTACTGCTTGGAAAATGTTCCTTATCTTTGCATGTGCACAAATCTTTATGTGAGAAGCAGGAGATGGTGCCCCTAGGTGCCTGCCCTGCAGCTGAGAGTCTCACTGAGATCTGGGCCTGAGTGCTGCTCCCTAGGGGTTCTCTGATGCACTGCCCTGCAGCCCTGGGGAGGATGCTCATTCTCTAGGCCAGTGGTCACCTTCAAGGCCCTCAGTGTTCCAAATAGTTCAGGGAGGAGAATAAGAGTAAAACCATTACTGATGCCAAATTTTGTGTTACCTTCTTCTACCCTGATGCTTCCCAAGAGGTGTCTCAGTTCCCAATTCCCCCTCATGGTCCCAATCATCTTTCCAATCTCTTGCCCCAAGGCAGGCTTTGGCCTGACGTGTCCCAGACACAATTAGTCAATGGTGGACTCTCATTCAAATAATAATAAAATATCAGAATAGCACTGCATTCTTTGAAGATGAACGTGACAGGCCTGAAATCTCAAAAGAAATCTTGCAGGGATGAAGCCCAGGGTCCCCAGTGGGCCTCTCCCTGAACCCTGGGCAGAGCTTCCCATCACAGCCAGTACAGTGGGGGAACATTCTACCCAGCTTCCACTCTTTCCTCAGTGGCTCTAGATTTCTACTGCAACCTGTTTCGAATTCAATGTTTTATAAGGAAATGACACAGAAAAGGAGCACAGCTACTGCTTAAGCAGGCAACTCTCAGGGTCCCAGAATTTAAAAGGGTTTAGAAAGTATCCTAGAAATCACAGTAAAAGGGTGTTCAGGGACAAGTGTAAGACCCACCAAACAGTTCTATCAATTGAGTGAGGGATATTTATAGAAGGCAATCAGAGACCCCAAATTCCAAGGGAAAGAAACACAACCATAAGCTAAACATCTCTATCTAAATGAACTCTCTATGTTTGCAAGTGAGTCCTTTCTGGACTTTGAAGCATGGATTTGAAATTTGCATGGCATGGCAATCCACTGAAGCCAATTTGACCTTTTGGTAAATATGAAGTTTTTCTGGTAAATGTCAATAGCCTCCAACCATTAGAAGTGGGGGAGGTGGGGGAGCCTATATGTTCCTTTCCCCACAACCGTTCTACCAGAAGCCATATTACAATGAAAACTAGTTTTAGAACATATTCTGACAACACCTAGATATTTATTCACATTAAGGGTCAAAGATAGTCTTAAGCCTGCTCTGTAGCTGGGGAGGTCCCACTCTTTACCCTTGGCCCCTCTGTTCAGCATTTCCCATAAAAGGCTTAACTGAATTCAGGGCAAGCATATTCTGATGGCAGGTGTGGCCAGCTTTGTGCTGGGTCAGGCATAGGGTGTCTCGTGATGGGGAGGAATGCAGAACCAATTCAGAGGTCTAGACCACAAGCTTGAACTATCTGTATTCAGCAAGCTGGGCTTGCCAGGTGCTACTACTTCATTCAGGAAAGGGCAGTCATTCCTGTATGATATTACTAACCAGCCACCTATTTGAATACTGCTCATTTCATCAATTAAAAACTATTTTAAACATCCCCTATGCTAATCAATAACCTTCCTGGTGTAGATTTAGCTAATTTTATGTAAGATACTAAGTGACCCAGCAAAGGAAACTATGAACAAAATGAAAAGACAACCTGTGGCATGAGAGAAAATATTTGCAAACGATGTGACCGACAAGGGATTAATTTCCAAAATATACAAACAGCTCATACAACTCAACAACAACAAAATAACCCAATCAAAAAATGGGCAGAAGACCTAAATAGACATTTCTCCAAAAAAGACATACAAATGGCCAACAGGCATATGAAAAGATGCTCAACATCACTAATTATTAGAGAAATGCAAATCACAACTACAGTGAGGTAGCACCTCACACTAGTCAGAATGGCCATCATTGAAATGTCTACAAATAACAAATGTGGAGAAAAGGGAGCCCTCCTACACCATTGGTAGGAATGTAAGTTGGTACAGCCACCATGGAAAACAGTATGGAAGTTCCTCAAAAAACTAAAAATAGAGTTGCCATATGATCCAGAAATCCCACTCCTGGGCATATATCCAGACAAAACTATAATTCAAAAAGATACATGCACCCCTATGTTCGTGGCAGCACTATTCATAATGGCCAAGACATGGAAACAACCTAAATGTCCATCAACAGATGAATGGATAAAGAAGATGTGGTACATATATACAATGGAATATTACTCAGCCATAAAAAGGAATGAAATGGGGTCATTTGTAGAGATGTGCATGGACCTAGAGACTGTCATACAGAGTGAAATAAGTCAGAAAGAGAAAAATGAATATCATATGTTAATGCATATATGTGGAATCTAGAAAAATGGTATAGATGAACCTGTTTGCAAGGCAGAAATAGAGACACAGACATAGGGAACAAATGTAAGGGCACGAACGGGGGGAAAAGGGGAGTGGGATGAATTGGAGATTGGGATTGACATATACACACTAATATTTATAAAACAGATAACTAATGAGAACCTGCTGTATAGCACAGGGAACTCTACTTAATGCTCTGTGGTGACCTAAATAGGAAGGAAATCCAAAAAAGAGGGGATATATGTATACATACAGCTGATTCACTTCGCTGTACAACAGAAACTAACACAACATTGTAAAGCAACTATACCCCAATGAAAAAAAAGAAGATGTGGTACATACATACAATGGAATATTGCTCAGCCATAAAAAAGAATGAAATAACACCATATGCAGCAACATGGATGGACCTAGAGATTATCATACTAAGTGAAGTAAGTCAGAAAGAGAAAGAAAAATACCATATGATATCACTTACATGGAATCTAAAATATGACACAAATGAAATTAACTACAAAACAGAAACAGACTCACATGGCATGGCATGTCAGATAGAGAACAGACTTGAGGTTGCCAAGGGGTGGGGGGTGGGGGACGGATGGACTGGGAGTTTGGGGTTAGCAGATGCAAACTATTATGTATAGAATGGATAAACAACAAGGTCCTATGGTATAGCACAGGGAATTATATTCAATATCCTGTGGTAAACCATAATGGAAAAGAATATAAAAGAAGAATGTGTATATATGTATAACTGAATCACTTTGCTGTACAGCTGAAATTAATACAACATTGCAAATCAACTATACTTCAATAAAAAAATAAGATACTGGGACTTCCCTGGTGGTCCAGTGGTAAAGAATCTGCCTCACAATGCAGGAGATGCAGGTTCAGTCCCTGGTCAGGGAACTAAGATCCCGCATGCCGTGGGGCAACTAAGTCCAAGGGCCACAACCACTTAGCTCATGCGCCTCAACTAGAGAGCCTGTGTGCCACAAACTATAGAGCCCATGCGCTCTGGACTCCACGTGCCACAACTAGAGAAGAGAAAACAACCTGCCCACCACAACTAGAGAGAAGTCCCTGTGCCACAATGAAAAGCCCACGCACCGCAACGTAAAGATCCCGCATGCCTCAACGAAGATCCCACGTGCTGCAAGTAAGATCCGACGCAGCCAAAAATAAATAAACAATAAATAAATCTTAAAAAAAAAATAAGATACTAAGTGACCATCTTAGAAGATCTTGATTCTGGTGAGGGTTCTTCATCTGTTGGTTAACCACCTTTGGAGGGTAGATCCCCAAACATGGCGTTCTAAATGCTAGCTAACTGCTCTTAGAGGATAGTGTAACTTTGTATATACAACTACATCACAACGTTTATATTGAGGTATTTTAAAATAAGGGTCACACAGACAATAAAACACATGGGAACAGTGAAAAGGCAACAAAGAGTAAGACAGAGTTGGAAGCAAGAGAAACAGTCTTGACTGGCTGATTTTCTGCTTTGTGAATCGTGCCTCAGGAGATGCTGAGTCCCACATAAGGACAGGCTCTCTTTGCTGGAGATTGATTTATATTATAAGAAGTAAAGCTTGATTGGGCTGTCTCTAAAACTTTTTATTTTGAGGACTAGAATTCCACTGGCCCAGAAGTATCTAGAATAAATCATATAGCTGTATTTAGAGATTTCAGAACCTTAGAAAGAGAATTTGAGGCAAGGGTGACAGAAATGAGTCTGTTCTTTGATTCAGTTCTGCATCTCCACTTTCAAACTCTGGTAAATAAGCCTCTAAAGGTGAAGAAGCATATTTCAAGTGTTCTGTCAAAATTCTATCGATCAACAGAAAAATGTTACTGGTGAATCCTGGCTGAAAGGTAAAAATTTATCAGTTTTTTTTTAAGGCATTCTCCCTAAAATTTAAAACTATAGTTTTTGCTGGCTCAAATTCTTTGTAAGGTGCCTCAAGCCCTTTATAGAAAAATGTGGAATATAAATGAAAAAAACACATACAGGTGCATGCATGCACACACACACACACAACTGTAACTCTCATTGATACTTTATTTTAATATAAGGTTTAAAATTAAAATCAGGCAAGTGAAATCTTAAAATAATTTCACATTAAACCTTGGTAGTTTTAAAATTATGTCACTCATCAAACACCAAGTAACCTAAACTTTGAGATGAAATCTCTTCTGTAGAACACAAATCAATGGATCTTTCCCATTTTGAGTCCTTTTTGGAACAAGGTGGGTATGGAAATACACACAATAGTAACAAGAAAATAATATAATAATAATAGTAAATAAACCAACGCCTCAATCTTATTAAATAGGTCAGTCAACCTACAGCACTTCATTTTGCTATGCTCTCTTCAGCAGCTTTGATCTCCTAGTTGCATGGCTTCCGAAAAATGGCAGAAATAAATCAAGGTGCAATACAAAAGGTAGCAAAGGCAAGAACAGCGATTGTGCTTTTGGTTTCAGTGAGCTGAGACATTAGCAGGCTCTGGCATTAATCTACCTGGTATTAGGATAATTTTTTCAAGCATCAGACTTTTTTAAAGAAACAAAACCCCTAAAGCCAGAGGCGCGAGATATGCACAGATTATGTGCAGGTTTGTGTGGAGGTCTGTATGGAGTAGACTATATTGCCTGCATGATATGGAGGAAGGGCCCCAGAAAACCCCTCTGTCCTCAAAATATCTCCCTCACTGTCCTGTCATGGTTGACCGAGCTTCTACCATAAAAGATTTTATTTGTTGGTTTTAAGATAGTGATTTTCTAACTCCTTTATGCTGCCAACATTCTCCCTTTTGATAAAAATTTATTCAGAGGCCTAATAAAACAAATAAAAGCAGAGATACTGTTGCTGAAGTAGGTGACCCATCGGATCAGCGCCTCACTCCCACTGAGACACATCTGCAAACTGCTAGGGCTTATTGAAGGACATCTGAAAAACCATTGGGTTAAGACAGCTTCCCAATTGATATGAACAAAGGGTTACAGAAGCTGGGAGATATCAATTCCTTCAGCCCTTAAGGGAGGGGATGGTAGGGGAGGTGTGGGTGGAGCTCTGGCCAAGCCCTCTGTGGCCCATTGTCTCTCATTTTTATTTACCTCAGTGTATGGGAACATTATTATAATTTTCCGTGCACTAGGCTAGGGCATTATGCTCTGATAGAGTTTATCACAATTATTACGGGTTATTAACACCTTAGCATGCACTTTTCCCTGCCAATTCTCTAAGGAAAGGAAGCATATATCAAGCTAATGGTAGGGGAGATGTTGGAAATTGGGTCATAAGCCAGGAAGCTCTCAGGAGGGGAAGAATTGAGTGGGAGGCCACGGGAGAAGGCCCGAAGTGGGGTTCTGGATGGCCTGGAACCAAAAGGTACAACGCTAAGACAAGAGGAAGAGGACACTCTGGAAGAATCCGGAGGGCCCTGAAGTGAAGGCCCTGCTCTCCCATTGGATGAGGATCAGCCCGGCTCCCAGGGGTCAGCTCAACCCACATCGCGATCATGCAGGCAAACACAGATTTTACTCCTGAGAGAGATTTTTCACAAGGTAAGTGCTCATTTGGGAGACCCAGATGAGTGGATTATTCACCTGGAAGAAGGCAGACTCGAGTTGCAAAAGGTTAGATTAGTAATTGCAACTGGGGACCCGTCTCAGGCAGGCCCCCCGACAGTCTCCGACTGAAGAAACAGAGCTGCCTCCCACCTCCTCCCTCCCCAGCGTCCCGTCCTCTTCCTCTGTGTCTCGACTTCTTTTCCCATCGCTCTGACTCACAAGTGTCAGCCACTGAAGGGGCTCCCCATCTCCCAGCCCTCAGAGATCTCATTGTGAGCGGTTTCTTCTCATCCCCGTCCACTTAGTGCTGGGCACCAATCCAGACATGACCCACTCTTCCAAAGGCGCCCCCTGAGGTGCAGCTTCCTGGCAGGGACCTTCCACAGGCAAAAATGATGTGCCTCTGAGGACTGATGCGCCAGACGGACAATCCGAGGTTTATGGTTTTCCAGAAGGGGTTCACAAAGCCCTGCCAATTCCCCTTTTGCCATTGGCCAATTCCCTTTCACTGGCTCTCCCTGCCTGTCATCTGCTTTGTCAGCCAAATCCCTTTTCATTTTTCTCAGCTTCATCTTGGACTCAGGCCTAGTAAGTCCTGTCGAGAAGATTCCTGACGTATGAAGTTTTATGTCTCTTCCACCACCATCCTGAGAGGCGTTGCCTGTCCTTCACCTCTGTGAAATATTTCACAGGAAGGCATTCCCGAGTCTGAAGTGGAGCACATTAGACCAAAACACCAAGTGAACAGTAGCAACGTTATTGTTTTCCAATGAGAATTTAAATCAAAAGATGCAAAGGAGCAATCCTCCGAGGAGTTTTGGGGGAAGGGAGAAATAAGTGGAGGAAAAACTAAAATAGAGAACGTCCTTGTACAAAACTGAAACTCTTTACTGAGAGTCAAAAATTACTCCAAAAATGGCATAGTCCTTTTGGAATCAGGATGCTTTGAGTTTTGTCTAAATCCACTCATCATCCAAGTCCTTCTGAATATTCTGGGCCTGTCCCAAATTCACTGGCCTTTTTCTCACCAAATGGCTCATTATTTCTCAGCACCATCTCTAAGTGTTGGTGAACTCAACTCACCATTGCTCACACACAACTTGCTGGGTCCACCGGAGGGACCTGCCAAATGCAGTTCTCTTCCCATGGGATAACCTTGGTGCCTATATGGGTTTCTGTTGGTCTGTTTGTTTAACTGAACATTTATTGAGGCTGACTAGGTGCCACGCACATTGCATGATTTACCTTATTTAATTCTCATAACAACCCTATGAGATCGGTATCATTATTGTCCCCTTTTGAGGATTATAACAGATGGGGAAACCAGCTGAGGCATTGGCTCAAGGACACAGAGCTATTACTAAGTGACAGAAAAAGAATTCTAATTCAGGCGCGTCTAACCACAGAGCCTAAGCTCTGAACCACGGACACTCTCAACGTCTCCTCCTTTGTTGAAGGAGTTTAACGTAGGTAGAGTGAGTTTAACTTTTAAACTGTTTGTAGTTTGGGGATAGAAGATGCCTGGCCTGCAGCTGACCTCAGAAAATACAACTCTCCAGCTCCATCGCTCTTCAGATCAGCAGGAAAACCAATCTCTCTTAGCAGATCCAGCGGGGGGACTAACACTTCCTCAGCTGCCAGGCATCTATGGAAGCTGAACGCAGCTCCAGACAATACCTCTGCAGAGGTTCCCTTCTGGCACAGCCTAGCGCCCCGCAGGTGGTGACGCTGCACTCCGCTTTCTGTCCGCCATGACTCAGTGCAGATCCCCCTTCGGGCTGCAGCAGTGCTTCAGGAGGAAAAAAGGAAGATCACTCCTCACCTTTTGGCGCTACTCTGAGTCGGGGAGGGTTACACACCAACCCGGGCCTGACCCGCAGTGATGCCGTCTTAGACGCGCTCACACTGTCACATCCCGAGGCTCCAGACTGCCCCCTAGAGGACGGGTTTCTCTGCTGCTCCCTTCAACCAGCTGGCTGCCCGTGAAGGCGGGGGTCGCGTGGTGGGGCAGAGCTCTCCCTGCTGTCTCCTCCTTCCCTCAAAGTATTAGTTTTGTTTAGGGGCTTCCTTGCCTTCCTTGTCCCTGGGTCCTGGCTGTGGTCACCCACTGACCCTTAGTTCACCTCAACAGATTTCAATAACTGGATCTCAGAGAAGAGGTATTGGAGCTTTAGTCCCTTGCTTCACAGATCCCCGGGGTTCTCAGGCAAGTTCGCACCCGCCCCTCTCAGAAAAGTTCAAGCAGAACTTTTTAATAGTCTTAAAAAAATATTCAAGGTTCACTTACTCTGCTACAATCATAACTCAATTCTCAGGGGAAGCCTAACGACTTCGCCGTAACTTGGCTTCTGCCATTTAGCTCTTAGATTGATTTTCGCCCCACAAGCAACTTGGAGGCTTGAACTTTGTGAGCCCTTCCATGGCTGACGGGGCTCCTCAGAGCCCAATAACTGCTGTTCACCGACTGGGCCCTGGAACAGCCTCTCTGTTCCTTTTGTTCCTTTTCCTTTTCTTAGCAATGTGGGGCCCAAGGGTGAGCAGTCCATTAACACTGGCAAGGCTGTTTGGGCTCTTCAGACGAGAGATGTCAAAGGCAGGATCCTGGGAGGGTTGTAATTATTATATTCTTAACCACCCTGCAGCCTTTCTGTAGCAGACCTCTAATCTGTAATATTATAACGTAGCTGAATCCTATTTCCAATTGTCTATCTTCATCTGCAAGCCCAAGGCACGTGGGAGTGTAGACTGGAGACTCAGGGTGAGCCTGGGAAGATTCAGAGGTTTTAAAAGGAGCTGATTCTATTTACAATAGCCCAGACATGGAAACAACCTAAATGTCCATCATCGGGTGGATGGATAAAGAAGATGTGGCACATATATACAATGGAATATTACTCAGCCATAAAAGGAAACAAAATTGAGCTATTTGTAATGAGGTGGATAGACCTAGAGTCTGTCATACAGAGTGAAGTAAGTCAGAAAGAGAAAGACAAATACCGTATGCTAACACATATATATGGAATTTAAGAAAAAAAAATGTCATGAAGAACCTAGGGGTAAAACAGGAATAAAGACACAGACCTACCTGAGAATGGACTTGACGATATGGGGAGGGGGAAGGGTAAGCTGTGACAAAGCGAGAGAGAGGCATGGACATATATACACTACCAAATGTAAGGTAGATAGCTAGTGGGAAGCAGCCGCATAGCACAGAGAGATCAGATCGGTGCTTTGTGACCGCCTGGAAGGGTGGGATAGGGAGGGTGGGAGGGAGGGAGACGCAAGAGGGAAGGGATATGGGAACAGATGTATATGTATAACTGATTCACTTTGTTATAAAGCAGAAAGTAACACACCACTGTGAAGCAATTATACTCCAATAAAGTTGTTAAAAAAATAAAAAATAAAAGGAGCTGATTAGCTTGGCATTTGGGAGAGATTCTCTTCCCTTCTGTGCTCTCCTTTTATCTGATCCCAATTGGCCTCAGAAGGCCAGCCATCTCCCAGCCTCCTGGCCCAGCTGCTGCTCCCTGCCTAGGCAAGTAGGGCCGTCCTGTTGGGAAGCGGGATGGACTACTTCCCTCTACCCTCTGTAGTCATCCTGCTCTTACCATATCCACCATGATAGGTTTTTCGTTGCCAAGGCTGGAAGGTGTGAGCAAGTTCTTTCCCCTTTGGGTACTATGTTTTGAACCCAATAAACTGTCATGAGGAGGAACAGACAATAAAAGTTACCATTTCTTAACTGACTTGTGTTGCCAGGCACTTTACCTACATTGTCTTATTTAATCCTCAGAAAAACACTGCAAAGGAGATTTTATTCCATTTCCCTATGTAGAGAATTCAAGACGAACAAGGTGCACCTAGTAAATAACTTACCTAGCAAATGATGGAGCAGGATTTTGAATCTAAAGTCGATGGTGTTCCCACCACTTGACTCTCCCTAATAGGTTGTGGCCTGTGGAGTGGGCTATGGCCTTCCCTTGGGGGAATTAGCCGAGGCAAAATCAGTACATGCTTTTCTAATTGATTGCTCTTTTTTCAATCAAAAAATATGAAAAAAGATATGCCTAAATATTATAAATGTTATTTCAATGGATGATACTAATTTAAAAAAAAATTAAGTACTTCTCAAAGTAATCAACTCATTCATTTTCTCTAAGTATTTTTTTTTATCTCACACTTGAAAAAAAAACCTGAATTTCTAACTCACTCTCAAATTTTTGGTTTGCAACCTCCTCCAGTTTGTCTGTAGCACTAGAATGTTCTGCAGCTTCAGTATCACCATCATGCTGTCAGCGTCTCTATAGGAGTTCTTCTACGGTGGTTAAAGGCACAGACTACAGAGCCAGGCTGGGGGCTCACCAATTTTGCCACCTATTGAGGGCAGATGGCTTCATTGGATTACTGTAAGGATCAAATGAGTTACTAGATTCAAAGTATTTAGAATTGTAAGACCTCGATGAATTTTAATTATTATAAAAATGTTTTCAACGGTTCTAGAAAAAGAAATTATCTATGACTGCTTTCTAGTATTTTTGCTCAGTTGCCGGTAGAAGACAACCCATGTGTCACCCACAGATCTGGGAGGACAGCTGAACAGTCCCATCTTTGGGCAGAGGAAAGAAATAGGGTGGATAATAGCTGGGTATTTCTTAGCATTGTAATGAGATAAGACTCAAAGGAGATGGAGACCCTTTTGATCCATCTCAGTATTTTATAATAAAAGTGATCATCTGGTCATAATAAAAAAAAAGCAAGTACTGTCTTTCTAGAGAGAGGAGACATTTCTCATTTCAGGGGCATGGTTCCAACCATAGAAAGAAAACTGCATTTTATATTGGAAGAAAATGAAATGTTAACAGTAGTTATCTCTGAATAGTAAGACTACTATTAATTATTTTATTTAGTTTTTTGGGGGCAGTTTTCCATCATTTCCAAAGTCTTTGATGACTATATTTCACTTTTACAATAAAAAAGTTATAAAAAATAAAGTTACAGGAATTGTATAAATTGATATGCAAGGTTCTTTCCAGCTTGTTTACTCTCTGTCAACATTTATTTTGATAACAGTTATGATGTTTTTCCATCATTTTCTTTGATACACTAGTGAGACTGGCAAATTTAATGCCTGTCTTAATAAATCTAATTTCAGGAGCAAAAATCATCATTGTTTACTTCTCTTCTGACATTGTGCCTCTGGCTGAGACTAAAGCTAGGAAAATAGGACAAAATCTAGGGAAAACACAGAGTTTAATGTAAATAAACCCCCCTAAGAAACATAATATTACTTAAACGTAGCCCAGGCAAACTAATATTATCTATTTGGGTTGAAGCGACACAAGTGATTCGATCCTAATTTTTAACATTTGCTCAAACACCTAGTCCCTTCTAAAACCCATGGCATTCTACTAAAATTTTTTTACTTAATATTTTAAGTATGTCAGCCTTCGGAACTCTTCCAAATACTTGTAAAACAAACCGAAAATTTAGAGTGAATAATAAGCTCAAAAGATTTCAGGGGACTTCCCTGGTGGCGCAGTGGTTAAGAATCTGCCTTCCAATGCATGGGACACGGGTTCGATCCCTGGTCTGGGAACTAAGATCCTACATGCTGCAGAGCAACTAAGCCCGTGCGCCGAAACTACTGAACCTGTGCTCTAGAGGCCTCAAGCCACAACTACTGAGCCTGCATATCTAGAGCCCAGGCTCTGCAACAAGAGAAGCCACGGCAGTGAGAAGCCCGTGCACTGCAACGAAGAGTAGCCCCCGCTCGCCGCAACTAGGGAAAGCCCCCACATGCAGCAATGAAGACCCAATGCAGCCAAAAAAAAAAAAAAAGATTTCAGAACCTTCAGGATCAAATGAGAAGCTAATAGAAGATTTTAAACAATGGTTCCTTCTCACTGCTTGTAGTTTTTTTCTTCCTACAATTTAGAACATTCCTTTATAGAAAACATACCTGGAGATGCTTAGAATTAGTGAATGATTCAGGAGTGCACCTCCAGAAAGGAAAGTCCATTCTCCATTTATTTAAATCAGTATTTAATGGTAAACAAGTGAGGTGAGAGAATTTAGCAGTAGTCACGGTGCCAGCCAAGGAATAATTATAGTTAACATTTCTGTAGTATAGATGCTGGTCTAACTCTACACGTAATTAAATCATTTTAGCCTTGCAACAGCCTTATGAGAGAGGGTTTTGTTATCTTCATGTTACAGGGGAAGAAATTAAGACCCAGAGAGGTTAAGGGAGTTGTTCAGCGTCACACAGTCATCAAGAGGCAGAACTAGGAATTGAACCTTAGGCAGACTGGCTCTTAACTGTTCTTAACTTGTAGGCTATATTGCCTCAACTTGATTGCTAGAGCTAGAAGAAACAGACTTTGTGGACCACTGGACAGTGCCTGGGCTCTGCCACACCCACAGCGGCACCAGTAAAGGCCTGAAATACTGTAGATATGTCCATCTCCTAATCCTTGAACGATGGAGGTTCCCTTATTTGGGAAAAGGGTCTTTGCAGGTGTAATTACATTACGGATCTTGAGTTGAGGAGATCATCCTGGATTAAACAGGTAGACTCTAAACCAAGTATCCTTCTAAGAGAAAGGCAGAGGGAGGTTTGAGACAGACAGAAGAGGAGACAGAAGAGGAAGAGGCAACATGATCACAGAGGCACAGACTGGAGTGATGTGGCCTCAAGTAAAGAAATGGGGACAGCGCTTCCCTGGTGGTGCAGTGGTTGAGAGTCCGCCTGCCGATGCAGGGGACACAGGTTCTTGCCCTGGTCTGGGAGGATCCCACATGCCGCGGAGCGGCTGGGCTCGTGAGCCATGGCCGCTGAGCGGGCGCGTCCGGAGCCTGTGCTCCGCAGCGGGAGAGGCCACAACAGTGAGAGGCCCGCATACCACAAAAAAAAAAAAAAAAAAAAAAAGAAATGGGGACAACACCAGAAGCAGGAAGAGCTAAAGAACAGATTCCCCCCTAAAGCTCTTCGGAGCGAGAGGAACCTGCTGGATTTTAGACTGCTGGCCTTCAGAACTGTGAGAGAATAAGCTTGTTGTTTTCAGCCACTTGTTTTGTGGTAATTTATTACTGCAGCCTTAGGAAACTAATACTATACTGAGCATCGGTATAGTACTTTTCAGTTTTCAAAAGGCTTTGGGCACACATGACTTTATTTGATCACACACCCCTGCACTCTGCAGTAATTTAGTTTGGGGACCTAGCTCTGCCACTAAATGACTATGGGACCTTGTGCAAGTCACCAGCCTCTCTGGCCTTTATCTCTTTATCTGTAAAATGGAGCTAATAACAATGCCTGCCTTGTGCCCCTCACCAAGGTGTTGTGAGGATCAAAGGGAAAGAACACGAGTGATTGTACTTCTTATACTGAAAAGCTATTTTCACTTCTTACCCTTGGGTACCGTCTAAACCATTGCCTGGAGGAGAATGTGGGTGCCATGAACACTTCGGGAGGGCCATGGACATGCTACTGCTACCTCCTTTACCAGGACTGTATGCAGCTGGGACCCTCTGGAGGTTGGGAGTGAAGCCTGGGGGTGGAGAGACAAGGAATCATTGGGAAACTGGGACAGGGACTGAAGCTTGACAAGACTGAGCTCTGCCATGAATTCAGTCATCTCATGAGCAGAGGATTGGTGTCCCAAGGCTGATTTCTCAAGAAGCATATGGTCTAAGAGCAGGAAGGCAGACAGGTCTGTTCCCCATTAGCCCTTGTTCTCTGCATGGTCAGAAGCCAAAGACCACCCCAGAAGGTGTGAGTGGAAGTTCATTTTCCTGCTGACCTTTCAGTCCTGAGCTTTTGAGTGATGATGGTTCTGAAAGGTGGTAATTAGTGCCAATTGAGGTGATGCTTTTGTGAAGCTGACACCTCTCCATTAGGAAATGGACTAAAGCCAGTGGACCAGCAACTCAACCAGGGGAGAAAAAGCTAAAAAATCAGTGCCTGGCCAAACTCTGCACAATTAGAGTCTTCCTCCAACCATGCTCTGGTGCACAATGGGAACCCTTGCAAGGCTGAAAATGGGAACGCCAAGGTTGAATGCCACCCTAAACTTTGGCATAGACATAAACAAGGACAAGGAAAAAGAGACACAATGGGCGAGAGAATAGGACTGGGGGCAGGGTAATTCAGTGTGTTTTTGTGGGGCAAAATAAACCCAGGCAGAAGAAAATAGCATGGATTAAGCCAAAGGTACTCATCCAAATTCGGTACGAACTAATATTCCTGATTTTTAATGAGCTATGTCACTTGCATTGTGTCAAACTTCTTGTCTCCTGTTCTTACATTCTTTATTTAGTCTCCACAGGTACCCAGAATTCTTCTAAAACTCGGCATCATCAGGAACAAAAGCTTCACTCAGGTTATCACAACTCTGTAACCGTTTTCCTCTTTTTCCTTTAGCCCCAACCAAACCTTTTTCCACACGTAAACACAAGTAATCTTCTAAAAGACAAATCTGAATGTGTCACCCCCCTGCCTAAACGTGTCACTGCTTTGCTATTGCTATTGTACCAAAGATAAAAATCTAAAATCCTCAACATGACACGTTCTGGCTCTGAGACCTCACCAAGCCAACCTAGTGCCGCTCTCCCCATCACTCTGTACTCTCCTTTGCACCTCTGTTTTCTGGATCTGGGTCTTCAAACAAGTTATTCATATATGTGCATATATGAATATATATACAGACGTATATGGAAATGACCAAGTTTGATATATACCTAACCAAGTAAGATATGTTCCCTTTGACTAGAAAGCTCTTTCCTCTGCACTTTGCCTGGCCAACTCCCACTTCTGGTTTCCAACACATGGAATGGTCCTTCCAGATCACCCACCCCCCATTTAAAATCATGTTTTCCTTAATATTCTCTCTCATAACGCTATTCTTTCCCTTAATAACATTTACCATACTGCTATGTATTATATGTATTTCTTTGCCTTTTGCTTCTCCCACTAAATTGTTAGCTCTAGGATGTAGGGACATACATGCTTTATTCCCTGAAGTAAAGCCAGATACTTTATCCCAGCCCTAGATATTCTGAGATTCAATTGGTCAGGAATTGGTCAGGGGTGGAGTTTGGGCATTGGCATTTCTTCATAGTTCCTTGGGTGATTCTAGTGTGCAGTGAGGATGGAGGACTATTTGTACAGTCTACCCTCATCATTTCAGGAAGGAAGTAAATGAAGCCCCTCAGAGAGGTCATGTGACTTGCTCAAGGTCTTCTAGTGGTGGAAACAAGGACACAGTTCTTTCAGAGCCTGGTCTCTTTACGCACTATGATGTGCCTTCACTTAACCTGGAGAAGCTTTGTAAATGAGTAGGGAAAGGTTTCTCTCAATTTTTGCATTCTTGTTAGGATAACCGATTTGTACCTGTTTACCTGGGACTTCCCTGGTTTTAGCAAGTTAAAAAGGGGAGAAAATGCTATCTGCCTCATAGCTGTTGTGAAGGTTCAATGAGCTAACGTACGTAAAGCACGTGGCACAAAGCCTGGCATGCACGTAGTAGGAGATCAACTATTGTTAGTTTTTAAAATGATATAGGAGTCTTTGGAAACAGGCTACCAAGGTAGAAACTCTGCCTTCCTCCCACCCTCCCTCCCTTCCTTCCTCTTTGCTTTGTTCTTTTTTTCCTTTCTTAGTACAGGTGTAAATATATAAACATAGAATGGAGATGTCTCTTAGCCGTTGTGAGCACACTAAAATACTTTTTTTTAAACCAGTACTCATTACTGTCTGTCAACTTTAAATGCCACCCAGATGTCTCTAGGTAGTGTAATTTCTCCCTGCCAAGTGAAAGCATTCACAGTGCTCAATCTGCTCAATCATTAAGCAGCTACTTAAAACAACTCTTTCTGGGCTTCTCCTTCCCTTGGGCATCCATGCTTGTAACTCTGTCAAAGAGCCTGTTTCCTGGAATCTGGCTTCTGCAGACTTCCCAGATGTTGGTATGCCAGACTAATTATTTTTCTAAGGCAGCACTGGCGTCCTCAGGTTACCAGCTGAATTTGATCCATATGGTAGCTCTGGGAAGGGCAAAATGCTAATTATGTAGAATTTAGGCCATTGATATTTATTTGTTTGTTTGTTTGTTTATTATCTACACAGGCCAACTGAGGGATAAACTTGGAGGCAACTCCAACATGGTAACTGGGGTGTTCATTTAGTTAGTCTTACCTCACTTGTATTGGCGATCTTTATGTCTTTAGCAAATCCATATTAGACATGATAGTTCATTTGTGGAACTGTGAATGAAACAGAAATGCAGCAAATCAGAGATTGTTTGACGATGGGACTTTGAAGATTACCTCATCCAACCCCCTTGAGAGTATAGCTCATTTAATATTTTGTTAATGTAACATTTTGCAATCCACCAGGAAATTTCTCTAATCTTATCATCATCCATCAATTGGTGACAAAAGAATGTGGGGAAGGAAAGCAGCTGCAGATTTTGATGTGGGAGGGCAGTGGGCAGGTAAGGGAGGAATACATCTTGCGTGATATGCCAGGGAGAGGCTCAGTAAGGAAGGAACAGTCTAGGGAGATAGGCAATCAATAAAATCTAACATTCTACAAACCCATAAAAAAGAACGAACTCTATATATGTACAGCAGGGATGGATATCCAAACAATTATGTGAGAGAAAGAAGCCAGATGAAAAGAGTGTATAGTGCATGCCATTTATATACAGTTCTAGAAAATGTAAACTGATCTATAGTGACAGAAGCAGATCAGTAGTTGCCTATGACTACACAACCACGATCCAACCGGCTCCTGAAGTAAGAAACTTGGTATCACCCTTGAGCCCTGCTTCTCCCTCCCACTCCCTGTCCCATGACTCAGTTGCCAGGTCCAATAGATTCTACCTTTTTAATGCTGTTCACAATCACCTTTTTCTCTCTATTATCATGGTCACCCTCTTAGGTCAGAGCTTCAAACATCTTATCTATACATTATTTTTAGTAGCCTCCAACCTATCTCTTTACCTCTATTTCCTGCCTGTTCTAATTTATCCTCTGTACTGCTGTCAGAGTAACTATTAAATGTTTTCTATTGTTTAAACATAAAACTCCCCCAATATAAAGCATTTTTAAATTGTTTAAAATAATTAAGAAATATGCATAGAATTATAATACAAACACCTGTGTGTCTATCACCCAGAATTAAGAACTGTTCACATTTTGGAATTTCTATTTGGCATATATTTTGAAAAGAAAACTTAAAATGAAATCATCTTTGTTTTTTCCTCCATCTACCCTACCAATGCTTCCCAGTTTCTAACACTGTCATTGATCACATATAACTGTATGTACTTATTTAGCTCATGTTTTTATACTTTTACTAAACATATGTATCCCTGTGTTAAAAATGAAATAAGTGGTATCTGCAACTTGCTTTACTACAAGTCTTTGAGATGTATGTGTTTTGATAAATATAAAGATGAAATTGACTCTATACTACTATATCCTATCATATGAGCATATCATACTTAATCCATTATCTTATGAGTAGGGCATTTATGTTGTTTCCAATTTTTTGCTACTAATAGCAATTCTTAATAAACATCATTGTATATATCCCTGTGGTAGGATGAGAGGTGAACCTAAACTTATGCCCATACCCTAATCTTTTGAATCTGTAAATATTACCTTTTATGGCAAAAGATGTGATTAAATTCAAGATCTTGAGAAGAAGCACTTATCTTGGATTATCCAGGTGGGCTCTAAATGCAATTACATGTATCCTATAAGAGTGAGGCAGAGGGAGATTCAACACCACACATACAGAGGAGAAGGCCATGTGAAGATGGAGCAGACAGAGAGCCACGTGGCCACAAGCCAAGGAATGCCAATGGTCACCAGAACCTGGAGGAGGCAAGGAATGGATTCCCCCGCATGGCCTCTGGAGGGAGCATAATGCTGCTTACAACTTGGTTCCCAACTCCTGGCTCCAGAACTATGAGAGAACAAATTTCTGTGGTTTTAAGCCACCAGGTCTGTGGTAATTTGTTATGGCAGCCAAAGAAACTAACGTGCTGTATAATGTACTGTGTTTACTATTACATTGTATAATCATTTTCCAGGATTTAAATTTAGGAGTTGCAGGGTATATGCATATTCTATCTTGTGTAGACATTTAGAGGTCGTTCTAATTTACACTCCTCACAGCAGTATATGATGTTTTTCATTTCCCACAATCTTGCCAATGTTGGTATTGCTGGACCTTAAAATCTCTGCCAATTCAAAGGTGTGAAGTAGTATTTCATTGTTATTTTATTTGCATTTCCCTGATTACTTGTTAGGTTGAGAATATTTTTGTGTGATCCTTGGTCATTTGAATTTCCCCTCAGTGAGATTCCTGCTTATAATCTCCATGCATATTTATTGGATTGTTTACATTTTTCTTATTTCAGTAGTTCTTTACAGTTATGAATACTAATCTTCAGTCCGTTACCTATGGTTCACATATCTTCTACAAGTCTTTGGATCCTTTAACAATGATATTTTAAGGGAGAGAAGCTTTAAATTTTAAAAATTTATCAAATTTTAAAGATTTCCCAAACTTGTTCTTTGAGATATATTTTTTTTGTGTTTTGCCTAAGAAATCTTTCCCTACATCCAAGTCACAAAAACTCTTCTATACATTTTTTTTACAACTGTCTTAAAGTTCTCTATTTTTCACATTTGATCTTCAATCTATTTAGAACTTATTTGTGAGAACAGTATGAAGTTGGAATAACTTCATTTTTTCCCATATAAAAGTCACTTTTACCACTTCTCCACTGGTTTGTAATACCACCTCAATCCCGTACCAATCCAATAAACTGTCATTTCTGGGTCTCAATTTAGTTTCCCAAACTATATGCCCATTGTAACTGCCAGACTGCTGGATTACTAAGGGCTCAGGAAGGAATTGCAAATGACCACTAGAATAGAGATCCATCTGCCTGAATCAAGAAAGCACAGGGAGGGATCCCCAGGATGTAAATTTCCAAAGAACCCGTGGAAATGCTCCCTGGGGTAGAGTCAGCTTTAACCATCAGCTGAACCCAAAAGTGCAAGGCTACCTAGCAAACTAAGAATTACCCTGTCCTTTTGTTTTTCTCTCTCACACCCTTCTCAATTCTGGCTGGGCCAGAAACTGTAGCTAGTAAATGGGGGAGAAGGTGAGGAGCAGAGAGAGCTGAAGTCAATCACACCCATATCACCAGAGGCAGATGGCCACTAACCAGGCTTTGGTACAATGAATGGAGAGGAGTCCCACCTTTCAATAAATTTTATTTTAAATTCATTTTTATTTTTTAAAATATGCCAATGTATTACTTATTTATTTATTTTTA
Organism: Hyperoodon ampullatus; assembly: GCF_949752795.1. Classification (NCBI taxonomy): domain Eukaryota; kingdom Metazoa; phylum Chordata; class Mammalia; order Artiodactyla; family Ziphiidae; genus Hyperoodon; species Hyperoodon ampullatus. Next base: position 132,454,086 of record NC_136917.1, on the reverse strand, counting down.
ATTGAAGTATAGTTGATATTATATTAGTTACAGGTATAATGCATAGTGATTCTATATTTTTATAGATTATACTCCATTTAAAGTTATAAAATATTGGCTATATTCTCTGTGCTGGACAATATCTTCTTGTAGATTATTTATTTTATACATAGGAGTTTGTACCTCTTAATCCCCTGTCCTTATCTTGCCCCTCCCAACTTCCCTCTCCCCACTGGTAACCACTAGTTTGTTTGCTATATCTGTGAGTCTGTTTCTGTTTTGTTATGTTCATTGGTTTGTTTTATTTTTTGGATTCCACATATAATATACAGTATTTGTCTTTTTCTGTCTGACTTATTTCAGTAATCATAATATCCTCCAGGTCCATCCATATTTTTGCACATGCCAAAATTTTATTCTTCTTTATGGCTGAGTAATAGTCCATTATAAACTGGAACATGTGTACACACACACACACACACACACACACTCACACACCACATTCTCTTTATCCATTCATCTGTTGATGAACATGTAGGTTGCTTTCACATTTTGGATATTGTAAATAGTGCTGCAATGAACATTGGGGTGCATATATCTTTTCAAATTAGTGTTTTCAGTTTCTTCAAATTTTAAAGGCTTTGAACTCTATCTTGGACTAGACGTTATAATTTCCTATTGGAGACTATAATTGAGAACTTAAAGTGATTTTAAAACTATTATTTGCCTAGGAATGAGCAGGCAATGAAATCATGATTTCAGACCTACATCCTTCATGAGCAGGATAAAATTACCCCACTATATAAATTTGGAAGGGTCATTGGTAGGAAAAATAAAGTTGCATCTGATCACCTCCCAAAAGTTATGTAGTCCCCATACCAGTTACCTGTTACCCTCATCTCATCTCCCTCCACTCTTAAATCTCTCTTCTGTCAGTCATACAGTCACTTACAGTTCCTTAAACCAACCCCACTGGCTGACACCTCCAGGCTTTTACACCTGCTGATTTCCTAGCCTTTAGTGGCCTCCTCCCTTCTTCCTCTTCTCCATCTGCCTAATTCTTACTTATCTTTCAAAACATTGTCTCTCAAATAGTACCTTCTCTGAGATGCATTCCTTTAACCTCCTCCTTCCCAGCTATATTTAGATCCACATACCTACATAATAAACCTCATCACATTATTATAATTGCTGGTTTCACGTGTTCCTCTCCCACCTGTGAATGTCTTATCATATCCTTGGTGCTTAGCATAATGCCTCCAACATAGTAGGCATTCAGTAAATAACTGCCAATGGTAGGTGGTAAGGGTGAGAATAAATTAGGAGCCAACTCCCAGGAGTCTTCTGGGAAAGCCCCAGGCTTCTGGAGGAGAGTAGAAGACCTCTGGAAGTTGTAGAGTGGCCCATAAGTTAGGAGAAACAGCACTGGGCGGCACAGAACAGCAGAAGTGGAGCTACTCACAGACCACATGGGCATGACATGCTCGGAAGTGCCACCTTTGAATCCTGAAGGATTTTTCTGCCATGATGGGCTCAGAGACTACATTCAATTCTTTTTTCAGGTTTTCTGAAAGTTTGGGTTGGGGGTGTGTGGAAAGAGCTAGCATTTTATAGTCATTGTTAAGACTTCTGTTGACTTGAACCTAAGTATGTGAGAGAAGAAATGACTTAGATACCAAAAGAATGTTTTCCCTAGGTTCCAAAGAGATGTTCAAGTCAACATAATTAAATGAAAGAAAATTTAAATAAAATCTGTAGGATGTGTCAGGACCTGTGCTTGGTGCACTGCTTGACTCAGGAAAGAACTCTGAGAGTCATGAAGAAGTAACACGTGTCTCTGATAGAAAGTCTACACAAGGAAATCCATTAACCTAGAACACGCAAAGGCAGACAATGAAAGATGTGAAAATCTGCGTGCGCACACACACACACGAAGTTTATATCAGCATTTCATCACTGTCTCTCATGAATAAGTGCTACTTTCTTGATTCTGTTCCCTGTAAATGATCTTGCTCATAATGTTTATAATAAAATGCAGCAGGAATAAAACATGATGAAAGATAAATGGATGCATTTTAAAAAGTAGCTGTACGAAAGATTGTTTATGTTGCATGGCAGGCCATTTCTCATACTAAAAGGGGCTAAATTTATCTACGTAAAACATGATCTTGTTCGCTGCTTTTCCTGTAAAGACTACTGCAAATGCATTGCCTTCCCTAAACTCTTTCAGATTTAAACTCTAGTCTTTGTATGTTGGACACTGGACATTAACAATTGGCTTATTGCTAGGCTTAGCCTAAGGTGAACCATTCCTCCTGGGGGAATCCTAATTCCTGGGAAGACTGATGAGCTGTATTTTTAAGGAAAACTCTTAGTCTTCATTTTGGGTCTTGACATGAAGCAGAATAGTGACTTTGGGATCCAAAAGACCAGAAATGAAGACCCTTAAGAGAGATTCTGTTTCTTCTTATTATTATAGAATAGGAAGAGTCTTTGGACTGGCCTTTATGTGCTCTTTTCTGGGCTTTTCCTTCTCAGATTGTAGTCCAAGGGGGAACAGTTATTGTTTGTTTGCTTCCACACCATCAACCTCTCCCATCTCTCTACACCCCAACCTTCTCCAGCTGACTACTGAAATCTAAAGATGTCTACTGGATATTTTTCTTGCCTGTATTAAGGTCTTTGGTGGGAGAAGTCAGAACAAACTTGTCATTTACGTAAGCTTTATAACAATCATCATCTTCATCATCACAAACTTCATTATCTTCATAAATAAGAACATTATCATAGTCTCTATCTCTTATTGATCACTTAGCATGTTTCTGGCACTGTCTGAAGACTTTTTCACACATTTTCTCATTCAATACTCACCACAACTTCATGGAGTAGGCAATAATACTGTTTTCATTTTATACATGAGGAAGCTGGAACTTAGAAGGCTTAAATGACTAACCTGAGGTCTCTCAGGGTAGAAGTAGAAGAGCCAGGACTGAAACCAGGGCTCTCTGACCCCAAATCCATGTTCTTCACCACGGTATCACACATATGGACACAGCACAAAGTACTCTTCAATGTTTCTAGCTTTTAATTTTGGAGAATTTTTAGTGGCAATATCTTAATCCCAGACCTAATTTCATGGCCACTGAGAAGCATATACATATCCTACAAACTCATCTTAAGTTCTGTAAACGATGCCTTTCTTCGCACAGACATTGTGTTATTTTGGAAACTGGAATTTTTTTCATTTAAAAATGTTATTTATGTTAAAAAAAAAACACCTCATCTTAAGTTTGTTCTAAGCAAAATATAATTATGATGGTAATCTGCTTTTTTTTTTTAAGTAAGCCAATTCAAAATATGCAAGAATTCTTGCCTTCCCTAAGTTTGACTTGTGGAGAGCTGACTCTCTGTAATTTTAATTCTATATTTTCTGTTCAGTTGCTTTTTAAAAAAGACTTTATTTGGAAGCACTAAATCAAAGAGGGGAAGAAAGGGACTTCCCTGGTGGTGCAGTGGTTAAGAATCTACCTGCCAATGTAGGGGACACGGGTTTGAGACCTGGTCTGGGAAGATCCCACATGCCGCAGAGCAACTAAGCCTGTGCGCCACAACTATTGAGCCTGCACTCTAGAGCCCATGAGCCACAACTATTGAGCCCACATGCCACAACTACTGACGCCCGTGCACCTAGAGCCCGTGCTTTGCAACAAGAGAAGCCACCGCAATGACAAGCCTGCGCACCGCAACAAAGAGTAGCCCCCACACGTGGCAACTAGAGAAAGCCCGCGGGCAGCAACAAAGATCCAACACGGCCAAAAATAAAAATAATTAATTAATTAAAAAATTTATAAAAAGAAAAAGAGGGGTAAAATCTATGTAATTTTAAGGGTAGATTGGCCCAGATTGACTTTTAATTTTATTCTCATTTTATATTTGAATATCACTTGGTAACCAAATTACTAGTAATATTCTTCTTGACAATAGGAATAAATTATGAATTCCCATACTCCCTGAAATAGACTTTACAGAAAGAGATTCCACCAATACAAAGTCATTTGAATACATTTACAATAACAAAAAACAAAAATCCATGAAGTATGCACATGTTTAACAAACATATACAATAACTGTACTGAAAACAACAAAACATCACTGAGTTAAAATAAAGAAGACCTAATTGAACAGGAGACATGTACTGTTTTTATGTATTGGAAAGTTCAACATTGTTCAATGCCAATTAATCTATAACAGGGGTTGAAGAGATTCAGGGTATGCCACCCCAAAACATGCCACTCTGGCATAAAGATTATTTTGAGCTGAAGGCAATTAAGAAAAAGCAGACACCGGACAAGCTCTCTGCCCTCCCCCATCTGCCTGAAGGCAGGACATAAGTGTCCCTTGTGAAGGTGTTCCTCCTACTTTTCCAAACCAGGAAGTTGATAACAACTTCATCCCAGGAGACAAGATGGCACAGAGAAAGAGTCTACAGAAACAAACCTTGCAATCTAGCCCTTATCATCCATTTGTTTCCCCATATATTTACCTTCTCAAGGTTGGCCAACCCTAAAAGACTAAATCCCTTTTCCTTTGGTTTGTCTCTTCTCTATATATGTATTGCCCGTTGTTAAAATGCTATATAAGCCTCAGGCTCTAACTACCTCTTTGACTTACTCATCACTGAGTTTCTCCCATGTGTATTTGTGCTACATATGTTAATAAACTTGTTTGTTTTTTCTCTTGTTAATCTAGCTTTTGTCAGTCTAATTTGCAGGCCCTCAGATGCAGAATATGAATGGATAGAAGGAAAGTTTTCCTCTCCTACAGGGTCAAAAATCTGTGGCTCATGTGTCAAATCTGACCTATTCTCTGCTTTCGTAAATAAAGTTTTATTGGAATACAACCATGACTATTCATTTACGTATTGAAATGCTGTTTTTGCCCTCAAAACCTAAAATATTTACTATCTGAACTTTTAGAGAAAAAGCTTTCTGGCTCCTGATCTATAGATTTAGCATAATCTCAATCAAAATCTATCAGATGTTTTTTTGTGTGTGTAGAAATTGACAAGCTGATTCTAAAGTTTGGAAATGCAAAGGACCTAGAAGAGTTGACAATCTTGAAAAAATGAAAACATTAGAGGACTAATACCACCTGATTTTAAAGTTAACTTGGACTACTTAGGGTTTTACCATCCAGTTAGTATTTTTTCTAAAGTTTGAGTCTCCTTCTTGATCCTAAACTTCAAGGACATCATTGCTTGGGAGGACCCATTTCTTTGAAGGATTTGTACAGGGAGAGGAGATGGATCTTCATTCCATAGCTCCTGTGATGTAATTCAGGGTTTTTTTTTTTTTTTTTGGTAATCATTTTATTTATTTATTTATACATATACATATATCCACTCTTTTTTAGATTCTATTCCCATACAGGTCATTGCAGAGTATTAGTTATTAGTTATTAGTTATCTAGTTTATATATAGTAGTGTGTATATGTCAATCTCACTCTCCCGCAATTCAGTTTTGATGAAAGGCTGAGTGTGGGTGAAGGTAAAAGGGAACAGTTCCCCTCTAAAATTCAATGCCTCCGAGGTTTGTACAGATGAAGAATCCAGGGGGAAAGTCTTTCGCGGGATGATCTGTGGGTCAAGCTATCCTTGACTTGAGCGTCTTCACCCCTTGGGATTCTTCCACTTTGACCTCCTCTGCTACAACCACTTATGAACCCACTGCTTCTCTTTCCCTCTGGGGCTCAAGTGTGGGCAAACCCCAAATCCCATTCTTTTCCTTGTTCCTTTTACCTCCTGCATCATCCAGGATTCTCTACTCAATTAGGTCCTCTGGACTCAAGCCAATTGATGAAGTTTCTTATTGTCTACTGACAAAAGCCCTCTTCTAAAAGCTATGAAAAGCCAAAAAACAGAATAATCAAGGAAAATATAAAACCCACAATTGTCTGACTTATAAAGCTTGGCTTTTTGATCTAATAGTAACAAAATTATTTATAAGATACTGAATTTTTGTTTGATCCCATGCTTTGTCTCTGATCTATGTTATCCCCAGGTAAGTTCCCAGTACTTAGAAACTGATCTAGATTCCTGGACATTGCCTGATATTTCACCCAGTCCAAGGACTAGTAACCAGTGCCTTAAAGACCTAACCTTTTCATGATTCAGCCTGTTATACCTCCTAGGGGTCTCCATTCAAGGTCTTTTTGGAGAGACAATCCTAGTTCACAAATGACCCAAAGTACAGTGCTGGTTGATGCTGTCCATTCCCAGTGATTATGTAGCATTGTCAATATGGTATAGCAGTTAAGAGTAAGTGATTTTTAAATCACACTGCCTGGTTTTAACTCCTCGCTTCACAACTTTAGACAAGTTACTTAACCTCTTCATGCCTTAGTTTCCTCATCAGTAAAATGAAAATAATAGTGCTTGCCTTGAAGCCCTGCCTTGTAAGGTCATGCTGAGTATCCATTGGAATGATAAACAAAATCTAGTTAGGAATCATGAAATATTTGCCACTGTTTTGATTATCATTCATTCTTTCCAGGTCAGGTTTATCAGTTCTGCCCACCTTTGATTTAACAATGAATAGGTGAGGAGGCAACTCACTTTTGATAATACCCAACTATCTAGGGAGAGGGGCATATCCTTAGAAGAAGCAGAGAATAATCTGAATTAGGAGGTAGGTAGCATGATGAGCAGAGAGCAGTACAGTCACATTCCTAGAGATACACTCTTCAGAGACGTAGGGTAGAAATGCTCCGGGAATGCCCCTGCTCCCACCAGCACTTCCCAGCCCATTGTCTAACTCAGGTCTCCAAAGAGTGAAAATTGAGTCAATCTTTTTTATTTCCTCCTTTCCCCCACCTCCAAAGAAAGGAAGCAAAGCCTTTTATATACTTGGAAACTGTGGCTTAGTTACTTTACAGATTTTCTTTCTCCAGGTAGGTCTTGTTATTATTCCCTTTAACCATATTTGTGATTCTCCTCTAAACTCTTTCCAAGTACTACATTTTCTTTGGCACTATGGACAAAGCTAGATGTGACATTCTACCAAGGGTCTAACTTAGGGTGATTATGATGAGTAGACTATTACTGCTCTATGCTACTCTCTTAACAACCCATTTTGGTGCCCAATCTAGCGACACAACTACATCACTACTGAGTTTCAAACCTTCTTTTCTGATTTTCTGCTAGTATTTTATTTAGATATATATGTACATGGCCAGTATATTAAGTCATTTGGAAAATGTCATTATTACAAAGGCTGCTTTCCTATGTTCTTTTATCTTACTATGTTCCAATGGACATACCCACTGTTGAGAATGGAATTCTCCATGCTGAGAATGAACCAGAGAGGTCATAAAACTAATTCTGCAGTATTTCCCCTATTTGCTATGCATGCATGCCTTACTGGTTTAGAAATTATTCAAGCTTCCAAAAGAAGAAGTGATTTTAAATAGGAATAGTTAAAAATTTTCTAATGCACCAGTATTTCTAGCTAGGGTGAATGTTAAAAATAGGAGTTTCAAGCATCTGAAAGTTATGAAGGTGGAGAAAGAAAAACTAAATGTAGAAGGAAGAGGGAAGAAGCACTATAATTTCTACTCAACACATGGCCATTCAGGCTATACAAAAAGAGATGGGATTTTAGGTCAACCATAAATATGAAAGATAATCTGATGGAGAAAAGGTCCTGAGGCTATGTTTGTGGAATGTAGTCATCTCTAACTCACCCTGTCTGTGCTGTTAGAGTACTTTTTGTAGAGGAAAGGCTTATTTTCTCTAGCAGTAAAGCTTCTTAATGAAGACAGTTTGGATACAAAAAATATGCCCATTTGCAATCTCAAAAAACAAAGTGGACATAAAATATTAGTATTATTTCTTTTTCTACCACTTCAGCATGATGTGAAAAATAATTTTGTTATTTTTGAGGTTTCACTGCTTAAAGATCAAATTGGGCTAACAAACATCACTACTGACACATGAAAAGGAGAAACTCTTAACCTACATTAATCAAGATCAGCTAAGCCCCAATATCTCAAGGGCTTTTGAAAAGGTTTATTTCTTGCTCTCATCATAGTCCAGTGTGAGTCTCTTTGATGGGAAGGCATGGGGAGGGAGGATCTCCTTCATGTGGTCATTTGGGCTCCTGACATCTGGAGGTTCTGCCGTCTCCCTGGGTCCTCTTGGATCCCCTGCATCTGGCTGGCAGAGGAGACATAGGGAGTGGAGGACTGAGCCTGGCAGTGGTGGCCACTGCCTCCACCCACAACCTTTTGGGCTAACTGCAAGGGAGACTGGGGAATATAATTTAGTGGCATGTTCAGAAAGAAGAGGAAACAGGTTTGGTGAGCATCTAGACAGTATCTGTCATATAATTTAAATTAAAGATCACATATTAGTGGCAGGAAAGCTGAATGTTGCCTCCAGTTTTAATTTCTTTTGGCTCCAGCAAATCCTTTACAATTTCAAATTAGCTTAAAATTTTGAATATGGAAGGAGTTCACACTAAAATATATATATATATAATATTTTAGGGGTCTCTCTAAAAATCAGGAATCTGACAGATCTTCTGGCCTGCATTTCTACTTGACGTTAAATGGTCAGAACAAAGTAGCAGCTTCCCCCGTATCCAGGGGCCAGCTCTCCAGTTCACCCTCCAGCCTGCTTCACTCACTGATCTGCCTGGCCTCACAAGGGGATTACACTTGCATTCTCTGGTATGCATGATGATTTAATCTTTTCTATGTTTTATATCTTGTCATTAATATGTTAATAACAACAGTTGACTGCAGTGGATTTTTTGGGTCTGCAGTTGTTAGTTATGATTTAGATGGTGGTGACAACTGGTAGCCAACTCAACATGAAACGCCCTTTCTCCACAAAAGTAATGGCCAGTGTCCAATTATGAATGAATTGAGATATTTTATTTTTAGCCTAGTCATTTGTTTAATTATAATTCATATTCTGAATATGGATAGTAATCTATCAGAAACACTGCTGAATGTGAAAAATTTGCTTTTCTATTTCTTCCTAGGATTAATGCTTGCTGGGCTTGTAATTTTAAGATTCTTTTTATGGACTAAGAGCTCTTCACAGAAAAGCAGCCCTCAAGCAACAAAATGGTCCTTAGGTTGACAGCAGAACAGTTTATAGGAATATAATCTACTTCACAGTTATTGATTATTGGCTATTTGTGGGGAGGGGGTGAGGTGGGATAGATTTGGTATAGCTATTAAAAAAAACATAAAAACACCTTAAATAAAAGGTAGATTCCAATATAGCTACCTTGTGGTTCTTTTAGTTGAACTTGAAATAGTCTCACAATTGAAATTTGGAAAATCAAGTTATCTTGAAGGGGGGTTGGTGTTGGGTGAATTTTGAATGACAGATATAACTGCTTTGCTTCTTTGGAGAACTTGGCCTATAAATATCTCAGAGTTGAGAGTTAGAAGTTTGTATGTCATTCTAAAAAGAAGGAACTAGCTTATCAAAATTAAAATTGAACAAACTGTTTGCAAACAAAATACCTCTTAACACCCTAGACAGGTGAAAAAAAAAAAACATACCTAAGTCCAATTAACACTTACAGAATGAAAGTACAACAATATATTGAGAACCTTATCTTTTTTGTTTGCTTTTTTCTTAACTGAGCAGTATTATTTTTAAAAACCACCTGAGGGTATTTTAGTGTTTCTGGTAAAATTACTTAAGCACACAGGGGTAGCCTTTCTACCCCTTTTGAATTCATATAAATTTTGTTACATAAGTTCCGTGGAGAGAAGTTTCAAGTGGATTTGTAAAAAAAAGACCAATGAAAGAATTGACTTTGTTTTAATTTTTATTATTGATTTGGATGAGGGGAATAAATTTAGTGCAATTTTGCAGATGAGTCAGCCCTGGGTACCAGGGGAAAAAGACAGAGCAGAATTACAAATCTTCGTGAAGACAGAGAGAGGAAAAAAAAAAAAAATCGCTTGTGAGAGAAAACATGAATGGAAAAATTTTTTAAAGTCACCTTGAGTGGGTGTGGGGGTAGGGAGGGGAATTGTCCCTGGAGAAAAAGAGGTGATGGGATGATGTGGGGTGAGAGATTCCCACTGCGGAGACCAGCATACTCCCGACTTACCCAGCTCTAAACCCTCACCCAACACTAGGACATGGGAATTATTATCCCCTTGTCCCTGACGAGGAAAGTAAGGCTCAGACGGATTGATCAACCTGCCCAAAGTCCATACACGAAATAATCCGGGCTGTACAAATTCAAGCTCAAAGGCCCCAGGCACAAAAGTCTGAGCTGAGAAAAACAAGGAGTGAATGCAGAGAAACAGCACAACGGGAGAGATTCAGGTTGAAAGACAACAGATGGGGCGCTTAGGTTTTAAATGTGGTTCACTGACTAGATGATTCAAAGGAGGAACTTTGAAAAGACCTGAGGCAAAATGGGCTGAGAGATGGAACAATTCTCCCTCCAGCTCTCGGAGACTGAATCCAGAAGTATGGGCATAACTGGCACTTTGGTACCAGAAGGAAACATGCTGGACAGGTTCCAGTAGAGCAATAAAGCAATCAAGGGAACAGAGATTTATCTGCTGGAAAGATATACAAATCTAACTACCTCTGGCTTGCTTGAATGGGGAGGAGAGTACCATGGAAGGCAACTCTTTGAAGTGTGCACAGCACTTAGGGAGTGATTAGCCAGCAATGGGGGTATAACTGGGAGTTGAAAGTGATGAAATGTGGACAAGAAACCTCTAAGCTGATAGCAGAAAATGCTTTTTGGAAAACTTACAGGGTAACTCCCTGAGGCCCTGATATTTCTCACTATCCCTGACTCACTCCTTTTCTGGGAGTCCCAAAGTATCCAGAAAAAAACCCCTTTCCAATGCAGCCCAAGCTGCAGCAGGTGGGACTGGCTGGGCTGGGCTTCAGGAGCACAGCAGCCGGAGGATCCAAATGTGCTGGACAGGGTGACTCACTTGCTTTTCCTCCCTTGGTCATTTCTATGAGTCATACACTTTTATCCAGTACAAAATATGGAAAGTAACATCAAAAAGCCTAAGAGATTGTTATCAAATATTTAATGAAAAAGAAAAATCCCCTTTCATATGATCCTTACAAAAATGTTTATTTGGGCTTTTCATTTTGTTGCCATTTCTTTGATTTATCAACACCCAGGAGGTGGGGTGAGGAGATGGGAAGCTGTAAGCTACACAGAAAGATTAAGGTGGCTCGGGGCTGCTGCTCCAAGGCAGTGATCCAAGCTGCTCACCCTTGAAAAGAAAGGGTGATGGTCCAGCTCTTTTCCAATAAGCAAAGACTATTCCGTTGAATAATTTAGGAGTTATGGTCAACTGAGTATTCTTCAGCTCTGTTTGTGGCCTGAGTCTAGATGGCTACAAACAGGGTAAGGTGGTAGATGATTTAAGAGCATGGATTTTGACATCAGGTGGTTCTGGATTTGATTCCTGAATCTGTCACTTATTAGCTATGTGATCTGAGGCTTGACTGTTCTGAGACTTAGCTGTCAGATCTATAAAATAACAATTACAATAAAAAAAATAATAATGATAATGCTAACATGTCTACTATTGACTGAGCTTCTACTCTGTGCCAGGTATTTTTCTACGGACTTCACATATATTATCTTGTGTCATCTACAGGTGTGGAGTGGGAGTCACAGAGAGTTTGAGGAACTTGCCCAAGGTCATGTGATTAGGTCATGGCAGAGGGAGCATAATATCTGCCTCTTCAGGTTCTTGTGAGGCTTATTAGAGGTAGAGCAACTAAAAGTGTTAGTTTCCACTAAATGTGCAACAATGTACACACTTACTTTTTTAAACTGAAGGCAAGAAAGAGAGAACTCCCTTTCCAATTGTTATCTTTCTTTTTTAAATAAATGAATGAGTCTCTCTGCTATCAACATCTTTGTAAGAGTAATCCAGAGTATTCCTTATTTTTAAACTAAATAATCTAAATTTCATAGAGATTATCTGCAAAAGAGTTGTGAGCAACACTTGATATTAGGCCAGTACATATTCCCCAGCTCTATTCAAGAAAGTACTCTGTTCTGCCAATCAACCAAAATAAACATGCAGAAACCATGGGAACTTTACTTTCAGTAAACATGTTTACAAATCCAGGGGCATACTTCAGAGCAAAGTGTCTTCTCTCTCTCTAATACACACGCACACACACACACAGACACAGACACACACACACCTCGAATTTGATGTTCAGGGTTATCTTTGAAGATGACGCTGAGCAGAGATTTCTTACTCAGCATCTTGGTTGGTGTATTAGTCTGTTTGGCTGCCATAAAATACCATAGCCTGGTAACAACAGAAGTTTACTTTCTCACAGTTCTGAAGGCTGGAAAGTCCAAGATCAAGGTCCCAGCAGGGGTTGGTTTCTGGTGAGGACTCTCTTCCTAGCTTGCAGATGGCTGCCTTCTCACTATGTCCTTACATGGCCTTTCCTTGGTGCTTGTGGAGGAGAGAAAGAGAGATCTCTCTCTATTCCTCTTCTTATACTGGATTAGGACCCTGTACTTATGGCCTCACTTAACCTAATCACCTCCTAAAAGCCCTATCTCCAACTACAATCACATTGGGGGTTAGGGCTTCAGTGCTTGAATTTTGCAGGGGACAATTCAGTCCATAGCAGTTAGCCAGTCTGGACTGAATTTTACCCTGGGATCTATGTATCTCAGAGATTCATTCTTGATTTATTTAAATTTTTCTGTGGATTGTGGTTATAACTGACAAAGTGCCGTGAATCAGGTATATGCATAGCCCATGAACAGATTAATTGTAATAGATAAGATCTCTTGGTAAAGCAGAGTGAAAAGCCTTGGAATATAGGGTGGTGGTGTTCTCTCTAAAAATAAGTTTTGGTGGCTATTGTGCTCCTAATACTGAAGGCATTTCGGAACATAAACAAAGACCTAAAAGTAAAAGTTAGATCTGGAAAGGAAAGGGCCCATTCTGCAGAAGGAACACATTCTTTCCAAATGGTTTGCATAATTTCCTGTGGTGCTTTCATGTTACAGAAAACAAACACTTAGGTGTTTTGGTGACTATGTACACCAAGTTTCCACATAATCTCCGAAATCTCATTGGGGCTGGATTAGTTAATTTAAGAAGGCTTGTTAACTTCCTTCTATGTGTCATTCAAAACTTTGGAAAATACGAATATACCATTTTCTTGCTTTTGGACATCATTACTTACTCCCTTTGGCCATAGGCATGCTCAAATAGTGATGATATCTGTGTATGTGGGCGGTGATGGGGGGAGAAGGGACATGGGAGAGGTGCGATTAAACACTTGGACTTTTCCAATTATAAAAGCTCACGGAATACTCAGCTTCTTATGTTCCAAATAGTACCCGTTTGTAAGGCTATTGTCTTGAGAGAAGAGTTTTAAGAAAAAAATTTAAATCTCTCCTGTAAGAAACCAAGATTACAGACCTATTGGTTCTTCCCACAGCATAGAAAAGACGCACTCTTTCAGGACGCCAAGGCCATGCATTTACTGCTTTATTAGAGGGGTGATAGGATGCAGGAGGCATGTGAGAGAGTCCTGCTCCTGATGGGGGTGTGGGGAGGGTAGAGAAGAGCCCAATAAAAGGACCTTTATGGTCTAGGAGGTATTTGGATAGATGGAGGGGACACTGAGGGCAGACAAAGCTCTTGTTCCTACTTGAGGACTCCAGAAAGAAACTAACTTTCTGGCTGCCATAAGCCAGTCTGCAGGATAGAGTGTTCAGGCAGGGCAGGCTCTGAGGTGTGGTGAGGAAAAGACTGTGAGCCTCCTGGGGGCCTCTGTAGAGGCATGAGGGGCCAGGCCTGGATGGAAGATACGATGGAGACTCAGGGGGCTCGGGGTCGGCAGGCAGCGCTTGCTTAGGTGGGTCTGGGCCAGCGGGTCGGAGTGCACTAGGTCCTGACCAACCTGAGAGACACCTGATCACCAGTTCTCTGGCCACAGACCCCCAGGCGGACAAGGGGCCTGTACCAGAGGCCAGAGCAAGGGGACCCCCACCACCAGACTTTGTCTCTTCCTTTCTACCTCAAGGTCAGATAAGCCATAGCCACCCCTCCTCCTTTTCCTCCTTCCAATCTGCCACCTTAGGAAGGAGAGACAGGAGAAGAGGAGGGAGACTGAAAATAGGAAGGAAAGGAGGAAGGCTTCTGAAAGACTGAGAATTTGTGTCTAAGAATAGCCAAGTGTTACTAAAGGCACTGTTTAAACAATAGGCTAAGTCTTAAATCAGATAGGACTAAATGTTAAAATTTTCTTAATTATGCAGACAATGGAAAGGAGTGATGTCTTACTTTCTCCCTGTACTTCTGGACTACAGTGTGAGTGGATTTTGCTTCATCTGCTTCTTATGTCATGGATAGCGGTGTGTGTGTGTGTCTTGGGTATGGCAGGAAAGGAATAAACTGAAGTATAGTTTCACTGGGAACATGCTGGGTGATATATTGATCCTGTTAAAATGGAATTTCAGGAGACATCCAAATCCAAAACACTGCAGAAGGTCCAAAACAAAATGATATATATGTACATAATTACGACAGATATTTCAGCACTGAGTATCCTACTTCTCATTGGATCTTAATGGAAGAGTCGAACTAGATCTCCCTGACCTGTGCTCTTCTGAATATAGCAGCCCACCTCCCATGTGCGATTTGCAAATGCAGTGTAGGGCAAAGCTGTCCACCACTTCATCACCTCTACCACTACTGGCAGCCAGCATCTGCTGAGCTCTTACTCTGTACTAAGTATTTACGATCCTCTGCTAAATGCTTTACATGATTGTATTAATTAATCTCTGCAGCAACCGTATGAGATGGTGCTAATAACATTTCCATTTTAAAGACGATGGAATGGAGGCTCACAGATGAACTAAGTATTTAAGCTAGGACTCAAGATTACGTGTTACTAGTTCCAAAGTCCAGGCCTGTTTTTTCCACTGCACCATGATATTTTCAAGCTTTTGAAAATAACACTTTTAGAAAACTTTCCAGTATCTCTGAAGTTCAATTTTGGGGGCTTTACATTCTCTGGTTCCATGTTGATGTGACTCACAGCCAATGGGGTGAAACTTTTTTCACTTCATTTACCATGATATATCACCAAAGTCTTGCAAAACACTTGTTGGAGGGAAAGTGAAGTAGCTCATTAGAGCCAACATTTATTGAGAGTTTACCACAGGCCAGGCTCTATGCTAAGGCAGCATATGTGTTACTTTCTTTACTGACTCCAGCAGCCCTGTGATATATGAACTGTTCTTATCCCCATTTTATTTATTTTTTTAAAAGATTTTTTTTGATGTGGACCATTTTTAAAGTCTTTATTGAATATGTTACAATATTGCTTCTGTTTTCTGTTTTGGTTTTTTGGCCACGAGGCATGTGGGATCTTAGCTCCCCGACCAGGGATCGAACCTGCTCCCCCTGCACTGGAAGGCAAAGTCTTAACCACTGGACCACCAGGGAAGTTCCCCCGTTTTAGAAATCAGAAAATTGAGGTACAAGTTTACATAACTTTGCCCAGATGTAACTGTTCCAGTGCCACCACTTAGACATCATTCATACATAAGCATCATGCCTGGTCACTCATGGTGATGCCTAGATGAGCGAATCCCTCAGGAATGAGAAGTTCCCTTTAAAAAGTTAGCTCTACTCAGGAGCAAAGCCAGATCTAACCCACCACAGGCCTGAACTGAACTGCTTGCCTATGTCTGGTGTGATGGCACGCTTCTGTCTGTGCCTGGGTTTGAGGGCACACGTGACCCCTGTCTGCCCCCAGGAAGAGTTGTGAAGTTTTTGACAAGGACTTGCCTTCCTCAGCCTTTGTCTTTCCTCCTTGGGCTCCCTTCTTCCACTTCAGATACTCAGGTACCCTCTTGTCCTCATCACCCCCTTCTTCTTCATAGGACAGGCTCCGACGCCAGACACTGTGTGGGGATTGCTTATACTTTGCCCGGAACTTATTCACACTGCAAGACCACACACATTTATGTACTTGTATTTTGTGCTTTTTAAAAAAATGATTGTATTATAAAAGGAATTTTTGGCATCCACGAATACCTGGGAGATCCTGGGGACAGGAGAGCCTAAGGGGGAGTTCTGTAGTCCTGCCCGAGAGCTCATGATTTAGCCTGTTCCTGTATAAGGCTTCTCTTCACAGCCCCTGACACTTCCAGAGCGGTGACTGAGGCTGTTGGAGGCTTTGTTCCAGGGAACATGTGCTTTTCCCTTGCCCAGGACATCTGCTAGAGGCTCCTCTCTGGCCTCCTACTTCTACTAAGAGCAAGTCTGGTCCTCTCTGGTGGTGGTCCTATTGCAATTCAGCATCTCTCCTCTCTTCCCTTTGCTTCAAAATCCGTGGAGGCATATTTTAATATTTTCTGGCATTTTCATCCACATTTTAGTTGGCAAAGTATTGAATTAATTCTACCTAATATCCTGAAACACATCTCTATACCTCTATCTTATTATTATTATTATTTTTTTTACGATACGCAGGCCTCTCACTGTTGTGGCCTCTCCGTTTGCGGAGCACAGGCTCCAGATGCGCAGGCTCAGTGGCCATGGCTCACGGGCCCAGCCGCTCCGTGGCATGTGGGATCTTCCCGGACCGGGGCACAAACCCGCGTCCCCTGCATCGGCAGGCAGACTCTCAACCACTGCGCCACCAGGGAAGCCCCTCTATCTTATTTTTATTCATCTCTAGATGTAAAGTTTCTGATAAACAAAAGGGCCATTAGGCACTACTTCCTCATTAGCAAAGGTTTCCAGTACTTTAATAAAGTTTCCCTCTGGGAATATTTTACACATTTCAAAATTGATATTCAAATGCAAGTATGTTCAATCAAGCAAAGAGACAGCAAATGTCACCAACTCTCTTCATCTGGTCTGGCCAAATCTCTCACAAGGGATAGAGGAGCAATGTGCCGAAATACATTCAGGAAAATGCCTGCTGGCTTCTGTGAACCCAAGTGCTTCCAGTCAAAGAGTGACAGCTTTGATCTTTCCCTAGTACAACATGACACTGTAAATCAACTATACTTCAATAAAAATAAATAAAATTAAAAAATTTAAAACATAAAACATTCTTAAAAAGAGAAAAATGGGGCTTCCCTCGTGGCGCAGTGGTTGAGAGTCCGCCTGCCGATGCAGGGGACACGTGTTTGTGCCCCGGTCCGGGAAGAACCCACATGCTGCGGAGCGGCTGGACCCGTGAGCCATGGCCGCTGAGCCTGCACATCCGGAGCCTGTGCTCCGCAACAGGAGAGGCCACAACACTGAGAGGCCCGCATACAACCAAAAAAAAAAAAAAAAAAGAGAAAAATGAATTTGTTTTTGATCTCAGCTTTATGTGTTTCTTTTTCCTTTCTCAACCTAGGTTATGTAAATTTTGTTAGCCTGTTGTGAAGACATAGTATGTTCGGTGGCACTTCCTGGCTAGAACAACTCCCTGCCCTCCAGCTCACTGTGCAAGTCTTGATCATTCTCTGAATCCCAGATCTTAGTCCACTCGTTGTGAATCTTCCTAGACCTCTTTGGCTACCATTTATTTCCCTTTCTTGGGAACCCTGCAACACCCCACAAAGTGAGTGACTTGTTTTGGCACTAAATAGTATACTGCTTGGATTTATTATTCCACGTATGGATCTTTTCTCATTTTAGTGACACAGGCAGTTTCTTACATGAAGGTACTTTTGTTTTCCCACGTGTAAGCTCCTATACAAAGAAGACATTTAATAAATGCATAGTGAATGGGTGAAGGCACTTGATCTGTCTCAAAGGGATGACCCTAGAGATGATTTGATTCAGAAGAAAGTACAGCTCAAAGAAATGCTTAGTGTTTTGCCATTTCCTCATCGTGGAAAGTCCCGGCTAGTTATCAATTAATAGTGAGTATCAAAGCAATGAATATCTAGTGTTTTACAGGGGATAACTTCTGGAGATAACTCCGTAGACAAAGACTATTGTGAAACGGGTTGAATTCTGGCACAATTTACTCCCTTTCTAGTCTCAGGCTAATCACTTAACTCTTGCGATGCCACATGTGGCAAATATATTCTGCCATCGGTCTTGTATGAGTTGATAACCCTGTGTTCCCTGTTCCAGAGGTGCATGGGCTCCTGGCTTTGTGAGTTTGTACATTTAAGCATCTTTAAGTGAAAAAAAGCAAAGATATAAACACAAAGGAACCATTATTAGGGTCATCATACTGACATTCCCATATTGTTTCAGGTTGGGGAGGATGAGACAAGGGCACGACTTGGGCAAATGACAAGACATATTAGCAGTGGGAGCAACAGTCCTGGGTAAACAGTTGTAAATCTCCAATGCTAACCTTGTTAGCATTTTACAGAATGCTTTGTCCCTTTTAAGCAAGCTACAAAGCAAGAATGAATTCACACAGCCTCCTTGGAGGTCAGTGTGATTGCTCTGTTGATGCGCAAGATCACTAATGAATCACAAGCTAATTTGTAGCTTGATGTTCACCAAGCTGGATTTAGAATCTAGGCACCCTTTGCTTAGCAGTTTGGAGGAGACAGCTCTTGGGAGAGGTGGCACATACAAAAATGATGCCTGTGTTACGCAGTGCTTGAAAGGAAACTCTGCAGTTGGTCTAAGGAAAGCTACCCATCCCTCTTTGTCATATGCTTTTGGTGATTTATTTCTGTTCTTCCTGCCCCATTTGGCACTCCAGCGGCTAGGTTTCCAAGGTTCTGATGATGACTTCCCAGAAGAGCAGCATATCGTGGGTCATTGAGGAAGGAAGCTTACCCTCAAAGGATATGCAGCGAGGATATGATTTGGGGGCAGAATTCAACTATATTAACATTTTGTTGAACATAAATGGCCAAGGAGCTGATTTTGGTAAGGAGTTTCAGGGAGAAGTTTCAAACTGTCATGACTGCCAAGTATTAAGGGGCAAGATGCCACTAATTCCCAGTGGATTAAAAGCACTGCCAATTTTTCTCAGGGACATTTCAACTTTGGAAAGAATATCGATTTAGAAACACAAATTAAATGCTGTCTTTGAGAGGAAATGAAGCCTCAAGGAATTAAACTATTGGCCATTAAGTGGGATTTTTCTTAAATAATCCTTGAATTGTGTATTCTAGAAAGGACTGTGTGTATGGAGTGGAGGGAGAGGGATAAGGATAGGAGGTGAGGAGGAGGACGCTTCTCTGAGGAATGTGACAATGTGACAGGATACTCAGACAAATTGCTACAAAGGAGGAATCTGACAGAGGAACTGAAGAAATGAACTTACTCTCTTGAGGTGTCTGTGCCAAAACACGTTTTATGACTTTGATGCTAAAAAAAAAATCTATATATTTTGAATGTTAAGATAATAAAGATCAAAGCTACAAAATTTGGATGAAAAGAAGATTACTGTCACGTTTCAAGTTTTGGAAAAGAAATGATGGAATGACCTTTGGATCACATGGCTGAAAGTGGATATTTGGGTGCCTCAAAAAAAAAAACAACTACAAAAAAAGAATCTTACGAACCTTTACCTAGAAAATTCATCACAATAATGTAGAAAAAGCACATGAATTCATGTCGCATGAAAGGAAGTTTAAAATAAGAGTCCATCATTAATGAATGATCCACTGTAAGTAGGATTATTTATCCATTATTTACAAACTCATAAAATTATTAGATGAAAAATATACCATAAATATATTGGATTCTTTTCCACCCATTTACTTAAAGAACTACTTTAATATCTATTGTTTACTTATGCTCACATCACTCCTGAGAAATTGATTAGAGCAGGTTTTATCTCCATATCTTTTATCTTTATTGTTTGGGAAGGCAGAGCACAAGGAGGCTCAGCAGCTCCCTAAGGTCAGGCCTAGTTGATAGCATTACCCAGACCTTGGCCTGTGGACACCCTGACTGGGACTCTCCACCAGACCATGAGTAGCCCCCAAACCAACTCTTCCGAAGTACCCAAACTCAGCAATGAATGAATACCAAAATGAAACTTGAAAGAGCCTGAAGTGCAAAGGGAACTAAGAAATATAATCTACAGCCATGCTCAAATCTTCTCTAGGCTGGCTTCAGGATGTTCAAATGAATTTCTAGGAATGGAGAGGAATTCCTATGAATGGCTAGGGGTCTGAGAGGAGTAGCACAGTAAGTCACTGTCTACTGGGATGCCCTTTGGTACATTCATTTGGCTTCAGAGAGCAGTCTTGAGGGTGTGGGATGGAGGCTTTGGAGAACTGTGGGTGAGATGCCCCCAAGTTGCCAGACCACCGAGACCAAGCCACCGAGTGGGATTCTACAGAGCCCTAGGGCTCCCACGGCGGTGCTCACAGTTTGGTGGGAGGGACACCCAAAATGCAGGTAGGTCAGAAAAAGGGGGTTAGAGAAACTCTGAAAAGTAGGATATTTTGTTTTTTGTTTTTACTTCCACCAGTTCTTGGGGACCATGAGAATATAACAGCACATGTCTTCAGGACAAGCCGTGCTCGGATTTGGAAGATCTGTGTGAGTTCAGACAAGTTAGATAACCTCTCTGAACATCCATGTCTTCATCTATAAAATGAAGAAGTTAGACTCAGGGATGTCCTCCCCACTCTATTATGTTATGTTTTCATGAAGCAAGTCTGAATTTAGCAAATGGAAGGATCCTCAGCCCACACAAAGTAACTCCATCCCAAAGGAAAGTGCCTTTACCATCTGTTTCAGGACCTGTTTAGGGATTTACCACAACAAGTAGTGATGGCTTTGTGGGTTGCCAAGTGTCTGGAGAGTCCTAGAGTAGATGTTGGCATTGTCCTCAGCTGGACAAGTCAGGCAAGAGCTGCAAAGCAAAGGAGGGACACTGCAGGAGAAAAGTGACTCAGAAATGAGATTGTTCTCTCCATTCAACTCTCAGTCCCCAAACTGGGCTCCTACTGTGGAAATTAGACCTTTGAGCAGTGTTCCATGTGTTTATTCTACTTGTATCAAAGAGGCTTTCATCTCCCTAGAGCAAATTATTAACACATTCCACCAAAGATGTGAGGGTGGAGGCCTGGCCTTGGAGAAAAAAAAAAAAAATCACATCATAATGAAGAGCTGCCCGAATCATGAACTTAAGAACAGCTAACATAAAAGCCCCCACTTTTAATGACAGTGGTTGGCCAGATGCCAAGGTCCTTGTGCCCAGGGGAGCATGGCAGGCCTATCCCTTGTCCGTAGACTGACCCTCTGTGCCCAGGAATTTTCCACTGGAAGGCTGGTGTGTGGGAGGTGGGAGCCTTTGCACGATCAGCAGGTTGAGGCACTTACAGCCAGTTGCTTCTACCCCTAGCTGGAGACCAGATTTTGTTGGCTGAGTGAGCAGAGCCGTGACTCTTGGTTCCAGGCGGTAAATCTTTGCTTCTCAAGATTGTTTGGTTGGGGAGGGGGAGGGGGGAGAAAAATCAAGAGGAAACAAAACAAAACAAAACAAAAAATACCCAACAACTTTCAGATATATCCAAGAGGAGAAACAGACATAAAATAAGCGGGGCAATGTTTCAGTTTCACTAATGGATTACTCCCCAAAGCAAAAGGCTGTGGGGTAGAGTTTCTAAATAGAGATTGTGTCATTTTCTACAACAAGTTCACTTGATTTACAGGAGCCATTTGGTGCTCAGGCACACCCTTTGAGATATAGCTCGAGTATATGTGGTAAAAGGGCCTAGTGCAAAAGAGAATACAGGGAATTATTTACTGCTGTTGAAAACCAGGACCCAGGGTCTGACTTTGTTTTTGCTTGCTTTTTAAAAAATTTTTCCAAGTAACACCAGAATATATGATACCACAGATCTCATGTTCAGCAATTGTGACAACCAAGATTCATGAACAGCCACGAATATGTTACTTGACATTAGCATCAGTTTTCTCCATGGTGGGAGGACAGAGGAGGAGCAGAAGAATAAAAGTGAGAATACAGTGTGACTTGAAACACCTTATCCAGGTGAACAGCCAGTGTATCCTTGTGTAAAAACAGTGTCAGAGTTTTGGCCCTCTGCTTTGCCATGTGAAACCGAGTGTTTGCCTGCGATGTGAGGAGTGCCTGCTGACACTCGTGAAGACGGATAAATCTTTTGTGATGACCAAAAACACTCCCATAATGAGAAGGGAGCTCAAAAATCCCACCATTTTACCTGTGTCACATATAGGTTTTTAAACTTTGTCTAATCATGATAAATACCATTTGCTCAGTACTTGACCGTTTCAGAATGCTTCACAACAATATCTGTGCAATTGTTATAATTATTTGCAATTAATGTATTTAGAAACTGAGGCTCAGTGTTTGTATAATTTGCCCAAATTTCACTCTCTACCATCATTATTCTATACCCTTGATTCTTACCAGGGGGCAATCCTCACCGCCCACCCCCCCACCCCCAGAGGGCCTATGGTAACATCTGGAGACATTCTTGGTTGTCTCAGCTAAGGAGGAAAGCGCCATTGGCATCAAGTGGGTAGAGGCCAGGGATGCTGCTAAACATCTCCTAGAATGTACAGGAACCCCCGCCCCAGCACGAAGAATTCTCCATCCCCAAATGTCAATAGCACCAAGCTTGAGAAAGCATGCTCTACATAGTCTCACTTTAAAGTTTCTCTGACTACCATTTCTGAATTGACAACGGTCAAATCCATTATTTTTGTTGTTTCCCAAACGCCATACTCTTATTACTAATTGCGTAACAGAGGCCTCTACCTGGCTGTTCTGTGGGAACCTTAAATACAACATGACCAAAATAGATCTCTTCCACCTCCTATATCCTGATCTTGATCATAGGCCCCACCATCTAGGATTTCTCAAGCTGGAAACATGATTGCCCTTCTTGACCTCTTCCTTTCTGTTCTATTCCTCACTCACCCAGTCCAAATCACTTGACAAACCCTTCAAATACACCTGAGAAACATCTCTTGCAATTGGCCTCTCCTCTCCTTACCACTGACACCATTTTAGCATTGGTCTTCATCATCTCAGGCTAAACTCCTGTTGCCTTAGTTTGGTAAACCATACCAGCTACTGTTCTCAGTACCCATGAAATATTATCATCATCCCCATTTTAAAGCTGAGGAAAAAAGGTGCATAGAGACTAAGTGGCTAGTCAATGAAGGAACCCAGGTTTGAACCCAGGCCAGATTCTGTGCTGTCAACTACTACATTCTGCTTCCTCTCCATTTATCATCTAAGACTCAACTGCCATCTTTTCCTGCAGGAGTCACATGCTCCATTTACTCTAAAGAACTCTTCACTCCTGGAACTTTCTAGAGCTTTTCACATTTCTGTGCCATTGAAAATGATGTTTCCACCATCTGGAACACCCTTCCTTCCTTCTGGCTAGCTTCTACTCAACCTCTAAGATCCAGTTCATTTAAGAGCTCTTCAAGGGTAGGAATCAGTATTTTAATCAGATTAAAAATTCAGTATTTTAAATCTCTAGCACTGTATCTGTTTTATAATAGGTATCTAAATGTTTACAAAATATAAGAAAATGACTATCTTTCTGCTACTTCCAAAGCAAAGTTGCTTTGCAAATACTTTCCAGTGAAAGCAGCTCCATCAATATCCTCTTCTTCCCTCAAGGCAACAAATCAGAAATTAACACTTGCATATGGGTATACACAAAGGTGAGCTTCTTTAAAGTATATTGATTACATGAAGTCAATATATACGTTGTATATATTGTATACAATATATACATTGAATTCAAAGAAGTGGCATCAGCTGTGTTCTGAAGAGCACTGAATATTTCTCAGGTTTGTTTGTTTATGGCCCCAAATTTCTGCTTCAATTTGAAAATAAATCCCTTCTCTTTATCCTGGCCAAACAATAGCTTGTTATAACAGAGTGATTTGTTTCCAATCATTTATTTCAGAGTGTAGGAAAAACTCAAAAGATGTTTACATTGGAAATTTTACCCCAAGTTCACATTGCTTTAACAACTTTCTGCTTCCTCTCCCCTGTCCCCCAATACCACGTGTAGTTGAAGAAAAGACACAATATGGTGCAAGGATTTAAGGTCATTCTAATTTCTGTTTCCATCATGACTACTATAGCATATGAGAAGACAAATATTTCCTGGCAAGCATCATTTTTGTCATCAGCAAAAGGGGGAAATATATTGTGTAGAAAAAAGATCCTTTGCAAAGACCATAAAGTCTTTATGCTCAGAAACAAAATCTATTAATCCCCTTCTCCAAT